>NC_138900.1:42792482-43505647 GCF_965194825.1 Balaenoptera physalus | reverse complement strand
TCACTTATAAAATCATCAAAATGATCTCACAAAGGCATGGGGTTGCTAGTTCTAAGAGACTAACATCCCCTCCCTTGAGTTACTTAAGAACCAACCAAAAGAAAATGATTCTTGGCCTCTATTATATGTCTGCCACAACCTGAGGCATTGAAATGGATTATAAAAGAATCATGGGTCGGGGAGATGGGAATGTATTGTAACTGACATTGGACTAACCTAAGAAACACATTACTGAAGTGTGTAAGCTCTTCAGAGAGTGCTTCCTCCTGCTATTATTTTTAAAGGGATTAAAATTCTTATTGTAAAGAAAACTAAATATGGAAATGAGTAAGGAACAATATAAAATAAAAGTTTATATTGTTTTGTTCCTTACTTCTTCTAATGCTTGGGTATATGTCATATACTTCCAGTAATTTTCCATTATAGGTGCATATAATGATGCACTTTATAATCCCACGTCTGCCTTTTTATCCTTATTCTTTCCTACTGTAATTAAATAATCTTCGAAAACAATGGTCTTTCATGTCTCCCCAGTATTCTTTCTATTCCTCTATTCTACTCCTTCTATTGAATATGTATTAATTTGTTAAACTAATCAGATATTTTTGGATGTTGAAGATTGTTCCCAATTTTTCATTAGTACAAAAAACACTGTGATATATACCATTACAAAATACATAGGTTTACAAGCTATGATTCGTTTTTCAGAAGAGTTGTTTTTACTTTTGAGGGTTGATGGTGTCGTAATTTTTAATTTTTAATTATAACAGCAATATACCATAATAATGATATCCAGAAAACAGCAATCTTCTAACAGAGCTATTATTAATTTTGCATATTCTCTTACAGACTTTCTGTTTTTTTCACATGGCTATGCTTATGAGGAAAACTATTTTTTTTTAAACATCTTTATTGGAGTATAATTGCTTTACAATGGTGTGTTAGTTTCTGCTTTATAACAAAGTGAATCAGCTATACATATACATATATCCCCTTATCTCCTCCCTCTTGCGTCTCCCTCCCACCCTCCCTATCCCACCCCTCTAGGTGGTCACAAAGCACCAAGCTGATCTCCCTATGCTAGGAAAACTATTTTTAACATGATTTTTTTCACTTAATATTTTCTCTTATGTAATCCCAATGTTGCTAGAGGTACTTGATTTTATTATTCTTAATGAATGCATCATATTCAATCAAACGTATGGGCTGTGCCTGATAACTATTCCTCCACTGTAAGATATTTAGGTTTTTTTCTAATATTTTATTACAAACAACCACAAGATAGATAAGTATCAATATCAATATCTATATCTATAGGTAGATATAAATATGGATCAATATCTATCTACCTCTGAAACTTTACTGAATGCTTGTTTTTCAGTGTTAATCATTGGTTTTCTGTTAAAAGGTCAATCATCATTTAAAAAAAATCCAAGTTACACAAGGGTTAGAAGTGATAATAGTCTTATAACTGCTCATCTTTTAGCTGTTAAATTCAGTTCTTGATGGCATCATACTCAAATTCCTTCTAAAGACAGGTGACAGTGGCACTATATTCCATCAACATGACCTGAGGAGGTTGATTTAACTTTATATTGGATATTGGACTAACATTGTCCAAGAAAATCATTTGTCCTTCTCAGCAGGGAGGGACATAGACCAGTGAATGCATTTATTTTTACCCTTTACCACACAATGGCATATCCCTGCTTAGTTGTTGACTCAGAAATATTTGCTATGTGCGCTGGGATAGCCAAACTCCGTCATCATTTATCTTGATTTAAAAGGGAGATGCTATTTCTAGCCTAGACCTGAAATGTCACTTTTGCTATAGTCTTTGTATTCTAAAGTCAAACCTTTTCCAAACTGCTTATTAAGTGGCAAAAAAGCTGACTAAAGTTTTTTGACCATTTGAATTCCTTGATATTGTTAGGTAATTTACATAAAATAACTTAATTATAACACCAGCTTTGGGAGGTGTGTGTCATAAACACATTTTAACCTGGAAGGAAGTTGTGTCTCTAAGATTTTAACTCTCACCCACACAGCTAGTTAGTGCAGGATTAGGATTCAAATCATTTTAATTCCTTCAATAAATACTTAGTAGGTAAAAAGTTCTGGACAATGAGAAACATCACTGGGGGAGAGGGGATGAAATAAACAGTTATTTTTGTCCTTCTTTGTGATTTTATAGTCTGGGCATCTCTGCCATATTGCTGCTTACTTTAAAGCATTATAGAGGTGTTTCTCCAACACTTTTTTTTTTTCCTCTAAATTTGACCTAGTATAATGCCTAGAGAGAACTGACACTGCCTGAAATTAAGAATAAATGGTATTTTCTGACCATGAATATGGGGCAGGCACCATGTTACTACTGTATGAAGAAATGTACATGTCGTACCCGATTACTTAGGTAATTGACAGAGGCAATTTAGGCCTTTTTTTTGCCTTCAGGAATTCAGTCTAAATATATGGGAGTAGATATTCAAAGAAAAAAACTCAAATGGAATGTGAGACTTTCTGAACAAGTAGCTCAAGAAGAACCCCCTTTCATTCTACCCCTCCTTACCATAACACTTGCAAGGAAGAGAAGTTTTATCCTTCAGCCTAAGTTTGCACTGCATTTTAGCATAGATTTCTTTTGTGATTGGAGACTACATTCTCAAACTAGGAATTCTTTAACTTTCACCTATTTTGTATTTAGTTCTTATTTACTCATGATGGCAGAACAGGTATCTGTCTGAACCCAACATTTGTGTCTTGATGTAGATCATGGGAGGCTGAGGGATGACTTGCAAATGCAGGCTGGATGGCAGAAAAAAATTGCCCCATGATTACAAGATGCAAACTGCAAGACAAAAATATCCCCACATACACATGTGCATTTGGCTTCTCTGTTTACATTAGATCAAAGAGGGCAACCCACTGAAGATTGCTTTGGGGTTGGTTTGTTTAAATGAACAAAAAAAGGGAAATAAAAAATGTAGTGTAAGAAGTAAACACTTCACTGCATAAGGAGGAACATAAATCACATTGGAATAATTTAGAGTACCTTCTTTAAAGGGGTTGAAAAGGCACTTGGAAACCCTAGAAGCACACTCCTATAGAAGGAAGGCCAATATTACACTGTCTGAGTAAAGGAGCATGATCTAATCTTTTCAATTTTGAGATATTAAAAGAAAATGTGTACAGTCTATTGGGAAGGAAAAGGGGCAGTGGCTCTGGATCTATGGGATAGAAAAGGCTTCAATTGGTCCTGGGCCAGCCCTCCTGGTGTCAGCGGGATCCTTGGGAATCAGCTCTGCTTGGGAACACATAATTGAACTCTGATATGGCTGAAAGTGAGATATGAGCTTTGAAATGAGGGTATGTGATTCCTCTCCTTAAAAAAACAGAGCAGATTGGTCAAAACTCTACACCAGCAAGAAAATATGACCAAATGCATTGGACCTTTGTCAAACTGCAGGGTCCAAAGAAAAAATAGTTATTGGGGAAAGGGCAGTGCTTCCAGAAGTAATAAAAACAATACCTGAGGTGCAGCATATGTAATGTGTCAATTATTTTTAAAATAGGAGATCAGAAGAGAGACAGTGTGATTATAGCTGCTATCATCAGTTTGGGAGACTACACTTGTTTTCAAATGGCTCTTAACTTTGCTCCAAATATTTCTGGAACTTCACTCTGAGATGAGTTTCATTACTTTTTCCTTCAAATTTGTAGGACCCAGATTGATCATCCATCAGTTCTACAGACATGGCACCCCATGGCTAGTCTTCATTTCCAAAAGTCATGTCTTCCTCAGGGAACTAAAGCTGTTTCTCCCAAAACACTCAAAATAATAGACTGCAGTCTCTGAAGTGAATTGATCTTCATTTTGTCCTTCACGCATAAAGCAATTAGATGCTAAAATACAATCTTGTGTAGGTGATAAATGTTAACTTTTATTATTATTAGAATGAAGTTTTCAAACCTTGGATCTTTAAAAGCAAAGCTCTTGAAAACAGGGGGAATAATATATTTTTAATGTCTATTACGTGATATGCATCATGCTGTAACATTCACTTAGGTCAGTTTTTTTTTTTTTAATTTTCCTATCCCTGCCTTGCACAGTTGTGTGAAATAAGTGTTCTCTCCAGTTTAAATAGGCAAAACAATTTAAACAAGTTCACATAGCAGTGTGTAACATGAGAAAGTCCTTCTGTTTTACTTTAAATACCATTTTCTCTTCACCACATCAGTGTCCTATGGAACATTATCATTTACATCTGGCATTAGTATTTATTAGACACATACTTTTCCCTTAGCCCCATGCTAATAGTATGAGAATGAGATGTTTGAAATCTCCACATTTAGTCTTAACTTTACTAAAACAGCCTTTTAGACTATAAGTATGTTAAACTTATTTCAAAGACTACAAAAAAAGGATTTATAGTTCTCAAAAAGAACAAGTAACTTATTCTTAGCTTTCCCAGGATATTTGAATCTATGCAAAATCTAGTACAGCATATAGATGCTGATCTGAAAATTTTCTCACAATTCTAAGATAGAGAATTAAAAATATTTGAATTAGAATTCATCCCATAGAAGCTACTTTGCTGGAATACTTCCATGGTTTATTACTGAGCAGGCAATTCATTTGTGAACTTCGCAGAATGTATGAATCCCTTGACATCGATCACTAAGTTGTGTGCGTGTGCGTGTATGCACACACACACATGCATGTATGCAACTAAGATGAAATAAAACAAATGAATAATAAGGAATAACTGTCTTCCCTCTTCACAAAATTCTAAGGAGGTAGAATTCTGCAGCTTCTCTGTCAGTTACCAGACCTTAGTTGCGCTGGCTGGGGTGTAGGGTAGAGAGAAGAATAGCATAATCTGAGAAGAACCAAATTTCTCTTCTTGAGAATGAAATAGAGAAAGACCAGAGAACCAAGAAAATAAAGGAAGAGCAGCAAGGAGGGGGAAAATTATCAGAACCAAGAGGATTATTATAAGATCTTTCTGTATTCAGTGCATCCCCATATGTTTTAATTTCAAGAGAATTTACCATAAAAATCTGCACTGATCTCTAAATGTAGTCAAATTCATATTTAATTTTGTCGATATCCTGAGGTGATAGATTTCAAGCAGGAATAAACTGCCCATTTTAATGCAGGTTACAGGATACCTCTTTGGAAATTCTAATAAGGGCCTATTGACCACCTCATCAAATATACAATTAATTTAGTTCCACCATTCATATTTATCACACAAAGATGCTAAAGTCCAAAGATTTGTCTATGGACACATAATGTTTTCATGTTCTGTGACCCAGATCTACATTTGGCACTAAGTCCTGATCCAGTTCCACGAACAACACAATTTTTCTTCAATGCTCCATTGCAGATAATCAATATAGTAGCCTGGGTTTGCCAATGACACAGATGAAATTCAGTAAAGAATCATAAGAGAATAATAGTGTTTTAGTCAAATTGGTGATGGCCTTTTTTTAAGTGAAGCTAGTCAATTGTCACTCTCACAGAGATTAAACCAGCCCTTTATCCTACTAGTATCCTAATGAACCAAACCCCATTGCCCTGTATATAAATACATCAATGCTCTGTATTAGTGTATCTCTGAGATGTCAAAAAGTAAACAGATGGACATTTTAAAAGAGCACTCAAATAAGAACATCAGATGCATGAATTGTAAGTCAGTCTCTGTTTCTATGATTGTTCTTATGCTTGTTAATATTCAGAGAAGTTCCAGAGATCAAAGAATTTCAAAGATGTGGAGCAATGCTCCTAGACCGTTCCAGGAAACTGGCCATAACCCCCTGAAGAAAAATAGTATAGAAAAACAATTTTCAAACATGTATGCTAACAGAGATCAAACTTACAGAAGTGACTCTCTGCATCCTTATTGATATTTTTACATTTTATTTAAGAAGTATGGTGAATAAATCCTGGAAAAAAATCAAACTAGAGTAAAACACACATCTCTGCAATATATTCTGCAATACAAAGAGCAATTACAGACTGACAGATTACACAAGAAGTTATATAATCTTAAATGGCTGCATGTGTTACTTATCCATTCAGTGTAAATTGCTTACTATGTATAATGTACCATGTTAGACCCATAGGATACAGAATACGAGGCATTGCTATAGTCCTTAAGAGTTTAAAGGAGACACACACATTAATAACTATTGCAATAACCTTCAAATGCTGCAAATGCATGTACCTGTTCCCATGATGGTGCCAAGTGAATGGGGAGGAGGAGGGGAGATTCACCTACTTTGGTGGGTCACTAGGAGCTTTAAAAGTAGAGGTGGCACTTGAGTTGGGTCTTAAAAATCATGTAAATTAAACAATAAATGCTGGAGAGGGTGTGGAGATAAGGGAACCCTCTTGCACTGTTGGTGGGAATGTAAATTGATACAGCCACTATGGAGAACAGTATGGAGGTTCCTTAAAAAACTAAAAATAGAACTACCATACGACCCAGCAATCCCACTTCTGGGCATATACCCTGAGAAAACTATAATTCAAAAAAAGTCATGTACCACTATGTTCATTGCAGCTCTATTTACAATAGCCAGGACATGGAAACAACCTAAGTGTCCATCGACAGATGAATGGATAAAGAAGATGTGGCACATATATGCAATGGAATATTACTCAGCCATAAAAAGAAATGAAATTGAGTTATCTGTAGTGAGGTGGATGGACCTAGAGTCTGTCATACAGAGTGAAGTAAGACAGAAAGAGAAAAACAAATACCGTATGCTAACACATATATATGGAATCTAAAAAAAAAAAAAAATTGGTTCAGATGAACCTAGGGGCAGGACAGGAATAAAGATGCAGACGTAGAGAATGGACTTGAGGACACAGGGAGGGGGAAGGGTAAGCTGGGATGAAGTGAGAGAGTGGTATGGACTTATATACACAACCAAACGTAAAATAGATAGCTAGTGGGAAGCAGCCACATAGCACAGGGAGATCTGCTCAGTGCTTTGTGTCCACCTAGAGGGGTGGGATAGGGAGGGTGGGAGGGAGACGCAAGAGGGAGGAGATATGGGGATATATGTATATGTATAGCTGATTCACTTTGTTATAAAGCAGAAACTAACACACCATTGTAAAGCAATTATACTCCAATAAAGATGTTAAAAAAAATCATGTAAATTTTTTCCATAAAACCCTTTAGAGAAGGTCTTTCTGGGAAAAGAGAACAGCTTTTGCAAACAATATGATACGTTCAGGGTTTATATGTTCAGGGAAATAGTTTGATATTCCTAGAATAAGACATATGTCTAGGAGAAGGCAGCAGGGACTGAAGATTTAGAAGAGATGTGTAGGAGACAGTTGTTGAAGGCCTGTGATGCAATTTTGTGAGTTTGACTATTACCCTGCTGTAGAGTTTCTAAGCAGGGGAGTTCAGACTCAGATTTATCTTGTGTGCATTCCTAGAAACTCCCACCATACCTCAGCTGTACCTGATCTCTTCAACATCATAAAAACAATATTACTCTATTTATAAAGGTGTTTGACATAAAGAGTGCTCTATTTGGTGTCGTAGAAAAGTATATAACACTTGCGCTAAAAGCTGGATAGCCTCTCCTCACTTTGCCAACTTACAGTGGGCAGCTCCCTGCACTCAGCCCAAGTTCCCACCTGGAGGAGTCTCTGCCTCTTTGAGGAGTTTCTGCCTCTCGGTTTTCTCTGAAACCAAGCCTCCACCAGATGTAATACTCAACTAACAGGGACAGGAATCCAAAGGTATGTCCTGCATCTCCCTACACTTTGGAAGGACAATTTCAACATGTATTCTATAAATTTCTTGAGAAAGGCCCCAGTGGGACTGAGCTCCTAAAACCCACAGAATAATTCGTTCAATAATTAACCCTTTACTAACTGTTTTCTGCCCCTGTATCACTAACCTACCCCCCTCAGTTTATGTTCTTGGAGTATCTCTGAATAAATTACCCACATCCAAGTTCACACTTCAGTCTCTATTTTCAGGAAAACCCAAACAAACAAACAAATACAAGCTCTCTGAAGAAAGAGGCCTTATCATGCTGCCAAGTATGTTGAGCGGTAGCTCCAAAAGAAATGCAGTAGGGATAAATACTTGTTTGGTGATTAGAGTGGACACTGATGATAGGCTGCAGGTTAAGAATCAGGAATAAATCTTATTCATTTTCTAATAAAGAAGAAAATGCTGTTATGTCACAAGAAAAATTATTTGTGCATGAGCGCCCATAAAGTTGATATTTCAATGATCATTTGTACAGTTTACAAATGATTTGATCAGTGTATAATGAAGTGTCTAGGGCTATGTTATACTGGTAGACATTGTGCATGATGCACTAGATGCACTAATGTTATAGCAATTTCAAAATCCAATATAATCTTACATAGATTTAAAATTCATCAAGGAAGATGGTAGAAATATTAACATTGGAAACACTGTTTCTCTGACCAGCAGTTTTTCAACTCTTCCATCTTTAATTAAAACTAACAATTGTAACTACAAAGAAGAAAAAATAAATATTTTTAAGTTCCCTTAATGATGCAATAATAACCAGAGGATTTGTATTGACAAATAAGGAGTAAAGCACCATCATTTATTTACAGGAATATGCCATTTGTCCCTTTGTTTATTCTGAAAAAAAAATCCTAATGATTTATTCTCTTTGTATATTATGAGAAAGAAGATGATACCAAGGAAGAAGGGTTTCTTAAAACAGAAGTGTATCTTAGTTGTAAATGAAGATAAAGAGGACTATACACATAATTCAGCACATGATACGATTTTATTTCTCAAGATAAAATGTACAATTAGAGGATGACTGAAGTATCCACATCCTGAGAAGTTAAGATTTGTGATAGAAAGGCCCTTTATTAATTTATGTTGTCATAGCAACCCAGTGTTCAGCCATATATAGTGAAAATAAATGTGGCATCAACATACTGTGTTTCACAATGGCTTGTGGTAATTATAAATATGCATATACATATATGTATTTGAATATTTAGGGGATTATACATCTATATCTGTATAATTATAATGTTTATTTGCTCTGAAACTTTTCCCAACCTCTAGGTAGAATTAATCAGGATTGCTCTGGTGCTCCCAAGAATCCTTTGTTTTTAGCAGACTACCACCCCTCATGTCGTATTATGGTTGGTTGTTTATATATTTATCATTCATCTCTAGGTTGTGAGCTTTTTAAGAGCAGGGACTATGTCTATGTAAGTATAGAATAACCCAAGCCACCTGTTTTTCTTGCGACACATTATTATTATTAAAAATGATTAAAGAAGACCACTTAGGTGATATAAACATAATTTAATACTTCATGAAGCGGGCAGTCTCCATTCCCAAGGATCCAGAGAACTGCAGAATGGGGCAGAAGGCAGAGAGCTTTTACACGAACAAAGAAGAGACACATAGAAAATGAATAAGGACCAAGCATGTAAGTATAGAGCCCAGAGTTGGTTTAGCATTTGGGGATTGACTGAGCGGAGATACTTTGTTTCTGGTCAAGCAGAGTCTTTCCAGGGACACCAAAGTTACCTAAGTTTTGTTTGTTAATATAGCACCCAGGGTGGAAGCAGCTCCATTTGGGTCCAGAAATTTATTTCAACATGATGATGATGGTGATGATGATGATGATGATGATGATGATTATAATACCACCACCACTACCATCACCACCATTACTACATCTTCTACCACTGCTACTACTCGATTAAATAGCTTGAATTTGGGGCTGTTTTATAAAATGTTAATTGTTTAAAATAATTTTGTATTTTTAAATACTAGATAGATTCTCATAAGCAAAGTGAGCTGCTCATACTATGAGGGGCACATGGGGATGAGATCTGACTGTGGAAACTGTGGATTAAACATCCCATTTCTTCTTCACTCTAGGGCGCAAATTCTCTGAGAGCAAACAATGGGTTAAATTGTACTATTAACGTTTTTTGTCTTTTTTGGGGGGGGAAGTTTATTATTGTTGTTCCAACACATTATACCTGATTTATCTATGTTAACTGTGTAAGTAGGGAACTCTATAATAATACTGATAAAAATAATAAACAACCTCAATGTAGCATGTTAAACAGGGTTACTTACTGAATTTTTTTTTGGTGCAGGATAACCTGATTTTAAATTTTATGTTAATTTCTTTATCATTAAAGAGCCAAGTGATGTTAACAATTTGTATCCTTACTTCCAAAGAAGAGTTATAGGGTCTTATTTCATTCATTCATTCAAATAGTTATGGAGGACCTTCTATGCCCCAATCACCATTCTAGGAGCAAAAAATGAGTAAAATAAGGCAGAGTCTGCACCTTTAGAAGCTATGATCTGGTTGGAGAGAATAACAATTATAAATGTATGATGATAAGTGTTATAAAAGAATAAGAGACAGCTTATTATTATTAGAACAGTGTTAGTTTCCTTTATTTTTTAAAGCTCAGTGTTTACAAACAGATCCCTGAGGGCAGACTGTTAAGTCAAATGAGTTAAAAGAGCAAGAAAGAATGTTAAAAAATGCAAAAGGGGGAAATCAAGATGATAAATAGTCACTGAACTACAGCCTCAGTGCCAAGAGGACAATGATGGGGCTTCAGCAAATGGAAGGGGGAAGCAAAGCCATTACTCAGCTTCAGTCAGTGGCTGCTTTGCCAGAATACCAGCCTAGTGATGCCAGAGCCCATGTTTTTTTCAAGAAGAAATGTGAAATTGTGAAATTTTCTGCCCTTTAATGATTGGGAACACATTATTATTTTTAATCACAGTATGAGCCAACATTTTGTGACTCTCAGAAAACCAGTCTTCATGCTGTGTCTGGCCCACAGGTCTTCTAGTCTGTGGCCTCAGCAATAGACCCAAAGAAAGACTACAGTGGGAAGAAAGGAAGGATGGAGGCTGTGTTCTTTAACACTGAAGAGAGAGAAGTGTTCCCTGATAATGTGGTTTTGTATGTCCACGGTTGCAGGGCCATAGATTCATGGTAGGGGTGTGTGTGTGTGTGTGTGTGTGTGTGTGTGTGTGTGCGCTGGGGTGGGGGAGGGCTGGCGCTGCACAAACGCCTGCACAAGTGGACACTGACTGTGCTGACTTTTAGAGCACTGGAATCGCTGTGACCTTGCTGCTAGAGAGGGAATACCATCGATTGGAAGGCTACCCATCTTGTGGTAGAGAATCTGAACAAGGGCCAAGAATGATGACTTCCTCAGTTTCCAGATACAACTTAAGGAAGGTAGGAAGGGCCACACAATTACTATTAAGCTTCTTGTCAGTTTTGGCAAATGGAAACTTATATTTAAATTTAATTCACTTCAGAAGAATAAGGAGATGCTGCATCATGGGTCCTGCAACAATTCCTGTCAGTTGCATAGATTTTAGACCATTTGATACTTATAACATGCATATGATATAAGTACCCAATTTTACAAATGTGGAAAGTAAGCTTAGAGTGTTTAATTACCGTCCAGTGTCACATGCCAGTGTCAGTCAGACTTGAATTTGAGTCCCAGATCTGATGGGAATCAAGGCAACAGCATAGTTACGGGCTGAAATCTGGGTGTTAGACTGTGAGGACAGTGGAACCACAATCACTTTGAAGTGAGAAATTCCGTGTTAAGATGCAAACCCACCATTTAGTAGCTATTCATCGTTAGGTAAATCAGGCTATGTTCTCTAGTCCTCAGTATTTTCAAGCCTAAGATTACTATAATATCAAAGTTCTTTTGGGCTTAAAGAACATCTGAAAGCTGTTTTCAGATGTTTGTTTTAACTACAAAGCATCAGAGAAATACCGGATATCATTATCACTAGTGGTGTTAATAACAGTTGTTAATATAAACGTTTTAAGTAAACAGTAAATTTATCGGCAGTAAATAAAGGATCTGAAAGCTATATCGTAAATGCATTTCACTGCCCCTGGTACAGCTAACAGGATCCGTTTGCAACAATTCAGAAAGCTAGGTACCATTAGTATTGACAATGAATAAAGGAGAAAACAGTCTCATATTATATCAATAGTTACCTACACTGACTCTAATGATTTACAGCCAGTAAGAATATGACCTGAAGTTTAAAAGGAAGTCCATCTGATTCCAAAGCTCACTCTTCCCTTCTAAGCTCAGTCGTCTCTTATCCTCAATTTACATTGTGATGGTAGCTCTAAATGTAGACTCCTCCACTCTGATGTGGTGTTTTTCTAGGCTGGGGGAAGGCAACAGATATGTCAGATGAACGCTGTTACGTTTCTTTTACACTAACTTCACTGTATACTTCAAGGTGCTAATTCTATAACTGCCATCAAAGGCATGCTAAGCCCAATATACATAAAGTACAAGGTAACCTAAACATTAATGACATTGAAAAGCTTGGGGATGGGAAAAAACACTCTCTGTTAATTTCCAGCACGTGTCTAGCAATGTCAGCAGGCCTGAACAAAACTGTTCTAAGAATCAGCATTCTCACTATTGAGTCAGCATTTGAGACAGTGATATAAACTACTACTTCAATAGCTTTATAACTGAGTGATAAGAGAATTCTCTAATATCATAGCCTTAACATATTATTAGAATTTGCTTATATTAATAGGAAACAATAGCTGTACTTTGATGGAAAGAGGGGAACAGCTTTTACCCGTATTGCAAATTGGGTGTGGGGGATGTATATTAAAAATCTTATAACTGAACAAAAAAAGCATATGCTAATACATGGGTTAGTCACACCTGCATGAAAACTGTTTTCATTGTTATTATGTGTGTGCGTGCGCGCGTGCGGGCGCGCATATGTGTGTGTATGTGTCTGTGTGTGTGTGTTTTGGCAAATTTGTCACCTCACTCCAAAGTCTGGGCCTGCATTCCTTAATTTGCATTTGTATGATCAAGATTAAATTCAGCAGATGGTTTTGTTAATACTAAAACAAAATATAAAAACACCTATTTTTTGATGCCAACTTCTTTTGCATTTGAGTGGAATAAAAAAGTATGATAGAATTTTACACTGTGGCAAACAGGTCATCTTGGGGTGAATCTTTGCTTTGATAGTCAGTACTGCCTTTCAATATGATCCCATTCACAACTCTCTTTTAGCCATTTTTATCTGCTTTTAACAACCCTATGTTATTTAGCTATTCACTGTTATTCAGGGTTGCAAGAATGCCTTAGTAGGAAACCAAAGTTACCCATGCATTAGTTCATCATATAAGTATAAAGTGATAAAATGAACTATCTCATCTATACAAAATAAATGCAAATTGGAAGGAATTACTAAAAGCATAAAAGTCGTCTCAAAACCACGTCCCATTTATATGGCAATGATTAGTTAATAATTTCCTATTGATTAAAGGAAATTTCCAAAAAATTGTTTCCGTATTCATTCACTTATTTGTAGCTTAAACATTATTGAATGCTTCATATTTGTCATTGCACATATTGCCAAAAATTGTGTATTCTCAGTGTCTGTATCTATTCAATAAGAGAGAAGGATTAGAAGGACACTCTGAATCTCTATATGTGCGCACGTATTACAAAAGGATCAAAGAATGTTCATATTCACCATGGAGCTAACTAAACAGGAAAACTATGTATTTAATTTCAAAACACTTATATTAATAGCCTAAAGATATATACCGTATTCAACATATTTCTAGCAACAAAACATGAAGGAAAACACATATTTTGTTTATACAATGTGACCCTCTTCAACTAGCTTCTTCTAAAAATTCACGTATAAAATTTCTAAACTTCCTGTCACAGATGAGTTATCAAAATGTCTTATTTTTATATCTTGTACCTAAAAGTTATAATACTATAAGTAACTTCAAACACTTCTGAATAGTAACTTAACAGCATAATAAATGCTAACATGAAATGGTTACAATTTTGGAAACAAGAAGAAAGCTTCTTCAGGAATTATTACCTTTTTACATCTGATGGGGTAGAAAGAGCCAAAGACTTAGGGCCAGAAAGAACTGAAAAAGAATCCTATCACTTTCCCTGCTGCTTAGTAGTACTGTAACTTTAGAAAAATCTCCCAACTTTGGTTTCTTCATCTCTTTTGTTTCCTTCATTACTTTATGAGAAATAATTTATTTATAATAAACTACATCCATTTAAAGTGCATTGCTTTCACTGCCTCCACCAAAATCAAGATGCAGAACATTTCCAGCACCAACAGTGCTTTCATGTCCCTTTGCCATCCATCCCTCCTCTGCCTTCCGCCACAGGCAACCACTGGTTGACATTTTGACATCATGGATTAGTTCATATTTCACTTAAATGGGAAGTTCTGTGCCTGGCTTCTTTCACTCAGCATAAAGATTCTTTAAACCTATTCCTATTTTGTCTGTGTCACTAGTTCTGGTTTTCTATTTGTGCTTTTTATTGTTGAGTAGCATAACACTGTAAGGATATACTTTATTTTGTGTATCCATTTACCTATAGATAGATGTTTATATTCTCTCTACCTACCCCAGGTTCTAGCTGTTGTGAATGAAGTTGCTACAGATATTTACCTACAAGTCTTTGTGTAAAAATGTTTTCATTTCTCTTGGGTAAATACCTAAGATAGGAACATCTGATGATCTGTACTTAATACCTTTAGTTATTTTACAGAATTTTAATGATTACTAGAAATAATAAATAGAAATGCCTTCACATGGTACCCGGCATTCTGTAGAAACTGAACAGTAGGTGAAATTATCATGAAAAGTTTTAAAACACAGTGCTCAAAATTTCTGGACCAAATATGGCTTCATAGAGCGAGTCACTCTATTGCCTGGATACCAGGGATGAATCAGCTTTTCCCTTACAAAAACTTTGTAATCTGAGCTACATTGCTTGTTGCTTCTAAGTTTTCTGGGTAAAGCTTTTATTTTAATCATAGGCCAAACCACTTCATAGTGAATAATTATGTTCTGATTCTCCTGTAACATTGTGCCATTCCCATTATGAGATAAAATGACTCTGGCTGGAGCAGCTGAGACCAATTCTGAATTTTCTACACTGAAGTCAAGTCTGTTGTTTTTCAAAACCAAGGTTTCGGGCTAGTAAAATATAGTGTTATTTATACCTATGTGAAAAGGTGGTGTATTAGGTAAAGATGTTGCCTTGCTGCCAAGGGCAGTGATGTCAACTTCTAATTTTCCTCTGTAAGATGATCAGAATGAAATTCATCAGATGGTTTTGTTCAGATCAAAAGAAAAAAAAATCGCTTACATTTTTCTTTTATCTTATTTCATTTTACTTGAAAGGAAAAATGGTAATCAGGAAGAATTGCATATCAAGGCAATTGTGTCACCTCTCAGATAAATTTTTGGTTTGATAGTTGGTGCCAACTTTTAATTTTTCTAAGCCAAATAAATATATTAAAACTCTCTTTTAACCATACATGACCACTTTTAGCTCATAATTAGTCACGTTAAATCTAAATTTGTAGCTACTCTTCTAAGAAACCTAGGTTTTAGGAATCTTAGATACGGCAAAATGGGAGATGGGCATGCAGTGGGTGAATATGGGAATATTACTACAGAGCACCTGCAAATAAAATTCAATCTGATTACCCTGTACACAGATACTAGTAAGCCAAAATTCTAGGGTCATCTCCTTTACCCAATTTTTGCTCCCCTCTATTTCTACGAGTCTGGATTTGATATGTATTTTCCTCATTTATATCAGTCTTGGAAATGACAACTATTTCTTTATCATTTGATAAAATATACCATTTTAAATATACAAAATATAGAAAACTATCTCAATACATGTAAGTGATATATTATAAAAAGTACCACACAGAATTTAGAGGCTCTTGGAAGACCCACAGGAAAAGAAGTCAAATTGAAGTTCGAGGACAATTTTAATATTAAAAAAAGAAGATTTAGAAGGTAGAGGATGAAGTTGGGGGTGCAGGGAGAAGATTACAATAAGAAAAAAACTAAAATTACACCAGGTCATATTTCTGTGTTTTTAAAAACAGAGTTCTACATTCATTTTCTGGATTATGAAGACACTACAGTTGGCTCTCAATTTGAAGCCACAGGAAGATGTATTCCAAGAGACTTCAGAAGACAGGAAGTGGAGTTGTCCCATGACAACCTCCCAGGGACCACAACCACCCAGGGAGCTCTTAATAGCTGAGCTCAGTAGAAACACCAAATTTACTGAGGTTCCAAAATGCCTTCGTTTAAGAACATCCTTCACCAACACTCCCTCTGGGACATGTGACTATCTTACAAATGCTCACATCTTACAAATACAGCCAAATGCTTAGCACCTTGAACAAAGCAAGAAAAAGAGTTCTGCTATCTTCTGATGCCGTGCACCGAGTTAATGCCAAAGTCTGAATTTGTTAGTTATCAACAGATTTCTTTAACAAAATAAACTGAAGAAATAAGCACCACTTGCAGATTTTTTTTTTTTAGTATCACCCATTAAGACTCATATTAAATTAAAAGAATTATTCACAAATGTATACATGGTATAGATTTACATACAGACAGTGTTTTTGTTTTTTCCTACATCATTATTATTTAGAGACACTGTCAGTATTCTCTCTAGCTGTGCTCAGATACCTTTACTGTTTTTGCTTTTTCCTACATCATTATTATTTAGAGACACTGTCAGTATTCTCTCTAGCTGTGCTCAGATATCTTTACTGTTTTTGCGAAACACTCCTCTAGCTTATGGGTGCTTTTGTTTCTGATGGCTGCATCTGTGACCACTGGGAGAGTTGCCCTGTAACTGCTTGAGTCACTTTTTCCTCCTGAACTACAGAGGGAGAAGTGTCTAGAATTTTACATATCACACAACATTCCAGTGAAATATGCACCTTACCCAATGACTAGTGGAGGAGTATTGAAGCTCAGCTCCCTTTCTTCAAGTTGGGATAACCCAGAAGCAATTTATCCTTTTGAACTTCCCAGGAGGATCAGGCTGAGTCTGGGACTTTGCCTGAATTATATCCCTTCTTGACTTTTTTTCCTTCCCTGTCTTGCTTCATCACTTTTTTCACTTGTCTTTTTAGGGAGCATTTTCTTAACAAATCCCTTTTGCACTAATTCTTTCTCAGTGTCTTCTTCTGAGGAACCTTATTAAGACCCACCAAAAGGATATACAATAAATAGAATAACACAACTCCTTCCACACAGCAATTCTGATGTAATAAAGTGCCTTATTAATCTCTCTTTTCCTTCACCATCTCCATTTTTCAATATTTGATTTGAAGTGGTTCTTCCAAATGAGTCATAGGGAATAGAAATGTTAATTTTGGGGAGTAGACATCTTCTGATACCATTCCAAAGAAAAAGACAAGAGTAAACCATGAAAGTTCATGTAATTAAAAACTAAATATATATAATAGGTATGTTATTTGAAAAATAAAAATAGTTGAAATTAGGAGTAGCAGCATGATGCACATTTGACTCAGCAAGTATGTAAACAGCAAAACTAAGACTAATCAGAGCACAGATCTTCTGTATGACTAAGAACAAATAAGTTATTTCTCTAAACCTCAGAAAATTTATCAGTATGTGTCTTTTCAGCCTTATATCAAACAAGACTCCCAATTTCAAATAATAAAAATCTAGTTCAAACAAAGTAAAATTGATTGCTATCCATAAACAGTTTCATACATAGTTGAATCCGGGGTCTTAGTTTCCAAACATCAGATTCTCTCTCTCCTTTTTTTTCCTTCTGTGCTGGATTCTAACATGGACTGATGTTATGTTTGCTATTCACTATGCCTTTCCCTTTCTGGGAAGAGCATCTTCTTTACCTTTAGGAAATTACCACTTCCCTGATCTTTATCCACATGGTGTGAGTGAGCTTGATCTCAAGCCCCAGAATCAGAACTGCACACATAATGTAAATGTGGCTAATCTGTGAATTTTTCCAGCCCTCTAGCCACCGTGATTGGTTCTAGAATAAAAATATTTCCCAAGACAGGACTATGATATTAAATTATGAGAACTACCTAGAAACTGTAAAAAGGATGCATGCTCTTTCTTTTAGGGATGCTGAGGAAACAGCATGAAAGTGCAGAGCTGATAACAGATTTTTGCTTCCAAGGAAGGAGTGGGGGGATGGGGAGTTGCTGGACAATATATCCAATACAAAGAATAGCAGAGGTAAGAGATGAAGAGTACACAATTGGGTTCTCATATCATGTTCCGATCACTTGCAAGCATTATCTCCCTCTGTTTCAAAGAGTACCAGTTGTGTAACTTGCAGCTGATACAAATTCATTTTGCAGATATTGTGTCCCATAGGCAGCTTTTGACTTAATCTAGTTCCTATAGAGCTTGCAGTTTTGGAAAGAAAGCCCTGTCTGTTAGCTTTTCTGTAACAAATGTTATGGAACATTGTGAGTGGTCCAATTAGGATCATGTGCCCATCTCTGACACAATCATTACTGCCAGGGGATGAAGTATTTTTACTATTCAACTGAGTAAATGACCACAGGAAGGAGTGAGGTGGGTCAGAAATTGATACAAGATAGTTTAACAAGGACCATTCGGAAGGAGATAATGAAAGAAGGAAGGGAGAGAGGAAGGGAAAGATGTAGGGATGACTTCCCAAAGCAAAACTGAGGATCTTCTTACCAGTCCAAAGAGTCAGGGATGCCAGTTAGAAATAATGATACATATGTCCTATTTGTATCATCACAAATGCAGGATTTATGTACAATACTGATAACAGTGCTTACTCTGCCTGTCCTCTATAATATTTTAAAAGTAAAATGAAAGCAAAACTTAACAGACTACAGCTGACAAAAACTTCTGATGAGACTACTGATTGAAAACTTAGTCTTATTCTGTATATCTATTTCCATAGTTATGGTATATTTTTTGTATAAACATCTCACATTTTTATTAAACAGTTGATCAAGCCATAGTATAGAGCAGCATCTTTTCTGGAGTATCTGCAAAAAAAATACATGCTTCCCTTTAGATACCCCTCTATTAATAAATATAAATTATATTTGTGCCATTATTTGCTTTAAGCAATAATTACTTATGAAGGTATATGGCTATTCTTTTTTCTTTTTTTTTTTTTTGGCTGTGTTGGGTCTTCGTTGCTGCACGCGGGCTTTCTCTAGTTGCAGTGAGTGGGGGCTACTCTTTGTTGTGGTGCATGGGCTTCTCATTGCAGTGGCTTCTCTTGTTGCGGAGCACGGGCTCTAGGTGCGTGGGCTTCAGGAGTTCTGGCTCGTGGGCTCAGTAGTTGTGGCTCACGGGCTTAGTTGCTCCGCAGCATGCGGGATCTTCCCGGGCCAGGGCTCGAACCCGTGTCCCCTGCATTGACAGGCAGATTCTTAACAACTGCGCCTCCAGGGAAGCCCATATGGCTATTCTTTTATCTGAGGTTTTTTTCAAATTATAGCCAAAGTCAGAATTAGCTTTTTTTTGCCTATAGTTGAAGATTTGGTAACAAACGCCATTTGGGGTTATAAAGTACACACAGATCCCTCTGAAATATTATGCTTTGTTTTCCCAGCTCCTAGCCAACTGTAGGCATTCAATAAATATTTGTGGAATGTCAAATGAATGAAGCCTAGAATTACTATGACTGTGGCTTTCAGTAAAAGATATGGTCTATCTGCATAGGCCATTTTCTCCAGAAAGTTAGGTGACGGTCTCCACTGAACTCTATATTTCTAAGTGCAAAATATCTCTAAAAGAGATTCAGTCCCCATTTAGAAATGCATAACCACCTCCTTTGAACTCTGTCACTTGAAATTGCTTCACTCCTCCTAACACTCACAGTCCTTCTCGAATCTCATTTTAAATTCAGTGGCAGAGAAATAAAATAGGGTTTAACATTCTTGCAGAGCTAAGCTGTTGTGCCCCACTGTAGGGCTCAGGCTTCTTTCTTCATTTCTTTTTCTTTTTAAAATTTTATTTGGTTTGTTTTGTTTTTGGCAGGACTAGGCTTTTATCCACTGCATGCATGCACAGGCTCTTACTGCCTTTCAATCAAGCATATAAATTAGCCACAAGCCTCTGGATGGAGATACAAAGAAATAATGGCATCACAGTATAATCTCAGCACAAAAGATGCAAAGGCTGATTGTGCTTTCATGTGTCTAATCCCCATCTCCTGCACAAGTCCTTAAGCGGTATTAAGGAAAGAACTGTGACTTCCATTCTCTGGACTCCCAATGTGCCCTATCCAGTTCTCTGCCATGACATTTATTGTGTTTAATATGATTGACATATTTGCATACCTGTTTCTCCACTATCCTATAAGGTCCTCCAGAAATCTCAGTCACCCTATTATTCTGTGAACAATAGGTACTCAATAAATGGTGTCTTAAGGTAAAGGACCATATGGTATTAAGTATAATAAAAGTCTTAGATGAAGCAGTTGCATGCTACATCACATTAATCATGAAAAGAGTTCATTTGAACCTGCTCCCAAGATTTTACTCTGATTAAAAATGAGACCTATCTCTCAGGATTCTTTCTCCTTCAATCTCCAATTTTTAGAGCCATCGAAGGAAAAGAATGCAAATAAGTGCAAGGGATAAAAGAGGGTAATTTTTTTCCAACATAATATTGTAATAAGAAAACTACTTTAGTTAACTTTTGTCCAGTGTAATACCAGAGTGGAAGTCTGGATAATGGACGATTACTTCAGCAGACATATATTCTCTGCCAAAACCAAAAACAAATTCTTTTCTTCTCCTTCTTCTTCTGCCTTCTCTTTCTCTTCCTCTTATTCTTCTTCTTTCTTAATTGACTGTTTTTGCTTTTGGTATTAGGTAAACATTAACTAATCGGCTTCATAACTGAAAATATGTCCTCATGAAAAGCGCCCAAACATATTAGGACATGAAGACAACTGTTGAGGAGTTTTTGACATTTTAGGGAAAGTTAGGCAGGATGAGAGAGAGATAAAGACCTTAAACTTAAATGTTGAAATCCTGGGTTACAGCTAACTGGAAGTCGCTTGGAAAATACCAAGATGAAGGAAGAAACTCTGTGGAGGAAAGAGGTTCCTTCACAGAGTGTGAGAAACTGGAGAATCCTGTCAAGTCACCTGACTCTTCCCTGCCCACTGGAATTACGATTTGTTTCTAAACCTCCTTTTCCATGCCTCCACTGTAACACACTTCAACTCTATGGCCAGGTGGATGTGACTTGGGATCATACCTGTAACTTTAACACTTGTACCCCCACCTTTAAATTGTGTCATCTCACAATTAAAACAGAAAAAAGAAAAATGAAAAAAAAAAAAAACAAAAAAAAACAACCTCTTGCTTGGAGTGTAAAGAAAGTTGCAGGCATTAAAAAACAAAAGAATGATTATTACTTATTTTTAGAAACTGAAGTTGTTTTTCTAAATGCATTACCCAATTTATGCATGCTCATTGTAGAAAAACTGAAAAAGAATTTAAAAAGGAGAGAAAGAGCGTCAACTAGAGTAACACTAAGCATTTTGGTATAAATGTTTTCATGCTTTTTTTTTTTTGCATTAAGACATCAATAGAAAATATTCTGAGTTAACCAATGGATGGGGCAAATATAGAAATTTAGACCTCGATGTCCATTGACAGACGAATGGATAAAGAAGATGTAGTACATATATATAATGGAATACCACTCAGCCATAAAAAAGGATGAAATAATGCCATTTGCAGCAACATGGATACAACTAGAGATTATCATACTAAGTGAAGTCAGAAAAAGACAAATACCATATGATATCACTTATATGTGGAATCTAAAATATGGCACAAATGAACCTACCTACTAAACAGAAACAAACTCACAGACATAGAGAACAGACTGGTGGTTACCAAGGTGGCGGGGGTGGGGGATGGACTGGGAATTTGGGGTTAGTAGATGCAAACTATTTCATATAGAATGGGTAAACAACAAGGTCCTCCTGTAGAGCACAGGGAACTATACTCAATATCCTTGAATAAACCATAATGGAAAAGAATATAAAAATGAATGTCTATATGTATATTAATGAGTCACTCTGCTGTACAGCAGAAATTACCACAACATTGTAAATCAACTATACTTCCATAAAAAATAAATTAATAAAAATATAAATATATAATCTGAGGCCCTACTGTGGGACAACTCAGTATACTGGCTTCTACAATCTAACTTCCTCCTTCTTTCTCCAACATCAACTCTCCTTACCCTTCTTCTCAATCTTTGTGTTCTCACAATAAATGTACTGATACTTCTGAAAAAAAAAATTCAAGGATTAAAATTTTGCAGATGGTAGAATGTAGGTCAGGAAACGAGACTGTGAGAGACAAGTTTGAGAAAATGGTTGAGGAAAAAAATCAAAACATGCATACATGGCCTGTAGTAGGGCAGTAATCATGAAGATTTTTCAAACAAAAGCATCTTTGCAGAAGAGGAAAACTAACATTGTAAAGTGAGGAGACTAGTGATAAGGGTCAGGAAGTGGTATGACTGCCACATACAGGTGTGCAGATTGTTTATTATCTCAGGGCCACTGGCAATGGGGCAAGTAGGGTCTAGAGACCCTACTGGTGGATCTTGACAATGGGAAGGGTGGGAAAGATAAGAATATGAACAGAGACAGAGGGGTTTGGATAGAAGCCAGCAATATTTGCTCTCTTTTTCATACAAAGCCCTAGCACAGCATGCCTGTCCTAGGTGTAGACCAAAAGGAAGGTTCAAGGCTGGTCACCTACTTCCCATTGGTCTTTGATTTTGTCCATAAGCTTATTCAAAGCCTAGGCATTATTGTAAAAATGTATATCATGATTTTTTTTAAGTATGCTATAATTGTTTTTTAAAAATTGTATTATCCAAATTTCATTTTTTCTGTGAAATCATATTTTATGTGATAATCACTTGATGAAATAACAGCAACTTAGGTGGTGTTATTTAAACAAAATACTATTTTGTAACTTCTGTAACCAGAGAACAAGATTATACTATTGCTTAAAAACAAACACACAAACTTTTTTTCATCACAATCTTAATTAATGAAGTGCTTTATGTAAACTGTACTTTCAGAGGATGAAAAGCCCAGACCACAGAGTATTTATAACACCATTTCCTACGTTCACTTTGAAAGCCTGTCAGGCTAAAAATGGGTAGTAACACATTACTCTCTTCTTGAGTTGTATTGGTTGCCATTTTGAACAATGTAATAAATCACAATTTCAAAGTTGGGTTTTCAAACAATCAGTTATCACCACTCTACCACTGGTTCCCAAGTCAAACACACTCATTCACTGATTACGGCCAGTTTAAAAATGATGCACAATATCCTATGATAAACCATAATGGAAAAGAATTTTATAATTTATATATATATATGTATTACTGAATCACTTCACTGTACAGCAGTAATTAATGTAACATTGTAAATCAACTATACTCTAAAATTTTTTTAATTAAAAAAACAGAAGACAAAAAAACATGCACAGGCCTTCTTTTTTTTTTTTTTTTTTTTTTTTATTTTTTATTTTTTTTTTTAACATCTTTATTGAAGTATAATTGCCTTACAATGGTGTGTTAGCTTCTGCTTTATAACAAAGTGAATCAGTTATACATATACAATATGTTCCCATTTCTCTTCCCTCTTGCATCTCCCTCCCTCCCACCCTCCCCATCCCATCCCTCTAGATGGTCACAAAGCACCGAGCTGATCTCCCTGTGCTATGCGGCTGCTTCCCACTAGTTATCTATTTTACATTTGGTAGTGTATATATGTCCATGACACTCTCTTCCCCTGTCACATCTCACCCCACCCCCTCCCCATAGCACAGGCCTTCTTGAAAGTAATATTGAGTTATTTTTATTACCTGACCCATGCATTTTCTGGAATCTCATAACTTCAGTCATTCTTGTAAATAATCCACAGGAAACATCACCAAATTCAAATGCAACTATAACTCTCAGTCCATGTCTGGGTAGGCATCATGACTTTAACCTGATCACTTCTCATTTATCAAAGATAGAAAGATAAGACAAATACTTGCATTGATCATAATATCTTTATGCTGAACCCTATTTATTCGGAAGATATTTAGTAGAATTTTACCATGTTCAAGTAAACATGTGGGACAGAAAAATGAATAATTCACAGTCAGCAACTTGAGAAAATAGATGTTCAAGTGCCCAACTTCACATTCTGCCCAAAATTATAGTTAAGAACTATAAAAGAAGTATTAATAATGCGTTCTGTGAGGAAGATGTCATTGTTTACAACTGGAAAAGCCTTCACTGGGAGCTGTTATTTTACCTGGATCTCAAAATACTTACAGAATTCTGATAAAACACAACAGGAATGGATATTGAGGTAAAAACAGTATGAACAAAGGCATGAAGATGGAAGTTTATAGATACAGACAAAAGGATTCAAAAGATAAATTGTGGAAGACCGTGCAGTTTAGTGTCCATTGTTTAAATGCCTTTTTTTTTTTTTTTACCTAATCACATGTGATAACCAAAATGTTAAATTGCTACTACCTAGAATACTGATTACTTCAAAATTATAGAATAGATTCACAGAGAATTGGTGCTCTCTTTTCTGAGAGTTAGCTAAAAACAATGTTTATTTTTGTTGTTTTAATAACTAGAGAAGGGATATGACCACCGTTTGGGTGGGAGTGGCTGGCAGATAGAAAGTCCAGACTCATTACAAACATTGTGGTGGCATCATGGTTCACTCCTTCGAATTACTGTCATCACTCTCCCAATTAATGGCCAGCAACCCAGTTTGACTGACTCAGCCTCAAAAAGGATCTCACTGGACTAAGGGTATAATCTTCCTCCTTGGCAATGGTATGTTCAGGAAGGGGATGTGAACAAATCATTGCAAAGGAAATGGGACACGGCATGCTGAAGTGTTCTGGAAGAGTTCATGTTCACTGCCAGGGAAATTCCCAGGAAGCCACTTTTTCTCAACTGTTGGACCTTAGCAGGGAATGTTGTAGGCTCAGCTGCTACCGAAAACCATGTTTTGCTCAGACTGTAACCAACAATATTTTAGACTTCAATGAACAGAGAACAAACTGGCCTTCATCACAAACATGAGCTGCTAAATGAACCAACTTACACTTGCCATACTTAGGACTTCAAGCTATGTGAGCAACGTCTTTTCAGGGCAGAGTCCGCTTATTGATATAGCCAAATAAGGGTGAGCTTTCTGCTTCTATAGTTGAAATCATTCTTACTGGAATAGCCACAAAAACAACAATGTCAATGTTGTTTAAAATTTTAAACAAACAAGCAAACAAAAACCCTAAATATAAAAAGAATAAAAGGATACATGAACGTTAAGGTACTGATTAACTCCATGGAGGTTGAAATTAAAAGGCAATTTGTGTCTGGCAGAAGCAGGTGATTGAAGGCTTCAGTTTTATCTGTAATGTGTTAATATTCTGCCACCTTGTTTCTACATATTTTTCTTTAAAGAACCAAAATATTTTAAATGTGGGTGATGGACACATGACTGCGAGTTATTTTATCATTCTGTGTTGTCTAATACGATAGTCCTGCACCACATGTGGCTATTTTTTTTTAATAGATCTTTATTGGAGTATAATTGCTTCACAATACCGTGTTCGTTTCTGTTGTACCACAAAGTGAATCAGCTGTATGCATACATATATCCCCATATCCCCTCCCTCTTGAGCCTCCCTCCCACCCTCCCTATCCCACCTCTCTAGGTCATCACAAAGCACCGAGCTGATCTCCCTGTACTATGCTGCAGCTTCCCACTAGCTGTTTTGAGTATATAAAATGATACTAGTCTAAAATGAATGAGTTAAATGTATAAAAGGTACATTGGATTTCAAAGACAGTACCAAAAATCCTCACACATGTAAGATATCTCAAAAATTCTACATTGATTACATGTTAAAATTATATTTTTAGTACACTGGATTCAATAAAATATTGCATTAGTTTCGCATGATTCTTTTTTCTTTTTTAATATGTGACTGAGAAAATGTGAAATCACATATATGATGTGCATATTTCTATTGGTCATCTCAGCTATAGATATTTTTATTTAAAATGTCTCATAATTAAAACATTTAACATGAAATTAAAAGTCTGTTTTATACTTAGAATTCTCTTCTATACAGAAAAGATTTTATTGTAAAGGTTAATAATGAAAAACTCTAGCTATTTGTGCACAATTATAATATATTATCCATCTCCTCTTCCCCAAGGGGTGGAGAAGCTATATTCCACAGATCTGAGGTGATAAGGAACGCATTTTCTAACATTTTTCTGCTTCAAAGAGGCAGAATGAAGAAAATATAGTGACAATATCATCTTTTTTCCCCCATGTTCTTGTAATAGATATCTGTTCATTAACTGGGTTTTTAATTACTTTCATTAAAAGATCTCCTTGGCTTCCTCTGACTGTCTTGATACTCATTACTAACTGTTTTGGAGACTGAAGACTAAGAGTTTTAACTCTGGGGCCAAATCCTCCATGAGATAGCTTATAATTTCAGGAAATTACAATGGTTATTATGATAAGATGGATAAAGATATTCTTCTATAATGAATCTTAAAATTGTGTTAATATTAATTTTTACGACTATCAGAAATAGAACAATAAATTTTCCTTATCAAGCCCTCACACTCTCAAATCTTAATTGAAAATCTTTAATTTTTAAATTTAATTAATGAAATATTATTTCTCAACCAAAAATAGAATATTTACTAAATATTCCACATAGAAGATATAAAATATAATAAAAAGAAAAATTGTCTATAAGCCCATCACTCAAAGACATAATAATTAACAATTTGTAATATTATTTGTCAATTAATGTATGTATATATCTATATTGTTTTAGGCATAATATTATATATTCAGGAATTTCTACAAACTTCATTAGCCTAAGTACAAAATGTACTTAGTATATTAATGTATGGGTAGGCCATAATTTACTTAAACACTCCCTGATTTAGAGTCTTTCATTTTAAAAGATAAAAAAATGAGATCAAAAAGTTTAAATGATTTACACATGGTCACACAAATGCATTCCTAAAGCTGAGATTTTCTTATTCTGATAATTTTGAGAGAAGCCCAGTGTTAATTTTCTATCTATTACGAGAGGCTATAATTAAATTTGACCCTATTTTTGCCTATCTAGGAGTTATTTAGTCCCGTTTAGTTCAGTAAATCCACAATAAACATAGGAAACAGCTAGATATATATCTATATTGATGAACCTGAGCAGGGCTATTAATGGAACTACTGAATACTCAAATACCTGTCCTCTGACATTAGAAAAACCCAATAGTTCATCAAAATTTGCCAACTACTTATTTAACTGGATTGTAGCCGTATAATATATTAAAATGGGATATGATGAACAAATAATTTGTTACCTTTTTCAACTGCACATTGATTGTTTCAAAGGGATATTTTTGATGTATAGTTACTGCCTCTGAATATTTCAGCACAAGTTTTGTATACAGTGGTCTCCCCTTATTGTGGGGAATATATTCTACGATCCTCACTGGATGCCTGAAACCATGGATAATACCAAACCCTGTATGTATTATGCTCTTTCCTATACATACATACCTATGATAAAATTTAATTTATAAATTAGGCACAGAAAGAGATTAACAATAACTAAAAATAGAACAATTGTAACAAAAAGAATAATAAAAGTTGTGTGAATGTGGTGCCTCTGTTTCTCTCTCTCAAAATATATTAATTTGCAAATTTACTGCCTTTTCCATATTAACTAGGCATGCACCATAGCCATAACTTTTGCAGTTTGAGGTGCAAGAGCAAAATTAGTACAAATTTTTTCTTCCTTCTTCACAATTTCACGGATAGAAGACTTGTTCTTACCATATTTCTTTCCTTATTAAGTCAAGAACTTTGACCTTTTCACTTAAAGAAAGCACTTTACAGATTCTCTCTGGCATATCCAGATTGCCAGCATCACTACTCTTGCACTTTGGGGCCATTATTAGTTAAAATAAGGGTTGATTAAACACAAGCACTGACATAGCTAGACAGTGGCTCTGATAACAGAGATGGCTACTAAGTGACTGATGCACAGGATACGCTGGACAATGGATGCTTCATGTCCTTGGCAGGATTATAATATATAATTATATAATATAAATACAATATATGCATGTATATATATATGTGTGTATATATATATATATATATATACACACACATACACACAGTACAAGATATATATGTGTAACATACATACACATAAACATCTTGTAATGTGGTCAGTTAAGTAGAAGGCAGTGTAGAGCAATAGGGGAAAAAAAGAAATTTATTAGGTCCGTATCCAGGTTCTACCCCAGATTTGGGGATTTAATTAAACTAAGACTCAGACTGGAAAAGGGGATACAATTCCTAACTGCCAAATGGTTGTGAAAATTAGAGACAAAAATATAAAACGTCTACATTATCTGGTACAGATGAGATGTTTGACCAATGCTAGGATTAGATTTTTGTTGCTGAAGCACTATTGTTGAAATATGGGAAAAAGTTCCCAAGCATGTTTCTTCACCAGTGAGAGAGTGCAGTATTATCTGTTGGGCATTCACAGTAAAAGAAGTAACAAGTGTACGCATCTGGAAGAAAGCATGGTACTCTGGGAAAACTGAAAGGTGTTTAATAAAATGGGATCATAGAATTTCAGGGGAAAGATGTTAAGCAAAAAATGCAGAGAGACAGAAAAAGCCCAGCTTAGAGAAGAAATTGTAGACATTGTTAAGACATACATTGAGAGACTTTCCTCAAGCCAGTGGTATATAATGTGAAGATTCCGAAAGGAATGTGGAATGATAAGTATCTACTATACTGAATTTACACCCTGAATATGATATGGAAAATGCTGTGAAAAGAGGTGATAGAAGAGAGATATAATTAAAAAGACTGGCTGTAATTTCAGTGTAATTCCAGGTGAAAATGCTGATGAATTAAGCAAGTAGCAGAGGGATAGAAAAGTAGAGAAATTTTTAAAATGATAAAGGCAACAGAATAGCCCAGAACTCCTGCCTGATTAGATGTTGCCTGCTTCCTTAAGTCAAGTTTGACACTCAAATTTTTGAGTTAAATAGTTTGGCCAATTAACTAGGTAGATGATGGTGTTATCACTATATTAGCAGGCGAATCACAGGTGCAGATGGGGGTGGGGATGGTAAATCCAAAAAGCCTGGGTCCAAACAGCTGGTTAGTGGCAGGCATAACACTGCTTTTATCCACCAGTCACTGAAGAGAATGTAGAGGTATATAAATGAGTCCCTATCCTAGAAAACCTTCTCAGGAAGCATTTACAATGTTTCAAAATGTGTCTCATAGCTGTAAATGAATACAGATTGTTAGAAAATGCATAATGCATTCGAGTTAGGAATGCTTTGGCTTTATTACCTCATATGATCTATTTTTACAACTATCAAAGCATTATATCAGAGGACAACAAAGCACAGTATATAATGATCACCTAGAAAATCAGAAACACACACAAACACATACACACACACACACAGAGGATTTCGGTTCTGATGCCTGCTACATACTACTGGATAGCAGGTGTTCAATCAAAATTGTTAATATACTTTCAGTGGGTCTCATATCCTTTAAAAGCAGGTAATTAGAATTATTCACAGATACTTTGAAATCATGAATAATTCATTCCCTTCACATCAATAAAATAATTATTGAGTATTTTTGTTCTTTGCTTTCTATTTCAATAAAATTGCTCATGTTGTGGCACTGTCACTGGACTAAAATTTTAAATACATTAAATTAAAATGATCCCTGGAGAACAGAAAATGTTCAGCAGACTGAGAACTTTGCAAAAGCTCCATTTGTTTTTCATAAAAGTGTTTCAGGGGTAAACATTTTTAAAATATTCTGTATTGGGGCTTCCCTGGTGGCGCAGTGGTTGAGAGTCTGCCTGCCAATGCAGGGGACATGGGTTTGAGCCCTGGTCTGGGAGGATCCCACATGCCACGGAGCAACTAGGCCCGTGAGCCACAATTACTGAGCCTGCGCGTCTGGAGCCTGTGCTCCGCCACAAGAGAGGCCGCGACAGTGAGAGGCCCGCACACCGCGATGAAGAGCGGCCCCCGCTCTCCGCAACTGGAGAAAGCCCTTGCACAGAAACGAAGACCCAACACAGCCAAAACTAAATAAATAAATAAATTAATTAATTATTTAAAAAAAAAAAAAAAATTCTGTATTAATACACGTACCAAATGCAATGCATTTTTGGTCCTAACTAGATATGTTCAGTCCTAACTAAATATTTCTTATACAATCCATTCTGAAAGATAATACATATATTAATACATACGGATGTTTTAAAATATGTACATATATCATTACAATACTGTAAAAAAGATTGTTTTTATATATTTGAGAAAATTTGAAATTAGATATTATTATCTTAATATGTTAAAAGCAGTCTATCAATGATTATAAAATATAGATTTTATTAATTTTAAAGCTGTTACTTAAGAATTTTATTGGATAATAAATAATTTCATTGGATAATAATAAGGGGTTTGGGTGTTACTGAATAAAACATTCCAGATGGCTGATCTCTGTATTTTCAACATAAAATACTTTTTATTGAATAATCTGAGACAATATATTGACAATGAATCTCAAACCAATTATATGAAAATTAACTCAAAAAATTTTTGCAACAATATTATAACCAAACTTGAAACTTCTCCTGTATCTATGGTAATAATATATCATTCTCACTTATAAGAGGTTTGGCATTACATTTTATTAAAAGGGATTTTTTATCCACATAAGGCAATAAATGATATATTACATTCTGGGAATAAATATCTTAATTTGTTGGCAATATATATGCCTATATTGTGAATGATTTCTATGAACTATAAAACAAAAGAAAACTAGAAAAAAATCCTCTTACTTTTACCTGGTACTCCATTCTTCTCTTCACCTTCTCTGTCTCTCTCTCAAATACATACACACACAAATACATGTGTGTACTATTTATTTGTATGTATATGTGTACAGAGAGTGCGTTTTATGCACACACACACAAAAGCACATATTGTGTATTTCATGGTGCAGTTTTAAGGCCACAGTCTTTTGGAAAAAACAATTATTAAATGCCTAAATATACGAATATACAATTCAAAATTTTGGTAAACACTGTGAAGAAATACAAAGAACTCTTACAAAAATGCAGAATAAGTATACCTAGGAAAAGCAATCCTAAGTGGTCTCAGGCAAGTAAGGTGACTCTAAACTAAGAAGGACAGCCTTTATTGTGCAAACCGGGCACCACTGCTCATTTCCAATTCATGTATGTGCACTAATTCAAGAAGTGCGCAGATTCAGCATTTGGAAATTCTTAAAATTGACTTTAATAGGAACATTAATAGTAGGAAACATCACTGCTGAAGTATATGGCTCTTCATGTGTTTTCAGTATCAGTAGGAAGCAAAGGAACAAGGATTTGTGAGGCAAAAGGAATATCCATACAGCTAGTCTCCATTTAGAAAGTACTACATTTCTTCTGATTTATATAAGCAGTTTACTATTAATTCTCTATATGAAATAAGTCCTGGTTGGGTTATAAGAAACTGGATATTTGCATTCTAACCATTTTACTGGCATTGATTCACTAGCCTGGATTATTTATGTTCACAGTTTCACTCCAATTTTATTTCACACAGTCATTAATACTATATTATAAATCAAGATTTGCTTCTTCTTGACAATAAGCTAATTTGCTCACAGGAAGATTCTCTAGGTGAAGGTCAGCTAAATTCGCCTTATCATTCTCCAATCTGACGTGTCTATTGTACTTCTCTGGTCAGAGACATTTGTTTTCCATACACTGCCTGTATTTTTGCCATTAAAAATTTCTTGAAAAAACTTTATTTTCCTATTTCTTTTGGACCATCATTAAAAATTATTGGTAATGCCTCTTTTTTGTTTGTCTGTTTGTTTTGCCTGTGTCCTTAGATAAAAAACTCTAGGGCTCGAAGGAAATGGAGCAGTAGATATTAAAAGTGAATGAGGACTTAGAGGAGCCATAATTAGTAAGGTGTGGGAGTGCATTAAACATAATGGCCCAAGCTTAGTGACCAGTTGCTTAAAGAGAGTTAAGCAATTGGAGACATTCTGGCCAATAGCCACCATAAACTCAGAATTATAGCACCTGGTAATCCCAAGTGGTCCTAGTAAGTGATCCTAGGAGAGGGTAGCAGATTTTATTTTTCAAAAATGAGTGCAAGACTATTAATAATCCAACATGCTTCTCCAGAACCTTCCCATGCCCATCAAGAAATTAAATCTATGTTCCCTCCTCTAGAAGCTGGGTGTACATTTGATACTGTGTCAACTGGTAGGGTATCATAGAAATAAATGACACTGCAACAGCTGTGGCTAGGTTATGCAAGGTGGCACCACTTCTGTCTGTCTCTCTGATAAACTCATCTTTGTAATTCAGTCACTATTATGAGAAATCCCAGACTACATGAAGAAGCAACATGTAGCTGTTCTGAATGACAAACTCAGTTAAGTTCACAGCTAGCAATCAGTATAAACTGTTATACATGTGAGCAAACAAGTCTTCAGGTGATTCCAACCCATCGATATGGAGTTACCCCCACCCAGCCTTTGAATCTTCCAACTGAGATCACAAGTGTAGGAGAGCACAATCAATTCATCTCTTCTGTGCCCTAGTGAAATTCCATCTACAGAATTCAGGAGCACAATAAACAGTTGATGTATGTCACTAAGTTTGGGGGCAGTTTGTTATGCAGCAATGGAAAATCAAAGAAAAGGAAAAGAAGGGGCTAAAAACTCCTCTGTCCATTATGGGGAAATGAATTATACATATTTTATGAAGTGAGGTCAGCATGTCTTCATATGTTCTCATGTGCTATGGAGTGAAGTTATATTGAACAGAGTTGAGGTGCTATGATACTGTGGACCTGGGAGTTATTTGGAATGTTAGTCTTGAGGACACATAAGAATGCCCCTGTTAGTTCTTCTGAGCTACACAGCTTGGTAAAAAATAACAAGTTTTCCATAGTGAAAACAAATGAGAATCCATGAGTCCATACCAATATAAAGAATGATTGAATAAATAAATACATAAGGAAAAAGGAAAAAGAGACAGATCTCCCGTGCAGAAGAATTTCAAATTATTTATATATTCAGTCCTCAAGTAGGTGAAGCTTAACTCCCTACCCCTTAAGTAGGAATGGCACATAGTGATTCCTTCTAAAACGCATTGTACAGAAAGGGGAGAGAAAGAGTAACTGTACAGGAAAACCTCAGTTTCATCAACATCAACAGTGGTAAGTCATCTTGACAGCACGTATCCTTGATATGATACAAGACTGCACTTCATCTCTATGGTCTTCCTCCCCAAAACCCATAACTGCAGTGTAATTGTAAGAAACCCATCATATGAACCCAGATTGAAAGCCATTATATAGAATACCTAACCACTACTCCTCGACACTATCAATGTTATCAAAAACAAAAACTGAGAAATCTTCACAGCTACTGGATACTTAGAAGACATTATGACTAACTGTAATGAGGTATCTTGGATGGGGTCTTGGAACAGAAAAAGGACATTAGATAAAAACTAAAGAAATATTAACAAGGCGCAGACTTCAACTAACAATAACATGTCAATATTGTTTTATTAGCTATAACAAATAGGCCGTACCATTGTAAGATTTTAATAATAGAAGAAACTGAGTGCAGTTTATGGGAACTTTATACTATCTTTGCACTTTGGCATAAATCTAAAACTATTCTAAACATTGTTTTAAGTTTATTTAAAAAAAAAAACATAGTCAGGGATGTCCATAGTGAAAGAATTGAAGCTACTGTTTATCTGTGGAGTCATTCTGCTATGTGGAAACAGAATAGTCCTTTATTCTTGGTCCTCTACTACCCCCATGCTCTCAGCCTGGTAGGACTGGCAGAAGCCTGACAGCATATTGGGGCTTCAAGTAACAGTGGAGTTTTGAGTGAGGAACTCCAGAGGTTCTAGAGAGCAATGAGGTGCTGGAAGCACAAAATAAACATAGTCCCTACACTCCAGCTTTACATTATTACATGGTAGACGCTTTAATAAAATAAGCACAGAAATAAAAGTAATTTTGCAATATTGTTAGATGCACATGTTGCTCTGAGGATATATTACAGAGGAAATTTAACTTGTTAGTGAGCCACCTCTGAGAAAGTGATGAGTGAGTGTAATCTGAAGAAAGAGTAGAGATTAACACAGTGAAGTGGAGTGGGGTTTAGGATTGGACTCATTCCAGGCAGAGCCTCAAGCTTGTGCAAGACACTGTGGAAAGAAACAGCAAAAAAGGGAATGTAAGCCATTGTGGCTGGGAAACAAAATGAGGGGGGAGTCTGGGGCAAGACGTGCCTAGGGGGTGGAACAAAGTCAATCTGGGCAGGACCAGTAAGATTTGAAGAGCAGGCAGTTTAGGAGGTAAGCCATCTCTCCCAAATCCACCGTCAAGTGACTGATTCGGTGCTGAAGTCTGAGCTTTTTCTAACTACCATGTTACTTCTCTACTGATATCATCTGAATAAGGCTGTCATTGTTCTATATATAAACCATCTGAGTTAGTAAGTGCCACTGAAAATTTTTTTTAAAAAAGCTTTTGGAGGTAAGAGTGACTTACTAAAATTTCCTTTTACTGAAACGGGAAAAGGCCAGGGCCACTTCTCTCACGATTTGCCTGTGGCCCATCTGTTGAATAAGAGAGCCCCTCTCTGGGTTTTACAGGCTGAGAAGCGACATTTGCATGAATTCAGACTTTTTCAGGCAGAGCCTGACAGATGCAAACTGGGTTTGTGTGATCGCCGGGGAGCTCCGTGAGGAGGGTGACTGATGGGATTGAGCTGCAGAGAATAATCAGAGCAGAAGGAGGGTTAGGAAAGGGCTGAACAAGACCGACAAAGCTCAAGTCATTGCCTCTGAGAGCTGAAACCTCTAAAGAAAGGAGTTTCGCATATCAATGTCCTCATTCGTCTGCCTAGTGGCCTGGATTGCTAATTATGGGTTGGTGTCCTAGTCTCCGGTGGCGAGACATGAGCTGAAGATTCAAATAGCAAATGTCCCCTTACCCCATCCACAACATACACACACACACACACACACACACACACACACACACACACGCACACTCCTATATTCACAAGGTGTTCGTTCTTAAAATAGATTTTATTATTTTATCTCCATCTGCTCTATTAGACTTTTATTTCTATATATTAATTTCTAAGGGTTTATAAGTGTATTTTTGAATCTTTTGTAATTAAAATTTTATGAGAGTCCCTGTTTGCAGAGTAACCATTGCTCTAAATTTGGCGTTTATCATTCTCAAGCATGTACACACATACTCTTGGTATTCTGAATGCTTTTAACTTTATAAAATACTGTGTGTAGTATTTAGCTACCTTTTTAAATGCACGGCATTATATGGGATTATTAGCCATGTTGATATATTTTATTCATTTTAACTCCCTAACAGTATTTCTAGTTTATAAATATACAACTTAAAAATTTACCATTAGTGAACATAGGAGTTTCACCTCTTTCATCTCTATTTAATGCTTTTTTCTAAAATTCAATCATTATGACATTAATATTGTCATAGTAGTTGTGTTTGTTTAGTGTTTGCATAGTTTTTTCCCATTTTTTCTCCTACATCTTTGTTCATTTAAAATTTTCAGTATTCTTCTGTATTTCCATCTAAAGTTTAAATTTCTATTCTTTAACGAATAACTTACATTAAAAATATACATATGATTATTTATAAATCTTTCTAACAAACCTAGCTATTTAGTATTTCTAAGCTTGATTAAAACATGACACATATTTTAGCATATTTCCATCACCGGGAAATTTCCAGCTTGTTACTGTTATCTAAAACTTTAACCTTTTTTTAAACATAAAAAAAAAATAATGTATTTAGCTCTGCTTAGCTCTATCCAAACTTCTCTGATTTTCTTCTAGATTCCCTTTTATTCCTGTTCAAGTGTACGATTAAATATTCTTTATGTAAGGATTTCTGGACGGATGTCTTTTATATAACTCAGAAAATGCCTTTATCTTTCAAAATTAAGGGTAAACTAGCTAATCTGTATCTTATTTTTCCCCAGCTCTAAAGATATAACCCTGTTATCTTCTGGCATCTTTTACTGTTGATGAGAATTTTGTTGTCAGTCTACTTAACTTTATAATAATCTGCCCCAAATTTCCTGTGGATTTTAAGATTGTCACTAATCTGTGGTTTCACTAGGATGTGTCTAGGCTACAATTTATTCTTATTTATGCTGCATTGTATTCAGTCAGTTTCTGTGAGCTAAAGACCAATGCCTTCCTTCAATTGTGGAAACACAAATTTATATCTCTTCTTAAATGTTGCTTTTATATACTTCCTTCCGTTTCCTCTTTTTGAAACACTTAACAGATAGATTTGGAATTTGCAATCTGTCCTCCATTGCTCTAAACTTCTCATTCAGATTTTTAAAATATTTCTTTGCCTTTTTAAGTTGAGTTCTGGACGAATTCTTCACTACTCTCTTTATATCCCCTCTTTTTTGGATTTCCTCCCCATTTAAGTCACCAAAGAGCATTGAGCAGAGTTTCCTGCGCTATACAGTAGGTTCTCATTAGTTATCTATTTTATACATAGTAGTGTCTATATGTCAATCCCAATCTCCCAATTCATCCCACCCCCCCCTCCCCTTTGGTATCCATATGTTTGTTCTCTACATCTGTGTCTCTATTTCTGCTTTGCAAATAAGTTCACCTTTCACTACGCTCTTTAAAATCACTAATTTTCTCATTAACTATTCAGAGTTACTCGTTACATACAATTATATAATCAATTATATTTATGTTATATACAATATATAATATATATAAAATAATTTCTAAGATTTATAATTGTTAATTCCCCTCCAACTCTTACCTCTTCCAGTTTCATTTCTGCTTTTTATTTTATTTACAACATCTAATTATTTTATGTGTAGGTCTCTCCATTCACCTATTTAAACACATTGTACTCATCTTCCTTTTCTGAGTCTAGTAGAGCACCAAGCTGTAATAAGGTTTACAAAATATTGTTCCCCAAATTTTAACAACTGTCTCTACTCATAGAGTATTTATAATAAAGACAGAGGGTTTTCCACCAACAGGCTCATTTATTTAATACAGTATTCTTATTTTCATTTTTATTTTTATAGCCATTCATAACCTGTTGGATAGATGGGCTATTCATACTAGTTAAGACATAGATGACAGGAATGCATCTTTAATCTACTTATTCTTTCCACTCAAATCCTCTCCTTCATAGTTATATTACTGTGACTAATCTACCTAATGTCTCTCAATCTCAGTTTCCTTATTAATATGTTGGGACTAGAAATATTTTTCACATATTCTTGTGAGAAATAAGAATTTTTAAATCTGCCTGATATAAGACAAACACACATAATGCTGGTTCCTTTACTTTCACTTTCTTAACATACTCATTTTACTTAGGGTCTATATTTAGGACCAAGGAGAAAGATATAGAGACGCCAGATCACTGACCTAAATCATCGACATTTTAATATATCTAACAGAATACTTGAGATGGCTGCCAAATTCTATTATTTTTATGATTATCATCTAAGAAGCAAGGAGACAGAATCTTTGAATATACTTGGTGTAAGAATCTGTATGAGTAGAATGAGAAAGGGGTATGGATGCAGTGGGGCTTTCAATGAAGCCATTGCTTACAGCAACACTTAGGGGTAAAAATCTAATTTTTATATACTGTTTAAATGCCATGCTGAAATTTGCAAACATGTGAGATGTTATTCATTCAATAATTCACTGAGCAAATATTTCTTGAGCATCTTCCACGCACCAAGCATTTCTCTACATGTTGGAAATATAGATGTAAACAAAACCATTTGTTATCATAAATATAAAAGCTACTTTTTCACCTCCTAATTGCCATCAAGTAATCCCCTGCAGAGGGAAATCCCCAGGGATTTCGTGGAAACAAGTATGATGTTAAATAGTAGTTTGTTCTTGCTAAATCAGATAATACACATTTAGGCAACATCAGTAAGAGCATATGGTCTGTCTAAAGGCAAACTTCATATCCTCACAATCTTTCCTGGCCATATCACATGCAAAATAGCAGGTTACGCTTTTGGCACTCTATTTAGTCATATTTTAAAATAAACTAGGGCATTCTCAGGATAGTAAGTGTTCTGATAGCTGTGGGCTCTAAGAATATTTCACAGAACAAGCTAAATTTATCCTGGATGAAAGTGGACTTAGCTGTCACATAAAAACAGTTTTGAAATCTTGAAGATATGGTAAAAGAGGGATTAGAAATAATCCATATGCTTCTGGAGAGCATGATTAAAATTAACATCTGTCAGTATCAATATCTTCAGGATAAAATGTAAATATTGCTTTAGCACTGTGGTTCTCAAAGTCTTGCCCCTGGATCAGGAGCACCAGTATCAATCAGGGATTTGTTAAAAATGCAAATTCTCAATTTACTGAATCAGAATCTCTGGGAGTAGAACTCAGCAATCTGTGTTCTAACAAACCCTCCAGGACTTGTTTCTTTTTAAATTTTTTTTCTGGCTTTATTGAGATATAACTGACATACAACATTGTGTAACTTTAAGGTGCCCAACAAAATGACTGGATACAGGTAAATATATTGCAAAATGATTACTACAAAATATGGTTAGTAAACACATCCATCACCTCAATAGTTACTATTTTTTGTTGTGCTGGTTGGCAGTGGTGAGAACATTTAAGATGCACTCTCAGCAACTTTCAAGTATTCAATACAGTATTGACAACTATTGTCACCAAGCTGTACATTAGATCGCTGGAATTTATTCGTCTTATAACAGGAAATTTGTACCCTTTGATGAACATATTTTCATTTCCCTGCACCCCCTGCCCCCAGCCAGCCCCTGGTAGCAACAAATTCCCTGTTTCTGAGTTCAACTTCTTCCGATTCCATGTATAAGTGAGATACTACAGTATTTGTTTTTCTCTGACTTATTTCCTTAGCACAATGCTCTCAAAGTTCATCCATGTTGTCCCAAATGGTAGGATCTCCTTCCTTTTTATAGCTGAATAATATTCAGTTGTGTGTGTATGTGTGTGTGACATTTTCTTTATCTACTCATCTGAGGATGAACACTTAGGTTGTTTCCATGTCTTGGCTATTGTGAATAACACTGCAATGAACATCCCTCCAAGTGGTGTTTCTTATGTGTGCTAATGTTTGAGATCCACTCCCTTAGCATGAACTTAGGACAAATTTATCCATCTCTCCAGCCTGATCTCTTTCTACTTTTTAACACATGTGCTTGTGTTCTCGTCCCACTGGATTCTACACAAACTTTCAAAAACCTTGGCCTTTTGTATATGCTATCAATTCTTTTGGTGTCTTACTTCTTAAACTTCCCTTCTTGACAAATTTCTATCCAATCATTAACACTTATTTTCCCTGTTCCTTCAGTACCTCCTAGTCAGAGGTTCTTATCCCTTGTGAACCCCGAAAGTTTTTTAACGTAACAACATTAGACCTGTTTCCCTGTTTAGACAAGCAATAAGGTAAATGATAATACCTGGATTCCTGGTTATTACGTATTCCTGATTCTGCATGCTTTAACTGCACCTCTAGAGGCACCCAAGTAAGTGAGTGTTCCAAGTAAGCCTTATCTGTCTGAATCGTTTGGGGAAATTTTCATGTCCACTAAGTACAGTGGAGGATCATGCAGAAAGGAAAAATATAATCTACTTAGATAAATGACCAGCAACCCTTCAGAACAGTTCAGAGCCTTCTTTTAGTGGGATCTCAGGCTAAGACGAGAACAACAACAACAAAAATTTAAGAAAAAATTCCCTGGAAAAAATATGAAGGTTGCATATCTAATTGGTTTACTTCTGAGCCATATCACAAAGTCCAGTAGAGAATGAGGACAATAAAAAATCAGCTCCTTCTCCGAGCCATAAATTTGCTAGTTAATTTACCCCATGAAATGGGGTACTTAACCATAAATTCCTATCAAGTCATTAGGTGAGGACTGCTCCTCAGAGCCAATCATTTTCCTGGGAACAGAAAAAGGCAATAGAGTTTCCTGCACGCTGGTGTGTTCAGGAACAGCAAGGGCCAAGTGTAGATAAATGAAACTGAACAGCTTCTGCTATAGACATAAACTATGATAAGCATGTGTACATACTTTACAAACATTATCTAATATATCCTTAGCAAGAACTCTATGAGTTAAGCATTACTATATACTCTCATCTCTATTTTACACATGAGGAAACTGAAACAAAGAGAGGTTTAATAATTGCCCAAGGCAATATGGATAGGGAATAGTGGAACTTGAGTCAACATTTTGATCTCACATTTCATGTTTTCAAATTCCAGCTGGGAATTGCTATCAATGCATCTGCCTGGCAATCTAAGATCAATGAAGTTTATCAAATATTGACTCTTCCTTTCCCTGGAAGAGTATCTCTTTCCTGAAACTTGCCACTCTTCTCTCAGAGTCCATGCCTAATTACAACTGTCAATCTTTCATGCTCACCAAATGTATACTCCTTTGGGAATCAGCCACAGCATCTTCAAATATTCACTTCTGCAAATACTTTTCTATCTACTAGACTTGACTCCTAGTATTTTCTCTTTTTAAAATAATGACATTATCTCCATTGGCTTACATGTTTCAAACATTCAATTATTACCTTAAACCTCACCTTCTTTTTCTCCTGGATACCACCCATGGTGGACCCATATTCTCTTAGGTAACGATGACAGTCAGTTATTATTATCTTTGTTATTTCTCAGTTGACCTAGACTTTTAATGGTAAAGCAGCAAAGCAACCTATTTAAGACCATCAAGGGCAAAGATGAAGGGGAAATTAAGCATGAAAGGCTTGAAAAAACTTTACTTTTTCCTAGATTTTGCTGATTTTTAAAGCCAATGGTGAATATTTTCCAGTATTTTCTCCATCCCAAATGTTTCTAGCCTCTATTTGGCCAGGAAATATGCTGCGACAGAAATACATGCTCTAATTTGTTTAATAGTTTACTAAACTGACAGGTCTCTACTATCAAACAATGGGTTGATTCAGTCAAGCCACTAGCTAGTGACCAATCAAACCAATGAAATACGGAAGTTTGTAAGCACAATCATAGATGGTGCAGTGATTCATCTTATTTTCCTGAAAGGCTTCATCAAAATATTCTGAGAATCCAAGAAACAGGGAACATTGGTATTTTATGTTCTATCCCTGACTTTGGTTTTCAATTTCTCTTTTACAATCTTACTAGGACTCCTACTCCATATTAACTGGACAATATCTCATATTTATCAGAGAATGATAGATTCTTGACTCCAAAGGGCTGCATTCCTTAATGAAACCTGTTGCCAATAAACTAGCCTTGAATTTTTACTCCAAAACCTCCTTTGTTTTATATCTCATTACCTAGAAAAGCCTAAGCTCTGGTTCCCCTGAAATTTAAGAAAAAATCCATAAAACATGGATTGACTATTCCTTTTTTGTTTTAATCTGAATTTACATCCATACTTCTACCAGGACACTCACTAACTTTCTGAACCAATATTTTGTAAAATTCCTCCATCTTTAAAACAAAACAAAAATCTTTAGTTGATATCACTTTCAATTAGATGCTATTTAAATTCTACTTTGAGAAGAAACAAGGGTTAGAATACTTATAACACTTGATTGAAATATACTACTAGCCAACCACAGAAAAGTGTTCATTATTTAATTCATTCTTTTACTTAGGTATGTATTTACTGAAGAAATATTTGTTCATTCTTTATCATCTTCCAAATATTTTGCTAGCCATTGGGGAAAAGATCATGAATAATAGCAAACAATGTCTTGCTTCATGAAGCTTATAGTCATTGCAGTGGACAAACGTTAATTAAGTAATCAGAAAAATAAATTTAAAATTTCTAAAATTATTAATATTAAAAATAGAATTATAAGGGTCTATAAGAATGTAAGAGTATACATAATAGGAAGTTTAGAAAGTCAGGAAAATCTAGGTTTGTTCATTTGGGAAAATGATATTTTAGTTGCGATCTGAAGGCATTAGTTAGACAAAGATACAGAAAGAAAATTCCAGTGGAGGGAAATAGGTGAAAGTATACCATGGGGCAGGAGGATGTCTGACAAGTCTCAAGGATTGAAGGAAACCAGGATGGTTGTGATGCAGAAAGCAAGGGAGGACACTGAAAAAGGTAAAACTGAGGAGCTATGAAGAAGCCAGACCAAATCTAACTCTGGAGGCTACTTCTAGGGGTTTTGCCCTGATTCTGAGAATAATGGGAAGCAATACAAGCTTTTTAAGCAAAGATAGGGACTGACATGATTAGAACTTTGTGTCAGAAAGATCACTTAAAACATGAAAATGATTGGAGAGGGTTAAGGGTGGATGTAGGTGAACTGGTTAGGAAATCATTAAAATAGTTCACCAAACTCATAGAATTCAGATAACCATGTGAGATGATAAAGATTTTAGCCGAGTCCCAGGCACATATAAATGATCAACGTTATCTGTTTCTATTGCTACTATTATCAATATTAAAGTAACGCATATTTTTGTAAAAAGCTTTTAAAACAATCTATTTTACATTTTTCTCAACTCACAAACTAGTAATGTTTTTAATTAAACATACCTATTTATGTTTAAATTTGGAAAAATAACCAAATGAAGAGACAGATAAATTAAATAAGTGTTATGCTACAGATATATGTTGATATATCATTGTCTTATCTTTTTGCAGGGTTTTTTTCTTTTATCTTTTTGCAACATTATGGTTATAGTCTTTGTATTGTGTAAAAAAAATTACAAATGCATTTTTTTCATTTAAAAAATGTTACGAATATTAAATTCCCCATTACATTAAACCTTCTTTTAGTTTTACTTTCTTATTCTTTTTGCTATCTATTTTAACTAAAACGTATAATGGTTTTTTGAATTTTATTCTTGAACTTCTTTTAGTGCAGTGAAGAAACGGTGTAGTTCCCCAGCATTCTTCCACGGGGAGAACAACTACACCTGGGGGGAAAAGGAGGCAGCAGAAAGACACCTGGAGATTCTCTGATGTGCATTTTCTTAATAATTAGCACATCATACATCTAATTAGCATGTCATAAATAATCATAAAGTATGTATTTAATGAATCATTTTACTTTGCACTGTCAGAGGTTAACAGGGAAGTAAAACGGCTTGCTTATTTTAAAAAAATGATGCAGTTGTTCGTCAGGTATACTATGACTAAAACATAATGAAATGCAGAAAATAAGCATCCATCACACTAGTTTTAAAAAACACTAATAGCAATAGATATATAAGTATACATATCTGTCACATCTGTCAAAACACCCTATATGTATATATATATGTTAGAAAATAGCTATCTATATGCATTTATGTCGTGACAAGCATATAAATATGCATGTAGAGTATGATTGTACATTTCATTTTCAATCCAAGCCTTTCTGTCAAAATCTTGTCTCAAGTTGCATTTTGATGACGTACTTTTTTTTTTCTCTTTTCTACCCTATAAAGAAGGAGGTTTATAAAACCAGGGGTCATTAGTATTTTTATCTTCAAAGCACCTTTCTAAAATACCCTTCTATCTTGTCCATATTTTAAAATATTTCATTTATTAAGTAGGTTAATTTTGAAAATAATTTTCAGTTATCTATTGTTGTGTAAAATCTATCTCAAAACTAATTATGTTAAAACAACAACAATTTTTCGTGATTCTGTGAGTTGACTGGGCAATTCTCTTGCTGGTCTCACCTGGACACATTCATGTGTATTCAACCAGCTGGTGGCTTGGCTGGAGCTGGATGTTCTGAGGTGGACTCTATCACATGCATGGGATCTCAGCTGGGACAGCCAGAATGGCTGAGATTACCTGGCCTCCCTCTCCATGTGGTCTTTCATCCCAGTTTTATTTGCAGCATTATGGTCATGGTTCAAAGAGACAGAAGCCACAGCTGTAAGGCATCTTCAGCTCTGGCTTTGAAAGTCTAATTATATCATTTCTACCACATTCTATTAGTCAAAGCAAATCCTAAGACCAGCTCATATTCAAGGCACGGGGAAATAAATTCCATCTCTCGACACAAAATCTGCAAAATAGGGCTTCCCTGGTGGCGCAGTGGTTGAGAATCTGCCTGCCAATGCAGGGGACACGGGTTCGAGCCCTGGTCTGGGAAGATCCCACATGCCGCAGAGCAACTAGGCCCGTGAGCCACAACTACTGAGCCTGCGCGTCTGGAGCCTGTGCTCCGCAACAAGAGAGGCTGCGACAGTGAGAGGCCCGCGCACAGTGATGAAGAGTGGCCCCCGCTCGCCGCAACTAGAGAAAGCCCTCGCACAGAAACGAAGACCCAACACAGCCAAAAATAAATAAATAAATAAATAAATAAATTTATTAAAAAAAAAGAAAATACACGGCCTAAGCTACAGGCATATTCTGTTTAAAAAAAAAGATTTAATAATTGAAATGAAATATGAAGGGGAAGTACATAAAACATGTGCCAAGTACTCTTCTAAATGCTTTGGATATTTTTATCATTTAAATGTCACAAAAACTACCCAGAAATATAGTAAATACTATCTCTATTTCACACACACACACACACACACACACACACTCACACACGCAAGCACACAGGACCATGGCAACAAGAGAATTTAAAAGACAACATGCCAAACATGTCTTCGTTGGGAGTGAAAAGTTGAGGCAGATAGAAACAGATTTCTCAGTCATGGCTCTATCTGACAGTTGGGTCGGATAATTATTTGTTGTGGGAGGCTGTTCTGTGAATTGTAGGATTTTCAGCAGCATCCTCAGACTTTACCCACTAGCTGCCATCCTTCTCCAGTTGTGACGATCAAAAAATGTCCTTGATTTGAGGGGAGAAGGTCAAACCCTCACCAGTTGAGGACCTTTGATACAGAAGGACTTTAAGATTTTTTTTTTTTTGGCTGCTGCTGAAAAATGGCCTCCTAAGTAGATGAATTAATAAATCAATGTATACGCTAGTGTCCCTTCTGTAAAGAAAGAACATGGCCACTTGCGCCTTATCTGTGTCCTCTAAATTCTCTCTTATCCAAAGCCTAATCAGCATGAGGCATGAAAAAAAGCCTAGGTCAGGTTTTACATTGGATGTTGTGAGAAAAGCAATGTCATTATTTCCATAATTAATCACTACCCATCATTTGAACTCAAGCCTAATGTAAGAGAGGTGGCTATGTAGGTTCAGTAACATCTTATTGGTCACATTTCTTTCCCCAAAGCAGAAAGCAACCTGCTGTGGCTGTATACGCTGAGAAGCATTAAAGTTGAAAACATCACAGAAAGTGACCTTACCTATAAAAGCAATCACATGGAAGTTCATAATAAGTTTGTTGAGACACAAAAATCAGAAATTAAACCAAATTGTTCAAAACTGTAGAGAACATTAAAAATCTATTTGTACTAATATTCTGAGAAAACATTTCTACTTCACATAAATAATACCATTGATAATGGAGAACAACCAATAACCGTGATGCAAGCTTTTTTCAAAGGTATTTATATTTTCATGTTATTTTTGGAAATGTTGGAAAATATGGTGAATTATACTAAGTCCCACCAGAAAAGAACTAGAGAGCTAGTGACTACCAAATATGCAAGGTTGTCATCTAGTGGTGACAAGCAAGCTGCAGGCTTGTGACCCCAAAGTAATGTCTGCATACCACTTTCTCACTATCTTCTTTCTCCTCTTTATGAATTTGAAACATCTGTTATATAATGACAATACCACTTTTGAAGAAAAAATGACGTATCATGTGTCTCTGTTTATTTTCTCCTACAAAACAATATTCACCCTCATTTTTAACAAAAGTATTTGAAGAATACTAATTTCAAGATTGTTTATACTTAATGAAAACCTTGAACATTTATCATTCTTATTTAGATAATGGGAAGTAATAACATGCCTTCTTGAAAACAGAGGATTCAACATAATCACATTACATTAGGTAGAGATCACAGAAGATAAATTTTGGCATTTGTCAGTGTTGCACACCACCCAGGCATTATTTCATAAGATGTTGTCAAAGGCACAGAAAACTGCCAATCACATTAACAGCTAACTTCTTTTAAAAGCCATTCAACTGAGTTTAATTATGATTAAGTATATTTGAACTGAAGGAACATTAAATACACAAATGCCTCCTGGCAATCTTTTCAGAATCTGTGGTGAACAACAGTTTCTGCTCAATAAAAAGAAGCCTTTTAATGTATTCCAATAAAATAAAATAAATCAATATGCAAAATTTGTTGCATTCAGTAAAGTGATTTTTGATTTTTCTTGGCAGAAAAATAACAAAAAAATAACAAAAGGAAATGCTCAGCTCTTACAGGGCAAACAAGTAAGTTAGTAACACTATCAGTCACCTCAAGTCAGGAGCCTCAAAGATAGCCTAGATTCTTCTATTTAGTTCTTATACACCACTGCAAAAATTTCACCAAAGTAAAAATCACAAATTCCATGCATGTTGCTTATTATCCATCTTTTTCTTTCCACCCCTGACACACTGGTTTTATTGTTTAGATTATCAATAACTTTCCTTGGGGCTTCTCTAAAAAAATAACTGGACTTACATTCCTTTAATTTCTCTCTTTTCCTTCCTCAACTCATTTTCTCCAGTGAGTTGAAAATCTGAACATGTTTTTACTCTGTAGGATGTCTTAAACTGTGCTCTGAAGAAGTTTAACAGATCTGAGGAAATGCTTCTGGGATAGTTAGTGGGAGATTTTGCATGGCGGTGATGTTGGAGAGGGAAGGAACTGGTCAAGTCTAAGACATGAGATATAACAGTCCCCACTCAACATCAATCACAGCTCCACCATCTTGTTTCTCCACCATGTTGTTTCTCCAGGAAGAATTTCTTTAGGCAAATAATTCTATAGCAACCAATGATTATGATCATCACCATCAACAACAGTATAAAGAATAAAGCCCAAAGTTTATACCACCCTGACTCCCACCTAATTTCCATATTGTCTCTGTCTCTGTCTCTCTCTCATCATAATCCTTTCTTCAACACATTTTCTAATACTTCCATATGCTGTCCATTCCTTACTTCATTTTCAAATAATTCAGAATCCACACAGTGCAAGTTGATGTTTCCCATACCTATACCTTGGAACCTATTATCCCCACGACGTGCAATTAGCAAATGCCTTCCTCTTCTATTGCTTTGTATACCCAGTTGACTTCTATATATACGTCGGACAATGAGTTTGTTCCTTTGACTTTCCTTATCCGTGTAAATAAGGTGAATCATTCTATCCCTTCTATTTCCTTGTTTAAAAAAAATTGATGTGACTAGTACATGGTTTATTGTTTATTTCTTTATATCTTTAGATATGATAAAAATCCTATAAAGATATTATTTTAGGTTTTTACTTAATTAAATGCTTGTCTAGTTTGGCTTAATGACTCTGTTGAACTAAATTAAAAAATAAATGTTTATTTTTCTCTAGAAAATATATTGCTTCAGACTCTCCAAGCTTCCAAATATCCACCTTCTTTATTCTTGAGCACTGGCCAATCCTCAAGAGCAGGGAGAAACACCAATTCAGAGTCAATCAATGTTCTATTTCCTGCTGCCACGTGATGGCATTCCATCAGAGCCTAACTTCTGTGTCAGAAGGTTTGAGAGGTGCCTATTGGACACTAGCTACTTTTAAATTGCTGGTTTTATCACAGAGGATATTGAATTACCTTGAAACTGATTAACATTACTATATTCTCAAGTAGTTGAAATAATAATATATTGTAATCATAGAAACATTAATATACTATGATTGATATAAGGGAGAAACAACTGTTCTATAGCTTCTTAATCACAGTGGATGCATTCCATGTGATCAGTGCTATTACTAGACTTTATGATGGAGAAGTTTAGGGTTGTTTTATATTGTTCTGAGGTGTTTATTCCTATCTTCTCTCTCCTCTCACCCCAATTTTGGGATCATATACAGCTTGGATTATAGGAATGCTTGTACCAGATTTATACCATAAGAAGGGGTGGATATTAGCAAAAGAAAAAATTTTCTTATAAAAACATAATGTTGGAGGAAACTGAAGACAGAAAACACTTTCGACTCTATCAAGGAAAAAAACAGAAAGAACCAAGTGGCTGAAAATAACTCGTGGTAAAGGGGTAAGGTGAGGAAAACCAAGAAGTATGTGTTGGATGGAGTAGGAAGAAACTTGGAAGAAACAAGGGAGATAGTCCTGACAAAAGGGAATCTGTAATGATCACATGAGTTGGTGTCTAAATGGCCCCACTGGCAATCCAGTGGGGGGGGAAAAAATAAAAACCTTTTGGTATTGTATATTCTGAATTGTGTCTTTGCATTATTGCCTAATAATTACATTTTCCTCCAGGCAACAGGATGTACCTTCTAACAACTACATAATTAAACAGTTTTAGAGAGCACATCAATGGGAAAGATAATCACAATGGGCCAAAGTAAAATTCTGCTTTTCAAAGAACATATTCACACTCCCTTCGAAGTATATATGAAATTCAATATGTAGTTCAAACTTTCAGAAATTTACATGATCTGTTTCCACATTGCATCTTCTTTATTTATAAAATTATATATTTTTTAGCTACAAAACCAAACTATTTGGATAACATGTTGGGTAATTATGTAGTGGTTTTACTCAGTAGAGATAAGTAATTTTATTAATCCAGATTAAATATATATATTCTCTCTTTTTAAGAAAAAGAATATAAATCTCCACTTTGCACAAGGTGCAGCCTCCAGATTTTATACCTCATCTGTAGTGAATGTAATCTTTTTTCCTTGTCTTTAAAACACCAGAGGGAATTACAGGAATCACTGGTTCACTGATTAATATAAGCAATGGACCTACATTATACTCAAAATCAGTTCTCTGAAGACCTCTTATTGGTGGTCATTGTCTGAGCACAAATGAATTTCTTAGCTATTTGGTGGTTGTTAGCCATCATAAAATAGGACAAACATGGAGTTATGGACAAATTCACCCCCAAGAGTGGAAATAAGAAAAATCACGTGGTCTAGGGACAATGCATTCCAACCCCACATCAAGACTGTCCATAAGCAGAGGAGCCCTTTTTATACAGATCACATGCACAGGCCTTACCTACTCACTCTAAAATGCACAAATTCAGAGATGTCATCTTAAGGCTGGCTATTTAGAACATCTATCTAGACATGGGGCTGGACAAGAGTTTTGATTACCATCTAGGAATACGCTAAACTTTTAAATGGCATGCACACAGTATCCATAGAAAGGAGGCAATCTGTCAGTTGAACACATCCCTGCTGTCGTAGAGGATTCTTTACTGCTCTGATGTTCTGGCAACTCCATGGTCTTCCCACTGGCCTTGGAAGAAAGATTCTATACAACTAATAAGTAAATTAATGTCGAAAATTGTAATGTCTCATGTCTAAAACATGTTTGCAACTTTCCATTTTGCAAGTGATGGAGAGTGCCTTTAAGACATGACTGGTTAAGAATCAATGTGCTTATGGGAAAAGCAGGAAGAAGAGAAATTAAAAAGAACTTTGGGAAAGATATATTGATTAGATATTGATTAAACAATAATGTAATCACCACAGGATTTAATAAGTCAAATGCAAAATCGTGTTTGGCATTTTTCTAGGCTAGGTATAGCAAATAGCTTTACATAAAAGAGCATAATGACATAGTAAGTATACAATATATGTTAATATTAAAAAGTGTAGTTTGGGCCTAACTGGTAGGCCATTTATGATGACTGTTAGGATCATCAACTATGGTTGACAGTCCTGTCTTGAGTGCTAGATTGTGAAAGATTAAGAAACCATGTCTCCTGTCTCAGTAGAAACCTGCTGAGATAGATTAGTGATGTCTGTCCTAGGAAAAGGAAGGAGAGCATTGAAGCATAGTGTCAGTCGACACTAAACTATAAACTGAGGATAGACAAACAGGTAAAAATTTATTTCAAGAGAGTATGATACTTTGTATGGTAGGAATATGGCAGATGTAGACCCATCACAGTCATATCATCATCGGATACAATGTAATGCCATCTCTGCTGTATGTGAAATTAATATAAGATATCTTAGGAGCAGAGAATAGAAGTCTTCATATCTGCCTGAATGATTCTCAGGAAGGTTTCCCAGTAGAGGAAACTTTTGACTGACCCTGGAAGGCAGAGACAGGATAGGTAGGAGACATGAATTTGAGGCAGAAAAAGCAGCATATGCAAAAGTCATAATATGAGAAAAAGAAAATGCATTGGAGAACTTTAAGCAGATCAATTTTGCTGCAGCATAAAGTGTAAGGAGGATTGTGTTAGAACTGAGTCTGGACAGGGAGACAATGGCAGGATCACAAATATACTGTCAGCGATGATGAAAGGGTCTCAGCTGCAGGCTGTCAGTGGTACTCCACCAAAGACATGTAAACTTGAAAGAGCGTGATTATACTTGCAGTTTCTAGAGAATTTATCAGACCACCTTTGTTGGTGTCTCCCTCATTCCATGCTCACATTTTTTACTGGTACTCAGCTCGCATTTTCCAGCTTCTCTTTTTGATTATGGCTTCCTGACTGAATTGGACCTAGTTACTCACACACAATACTGTGTTTAAGATCACAGAAAAAAAAAAATCTGTCTGTTTCACATTGATACATTGTCCTGACGCTGAATGCACCTGGCTTTTTTTTCTGTCTATACAGTTCTCCCTTTAGCCTGAAAGTACCTTCATTAGACCTCATCCCTCACAATCCTCTTCCCCCAGGTTTGATCTTGAGACACGTTATTATGAATTGAATAGGTCTGTACTAAAAGTGCCATCTTTGTCAAGGCACATTCTGAAAAGTTTTTGGTGTGGGGCATACTGTGAAAAACAAGAGTAGACAGAACAATTAATGAAGGGAAACCAAAGATGGAAGTGCACAAATCAATTTTGTACTTCCATTGCTTTTCCAATGTGTCTTCATTTATATTTCAATACTCTGTCTCAGCTTAATTTTAGAGAATTTATTTTCATGTCAAAATCCTTTGAGATGGACCTAAATAAAAGTAAATTAAAATAAAGTTTGCTGTTGCCATGCCGCTGTACATATAGATTTTAAACTTGATGGGAATTTAAAGGCATTTCTTCCTCATCATTCATAATGGAACCTGGAATTATCAGCCAGCAAAGCTTCAGTTTCTAAATTCAGTTATATGTTCTATACATCAGGTTTTGATTTGTTCTTTTTCTCCCTGAGCTAGGAATGGTGGAAAGATTAGAGACACTGGAGTCAGGCACAACTTCTCTTATCAATTTTGTGAATTTGAGTAGGTTATTTGGCTTCTTGAAGCTTAATTTTCCTTGCTCTACAACTCTGAAATGGTGCTAATAATAGCTATGTCTTTTGCTGGGGTTTCAATAAGGATATATGCAATAAACTACTATAGTGATGGTTACTGTGTAGATACTCAATTGCTACATTTTAGGCATTCTAAGGATAAAATGGCCAAAAAAGTAATCTGAGAATATTCCCCAAATCTAGCAGAAACTGCTTACCTACTATTTGAGACAGACATGAATAGGAACTGTAGTGAAAGGTAGCATGTTGTGTCATGTGCATAGAGGTCTATGTGTGTGAAAGTCATCAGAGTAGGGATCATGATAGGTAAATATTACAACAAAGTCAAATTTAGTTCATAATTATAGAAATATTTACTATAATAATCAGGTGTTCAATTAACAGATGCAAAAATTAGATGAACAAGATGAGAAAACAGAAATGTAAAAGTACAGTGAGGCAAAAGTTGACTAAAACTTATGACTGGTTTGTTCCAATTGTTTATTAGGCTTCACTTTATAAAATGATTCTGAGTTCTCTCTATAAGTAAGAGCAGAGCAGTAAGTCTGTGTGTCTACAAATTGGCCTCACCACAACATGGTGTGTACCACAAAAGCATCAAAGGACTAGATTCTATTTCTTGCAGTGAGGCATTCTGGAAAGTTTTCTGATACCTTCTGGAGGAAATTCACATACTTTATTTCATTTTAGAAGCTTATAGAAACCTTTCCAGGTCAGGTGAGTTCCCTGGGGAAATGCAGTGGTAATGGAAATGCTCTTGTGCATCCATCTTTGTAAATATTTGTTTTTGTGGTTTACGATGTGTTTAGTGTTCCCAGGCTATATGAAGTCAAATTATAATTTGAAATGTGTTTCCATAACAGAATTGTCCCTAAGTTATAATAAATTATTGGAAACTCGCTTATGTGAAAATGTAATTTTCTCTATTCCTACATGTCATTAGACATTGATTTATATTTCCCTCTTCACCAAGGGTAAAGAAGATAGGGAGAACCATGTATCTTGCACCTATTATGAAGCTGATGGTTCACTAGGTGTTCTTCGTGCATTTATTGTTTAATTTAATCCTTACAATGAAACTTTGAGACCAAATGTTATCATCTTTGTATAGAAGAAAAGACACACTAAGAATCAGGGAACTTGGGACTTCCCTGGTGGCAAAGCGGATGGGACTCTGCACTCCCAATGCAGAGGGCCTCGGTTCGATCCCTGGTCAGGGAAGTGGATCCCACACGTATGTCACAACTAAGGAGCCTGCCTCCCATAACTAAGACCTGGTGCAACCAAATAAATAAATAAATAATAATTAAAAAAAAAAAAAGAATCAGGGAATTTAAGTAATATGAGTATTTGAATAGCTGTGGTTGACATTCAATATGAAGCATATCTAAATTGAAGAATTACATTGACTCAACCAACAACACCAAACTTTTAAAAAGCAATAGAGATTATGGGGACAATAAAACAGGACTTGTAAAGAAGAGGATATTGGTCTAGTAGAGAAAATAATGTCTCTGTCTCAGAGTTTAAAGAAATCAAATTGAAATTTGACTTACATTCCATAAAAATATTTCTTCTGTATAATGTTATTAATATATAAATATAATATAAAGTTTCCTTTTGATATATTCTAGATATTGATTTATGTATGTTCATTTAATGTGGTACTATGACTGAAAAATAGAAGAATATATATGTATATATGCAAGCATGTATGAAGGTTTATATAGATGAGACTATATAGAGATGAATTTTAACTATAAAACTTCAGGCTCATTTGATACCAGCTACTTAAACAAGTCTTCCTCGTGTAAGTGTTCTTTTATACCATCTTACTGGCAGTCAACAAGGCCAGGGACAGGAAACAGCATCACATTCTTACTATATTTTCAACAACTACATTTTTTGTTTCCCTAAGAGTAGTATGAGGGACTGGGGTTAACAGTGCAAATTCTCCTGTACATGGACTAACTCACCAACTTAGCCTGGCTGATATCAAGCTCCCCAAATCTGAATCTTTCTCCTGCCTTCCTTAGTCCAATTGTTTACACCCGTACTTTCACATTCAGACTCAAAGAAATGTTTTATACATTAGGAAGAACGGAAAAATCCACATCAAGTAAGCTTCTACCTAGCTCCACTTTCACTGCTAAAGATTCTTGCCATATTCCAGGTGAAATGCAATCACCTACAGATTGGAAGTGAGGAGAACTGAGAGAAACAAGACTAAAGGAGCATGTCAAGTATAAGACATATCTTTAAAAATTGTTCTCAATAATACTAGAAAAAAGTGTGAATATTAGACTGAAGGACATACTGTTCAATTCTGAAATGTACTTCTGTGCCTTTGTATATTGTTTTTATTGTCCTTCTCCTTGAATTGCATGCTTCCTCATCTGCATGTGCTTTTCCAGCTCTACTCAAAGGCTCCTTCTCATTAATATTTTTTGTTTAGCCAGAATAAAATGAAATTATAATATTATTATAATAGTTAATTTTGTTGTAGACTTATTTTAGACACTATGCCAAGTGTGATATACAAAATGCACAGTTACCTATTTACAAAATATACTCTACTTATCTATTTATCAGCATTTAATTTGCATAGCAATCAACCATGAAGCACATATTATGCCCCTTATGTTATAAATAAGGAAATGGAAACTTAGAGAGGTAACATTATGGGATGTTCATAACTTCACACTCTCTTTAAAACCCAGTACTATTGTTTTCTGTATATACATATATAGATTTATTTATTTTGTTTATTTATTTTTGGCTGCGTTGGGTCTTTGTTGCTGCTCGCGGGCTTTCGCTAGTTGCAGTGAGCGGTGGCTTCTCTTGTTGCAGAGCACAGGCTCTACGTGCATGGGCTTCAGTAGCTGTGGCTCGTGGCCTCTAGAGTGCAGGCTGAGTAGTTGTGGCTCATGGGCTTAGTTGCTCCGCAGCATGTGGGGTCTTCCTGGACCAGGGATCGAACCCGTGTCCTCTGCATTGGCAGGCGGATTCTTAACCACTGCACCACCAGGGAAGCCCTGTTTTCTGCACCATTTTTATTGGTGGTGGTGCACTGCCAAATATGATAGAATTATATTTGATGATACATTTTGGTAGATTTTGTTCTCACAGGGAGAAAATGACCAGGGTTTTGCTTCTCCTCATTCCCTCTAGCTCTGTGCCTCATATGTAGAGACAGATAAATGAATCTTTAAATGAATAACAAATCTGTAATAATACATAGAAAATGAAATTGGACTCCACGTCTTTTATCACCCTCCTCCATTCAGTCATGCTGAATATGAATGCATTTCCTTTCTCCTTATGATATTCTGATACTTGTATATCAATTGTTCTTAACCAAGGGCAATTATTGCACATTTGGAAAGTCTGGAGACATTTTTGATCCTCACAATTGGTGGAGGGGATTACTAGCAACTAGTACGTAGAGACTAGGGGTGCTTTAAAATACCTTGCAATGTACAAGACAGCCCCTCACAACAATTATCCAGTCCCAAATATCAATAGTGCCAAGGATGAAAAAAAAACTAGTTTATATGGTTTGTGTATATGATACATACTTTTTTTCTTTAGAATACTTCCAGAGAACAGAGCATATTTAGACACTCTTTATACTACTGCACTCTTACCCAATACATATGATGACTGGCTTGGATAAATGTGATAGTTCTTCTATTTTGGGAGTCCTTTCATATATACATACATGCATCATGAGAAAAGGGAGAATTACAAATGCGGGTTGAAAGTAACTCAAACATGCTTCTCTGAACAATTAGGCCTACTTCTGCAAGGGTGTCCAAATTCTGTGGGAGGTGAAAACCCCTCTACTAGGGAAGCCATCTGCTTCCCCTCCATGAAATGACTAATGATCTGAAGTTCCTGGATGTTCTGATCATATTCTCAGTTCAACTAATCAATCTGTGAAATTCACGTGGGGACTGGCTCCGTAACAGTCCTCACAGAAGCAACTACATTTCCAACAAAAGGGGGCCCTTGTCACAAGCCTTTAGGCACCCTGAAGAAAAATATGTCAAGAACAACTTAACCAATGTTTTATGATTTTGATTCAGTTTATTGGAATATTAATTAGAAATGGTATTGATTGCAGAGATTCAGAGTTAATATGGAATGCTATGACAAATAAACTGAGGACAAGAGTCCAGATTTATACTAATAAATATATTTTAGAAGTATTAGCTCTATTTTGTTGAGTAGCAAACAGAATTTAGAGAGATTAAGTAATAGATGATAATGGTAGAATTAAGACCTCAGTCCCACTTAGTCTGACTGTATTCTTTTCTGGTGAATGGCAGTTTTTCTAAAGCTGTATCAGAGATCATTCCTGAGGGAATGTGTCTTTTCTGAAAGAGACTGGGAAGTGGCAGGGTTTGGTACAACTTGCATTCACATGCTTGGTTGTTATATATTCATCACCTACTTTACTCCTTGTAGCAATTGTAAGACATGGATATTTCTATCTTTATAGAATGAAATTACCATAAATAATAGGTTTTATCCTTAGTCACCACTCTATCTGTGCCTTTCACAGTGTCTGGCATATAGTAGAAGCTTATTTAAATATCTGTTCACTGAATGAATGAGTAGAGGCACACAATGGTTAAAAAACATTTTTTTTATGTCAAGTTAAGCAAAAAGTAAAGATCTGCTAGGTTTAAGCCCATGACTTAACTCCTAAGCCATATGGGAAAAAATGCTCAGTGGAAAATAAAACAGAGATTGTATCAGTTAGCTACCGTTATATAATACCACCAAAGCTTAATGGCTTAAAATAACAATTTATTTAGCTTTTATTTTTTGTGGAGTGGCAATTTAGACTGTGCTCAGTTATGTTGTTCTTATGAAGGGTTCCCACAAATGTTTGTGATCAGGCACTTGGCTCTACTGATCTTAACTGGATAATCCACTGGGCCCAAAATTGTCACAATGTCCCTAACACACACAGTAGAATCTAATCAAAACAAGTAATGAGACCAGAATAGATTCAGGGGGTGAGGAAATACACTCTCCTTCTCTGGAGGAGAAGCTTCAGGGTCACAGAGCAAAAGGGAGTAAATATAGAGAGGAGAATGATTGGGCCACTTTTGCAAATAATCTACCATAGAAGTAAACCAGGAAACCAATTAATCCATTTCTCCTTCTTTGTGAATAATGGTTTATTAAATCAAGCACAGTGTTATTTAGTTAATTATTTGAAACAGAATATGGAAGACTCTATATTTTGAAGGACTTTTTTTAAAATTCCCATTCATGGATTAGCTATATTCAATAAGTTGGTATAAACGGGTCTTGCTCAAGAGCTAAAAATGGTCTCCACAATTGGAAAAGCCGCAAGAAGCAGGTCAGATTTCAGAAGCACTGACTGCAAAAGCTCAATTATTTAAATCAAAAACCCAATGCAGATGATCAAATAAGCAGTTGACAGTATGTGATCTGGAGCACAGGGAACCATCTGCTCTTCTATAAGCTAAAGCTTAGCAATAAATGCAGGCAACCATGTGCAGATTTAAAATTCAAATGCAGTCTGCATTATTTGGTCTTAATTCCAATGCAATTCAGAGTCTTAATCTCCATAGAACACTGTGGATTATCTGCATAGGAAAAACCTCATAAAGAGGGTTTTCATTGATTTTTTTCCCCTTGAGATCTAAACTTTGCCTTCAGTCATGAGAAGACGAGGACAGCCCTTATCCAAATGAAAGGGGCAACTGATAACTAGCGTCTTCTGCATTGTCACCTTTTCTTAAGAGATTAAGAGTAGCTCTATTGGCTGGGAGAAGAAGAATGCCCTCCCCTCTCTCTCATTTCCCCCAATATCCCCCACCAAGTGAGTGAAGGAAATGTATTTTGTTATGATGTTTGCTTATTCCTTTAAGAAACAGTAATTTTCCTATTTCCTTGAAGTATTAAGCAGTATACTATTACTTATTAAGAAAAGAAAAAAGGAATAAAGAATGTGTCTCCTTTACATCAATCTTCCCACAATATTCAAAAATGCTAAACTGGTATTTGCAAGAGTTTATCTTAATGGATTGATAAACCTTAAAAAATAATTCTTTTTACTCTAGATCTTTGATAGAATAATAAATGAAAATATTTTTAATTTCAAGAGGAATTTGAGTAGAGTATCTTTACTTTTTTGATATCTGCAATAAAGTAGCAAAACTTTAATTTTTGGAAATCTGGGAAGAAAAAAGAGGAAAAGTGCTTGATGTAAGAGAAACTTTATTTCTAAATTAAGGGTAGGAGAATTACATGAATATGAAAATTAATAAAATGGCCTGCAGGTTTTGAACAATCACAATAATATATTTTCCATTTTCCATGTTCTGAGTTAAATGAGGTATAAAATTTTAGAGGAAAGACTGCTCCTAACATTCAGTTTAGTTTTTTTTTTTTTTTTTTGTCCAAAAAAAAAAAAAAAAAGAAGAACAATTCTTTTCTTCCCATATTTTAGTAGGGGGTAAATGATGAGACTGTGTAGGAATAAATAGTAGGGAATTTAGAAGCTAAAGCAAGTCAGACTTACAAGTTTTATGAACTTCAGACTTCTCCACGTGAAAGATGAGTGTAAGTTTTCCAGGCTAGGCTCTGTGGTCTAATAGTAATATTTTAAAGTCATTTCAAAACTTATGGTTTCAGAGTGACTGTAACCTGTAGGCATTATATTAAGGTTCATGCAGGATAGTTACACCACTGACATTTGAGTATTAAATCTTTTTACATAATCAGCCATTGGTTTCACAAAAATATTGTTTTATTGATGCTGGAGGGGAGGAAAAACTTTTCCTCAACTCTCTTAGGGTCCCTGGCTGGGTCTGAAAATTGAACTGACAAAGACAGATTAACAGGAGAAAAGCATACAAATTTACTTAAGTTTTACATGATATAAGAGCCTTCATAAGGAAATAAAGACTCTAACAGACTTGAGTATTTTTAGAGCACGCAGTCCTGAAGGAATGTGATAGGTTAAGGAGTATGAAGTAATTGGAAACTGGGTATACAGGGGTATAAGGAGGTATGGGTACAGAGAGGGCACCTCTCACAAGAGGCTTTTATGACCTATTTCAGGGGAGAAGGATAGGAAGGTCAAACTGACCATCCTTGCTTCTGCCATTTTCTCAAACTCAGCTTAAAATGTTTAATAAATCAAAATGCCATATTTTGGGGTAGTGTGTCCTGAACCCCATCAATACCCCTATTTATATTTTCTTAAAACAGCAGAAAAGTAATCTGGAAGGGATTAAAAAAAAAAATAGAAGAGTTCATGTGTATTTGGCTCTAAGTAACATAAGAAGAATTTGGATAGATTTCAACTACTTCAAAATTTTACTTGAATAACAGGAGCAAGAGTATGGTTTAAGATTACTAAAACCAAATACTACTAAAAGATGTTAGATAGTATTCCAATAATGTAGGGATTAGACTGGAGGTATGCAACATGTATAACAGGGTCTCCTTGCCTGCATCTCAGTCATGATGCAACTCCTTGCCAAGACTTTAGGAACTACGGATAATGCTGTGGTTTTCTTGATTATGATTCCAGATAAGGGCAGGATTCCTCCATTTTCCCTTTATCCCATCAAATTTCACTTAAAAAAAAAAATTGTGCCAATGGTAAAAATCATACATTACTAATGATATGGCCACTCTCCACCTATCCCAGATTGCTAAAAATATTTCCTACTGGGTAACCAAACTTCACTACTGAAATTCCAATAATGACTAATTTTAACAACTTCTTTGGAAGAATTCATTCAGATAAATTCAGGTAAACATCATTCTTTGCCTTAGCTTAGGTAACATTTCTAGCTACGTGGTCAGGACTTTAAGTTGTGAATTGCATATTTTGAGTCAGGGTTATTCCCACAACAGTTTTTATTGTACATCATAAATTCAGGGCTAACTGAATAAAAGCTTGGGAGTTTGGTTTTCACTGCCAGAAATTATTCCATTACATATTTACTCATGAAACCTTTTATATTTTACAATCAAAGTATATTAAAAGTGTGATAATTAAGATAATAAGGAGTATAACTCACATTTATCTAAAAGAAAAAAAAAGGAGAAGGAGGAAATAAAAGAAAGAGGAAGTGGAAAAAAGAAGACATGAACTGGCATACTAATTTTCTTTTGGCTTTCTATTTTCTGACTCTAAGTCCCTTCCTCCCAATTCCTTAGCTTTACTTTTCAAGCTATTTTAATTTTTGACAGTGCTCATATTTACATGCCACCTTAAATAGAGGTTTTGCATTAAATTGATTAAATAACTAACTAAAGTAATTTGACACATATTAAATTGGAAATAATATCTTACAGTTGCTGAGTGGGCATGCTATTTAGTGGTGATGTTTAAGAGCTGAACAATTATATGGCACTAACACATCTGGTGTGGAATTATGAGTAAGACTGATCTCATGGGGAGCAGTAGTCAAAAGTTGGAAGATGGATATGAGAGACTCGAAAGGTCACAAACTCTAAGTGGTATTTATGAGACAGTATGGCCATGGCACTGGGAACACATAAACTTTGACTTGGAGTTGCTTATGCATGGTTAATCCAGGACACTGGCTGTTGCAGAAGTATAAACAGTTTATGTATGTGACCTAGAAATTCACAACTGAGAAAGGATTGCTATATTTGAACAGTTTCAAAGAGAATAAAATTAGAAATAAAACACCCATCATACACCTTTCTTCTTATATGGATTTTAAAATGCCAGAGTTGACTGCACAACTCATTCACTCAACACCAACCTGTCACTTGTTCTATCTACTGCTTTTGGAGCCAGTTCTATGTGGGCTCCAATTAGATCCATAAAAATGCAAATTGCATGCTGGTCCCATGTGCCTATCACTCCCTATCCTGACTTCCTTTATCGATGCTGATGTGTGGGGTACAGGGGAAACCCATTTTGCTCCCACAAATACAAAACCCAGCAGCAGAGGCAGGAGTTAATAATGTTCTGTGGTAGAATCATTGACAGAAGGAAGATAAATGCTGGTATATTCATTCTCCTCCATTCCTCCTCCCTCCCAATAGAATAATCCATGAGATCCAGCAATTAGTCCTACTTAGAGCGACCAGAGTTATTACACAAATTTATGTTGGTTTTTCCTCCTCCCTTCCATAATTACTCTTCTACCTGCTTCCTAAGATGAAACTGAATTTCTTTGAAAAGCATCACTTACAACTCAGCCTTGAAAACCCAGAAATTAGAACCTGAGGCAATAATACTGTCCTCTATAAAGTGGGCATGTGCCTGTAACCAAGTGCTATAGGCATTTGATCAGATTATAACTAACATTATGTGTTGGTCTTTTAAGGGGTTGATAACTTGAAAAGTATATGGCCTCTTGGTCAGTAAAACTATGACAGTATATGTGAAAGACAGCATCAGAATTTGAAAGATGTAGGCAATACGAAAGATGTAGGCAATATGATCTGGTCTAAGATCCTACCTAATTTTTATACTTTGTATTCAGCTACCTGTGGTCTGCTCAGCTTTTTGGACACCCAAGAATTCTGTTTTCAATTAAGAAGAGAAAGCCTAAAATTTTTAATGGAATTAATTGTGAAAAAATGGACTCCATTACTGGAGATGACTTTTATCAAGAATAACTGAAGAGGTGTAAATTTTAAAAAAAATTAATAAACCTACTCACTATGAAACCATTCAATGGCATATCTTACATGGCAAAAATAATCCAGACTTCAATTTCAAAGATAAATAATTATTTACTATTTCTCCCTATTTCTTCCAAAAAGCATCACATATATTTCAGTCTAGCGCTGGAACAAAACATTTTATTTTTCATGTTTGGCAACACTATAAATATTCATAACCACATCTGTTAAAAAAAATACCGCTGAAAGTGTTTAAACCACAAAGGAGGAACAATTCCCTGAGCAGTCCTTGAAGAAATCACACTACAAGTTCCATCCAATTGTTCTAGCATTTAAGCTAAAATTCCTGACCTTTCATAAATAAATAGCCTCTACCTAATGAAGAATATTCAGGGAAGAACAAAAACATTCATTTCTGAAAAACTAAAAATGTTATTTTGCCTTCTCTCTTAGGAATTATTTCTGACTGCACAATCATTTTGATCTGGCTTTTTTATAATTCAGATTTTTGTTTTGTTTTCAAATCACTTTTAAATGTCAAGATTTTTGTTGTTGGATTGTTTTCTTTTCCTTGTTGCACTTTTTCCCCCCTACTTTTAGCAAAAATGTTTTTGTTGTAAAAGCTTTCCTACCTAGTCAAGGGATCCTGAAGATTTAGAAAGAGTTGTCATAAAACTAATAAAGGTCCTACTTCCAATGCACCCTTATCACAAAGCAGTGTGACCTACATTTTGAAGTTTGGTTTCTGTGTACACATTAGCGTGTAAGCAACAAGAACCTTAAAGTAGAATGACAAGACACCATCCCCCCTCCCCAAAAAATCGTGTAACCTAGACTTTCTAATTTTTTTTAAAAGTAACACTTCAAAGTCTATCACCTGACATTCTGAGACTTTCATTTAAAGATTTATTTTCTTAGATTTATCAATCATGGACAATTCTCGTATAATGCCAAAGCTGAAAGCCCTAGGAATCAATCAATCCAAATAAAGCATCTAATGCCTTGAGAGGTAAAGCAAATTGTCCATGGGCACACAGCTAGTTAGACAAAATTGTCTTCTGTCGTTTCATTCTTAAATATAAGAAATGTTTCCCCTGAAACATCTGGAGCTTCCTTTAATGGTATTTAAATTATATGTCTGCAACAAGGAGTCTCAAATCACAATCCTGAAACCAAACATGATTTGTAAAGAGCTCGTGATTACAAGATCAAAAAGACTACATTAATATGACATCAGCTCATTAATTTGTACCTTCATTCCTGCCCTCCTGCAATTTAAAAATAGCTCCACTGATTATCGCAAGGTTTTCTTCCTTTTGAAAAAAAAAAAAAAGGCAGCATAATTAAATTTTTCAATGTTATCTTTGAGGAACATTTAGAAGCTCAGAGCCAAATCTTATCTGGGAAAATTTTAAATTCATCTGTACAAAACTGGAGAAGAACACAGATCTGAGGAGGAATGTGGATTGAATGAGCTGCTGTATATTTCAAAACTTACTGTCTAGGAGTTATTTCATGGCCAATGTGAGAAGCTATTTGACATTTTATTTTCCTTTTTGGCTTCTTTGTGCTTCTCTGGTATTCCTGAGAACTCAGCATTATTCTAAACAATTATGTCCAAATATCTGAAATTCTAGGTACTTATAAGTAAATTTGTTGCAAGTTATGGGGATAGCTTTCTCTGTCAGTAATCTGATGAGCCCATTTTACATAGAGAGCATTGGAGGAAAATTTCAAATAGTTTTTTATAGAACGGCTTTTGTTTGCTCTTGTTTTAATGTAAAGTGAATTGCTTTATTTGTATATAAGGAATATGCCAAGAGAACTCTTTTATGTGGGTCAGGAAACTCTGAAGGTTTATTGCTTTCTCATCATTTTATTTATTTATTTATTTATTTTCCTGACAAAACACCTTCTCCTCCCCTACATCAGGGTCATTGCAGTTGCTGTTTTCTACCTGCAAAGTCCTTCACCCTGTCCCTTTTCATGACTAGCTTTTCTTTAGATGTCAAGGCCTTTCTCAAATGCCACTTATTCCTGGAGGCCTTTGCTGACTTCTCATATGAAAAGAATCCACAATTCCCAGCCCAGTCACCTTCTCAAATGAAAAAGGGACGGTCTTACAAACTTTGCACTGTGTCCTTGTATCGTGTATGTTATGATTACACTAGACTTTATCTGTCTTGTTTACTGGCATATTCCTAGAATGTAGATCAATGTCGTACATACAAATAAGTGTTGAAAAAATGCAAGCTTCTACAGGACCAAATACTAAAGTACATTCTGCTCTGGAAGAATAATACTGTAAAGTCTGTCTCCTGACCTTATTCTGAGAATTTCGTTATAGGATTTACTTTCCTAGATTTATCAATAACAGACATCTTCTTGAAGAAAGAAGGGGGAAGATGCATGCTTTCACTTTTTGGGACATATAAAGAAGTTTAGAAGGAGGAAAGGGCCTTTCCTACCAATACTTTCAAGAATACTCTAATAATACTCTAATAATACTCTAATACTCTAAAATACTCTACTAAACACATTCTAATAATCTAGAAATAGAGTCTTTCAATAGACAATAATAACAAAAGAAGTTCTAAGTTACTGAGCCCTTACCAGTGTGAATATTTTGGTTATATTAACTCAGTTTAAGAAAAAAAATGAAATAGGTAGTATTATAATCCCTTTTTTTAGATGAAGATGTTGATATACAGAGTGCTGAAGTATCTTACACTTAATCTCTGGTCATTTACCTGTCAGGTGGCAGAGCTTTGGAAACCATATACTACCTACTTTACTACTATGCTTCTTTTAACTAAGACATAAACATAGCAAAAACAAAAATTTAAAAAGTAAGACTTTGTAATTAGAGTTGATGATTATAAATACCAAGATTTTCCTATGTACCTTAACCATCCATTTTTTAAAAAATTTATTTATTTTATTTTTGGTTGCGTTGGGTGTTCCTTACTGCGCGTGGGCTTTTCTCTGGTTGCGGCGAGCAGGGTCTACTCTTTGTTGCAGTGCGCGGGCTTCTCATTGCAGTGGCTTCTCTTGTTGCGGAGCACGGGCTCTAGGAGCGCAGGCTTCAGTAGTTGTGGCTCACAGGCTCTAGAGTGCAAGCTCAGTAGTTGTGGCACACGGGCCCAGGTACTCCATGGCATGTGGGATCTTCCTGGACCAGGGATCGAACCAGTGTCCCCCGCATGGGCAGGAGGATTCCTAACCACTGCGCCACCAGGGAAGCCCTAACCTTCCATTTTTCTATTGACGTAATGTGAGCTCAGTGTAGGGAAAGCGCAGAGGATAGAGCTGCACTCTGGAACTTGCATCAACAGAGCTGTTACCACTTCTAGGTTCAGAGGAATGGCTAGAAGGAGAGGCTAATGCACCTAGAAGGAAGAGTTACACAATGTAACTACCTTGAGAGGGGGCCATACATATCGATCAAGGGCCAGCCAGCCTACCGTGATCCCATAGGAAAGGAGACAGCAGAATAAATACTCTCTCTCAAAATGGATGACCCAAAATTTAGATCTTGAAAATAGGATTCACATTGATGTGATTTATTAACAAAATGCTCCCAGAAGAAAGCAATAATGTTGTGGGGAAAAGAAGTTAAACAAGGGTACAATTTCAGGCAAAGTTCCAGCTTCAGCAGACCCTGCAGGGAAGTATGGGGTATAAATTATGCCTCAGAATTTGTACTGTCTCAGAGCAAAATAACTGGGTTTTCCTACTTCTGTGCTAGTTGACCATTAGTTAGGTATCAACCATAAGCACCTACATTCTTAAGCATTTCCCACTTTTCAGCACATATAGTTGTATGAGTTTGCCAGGGCTGCCATAACAAAATACCACAGACCGGGAGACTCAAATTACAGTAATGTATTTTCTCACAGTTCTGGAGGCTGAAGTCCAAGAGTAAGGGGTTGGCAGGTTTGGTTTTTTCTGAGACCTCTCTCCTTGGCTTGCAGATGGCCGCTTTCTCGCTGTGTTCTCACGTGGTCTTTCCTCTATGTGTGAGCATCCCTGGTGTTTGTGTGTCAAAATGTTCTCTTCTTATAAGGACACCATTCAGATTGAATTAAGGCCAACACTAGTGGCCTCATTTTAACTTAATCACCTCTTTAAAGGTCCTCTATTCAGAAACAGTCACATTCTAATGTAGAGAGCTCCCATATATGAATTTTGGGGGGTTACAATCAACCCATCATATAGGTCAAGGTAGCTCTATTATTCTTAAGACAGTCCTGCAAGGAAAGTTATAGATGCCATCCCTTAAAACTAGAAGTACACATAAGCTAGGGATAGACACACACAAACAGTGTAAGGATGTATGCATATTTGGGCAAAGAATAACAGTTAAGTATCTGCTATACTGCATTTTAATTCTAACATTAACTACCCAGAGTTAGGGCAGACTCTAAAGGGTGAAAACACAGTGCCTTCACATCAGACAACAGCCATGAGTTCTGGTGTTCTCAGGCCACCCACACTCTGACCAGCAGGCTGAAAATTGGGGGGAATCCGCTAACGCTCAGCTTTGACAATCCACTAAAATGACCCAAAGACTCAGGAAGTGCTCCACTTATGCTTACAGTTTTATTACAAAAGATACAAATCAGAACCAGCCAAAAAAAAAAGAGATGCATAGTAAGCAGTCTGAGAGGGTCCTAAACATGTAGCTACCATAGCCTATCCTTGTGGAACCAGGACTCATTACCCTACAGGAACCAACCAGGAAGCTCTCCCAAGCTTCAGGTGGCCAAGGTTTTTACTGGTCTTTCATTACATAGGCATGATTCATTGAATTACTGGCCACATGACTGAATTCAATCTCCAACCCTCCTTCTCTCCAGGGAGGTCACAGGATCAGGCTCATATCACTTACCTCAAAGATCCAACCCTCAAATCACATGGTTGATCTTTCAGGTGAGGCCACCCCTCATCCTGACTATCTAGAAGTCCATCTTTCTAGGGGCCCACCATGAGTTACTTTATTAGCATAAACTCAGGGGTGGTCCCAAGGGCCTACCGTGAATAACAAAGATACTCCTACCACTATGAAAAGTCCAAGGTTTCAGAAGTTTCCTCCTAAGAACTCCAGACAAAGAACAAATTCTTTATTATACAACAGTAACTCAAGATTATTCTCCCACCTCCATCTGATCGTCTGCCAGGGTTCTCAATGGACCAAACAGCTAGGAAGCCATGTGAAATGTGGTTTGGGGAGAGAAAAAAAGGCTGAGGATAAATAGTGCATTTTTATTTGGAGTGAACATTTTTTTAAGAAAGAAGGGGACACTCAGAATATAAAGCACCTAATAGGACTAGAAAAGATGACTAGAGAGGTGAAAAAGATGATGCATTCAATATCTCCACTGATTATCTAGGTGTTCTTAGACCTATCCTTTAGCTGACGTTTGGCTCCCATTTTCAGATGATGAAATTCAGACCCAACGACCTATACTGCTTTCGAATTAAAAATTTCAGGTGCCATGAAGTCCCTGATTTGCATTCAGCCACTAATATTAATAAGAACCACTTACATACGAAAAATTCTAGGTACTGACATTATTGTGGCTGCTAAGCTACACATCTGGGACCACAAAGAGCCTGAAGAGAAAAACTATAGAGTTTATTGTGGTAGTTGCAACACAGCTTAAAAGTATTAATGTATATGCCTCTAACAGCTCTCAATTCAAACACCCAAAGTCAGATCACCTCTGAAAGAATTTTAAAATAATGCTCAGCTAATGCCATCAGTGTTTTTCCCTAAACCTCACAAGTGTACACCTTGTATGAAGTCCCTGGGGGGGAAAATAGCAGTCATGTCACAATTTAACTGAAATGGCGATTGCTATAAATAGTTCTGTAAAACAGAAACACCATAACTGAGGTAATTATGAAATAATTTGAATGATATTCCCATGACTCTAACATGACTGTTAGTTCTCAGTTTAACAGGAACTCCTTCAGCATCTTAACACAGAGCCTGCCTGGCACTTAGTTGGTGCTAAATTAAATAACTGCTGGATAAAGAAAAGTTTCCTTACTGTGACAGCAGACAGTGTGATTTAATTTTCTGAGCATCCAATTTCTTATTAGTAATTTGAGGAGCATCATACTTTCTTTAGAGGTTTGTTGTAGTGATTAAATCAGGTCATGAATATGAAGATTCTTCCCAAATGTAAAGGGCTATAACAAAAGGATGATTAACAGAGCACTCAGCTCAAAACAGATTTCTGAGAAATGACAAATGAAAGTCACAGTGCCCTTTCCTGCACTTTACACTCATTGCTTCCCCTGGGCTTCTCTTTTTAGTACCACTACTCCAGTCCTTCACCAAACTACACTACAATATGAGCCAGTCAAAAGAAGAAGATTCCAGAGTCAGTGACTTACCTTACAAGCCCCCAACCTAGTCCCTCAACCTTAGTACATTTGGTTGCCATTTGTCAGGAAAGGTTTCATCATAGAGGAGAACCTAAGAAATAGCTGGTCATCTTTTTTCAATAATGATTTTAATTACCCAATATAGTAGGTGTGATCTTGTAGCAGTTGACTCTGAAGTCTAAAGTCATACTTTCCCTATTCTTACTAGCAGAGCGGCAGCAGGGAAGTTATTTAACATCTCAAAACACAGTTTCCTTACTGTAAAATGGGAAAGATAATACTATAATACACCTGAATATATAGAGCTGATTGGAGAATAAAACAAGATATTTCAATCAGGCACTTAAATATAGAGGTAATTGACACACAGCACTCAAAAATAATAGTAATAGTAGCAAAAGATAGCAATAGACAATTGTGACATTGTATTTGTGTTGTATTTTTACTTTGACTTTGATCTCTTTGGGGTGACAAAGATTCTTGGCTTGACCGAACTTCTCCTCACAAACCTTCTCCTAGGCCCATCTGTTTATGTCCTTGTAAAATCCAGTTTTAGCAAGAACCTTGCTAAGTCATTTTATCAAGAATCCCCTAACCTTGATATATGGTCCCCCTCTACATCTAATCAAAATTCCTCACTCCCCACTCTTGGTATCTGATCACCCTGGTCTGCCTTCAACAGGAATCCTGTTAGGTCAGTTTAGCCAGAATTCCCCCAGACTTGATGTTTCCTTTTACTAATTTTTCATCCAAAGACCCACCTTCTCCTTCGCTATACACTCCCACTGTATTTGTTGTATTGGGAATGGCAGCGCAGGTCTATACTGGGGTTTCTTTTCCCCTATTGCAGGAGTCCTGAATAAAATTTGCTTTCATAGCCATAGTATCTGTCCGGCTCTGGTTTTCTTCGACAGGGAGGGAGTACCGAATGATATTATCCAAAAGGGGTTTGTTGTTGAGTTATTGTTTTGTGTGCTTGTTGGTTTTGTTTTGCTTTGCCATGGGAACACGTATTCTGTTGAACAAAAACCCAAAAATGTGGATTGCAAAGTTATAATACTACATATCCATAATATAAAATTATTTAAAAATAATATAGAGTAAATTATTTAATAATACATGGTAATACTAGTGGGAAAAAAGAATGAGCACTATTTTGCTTTTATATATTTCTGCAACTTTCAAAAGTCCCAAAATGGACTCACATTACTTTTCTTATTTAAATATTTTTCACAAATCTATTGTAAAAATATCATTCTTCAGTGGAATTTTCACAGAACATTTTATGATTTTTAAATACAAAGATTACTAATAGGATGTTTTGAGGCCAAATAAGCACAAGTTGGAAAGGGGGAAACACATAATTGACCAAACAATTCTTGCATGTTTTTCATCAAGAGTTCCTGTCATCCTGATTGTCAACAGAGACTATTAGAACCAGGCAAAAATACAATAATATAACTTGTGTATAATCAAAAGACCCCATACTGAATATGAAATTCTGCTGGCTGAATTCTGGCTATGTGTGGGAGGACTTCAGAGACTGTCTGCAGGTAGCTTATTATGTTGCTATCTATTTAGAGGTCCAAGCTAATGGTGCATACCACTTCAGTGAGTAAATGAAAACCTATATAAAATAAATGGTCCATCAAATGAGATAAAAAGAAGATACACGAACAGGTAGTAATGTATCTTTAGTACTGAATGAAACCAGTCCTGGATATATTCTTACAGTTTCTTGGAAACTCCCACAGGGAGCCAACTTTCTTGCATCATTCATTTTAACCTCTATATAGTGATAATCCATCATTATGAAAGCAAGCATCTGAAAAGACTGTAATAACCTCTTATAAAGCCTTGCCTATCATCCATTTAAATGATAAAGTTTGATACTGTGGATGACCGAATTGAAAAGAATTAAGAGGAAATAAATTTAAATGTGCTAAATGGTCAGTTTAAAAAAAAAATCTGCCATATATTGACATTTGAATTTAAATGAATTAAATGGAATAATACATTTTACTATATGTATATCTAAATTATAAATCTCAAACCAGTTGTGAAAAATCAATATAATCGTCCCCATTTAAAATTGAGAAAATTGATACTTAAAAGGAATGCCAGAATTGGCCAAGGTCACACAGAAATAAACGGTTGATCTAGTATTCCAATTTGAATCCATGTCTCTTATATTTCTAATATTTATTTCCATTCTACATCTCCAAATGAGCAAATTATCAATCATTTCTCTTACGTTGTAAAAAAAAAAAAAAAAAAAAATGGCTCACCGTGAGTCAAGCTCTGCGCTAAAGATTTTACATGAATTTTCTCATTGCTACCTTTATGGTAGGTTATTTGACGTATCATATCCTCAAGGGAGGTGAGAAAGATAGTGTCTCTGATTATTTTAACATCCTTGCCTATCTGAAGAATGAATAAGTGAATGAATGAATGAATGGATGGTATAGGTGAAGCCATTAAGTCTACCTGATTATAAGTTCCATTTAGACTGAAGATAAAAGTAAAATTTTAATTTGTTCTGTACTGTGTGTAATTATATCTTATAGTGTTGGTACTGAATTAAGTGATTTTAGTAGCCCAGAATTGGGATCAACACGAAATGTAGGCCATATTTTAGCAAAATGATTAGGTTGATAAGTGTTACTCAGTGGCTATATATGTCTGGCAAAATAATACATGTAAACTTTAATCCTAACACTATTTTATCCTTAATCTACTTCTCAACATTTACTGATATGCTCCTCCCCTATCACGCACTTTCTACACTGGCTATTCATTTCCATTTGAAGAAACACAAACTTTGTCACCTTCCACCCTTCACAGATCCTCCTCTCTCTAGCTGGAGTATCATTTTCCTTTCTCTTACCTCATATTATTTTCTTTGGAAACATAGCCCGGTCTTCATTATTTTTTCTTGTTCTGTGTTCCACTAGCATCTTACTCTGTAATGGTCTTCATTTAATTACCTCTATTTCCCTCTGCTATATAAGCCAACTGAGTGCAGAGATCATAGCTTGGGTTGATCATTCTGTCCCTAGTCATTGAAAATATTAAGAATGTACTAAATTACATTGAAGGTCTTATTGTAGTCTATAAAACAAACAAAATAGTGTTAGCTTTATTAAAGTTCCATACATAATTGTTGCCAATATCCCTAGGGTATTTCTGTAGTGCAATGAGGCACGTTTTCACTATGTTAATATTACCATATTCTCCTCTATATCCTTCAGCAAGGAATGTGGCCTTATTACCTTGATTTCAACCAAGTGAGATGTGTGGCAAACTTATGACCTTTAGAGCTATAAGGTAATAAATTTGTTCTGCTTATGCTGCTAGGTATGTTGGTATTTGTTATGGAAGTAAAGGAAAACTAATACATGATCACAATTCTTATTGTATTATAACGTCTCTGTTGATCTAACAACCAGACCGTTAGCTTCCTGAAAGCAAGTGTGGGACACATGACTTGCTTCTACAGTAACCACAGCTAATAACACACTCTGGGAGGGCTCATGCCAAGGAGTACTTCCCAGAACTTCTGCTGCCAGTGTCCTTGTCCCCGTGGTGAGACACAGCCACCCCCCACCTCTGCAGGAGACCCTCAAAACTAGCAGGTAGGTCTGGTTCAGTCTCCCCTGGGGTCACTGCTCCTTCCCCTGGGTCCCGATGCGCACACTACTTTGTGTGTGCCCTCCAAGAGTGGAGTCTCTGTTTCCCCCAGTCCTGTCGAAGTCCTGCAACCAATTCCCACTAGGCTTCAAAGTCTGATTCTCTAGGAATTCCTCCTCCCGTTGCCGGACCCCCAGGTTCGGAAGCCTGATGTGGGGCTCAGAACCTTCACTCCAGTGGGTGGACTTCTATGGTATAAGTGTTCTCCAGTTCGTGAGTCACCCACCCAGCAGTTACGGGATTTGTTTTTATTGTGATTGTGCCCCTCCTACTGTCTCACTGTGGCTTCTCCTTTGTCTTTGGATGTGGGGTATCTTTTTTGGTGAGTTCCAGTGTCTTCCTGTCGATGACTGTTCAGCAGTTAGTTGTGATTCCTGTGCTCTCGCAAGAGGGAGTCACTCTGTATCAGAAGTTAAACATTTTTAATGGTTTTAAATTTAAAGAGAGAAGATAAATAGTGTGGTAGCTGGAGGGACACAATGTATACAGAGAGATTATTTTTCATTTTAGAATGAAGAAATTATAGCTCCTTTGTGTGCCACTGAGAATCAACTAATACAGGAGGAGGGATTGATGATGGAAGGATTGACAGGGCAATTGCTGGGTTGACTTCTTTATGTTCTTGAATAATGAGGGAGATGGGAATTTGTGCATTAAATGAAGGGGTTGGCTGAAGACAATGAGGATTTTATTCAAGGAACAGGAAGAAAAACAAAAATCTGTATACTGATACAGATGCACAGGATTAGCAACTGTGGAGTTGCTAGTATGTGGAAGTTATCTTCAAATTGCTTGACTTGTCTCAGTGAAACAGGAACCCAGGTCATAAATTGAGAGTGAGGATGGAAGGTTGAGCAAAGAGGAAAGGATGTGAAATGACTGTCTTGTATAGTGGAGTAATAAATGGATTAGGGAAAAGATTGCCAGGAAGCCCACTGCAGGGGGGCTGGGATCAGGGATGTAAAGAGGAACCAGTCAACGTTAAGTGTTTTATTTGAGCCATCTTTAGCTATGAAGTTGCAATATGCTGTTGGTGAAGTTTTGGATTTAACCAGGGCTGGAGTTAATTACATCACAAGAGGATGATGAAGGAAAGTGAAACAAAGCAGTTTCAGGGGTTTTGATTGAGCTGCATCAAAACTGCCTCCCCAATGGCCTCCAGCAGCGTTTGCCACAACCTTATCCTTTTTCTGTTTCCCAACACTTTCACTGTTGTTGGTTTTCTCAGTTGCATAATCTGTACCTTTTTAGAGACTTGCAATTATACATGCAATAGTAGAGTTGGGAGTCATTCTCAGAACTACTGACCCCTAAACCCCATTTACTCTCTTCTTCTTTATATTAATCTATTTAATTTTAAAATAGATTTTTTACATATCTGATGCAAAATTCAAAATTACAACAATGGCAGAGCAAAAAGAAAGTGATCTTCATGCCATTATCTTCCACCCAATCTATCAATAGAAACATTTAACTACAACATATAAGAATCTTCATACATATAACTTACTATGATTTGATTGTTTTGGTTTTATTTTAAAGAAACTCCACATATATTTGTGCAGAAACTGATCTTATAATTGAATGAAAATCATAGTTCTAAAATCACTTAATATTCCTTCCAATTTAGTTGAAGACCACCTTTTCTGATTACCATCAGAAAGTTTCTTCTTTCTTGTTCAGTTTTCTTTTACATCTATATGCATACATATACATATACAATTTATAATATATGTAATCAATGAAATTGTATATATATTTATACACTTTTTAATTTATTTGTCTATTAATATTTACTTTGAAAGTAAGGGTGAAAAATATTTTAGTTGTTTTTCTTCTCTTGATTCACCTGATTTTACACAGAATATTCCATACACTATTTCATACTTTGAGGAAGACTGGTGCTCCATTATTTACATTAAATCACACTGAAATATCCAATATTAAAGTTTGGTTTTATTGCTCTAAGTAGAGAAGCCCTTAAAAGAAGTATTCACATGTCTAGAGGCAAAGAAAAGTTTACTCTGAGAAATAACTCTGTGAATCTTATCAGCAAATGTTGGTCTGGATGTTTATGGATGTTTTTAACTTCAATGGTATTTTTATCTAAGTCATCTATCTAGAAAAATTGCTTGACACCACTTGACTTTGTAGACAAAGCCTATATGAAACACTTTTAAAATTCTATATTCATTCTTTTTATTGTCATTAAGGTAAAAATTCACATAACATAAAATTGACTACTTTAAAGTAAACAATTAGTGTAATCATTCATTTTTATTGATAACTTACATTAAGCTAGACTGTGTGCTATGCAAGGGGTATGAGTAGGGGGGAATTGGAATTCAAAACATTGGGCCCATTCATTTATTTAAACAAACAAACAAACAAACAAACAAACAAACAACACTTTATCTGGAAGCATTTCCTAATCCCTCCTTCACTCCTGATCCTTCATCTTCTATATTCCAAAATAACTTTTCATCCTTCTTAAAATACTACATTATTAGGAATGTGTATATTTCCTGCCTGCAACAGGAAAGACCACCATTTTCATGATGGTGGTCTTTCCTATGATATGAACAGAGTTGATGTTCAATAAATGTGTTTTAAATTTAAATGTTAAGTTTTATACAGAGGAGCTAGCAAGATAAAAGACAGAGCTACAGTAAGACCCAAAAGTGCCTGAGCTCATATCTCCAGGAGGTGCCGTTCAGGTGGCATAGGTTATCAGTAAGTTAGAGCTGTGCTAATCAAGTCTGATGCAGAAATTGGTGTCAGCCCTCTGTTACCAATTCATGATATGATAAGTATAAAAATTAGCGTTAAATATCCAGAAACGTTTATAGCTGTCTTGACAGAGTGATATATTGATTGATTCTAACAATGAAAAAGACAACGTGTATTTTATGTCTTTTTAATTTATTTTTCTAATGACCTATTTTACTAGATTACTGATCCAAAAAACTGGGTGGCAGGAAGAAAAAAACAAACTATTTCTTTTCAGAGAGTTTTAGAATCATTGTAATACAGGGCGTTCAACAGTTGAAGAAATAATAATGAGGGTTAGGTGGTCTTTGGAGCATTACTCTTCATGGCACAGTAGGAACAGAATGTGAGGTGCTAGTTTGAGTCCTTATGTTTAAAGGGGCTTCAATGTCAAATAGGTTTATGCTCTACTCTATCAGTGAGGAGAATTCACAGAAGACGTTTAATTAGAGGGTAAAATGAGAAACACTGTAATAAGAAGGATTCTCCTGTTGTTTGTAGAGGGATCACATACAATATTATTTATTGATCCAGACATTCTTTTCAATCCCATTTCTTTCTCTTTCCTTTCTTCCCATTCCAGCTCTACCACCTCTTCCCATAAACCAGTTCCTCAGACATGAACATATGAAAGAGCTCTCTAAGCCATTACTCGTGAGAATTTGTATTGTCTGTTAGCATGATCTTCTTTGAGTCAGATATCTGTGAAATCCCAGCTCTCCCATTCACTATCTGTGTGACCTCAGATACTTCATCTTTCTGAGCCTTGGTTTCTTTATTTGTAAATTTTTAGAATCCATCTTGATCGGTTATTGTGGGATTTAAAAAATTTAAGAATAAAGTAAAAAAGAAAACACTTCAGCTGTGTGATTCTTCTGTTAATTCTTGCTTCCCAACCTATTTTCTTGGCACTCTGAAATACATCACCTTTTGTGAAGACTTCTGAAATTCCCCTATTTCTTCCTCCTACGAAAACTTTTTAGATAACATTTTCTACAACAGTTGTACACAACTGCAACATTTACTGCAACAGTTGCAAACACAAAAAAGTAAAGAATATGATGCTTACTCCAAGGCAAAATTAAGTTCTTAACAGACAGTAATCTTTTATCATTCATCTTTGTATCAAAAAGCCTAACTAAAATACAAATACACACTGCAATTAACACTAGAATTTTGAGAGGGAGAGAAGGATGAAAAAAGAGAAAGGGAAATTCACCATCTAGGAATGTTAAAAATTAGTCGTGGAACCTAGGTTCAAATAAGCACTTTGGAGAGATATTAACATTATTGTGCCTTAAAACTGGATGAAAAATGATAAAATTACTTGCACAAATAGTTTTGTTTGTGTGTGTGTGTGTGTCTGAGAGAGACAGAGAATAGTTTAAAAAAGTAACATTTCCAGACGAATGTCCCCTTAAGAGCAAAACTGCCCCCATTTAAGAGCCACTGTCCTAGTGATTCTCAAAGCTCCCAGGTGATGCTGATGCTATTGGTCCAGGGCCACACTTTGAGAAGACCTGCTTCAGAGAATCAACTCAGAGCTCACCTCCCAACTCAGCTATGAACAGATGGCATACTTCCTCCTCTCTGTCCTTGCAGGCACACTGTTGAGGCTGCTCTTCTTCCTTGGTTACTGCTTCCAAAGGACACTAACCCCTCAAAGGTGAAGAAAAAGAGACATACGCTTCCATCCTCATACTTCTTCCACCAGGTAAGTTTTTCTACCCTGTGCCACCACTTTTGTACAGATGACCCTCTAGTATAAGACTCAGGCTAGAGAGTTTCTCCCAAATAAATCCTGAAATAAGTTACCCTCTCCTTTGGTGGCACATGACAAGGGGAGGGGGAGGGTCTTTCTAAAATACAAACCTGTTATGCCAGATTCCTGCTTCAAGACCACCATTGACAGACACCTACTGGACAGAGTCTACTTTCTCAATATATTAGTTCTGACTTGCCTTTCCTTAGGCACCACCACTCTCTGTTACAAGTATGCTCTGTCTTTGCCTTGCTCTTTGACATATACCACTCTCTTAGAGCTTCACATTAATGAAAGGCATGAAAATGGGAGTGAAAATCCGTATGCTCTAATCTAACGTCGCTGAAGGGGAGCAGAATTTGCAACCCCATAATATGCTGTGACATAAGGATTATTTTGAGCTGATTATTTTTTAAGAAACTGCAGACATAGAAGCTCTATAAACCAAATAAGAGTAAAAGTTATGCTTTTACTGTAAATTTACATTTATAAAGGAAATCTCCATTCGTAAGGGTATTTTCTCTCTACCAGGAAGACTAGGATGGCTCTAAATAGTAAGAAACTCTTATCAATGGAGAAGGCACTGACTTAAATCTACATAACAATGATACCCTTGTTTCCTGATAACCTCCCATAATTGGCTCCCCCTCCCCCCAACACCTTCTTCTATCTTTAGCTGGAGGTGGTATTTAAGGTGGTGGCTTGGGCCACTTCTGGGAGTTAACTCAATTTTCCTTGATATCTCCCATATATACAGAAAGTATACACGTTATTAAACTTCTGTTTGTTTTCCTTTGTTAATGTGTCTTTTTATTACAGGGGTGTCTCAGCCAAGAACCTAGAAGGGTAGAAGCAAAATTATTTTTCATCCCCTACATTGCTAATATACCAGAGATGTGACTCTGCATAAGCCTTTTATCTCTATTTGACTGATTAAGAAACTGAGTCATCTGAAGGTTAATGACACCAATCTTGTTATATAGGAGATTATATATGAGCTTTTATCTTCATTATCTCATTTGATCCACTTAAGCTATATAAACAGGTAAGGTGGTACCTATTATATTTTGAGTTCCCTGTTTAACGTTGTTCTTCTATTGCCATAGTGTACATGAGTATCAGGAGATGCATTTTTTAAAATGTTTGCTGAGGAACAAAATGTTGCTGCTCTATTCGTCAAACCTTTCAGCAAAACTTGCCTTCAAGATTAAATAAAAATGAATTATTCTTTATTTGAATTGGTCGAACTTTCTTTTAGATGTTTTTTATATAATCTACACATTCTCTGGGACTTGGGGCTGAGGAAAGGGGAAAAGACTTCTCACCTGATCTTACCAAGGGACCGAAAATCACCTCTTTCTTTCTCTCCTAAAGAAGAAGATGCAATAACCCAGAGCGCTACCTGCCTGATGCTCAGTGCCTATTCTGTAACATTTCTTCCTTCCTTCAAAGATTCAACTGCTGAAAGAGTACTGAGAAGCAACAATGTCTAGATTTTGAAAAAAAAATGCAGAAATTTCATGCATGAAGACATTTTCTCCCCTATGAGAAGGCACAGTAAAAATTCTCATTCGAGACAGCTCAAAATTGGAATAGTTAGAAATCAAGAGAAAGATGAGAGAAACAAATGGACTGGACTTATTTTCAACATCAAAGTATGATCAAAGCCGACAGAACTGCAGAAACTAACACACCATTGTAAAGCAATAATACTCCAATAAAGATGTTGAAAAAAAAAAAAAAAAAAAAAAAGCTGATAGAATGGACTTCCCTGGTGGCGCAGTGGTTAAGAATCCGCCGGCCAATGCAGGGGACACAGGTTCTAGCCCTGGTCCGGGAAGATCCCACATGCCGTGGAGCAACTAAGCCCGTGCACCACAACTACCGAGCCTGCATTCTAGAGCCCACGAGCCACAACTATTGAGCCCATGTGCCGCAACTACTGTAGCCTGCACACCTAGAGCCCGTGCTCCGCAACAAGAGGAGCCACTGCGATGAGAAGCCCGCGCACCGCAACAAAGAGTAGCCCCCGCTCGCCGCAACCAGAGAAAGCCTGCATGCAGCAACGAAGACCCAATGCAGCCAAAATTAAATAAGTAAGTAAGTAAGTAAGTAAATTTATAAAATTAAAAAAAAAAAAAATACTGACAGAATGCTTGAGCAAGGAAACAGTTGTGCACTCCATGCTCTCTTTTCATTCCTGAGGCAGTGTTAGTAAAATCAAAAGAATAAAAAAAGTTGATGAAGCTGACCCGCCCATTTTTTGTTTTCATATTGCCACAGTTAAATACCAGACATGGGGACCACTTACAGATTCAATTGTAGACTCATTTCATCTATTGCATATTCCCTTCCCCAACACACCTAATCATAAAACTTTGCATACTCTCCATTTCTCAAATATGACTTGTACATTCAGGTTTTTAATCCTGCTGTGACTCAAAACAAAGAGCGATTGATTGAATTTTAACCCACAATCAGCTAACCTTTCTTATTTATGTACTCCCTGACTCTATACCTCTGTGTGAAAGGAATGTCAAAATACAGTTGGTATTGCTAAGAGAGCTTTCTGAAATGGAGCTGGGAGGCCATTGAGGAAGTGGGACTTATACACGTCTCAGTCTGAATGTAATCAGAACTTTGACCACTTATTGTCTTAATGCAGCCATCCAGAACATCAGCACCATATTCTAGAAACTCAAGATACTTATTGGATCCTTACCCTAAATAACTCATGATAGGCTATCTACTTACCAGACAATTATCCTAAGTAACTTGTGACAGCCTATCTCTTAAGGACAAATATTTTCTTTTTGTATCAAAGTCAATCATGATTCTTTCAAGACAACTTTAATAACGTTGTGGCTGTTGCCTTTATAAGTCCCTGACTCTTTCTCTTCCTTGGAACACTCTCGGTTTTACGTGAATCTGTGTCACCCATATTGCAATTCCTAAGAACCCAAATTAAAGCTCTTTGTTCTTTGTGGCCTCTATACTGATTACTGCTCAACATTTGGAACCCAGTTTTATTTTATTTGCAAGATTCCAGGATTTCCTGGCTTTGAATCTAGATTTTGGCCCTTAAGTTTTCATTTTACCCAGCTTGGACCTGATATTCAGAGTTCTAATATCTACCTATTTTTATTTACCACCAGACAGCTGGCTCTAGATTCCTAACTCACAGTCGATCCTCCTGATTTGGCTCAAATACCATTCACAGGTATCAGTATCTTAGACTTAGTATTCTTAGAAAAAGAAGGAACTCTGTAGGTAGCGTGCACACTGCACACACCAGCAGGCATATATACACCTACACCACAGTTGTTCCATGCTGGCTAATCATCAGTATACTGTCTCCTCATCAATGTCAGAATGGCATTGACATTCTGCTTTGTTCAAATAAAAATTCAACATTCATTTCATTGACGTATTTGTTGGAGGAGTGAGAGCTGAGGAGAACTCCAATGTCAATGCACCATCTAACCCTTGTGAGCTCTCCATGAAAAATATCAAGATTAGTACTGGGCTTTGTTTGAATCACCAAACACTGAATATCTACAAATTTTCATTTACTTATTTTCACTGGGAATTTTTCCTGATGTTTTTTGTACTAAGACTATCAGGAGGTTATAAATTTAGTGGGGAGAAAGTCATTTTATAATTAATCAAACTAATGAGCTAGGAGCTTTGTTTTTAAAAAATGTTATCTTGTGTATGTTCATGCACTTAACATACAGTTGTAAATATGGGTGTTTTGAAGTGGTGTTACCAAAAAAGAGTGTTGCCTGGCACCTTCTGGTGACACAAATGGTTGTTGCTCCTCTGATATATGATTCCATGTCAGATCACAGCTAGTTTGATCACTGACACCTCCATTAATTTGTCAAGCCTTTATTTTACATCTCCTTTATAATTTATTCATCCACTCCCTGGCTACAAAGGAATCTCAAGAATGTCTTCAGCTTTATGCCTCTTATTTTCCAATATCAGACTATATACCCTGCTCTGATATCCACAGAAAGCTTTAAAGTAATATGTGATACATCCAAATTTCTCTTTGTTTTCTAGAGTTGAGAGACAGCTATCACACAGAGGGCAATATCTGAAAAGGAACAAGGCCAATCTGAATTAATATGGCTTATGCTTATGGTTTAAAAAACTTACTAATTTTTAAATTAAAAAAACTTAGCATCACTATAATGTATAAAAAGAACATAGGTGTGATCGTGGGGGAGGCTGTGCATGTGGCGGGGGAGATACATGGGAAAACTACATTCTGCTCGACTTCGCTGTCAATATAAAACTGCTCTAAAAAATAAAGTCTTTAAAGAATAATAAAAAATAAATATAAAATTTTTAAAGAGCATGGACTTAAGAAGTAGGATAATGTGCATTTCAAACCTCATTTGAATCTTAAAGAATTCTCTGGCTCAATTAACCAGTAATATCATAGGAATGAATAGCTTACACAAATCAAAGAAAAACAGATGGGAATAGGAGTCTGAGAGACAGACTGTGAAAACTCAAAACATATAGGTAAAACTCTATCTCCTTCATCCCATGTTTCTTCTATATGATTCTCTCCATTTCTCTGAGTGATAGTCTAATTCTCTTCTCCTCTATAAATTTTCTCCAGATGGTAAAAAATAGGACATAGAAAATAGGACAATTTAGAAATCCCAGTGATATGGAAAACTCTTTCCTAGTATCCACATATTGACCTTCAGGAAGAACAGTCATTCTCCATGCTTAGGTGATGTGCCTATCTCTTGCACCAATCACCGTTGCCAGGAGTATGGTATATTGTGATTACACAACACTCTGTCCCGTGCCTAAACTTGTGTCCAAATATCAGGATCTTATACTAGGAAGAGGAGATGAAGCTTGGAAGAAAGCCAAAATAGCTTAGCTACCACTGACATCCACATGTTATCCTTGGGAAAATTACTAAAGCATGGTGTTTCAGTATTCTCATCAGGGAAACAATTAAAATATTTTTATTTCAAAATGAATACCAGAAGTCTATTTATCTAATGATATTTGGGTCTCATCAAATTCTGAAATATCAGCATAATATAGTTTCCTTCATGGAATGTGTTTACAAACACAAGCAAAAAACAAATAAAGCATATTGAAATGTAAAGTCTGGACATATAGTGAGAATTGCTCCTTAACTAAGTGTCGTGTCTCCCTCTGGAACACTTACTTTCCACTTCATTGTGATTTATATCCATATATTAGTTAATTTGTTACTATAATATTTTTTTGAAAATTGTCAAACCTGTAAATGTTAGTTTTGCAAATTTCAATTATTTAATAGATTAATATACAGTTATAGGATATTAAGGAGAACAATGAAATTAAAGTATTTTTAAATAAATAGATAAGAAATGGACATCTAGTTAATCCTTTATCAGGAAAAAGAAATAGAACTCTATAATTGTTAGTTACTGGTAATGTTGTCTTGAGGATTCTGAGATTTCATTTATTAATCTTTCTACTTTAGAGGTTTTATAAGTAAACAAAATGGTTTCAATTTCCTCACTTTCTTTATAACTACTGAATACTCTTGATGAGAGCATGCAGATATGTTTCTTCAGCTTAAAATCATCCTATGTTAAATGACAATGATTTTATTGGTATACTCAAAAATATATTTTATTTGCTCAAACTGCACTTGTATATACATGGCTTCTCTGAGTATGTGGGTTTATATGCACTCACATTTATTTAAAGTTATCAGTTTTTTTAATCAAAGAGTAAATAATAAAACCTTAAAAGCAAAAAACATGTACAAACTGGAGCATCAAGTAAATGGCTTAAAATGAATAAAATCTACATATCAACATGATTAGTTTATTTTTTTAAAATATTATTGGATGGTGGCAAGGCATAGCAACTATACTAATCATTTTCTTAACCTACAGATATGAAGAAAACTACATAAAATCTATATAATACTATTCAAAGGCACTATAAATATATTCAAAATGCTACTATCTCTAAAGAAGTTTCCAAAAGAATGATTTTACATTTTTAAAGGCCAGCCATATCTGAAACAAAACAGGTAAGCCATTTTAGTCCTTTCCTCCCAATTTTGCAATTCATATAAATGTGATTCTTTTCAACAGTTCTTAGTTCCTTCAAGCTAGTCGATCATCAGGCCAGAAACTTTTCAGGTTAAATATTAAAAATGTAACAAAAAGTAGTTAACGTGATAAAAATTTCTCTATCTTAAAATGGACATCATCTTAAAAGGAAGGTTAATTGATTCTTATCAACCTTTTATATTGCCATTAAAAATAGCTTCCTAAATGCATGGGAACTTGTCTGCAATGATACACAACAAAAGCTTAACAATGTATATAACTTGGTAGTGGTATCTGAAATGTTGGTCAGAGAAGAGTAAGAGTACACCTCTATAATTTTACAAAATTCATAATTTTTAAATATTTTATAATTTGAAATGATTATTCTTATGACATTATTTAATGCAGTAAAATTTGTAACACTGATTCTTGACCAAGTCTTATCAATTCCATGAATGCCACTCTATCAGGATGATTTTAAGACTGGTTTCGACATTGCAGACTGTTCTGAGACTGCACAGTTAACATCTTGTTTCTAGGAATATATTTTGTTTACTTAGTGGTCTGTACCATTAAACTGAGGGGTCGTCTTTAGTTGAATACTGCGCAATTCAACAAATACCTTTGAGCAGTTCTCATGTTCCCTATCCTATGCTGGGTCCTACTTCAAGGCTAAAATCCTGAGTGAGACAGACAAGGTCCTTGTCCTACAGTGTTAGGATAAGAGTGGGGGCAAGAAGATACACATTAACTCATTAATTACAAATGGAAATTGAAAGAGAATGTACAGAGTGCTACAGAAACATACAAAAAGAGATTTAATCTTATCTAAAGGTCACAGAAGCCCTCTGGAATACTTAAACTGTGACTTAAGGATTAATTGCTGTTAGCCAGATGGAGTACATTGCAATTAGAAGGAAGCACACTGAAAGATTTCTGGTAGAAAAGGAGAATATTGTGTTTAGTAAGCTGAAAAAAAGCCTCCTATAGATTGAGACATAGGCAGTAGCCTAAGTTTTACCTGAAGAGGAGGGAAAGGGCCAGGTTTGGAAGAGCAACGTAAATCATATTAGGAACTTCAGATTGAGACAGTTGGAAGTCACTGAATAATTGGAAGTAGGGACACAATACACCAAATTGCACTTTGTAAAAGCTCTTTTAAGACAGGGAATATGTCCTTACATGTTTGGGACTGACATGTACACGCAGCTATATTTAAAACAGATAACCAACAAGGACCTACTGTATAGCACAGGGAACTCTGCTCAATATTCTGTAATAACCTAAATGAGAAATGAATTTGAAAAAGAACAGACACATGTACATGTATAACTGAATCACTTTGATGTACACCTGAAACTAACACAACATTGTTAATCAACTATACTCCAATATAAAATAAAATTAAAAAAAAAAAAAAAAGACAGGAAATATGGCCTTACTTCTCTATGTCCACCCCAAGCACAATGCCTGGCATAGATTAAGTATTCAATTTACTGAGTTGTAAATATACTGGCTTTAATGCAGAAAAGTATAAATATTGAAAACATCCTAAACAAGTCTTTGTCAAAACTGAGAAAGTTAATACTTTGAAGGTGTCAAATATTACTTGAAAGAATACATGTGAAATTCTGAAGACAACACCATCTAAATGAGGATAATTTAAATTTAGGTCCAAAATTACTCTTTATTTTCAATTTTATTTTATATCTTTTACTTTGCAATATTCTTTTCAAACAGTTATAGACCAGGAATGAGCAAACAAGGGCCCATGGGATAAATCTAGCCTATCATCTGTCTTAGTCCATGAATTAAAAATGCTTTTTATATTTTTAACTAGTTGAAAAAAAATTTTCTAAGCTTATTCTGTATGTGAAAACCTAAATTTTATGCAATTGAAATTTTGTTTTTATAAATAAGGTTTTATTGGTGCACAATCACACTTATTCATTGGCATATTGTCTATGGCTGCTTTCATGCCATTACATCCGTGTTGAGTAGTGGTGACAGTCTGTTAGGTCCACAAGGCTAAAATCCGTACTAACTGGCTTGCTGCTAAAAAATGTGTGCTGGCCTCTGCTGTAGATGCTGTTACAACTTAGCCATTTAGGGCAAAGCCTTATTCTTTTAGATATATGTCCCTAGAAACATTTTTATCTCCTTTTTAAAATTTTCTCTTTTTTCAACAAAGAGACACCTTCCCCAGACCTTTTTCTTACTTTCAATGATCTTCAATGTAGAGTTTTCACATTCAGCAAAAGTAACACTCATAACTCTCAGTGTCCTGTTTTTCTTCAATTTCTTCTTGAAGCCTCCTTCAAGATCAGGTGCAGAATGAAGCCACCCACCCTAAAAGTCAGCAGGTTGTTTAGGTGTTACTCTCCCTGAAGCATTCTGAACCATCAGGGATCTGTTCTTGTCTTCTGTTTCTTGTGTCAAGACTTTGAAATCCATGAGCCAGATCTCAGTCCAGGAAAATATGAATGAAATAGGCAGCACAGACCCAAAAGCATCCTGAGAGAAAAACTTTGAGAGGATCATGGATGCTAATAAAAAGACAATGATCACTGCCATCACCAATACCATGGTCTGCTTATGGTAGTTACAAATAACATATGAAGCCTTAACACTTTAAATTAAATACTCCCCCCGCCAAATCTACTGAAATAAAAGGAATAGCAGACATACTGCACCTTCTCCTTCTCTAAAATGTTTCCAATGCTTCCATTCATACTCAACTGTGTTTTCCACAGTAAGTTTACAATTAAGAAGTTAAAGGCTATAAACGAATATAAAGTCCTTCAGACACCGGATATGATCTTCTTTTCTTTTCCTTATTAGAACTCAATCCTGGCCATGGGTCATGTGCAATGATGGAGTAAATTTTAGTCAATAGCTCTGAGTCCCACTGAAAGCTTATTCAGTGTTTTCCAGTATCCTGGAGGTAGGTCAAAGGAGCCTTTTTCCCAGCTTCTCTATCTCTAGAGAAAAGAAACCTGGCCAAGATGTTCCAGGCACAGCCTCTCCTGCAAACTGGTTTGTGGTCTGGCTGGAGAGTAGGCTCTCCCAAGAGGCAGGGAAGAATGCATCAGGGCGTGGACCACAAGCAATCCACAGCCCACAGTCCAGCTGCCCAGTGACCCGTTTTGATTACTCAGTCCCTAGAATCACTTTTAAATGAAAAATAAGCCTCTTTTGTTGATGTCACTGATTTTTTTTGTTGTTGGAATAATGCTGTGTGTGTTAACAACGCTTACACTCATGTGACAGGATACAGATTCTGAATTTTGACGGAGAATAAATAAGGTCAGTTTTGTTGATACCTTGTGCTAGAGATAAGAACACATGCATACAAACTGTGAGAATACTCAACGTAAAGTAATTTGTCTTTTCAATGAGCAGCTGTAGCTATGTGAGCTCAGTGACGCCAAGCCATTTTTTTTCCTAATTTTTATTTCCTTTGATAGCACATCACCCTGTTTATAAGAGGGAGGTAGGATGTTTGAAATTAATTGAATGCATATATACTTATGACTTATTTTACTTCTTTTGCCAAGAAAATGTAATTTTCACAAATATAATGGTAATTATGACAATACCCAGATCATCTAAAACTTAGTATCAAGAGGTATCATTTTGATATTATTATTGCTCTTATTAATGCCATGTACTTTTTTATACTTAATGCTTATACTTCCCCATGTTGCTTTTAAATAATGTTCTTATGTCACTGCATATTAGAAATCTAAATCAATTTCCATTTTACTGTTAATACCAGCATCTCCTTTGTAATCTTAGGGTAATATGACTTGTAAAATTTTATAAGGTTTTGCTGATGCCATACTCTCTGAACCTCACAGAAATTTCAATATGGATATCCCAAACCTATCTAAAAAGTATACACTCTGAATAAGGTTAATAGAACAAAGAGAAAACAGCCTTAGGTATTGCTATATTTTAATGAGGCCTCTACTCTTAAGAACTCCCATCCTCATACCCATAGTAGCCCAAGTCATCGTGGGGAAAATAAAGGTTACTTTAACCATCGCCATCTTCACTTTTAATTGATGCATTTCATTTGGGATATTCCTTATCTTCACTTAATTAATGTTCTTGTAACATCTGTCATGCTACATTGGCACCAAGTCTATCACATGACCCCTCCCTCCCATGTGTCTGCCATGACAAATCAAATAACATAATTTTGTATAAATGCTATACACTAAGGGAAAGGTGGGGAGAAAAGGTAAAGTGTGCTCACCATTGCAAGAATGTTTTACATAATAGAGGAAGGCACATATGATGTTACAAGCTTAACTGTGGTACTGCAGAATCATGGGAAACTGTGGAAGAAGCTAATGAGATCAACTTTAAATTTAGTGTCTTATTGCGTCAGTGAAGGATGATGAGAATAGCTCAAACTCTCCTTAAGAAATGTATGGCTATGTATGAGTAAAGCTATAACATGCATGAACAAATCCTTACTATGCTATATATTTTTACCCAGGGAGTTCCATTTTTACCCAAGGAACATTCTTCCAGAAAGGATTGGAATACTAAAATATGAGATTTTTACCTTCTTACTCTTTCCCTTATAAGGCAATATATCACACAAGGTTTTTTTGGTTTGTTTGTTTGGTTGGTTTTTACCAAATTACACAAGTTGCTTAAATCTCTTCTGGGTAATCGCTGCAGAAGGATTCCCTAGTCTCTGCTTTAAGACTACTGGTGACTGAGTACTCAGAATCGTTCACCCTAATGATACAAACTACCTTGTTTTTCATGGACTTCAAGGGAAAATAGAGAGCTCTCTTGCGGAGTATTAAAATGTGGCTTGTTTGAGGTGACTTCAGAAAGTGGAATTAGGCCCAGAAGGCAGAAGTTATAAAGCTAAAATATGTTTGGTTCAAAATGGAGGAGGTGTCTGTCAGAGGAACACTTTTTATTCCATTCTGACTTGTCTATCACCTCCTAGTCTGTCTTTTACTTTAATCAAGGGGTCTATCAAATATTTGAGAAAAATTCTTTCCCTTTTTTTCCTGTGACCAAACTGAAATAGAGTAAGTACACACTGAAATTTCTGTAATCTTCCCTAAAAATGCAGGCTTTCATGCCTTTGAGCTTCTATGCCCACCAGGCTGAAAATTATTTAAGAGTTTTAGCAAGAAGTTAAATGTAACTAATGAGAGACATTAATAATATTGACCAAAAAAAAAAGAATCATCTTACTAAACCCATAACCCCATGCTACCAGAGGGCTAACCATCCAAACCAATTCTCTTGAAATTCCTGCTTGCCTCAAGCAGGGATTTGAAAGTGAAGTAAACAAATAATGAGTAAACATGTCAACTTTTAAAATAATGTAATATTTCCATCTGTGAAGAGAACAAAATTAAATTCTCTCTCTCCATGCATAGACTGAGAATATTAAACTATTTGGCTGACATCTTCTATACAGAGAGGCAGCAGTGGAAGAAACTGTGGGTTTCAGTCTGGATTGAGATTGTTTTGTATGATTTTTCTAGCTTTACTTTTTAACCTCACTCATTCTGGGTGGAGGTTACTCTCTCACAAACTTTATAGGGTAGTTATGGTGATTAAGTGATAATAAATATAAATTGCTTGACAATAAATAGATGCTCACTTGTTTTTCTCCTTTAACTCCACAAATGACAAACACACAGACACACCTAAGATCCTATGTAGTCATGAAACATTCATATAGTTTGTTGTAAGGCTCAAACTGAAAGACTACATCAGTGCTAAGAATATTCAAAGCAGAAAATGTGTACCAAAATATAGAAATTGATTTTTTAAATCTACAATTTTATTCTTGTTTTTCCCAATTCAGATATATCTTACACACAATAAAGTGTACCATGTACCTCTCTATACATCTCTGCAAATGTCTACAATCATTTACCTACTAAGAGATCAAGACTTTTTAAAGTTTCTACCAGTCCAGAAGGCTCCAATCCACATCTTTCCAATAGGTAAACTGAGCTCTGCTCCCCCAAAATGTAACCAATATTCTGACTTGTATTATCATCAATTTGTTTTCTCTATTCTTGAAAATCACACTAATGAAATCAAAAGACATGTTTTCTTATGTGTGTGGTTTTTTTGCTAAGCATAGCATCCATGAAATTCATTCATGTGTAGTTTTTAGTACTTAGTATTTTTTAGTATATTTAGTTTTTTTTTTTTCTTTTACTGCTGAGCAATAAAATTACTACTTTGATCCAAATACACACTTGACTGTTTGGGAGACTAACTAAAAGTGTGGACAGGCTTCCTACAGGCAACCTTCTGTACTTCCACCCAGCAAAGAGAAGTCTATTTCTTTTCCATCCTCTCTGCTGTTTTATCACAGTGAGTGTAAGGTTTTATTTTCTATTGCTCCTATTACCAGGAACACCTCTCTCCCTGTATATGTTTCAGCACCTCACCCCCATCAATTTCCAAATGAAAACATATTTTTATTTCCCTGATAATCTATCTCAATTCCTCTCCCACTCTACTTTTTATTATTTATCGCAACAACTTTATTGCCTGACATCATAGAACAATTCTGAATTAAGTTTGAAGTACAGGCATCATACAAATCTGCTGTATTATGATCTATCATAAAATCACACTTATGTCAAGACTCAGAATAATATGGCAGTTGGTAATGAAAATGGGTAAAATCTACAAATTTAACCAAGTGATATTAGAGCACAACTCACCAGTAATAAGCTCTTTCTTAAAACCCATTTCTTCAAATTCAGTCTGAGAATCCCAGAAGGTCCTTGCTACTGGGTAATTTTTTTTTTTTAATGTTTCAGATGAACCCTCTAAACAACTTATTTTTAATTGGAGGACATTACCCTAAGGAACATTTAAACCACAATGAGGAGCTTCAGACTCAGAACATGCCTTTCTCTGAGGAAGCTGCAATTAATTTATTTCCCTCCTGGAGGCACTGCTTAACATGTCAAAGAAAGAAATCTCTACTGGTGAGAAACAGCAAACCTAAGGAAACTGACCATCTGAACTCTACTGAACTTTTTTATTAAATATTCTTTAGCCTTCATTCTGGACGTATCTTTTAGTTTAAAGAGGAATATCAGGTTAGATTCTAACAGTTGTCTCACTCCACTGGTAGGTATAATGAGCAGGAGAAAGACGATGTACAACAAACTCACTGATTGATTTTATGTCACTGGGGAGCTTCACAAACCTGAAGTTATTATCTTTCTCTCTGTTCACTGGAATTAACCTGCAGATAGTATAACAGAGGTAAATTTGTAAAACTTCAAAGATGTTTTCACTTAAAATTATTTGTGGAAACAGAAATAATTTTCTTAGATTTTCTTGAAATCTTTTTTATAGCCTATAATCATTCCATCAGATAAGCTTTCCAGAAAAAAATCAGCCTAGATTATTAAATAATGATAGCTACCGTTTACTGAGCACATATTGTATGCCAGAGACTATGCTTTGTACTATATGAACTGTAATATATGCATTTCATTATACTTTTATGAGCTACCAATTCACATTTTTCCTTAGAAGGAAGGGATTCAAAGTTCAGAAATGTCAAGCAAGATATACAAGATCACAAGTTTACACAAAGAGTGATTGTCAGACCTCTATCTGTTATGTTCCATTTTCAAAAGCTTATGTCACCTAACTGTAATTATATCTCCATTACTTTTTTTTTTTTTTTGGTGGGTCAGAAAGAGTGAGCAGTTTTTCCATGTAAATATTCATGGGGATGAATTAAGATTCTACCCAATAAGGAACTGGAAATTAATTGCACTCTTTTATATCATTGATAATGCACAAAAATTATGATAGTATTAATATATCACAGATATTTTTTGAGACTCATTTGTCACTGCTTCCTTAGAGCTACAGCCTATGTAACTTGACCTGTATCTTATGCAAAATTAACCACAAATTACTGAGACAATAAGATACTTATTCATACACAAGAAGAAGTTTTTGAGAGATTCGTTGTAAATGTGTCAGAAAATTCTGAGGACTTTTAAAATATATAGGAGAGAAAAAGAAGAAAAATAAAATAAACAAAGAAAAATAAAAAGAGGAGACAGAAAAGAAAAGAAAGGGAAAGGAAAAGGGAGAGGGAAAGGAAAGGAAGAAAGGAAAAGAAAAAATGGAGTGAAGCACTCAGGAGGAAAATCTTCCTTTGCTCTTATTGTCTTTTATTTAGACTGGCCCCTTTGTTTTGTTTTTCCATATTTCTTTTTGATGTTGTTTTTTGATCTGTGTTTGTGAAAGCAGATCTTTTGCTTCTTCATGTTTGCCCATTTTTGTTCCCCTCTAACCTTAAAAAAAACTAATTATAGGAATGAGGTCACTAGGGAATTTAACCTAACTCCTGACTTATGCTCTCTTGAATGCACACCATGCCTTGCCTAACCTGTTGATTATTTTCCTAGATTAAAAGAAGTAAGTATGAAGAATTTAGTAAAGAATGACTAGCTCTCTACCCCACAACAGCTGTCTTAGCAATCCTGCAGGCAGGCAGATTACAAGTGGGCGGGATAACACCTGAAGAAAGAGTCAGCCAGTCTGCATGCAATGGAGAATGATGCAGAATCCAATATCCTGCCTTGATGATTCACTGGGATTCTTCCCCCTTTTTTTCCCTTTAAAGATTGTCATGACTGAGCAGAATCTTCAGAGTTGGTCTTGGGACATGAGTCCACCTTCTCCCCAGATTGCTGGATTTTCAGATCAAAGCAACTTTCCTTTCTACCAACACTTGCCTCTTGAGTATTGGCTTTTGAGCAGTGAACAGCTGAACCTGAGTTTGACTGCTTGCCAAACTTTGTGTTTGCAAGTAGTTGATTAGATGGTTAGATTCTTTACAGTAATGGAATTAAGCCATCCAGTTCCACTGGCATTGTTCAAGAGGACACAACAAGTATAACAACATCCTTTGAGCGTACCTCTATTATAGACCTGCCTATACAACACTGTAATATGTCTATTCCAATATGAAAAATACAATGAGATGTTTCAAGCCATGGTGTTTGGCATCATTCCCATATCTGCCACCCTTAGCACAGGTTCTGCAGCAAAAAGTGTTTATTCAATGTAGGTTCAATGGAGGAACAAATAAATGAATGAAGGATTGAATTTGCTTTTTTCAACATTCAAAAATCTTGGGATATAGTCATAGAATAAACGGATCAAATTTCACAGTTACTGGATCATCACTCTCATCTTTCAAAAACCCATTCATAACTTTCTTTCTTCAGGCTCTGGTTACTGTCCAGTATTTTACCAGTTTTCCAGACCTTAAGAGACTAAAATCCTCTCCCTCCTTTAATCCATATCTGCCACAGGCCATTGTCCTCATTCAAGACAGAGTTCACCTCCTTTTTTTTTTTTTATTTAATTTTTTTTTTTAACATCTTTATTGGAGTATAATTGCTTTACATTGTTGTGTTAGTTGCTGCTGTATAACAAAATAAATCAGCTATATGTACACATATATCCCCATATCCCCTCCCTCTCGCATCTCCCTCCCACCCTCCGTATCCCACCTTTCTAGGTGGTCTCAAAGCACCCGAGTTGATCTCCCTGTGCTATGTGGCTGCTTCCCACTAGCGATCTATTTTACATTTGGTAGTGTATATATGTCCATGCCACTCTCTCACTTCCTCCCAGCTTACCCTTCCCCCTCACTGTGTCCCTCAAGGCCATCTCTACGTCTGCATCTTTATTACTGCCCTGTCCTTAGGTTCTTCAGAAACCTTTTTTTTTTTTTAGATTCCATATATATGTGTTAGCATACGGTATTTGTTTTTCTCTTTCTGACATACTTCACTCTGTAGGACGGACTCTAGGTCCATCCACCTCACTACAAATAACTCAATTTCATTTCTTTCTATGGCTGAGTAATATTCCATTGTATATATGTGCCACATCTTCTTTATCCATTTATCTGTCGATGGACACTTAGGTTGCTTCCATGTCCTGGCTATTGTAAATAGAGCTGCAATGAACATTGTGCTACATGTCTCTTTTTGAATTATGGTTTTCTCAGGGTATATGTGCAGTAGTGGGACTGCTGGGTCATATGGTAGTTCTATTCGTAGTTTTTTAAGGAACCTTCATACTCTTCTCCATAGTGGTTGTATCAGTTTACATTCCCACCAACAGTGCCAGAGGGTTCCCTTTTCTCCACACCTCTACAGCATTTGTTTTTTGTAGATTTTCTGATCATGCCCATTCTAACTGGTGTGAGGTGATACCTCATTGTAGTTTTGATTTGCATTTCTCTAATAATTAGTGATGCTGAGCAGCTTTTCATGTGCTTCTTGGCCATCTATATGTCTTCTTTGGAGAAATGTCTATTTAGGTCTTCTGCCCATTTTTGGATTGGGCTGTCTTTTTGATATTGAGCTATATTGAGCTGCTTATATATTTTGGAGATTAATCCTTTGTCAGTTGCGTCGTTTGCAAATATTTTCTCCCATTCTGAGGGTTGTCTTTCGTCTTGTTTATGGTATCCTGTGCTATGCAAAGCTTTTAAGTTTCATTAGGTCCCATTGGTTTATTTTTGCTTTTATTTCCATTTCTCTAGGAGGTGGGTCAAAAAGGATCTTGCTGTGATTTATGTCATAGAGTGTTCTACCTATGTTTTCCTCTAAGAGTTTTATAGTGTCTGACCTTACATTTAGGTCTTCAATCCATTTTGAGTTTATTTTTGTGTATTGTATTAGGGAGTGTTCTAATACTATTCTTTTACATGTAGCTGTCCAGTTTTCCCAGCACCACTTATTGAAGAGGCTGTCTTTTCTCCACTGTATATTCTTGCCTCCTTTATCAAAGATAAGGTGACCATAGCTGCATGGGTTTATCTCTGGGCTTTCTATCCTGTTCCGTTGATCCATATTTCTGTTTTTGTGCCAGTACCATACTGTCTTGATTACTGTAGCTTTGTAGTAGAGTCTGAAGTCTGGAGCCTGATTACTCCAGCTCTGTTTTTCTTTCTCAAGATTGCTTTGGCTATTCAGGGTCTTTTGTGTTTCCCTACAAACTGTAAAATTTTTTGTTCTAGTTCTCTGAAAAATGCCATTGGTAGTTTGATAGGGATTGCATTGAATCTGTAGATTGCTTTGGGTAGTATAGTCATTTTCACAATGTTGATTCTTCCAATTCAAGAACATGGCATATCTCTCCATCTGTTTGTATCATCTTTAATTTCTCTCATCAGTGTTTTATAGTTTTCTGCATACAGGTCTTTTGTCTCCTTTGGTAGGTTTTTTCTGAGGTATTTTATTCTTTCTGTTGCAGTGGTCAATGGGAGTGTCTCCTTAATTTCTCTTTCAGATTTTTCATCATTAGTGTATAGGAATGCAAGAGATTTCTGTGCATTAATTTTGTATCCTGCTACTTTACCAAATTCATTGATTAGCTCTAGTAGTTTTCTGGTAGCATCTTTAGGATTCTCTATGTATAGTATCATGTCATCTGCAAACAGTGACAGTTTTACTTCTTCTTTTCCAATTTGGATTCCTTTTATTTCTTTTTCGTCTCTGATTGCTCTGGCTAAAGCTTCCAAAACTATATTGAATAATAGTGGTGAGACTGGGCAACCTAGTCTTGTTCCTGATCTTAGAAGAAATGGTTTCAGTTTTTCACTGCTGAGAATGATGTTTGCTGTGGGTTTGTCATATATGGCCTTTATTATGTTGAGGTAAGTTCCCTCTATGTCTACATTCTGGAGGATTTTTATCGTAAATGGGTGCTGAATTTTGTCAAAAGCTTTCTCTGCATCTATTGACATGATCATATGGTTTTTGTCCTTCAGTTTTGTTAATATGGTATATCACATGGATTGATTTGTATATATTGAATAATCCTTGCATTCCTGGGATAAACCCCACTTGATCATGGTGTGTGATCCTTTTAATGTGCTGTTGGATCCTGTTTGCTAGTATTTTGTTAAGGATTTCTGCATCTATGTTCATCAGTGATATTAGCCTATAGTTTTCTTTTTTTGTGACATCTTTGTCTCGTTTTGGTATCAGGGTGATGGTGGCCTCATAGAATGAGTTGGGGAGTGTTCCTCCCTCTGCTACACTTTAGAAGAGTTTGAGAAGGATAAGTATTAGCTGTTCTCTAAATGTTTGATAGAATTCACCTCTGAATCCATCTGGTCCTGGGCTTTTGTTTGTTGGAAGATTTTTAATCACAGTTTCAATTTCAGTTATTCTGATTAGTCTGTTTATATTTTCTGCTTCTTCCTGGTTCATTTTCAGAAGGTTGTGCTTTTCTAAGAATTTGTCCATTTCTCCAGGTTGTCCATTTTATTGGCATATAGTTGCTTGTAGTAATCTCTCATGATCCTTTGTATTTCTGCAATGTCAGTTGTTACTTCTCCTTTTTCATTTCCAATTAGATTGATTTGAGTCTTCTCCCTTTTTTCCTTGATGAGTCTGGCTAATGGTGTGTCAATTTTGTTTATCTTCTCAAAGAACCAGCCTTTACTTTTATTGATCTTTGATATCGTTTTCTTCATTTCTTTTTCATTTATTTCTGATCTGTTGTTTATGATTTCCTTCCTTCTGCTAACTTTGGGGTTTTTTTGTTCTTCTTTCTCTAATTGCTTTAGGTGTAAGGTTAGGTTGTTTATTTGAGATGTTTCTTGTTTCTTGAGGTAGGATTGTATTGCTATAAACTTCCGTCTTAGAACTGCTTTAGCTGCATCCCATAGGTTGTGGGCCGTTGTGTTTTCATTGTCATTTTTTTCAAGGTATTTTTTGATTTCTCAGTGATCTCTTGGTTATTTAGCAGTGTATGGTTTAGCCTCCATGTGTTTGTATTTTTTACAATTTTTTTCCTGTAATTGATATCTAGTCTCATAGTGTTATTGTCAGAAAAGATACTTGATATGATTTCAATTTTCTTAAGTTTACCAAAGCTTGATTTGTGACCCAAGATATGATCTATCCTGGAGAATGTTCCATGAGCACTTGAGAAGAAAGTGTATTCTGTTGTTTTTGGATGGAATGTCCTATAAATATCAATTAAGTCCATGTTGTTTAATGTGTCATTTAAAGCTTGTGTTTCCTTATTTATCTTCATTTTGGATAATCTGTCCACTGGTGAAAGTGCGGTGTTAAAGTCCCCTACTATCACTGTGTTACTGTCAATTTCCCCTTTTATGGCTGTTAACATTTGCCTGATGTATTGAGGTGCTCCTATGTTGTTGTATGCATAGGTATTTACAATTGCTATATCTTCTTCTTGGATTGATCCCTTGGTCATTATGTAGTGTCCCTCTTTGTATCTTGTAATAGTCTTTATTTTAAAGTCTGTTTTGTCTGATATGAGAATTGCTACTCCAGCTTTCTTTTGATTTCCATTTGCATGGAATATCATTTTCCATCTCCTCACTTTTAGTCTGTATGTGTCCCTAGGTCTGAAGTGGGTCTCTTGTAGACAGCATATATACGGGTTTTGTTTTTGTGTCCATTCAGCCAGTCTATGTCTTTTGGTTGGAGCATTTAATCCATTTACATTTAAGGTAATTATCGATATGTATGTTCCTATTACCATTTTCTTGATTGTTTTGGGTTTGTTATTGTAGGGCTTTTCCTTCTCTTGTGTTTCATGCCTAGAGAAGTTACTTTAGCATTTGTTGTAATGCTGGTTTGGTGGTGCTGAATTCTCTTAACTTTTGCTTCTCTGTAAAGGTTTTAATTTCTCCGTCAAATCTGTATGAGATCCTTGCTGGGTAGAGTAATATTGGTTGTAGGTTTTTCCCTTTCATCACTTTAAATATGTCCTGCGACTCCCTTCTGGCCTGCAGAGTTTCTGCTGAAAGATCAGCTGTTAACCTTATGGGGATTCCCTTGTATGTTATTTGTTGCTTTTCCCTTGCTGCTTTTAATATTTTTTCCTTTATTTAATTTTTGATGGTTTGATTAATATGTCTTGGCATGTTTCTCCTTGGATTTATCCTGTATGGTACGCTCTGCGCTTCCTGGACTTGACTATATCCTTTCCCATATTAGGGAAGTTTTCAACTATAATCTCTTCAAATATTTTCAGTCCCTTTCTTTTTCTCTCCTTCTTCTGGGACCCCCTATAATTCGAATGTTGGTGCATTTAATGTTGTCCCAGAGGTCTCTGAGATTGTCCTCAATTCTTTTCATTCTTTTTTCTTTATTCTGCTCTGTGGTAGTTATTTCCACTATTTTATCTTCCAGGTCGCTTATCCGTTCTTCTGCCTCAGTTATTCTGCTATTGATTCCTTCTAGAGAATTTTTCATTTCATTTATTGTGTTGTTCATCATTGTTTGTTTGCTCTTTAGTTCTTCTAAGTCCTTGTTCAACGTTTCTTGTATTTTCTCCATTCTATTTCCAAGATTTTGGATCATCTTTACTATCAGTACTCTGAATTCTTTTTCAGGTAGACTGCCTATTTCCTCTTCATTTGTTTGGTCTGGTGGGTTTTTATCTTGCTTCTTCATCTGCTGCATATTTCTCTGTCTTCTCATTTTGCTTAACTTACTGCGTTTGGGGTCTCCTTTTCGCAGGCTGCAGGTTCATAGTTCCCATTGTTTTTGGTGTCTGACCCCAGTGGGTAAAGTTGGTTCAGTGGGTTTTGTAGGCTTCCTGGGGGAGGGGACTGGTGCCTGTGTTCTGGTGGATGAGGCTGGATCTTGTCTTTCTGGTGGGCAGGACCGAGTCCGGGGGTGTGTTTTGGGATGTTGGGCTTTTATAAAAATGCCTGCTATGTTCTATGCTCTCCTCAGCCAAAAGTGGGCAGAAATCCTGAGAGTGAAGCAACAGATCACCTGCCACATAGGTCAGGGCAAAACTAAGTAGAAAGGGGCTACTTATTTCCCAGGATCTCTGTTCCACAATAGAACGGAGTTTGTTGGCAGTACCTCTGTATATTACCTATGTCTACACAGGGCAAGTAATGAGAATATCTAATGCCCTAAATAGACGGAAATAGCTGTTCAATTAGAAATTTTTGTTTTTTATCTAGATTGATGGCTATGTGTAAGGTATACTTGAAACTCATTAGTAAGAACATATTAAACATCAATCCCTAAACTAAAAGCTTCCTCTGCAGTAGCTTATTAAATTCTCACTTTACACCTCTAAAGCAGATGCCATTATGCCAATGTTACAGGTAAGAAAATATAGCTCTGAAAGTTTAAGAAACTTACCTAATATCCCATAGTTAGGAGGCACAGAATTGGGGTTTGAGTACAGGCTGTCTCAGAACCTTGCTCTGATAACTAGGCAATGCTATTGTGTTGATCAAGGTGGGAAGAAGGGCACCAGATATACCATTTGTCTGCTTTAACCTGTGGTTCTTTGCACTGACAATCATTTGCTCAAAATCATTCACTTGATGGAAGTAGTTGAGGAAAAGTGTAAACAGTAGCATAAAATGAAAGAAAGGTATCATTTTTATATTTTAGCGCATAGTGTTCAACTGTGAAGTAAAGTAGCTATATTTAATTGAGTTTGTTAACATCAAACTTTATGGATAGTGTTTTATATATGTATATACACGCACACACACACACATATATATACATACATATATACACACACACACAATTTTAAGGTCCTTAAGTCATTTAAAGTCATTTAAGGTATAACATACATATTTCACATGGAGGAAAAATAATATAAACATCTTGAAGAACAGCAATCAAAATAACCAAAAGGAATGCACTCACCCTTGGTAGATATTTCTGCACTCTCCAAATAACGGGAAATGAGAAGTCCACTGCTATGTGGGGATAACTTCATGGTACTTGACATAGCTGATAAGCTGTAAGTCACTTGGATACTGAACTTCTATCCATCTGATGTGCTCAGTGTCTCCAATTCCACAATAAATTCTGCCCCATCTGACTTAGTTTTAGTAAATATTCCACAGAGATTTCTGCTTGCTTTCTTCAAATTTCAGAGACTACCTGCAAAGAAATAAGTTTCTTTCATCCACTGCTGTACACACAATCATTGCTGTTGGACATAAAAATTATACTATTATGATTTTAATAGAATACATAAAACTAGATAAAATAGAGAGCAGAGGCCAATCTTCTATCATTAATTAATACTAGGACCTGACCCCCTACTGCCTTTCATTTTTATGTCAAAAGGAAAATGTGGGGTAAGATTACCTTCTATTATCTGTTTGGCTAGTATCTCTCCTGTCTAGCCCATTTCCATACCTCATAAAGACCAATTTAGCCACTCAGCTTACCCCCCTACCCACACCCCAGGTGGGTTCTCCCAGTTGGCCACGCAGAGGCAGAGACGCTGTCCTGAAGGGGCTGCTGCTGGGGAGCAGGGACAAAGAGATGTGTGGTGATTACAGGTCACAATGAGCAGGACTGGATAAAAGGGGCCCCGTGGGCTGGCCTAAGCCCAGTTGGAGGCTCCTGAGGAAGAACAGCAGCAGCTCCCTTGGAGGCATCTAAAGCAGACATGATGACTAGGGGCGTCAGACTCGCAGAAGCCCCTCCTGAGCGTGCCCATGTCTCCAAGCCCTAGGCAGCATGGTCTGGGTCCAAGTCAGAAAGGTGTCAAATCATCCTCAGTCACTCAGGAGCCTCCCTCCCTTCCAGGGCTCTTAGGCTGAGAGCCACAGCAGAGGATGCTGCTCCCCCATCTGCCAGAGAAGCAGGAACATGGGAGCCCTGCGAGGTGTGGTAAGGGAAGTGTAAAGGAGCCATGAGGAACTGTCCTCATAAAGATAGCCCTGAGCAGCAAATCCCTATTTCCATATTACAAGCCCTGATGCAGCCCTGCAGTGCACATGCTTAATACGCCCACAGGGAAACTACAGCGACAACTGTACAAGAGAATATACTGTATTCAAGAACACACCAATATTTGAGAACAAATGTAACCAAGATCAGCAAAAGAGATGTGATCGATGTGCACATCCATGTCCTAATGGTGACAGTGGGCATCGAGGTCTTACCTTGTCCAGCCATAGCCTTGCACAACCTACTGCCATGATGCTGGCTAGATTAGCCACAAGCTATGAAGAATATGCCAGACATGGATGTGACATCCAGGCAAGAGGCCACAAGCTTAGTAAGACCTTAGAGCTAATGAGGTTGATACATTAAAGTTTGTAAAATATGTGTCCCTGATATTGGAAAGCAGCAGCTCTGGCTGAAGTTTGCCACTGGCTGTTCTTTTTTGCCTTTCAGCTGTGCCCCACTTCAGACACAAAAGATCTTTCTGTTTAATGGAAAAGTCCCCTCATTCACCTCTGATACTATTAGTGGAGAGTTACAGCAGCACCCAGGCCATGCCAGCTGCAGACACAACATAACAGACAAGCCTGTGTTTGAGACAGAGGCCAAGAGCTCAGTGGTAAGTCTTTGCAGAGGTTCTAGAAGACAAGACCAAGGAGCATTGGGAGAGCAGCTAAAAGCTAGTCTTGCAAAGCCTTTGGTTTTCTACGAAATGGTTTGCATTTAGAAGTGTTCAGAACCATGTAAACTACCATTTGGAGGACTTGTCACATCAGAGAGGCTACTTGTACTTCTCCAAAGTGTTCCTCAATGCTGAATTCCAGAGATTCCTCAGATGTCAGTTCCTCTAATCTCATGCCCAATGTTGTTATGCCCTAGAGAGCATCCTGACCGTTCAAAGTATTTTTGAATACTTACTACTCAAATTCAGGTAGTCTGGGACATTTTTAACTATTAGAAAGTCCTTCCTTTGATCCATAATCTGTCTCCCAAGACTGTTACGAGCAGATTTTATAGAGGGAATTTCTGCATAAACAGGAGACTGCACTTGATAATCTCAAAGGTTCTTCTAATTATAAGCTTTTGAGTTTTTCAGCTACAGAGGCGAGAGGACCAGACCTTTTTGGTTTCACTTGCCTCTCTACTTTGCTTGTTTTTCCTCCCACTCTGCCCAGGCTATGGAACTTCCTGGAGAAGGAACTCAAGATCAGGTCAACATCAGGAGCCTTCACATGGTCCCTTTTTGGGGCCACCTCTTTTGGTAATGCTGGTGGGGGAAGAAACTCAACATGCAGACTCAGGACAAATAAACAGAGTGCTGGCAGGATCAGCCTTCACGGATCCAGGAGGAAGCAGAACCAACATGGCCAGACAAGGTGCTTCCAACACAACAGTAGAGTCTTATCATGTATGTTGCAAGTGCTACAAACACATTCTTGCCCTCAGAGGATACTTCAAGCATGTCAACAGAAACTTCCAATCTCTCACCAGTAAGCAACTTGCAAGGGATGGGCAAGCCTATTGTAGAAACAGCTAAAAGTTCTATAATGGGATCCCTCAACTCCACCTTGCAGAGTAAAGTTTATATGAGTGAACAGGATGAAAGCCAGATGGTCTTCCAACACAAAACTGAATCCCAAAGAAAAATAAAGGAAAAAGTCACGACTTCCAAAAGGCATTCCCATAACCATGGAAGTGGGAAAGATAAGTTGACCCCAACATCATCCTTCTCCTGGTCCTTAGCTTTCTATGGAGCCATTAGGGGTGAGAAAAAGGGAAAAGGCCAGAACAGCCCAGTAGACAGAGGATACAGTTTTCCCCCCACAAAACTCCAGCCTTAGTTCTACTGCAAAAGTAGTCTAGGTTATCTCAAAATTTTGAGAGGTCTAGTTCAAGGTCTTCAAGTAAGATCTCCCAAAGGATTAGACCTTCGAAGCGTACCCGACTGCACAGACTAGTCCTAGGTTCTCCAAGTAAGAGAACCAAGAAGACTGACTCTTTCCTGAAAAAGCTCAAAGAACCTACTACACAAACTGAAGTCTCAGGTCATGAAAACGTAGACCCAGCAAGACTGGCTGTTCAGAGTCTGCTGAACTGCATGTGGTCAGAGGTGGACCTCATGTCTGAGGTTGTGGAGGAGAGCAGCATGGATACCGTTATGCAGCCAGCAGAGTGTGGTGAGGGACTGACCATAATATTAAAGAGAAAGGAGACAGTAACCTTGAATTCCATAAAAAAAAAGAAAGAAAAAAAAGAAACCAGAGCATGGGGACTACGGTGCTTCTAGTTTAGACTCAATTTTAAATAAATATATTTTTTAAAAATCAATATATTTATAGGAAAAAAATAATTTGAGATGGCTGTACTCCTTTCAAAAATATTCTTTTGGCATTTAGGTATAAGACAGTAAACTCAACATATGTTGCCTACTCTATTTGAGAGAAGTACTCAAATTAACTGTTCATACTTGATAATCTCCTTTTCTCCAGTCTCTGCCTTGTTTCCTTATCACTCAGCTGCAGTTGCTGGGTGATGAATGTTAGAAGTAACTTTTAGAAAGGTTAAACATCTGAAGCTGTTTCAATGAATCATGAATATTTTGATTTTTTGATTTCCACTTCAGTTTGAAACGATCCTGAGGGACTCTGTTTATCAAATAGGACTATTAATAAGGGGTTAAAATGAAAAGCCTATTTTGGTTGCTAATGAAATAGTTTTTTTTTTTTTTTTTTTTTTTTTTTTTACTAATTAGACTATTTTAGAAAGTGCTACTTGCTATCCTCTGTAGGTATTTCTCTGATGCTGCCCTTGTGAGAGGTGGATGCTTTGGTGATATAATTTCAAGAATTTCATTGAGCCCAACATTCTATCAGGTCCACTCCACACTGAAAACATGAAATTCACATACGTAACCACACACAAACTCACATTCACAGGCACAAAGAAGCACATGCCTCTTTGCTCTTTCCAGTATAAATGTGTTTCCCACAGGAAAACTGTTATTGCACAGTGGGTGACAAAGTCTAAAACTGTAAAGTTTTACTGAACATAGGTTGAAGCATGATTAAAGGAAAGACCATGGAGTTTGGAATCAGGCAGACAGCCCTGGACTTGAATCCTTATTCTACTCACTGGGGATCCCTGAGTAAGTAACACACTACAGTAGAGGTCTGATTCCTCAGCTGTTGTGATTATTGAATCAGATCACACATCTAAAGCACCTAGTACTTAGCAGTGGGACATTTTAAGTTCCCCCTTCTCATTCAATTGCTTAAATACATATGGCTGGTATGCTACACGCAGTGACCGCAAGATCGCATATTCTGAAAAAAAAAAAAAAGAGTGAATAAGTAAACTCAGTTGAAGCTGACAAGCCGAGATTCTATTACAGGTATTTTCTACATTTGAATGTGCCTTAAATAACTTGTTGAGAGTTAAGAAGTTGCTGAAATACCTAATCCTGGATTATATGATTTTTTTCCCTGTTTGGGAGAACTGAAGTCCACTTGTAAAAAGCTGTAGTGGAATAATACAAACACCACCAACGGAATTTCAAACCTGCCATATCTATCACCTTTACCGCCACTTTGAATATTACAATAATATTGACATGAAGTTATACTAAGAACTCACCACCCTAACCCATGTTCCTCTTAACCATCCCCAACCAAATCATTCCTTACACGAATGCTACAGTGTTATTTCAAAATAACTTATTTTTACCATTTTTTTCTTATCTTCAAAACACTTCCCAACATTTTTCATGTCAAAGTATACATAAAAAATTACATGAGTACAGCATATTGGGTTAAAGGGTGAGACTGGTGTAGCTGCTATTAGCTGCTGTGGGCAATTTCAAGGGCTGAAATGATTTTTTGAGGGGCACATAACTTTCTGAGGCTGTTTATATTTTTGAGAATCATTTCCCTAACTTCCTTCAATAATTATTATAAGGAAAAGAAAAAACACAATAGGGGGACTTCCCTGGTGGCGCAATGGTTAAGAGTCCGCCTGCCAATGCAGGGGACACGGGTTCGATCTCTGTTCCGGGAAGATTCCACATGCCACGGAGCAACTAAGCCCGTGTGCCACAACTACTGAAGCCCGCATGCCTAGAACCCATGCTCTGCAACAAGAGAAGCCACCACAATGAGAAGCCCGCGCACCAAAACGAAGAGTAGCCCCTGCTCACTGCAACTAGAGAAAGCCCACACGCAGCAACGAAGACCCAGTGCAGCCAAAAATAAATAAATAAAAAATAAAATAAATAAATTTATTAAAAAAAAACACACAATAGGAGCTAACTTTCACTGACCATACCAAACTTGTTAGGTATGTGTGATGCATTTTCATGTTTCATCCAACAAACACCCTCTGGGGAACGTAACTTCCCCATTTCACAGATGAGGAAAACTGAGTATGTGGGTTATCTGAAGCACCAAGATTCTTATATATTCTGACCCATTCACTAAACTAAAGTCCCCAAGGGATTGACCTGGGAATTGACCTCAGGCAGTCTTATTGCTGAGCCCTCTCTCTAAACAAATTTTTAAAAACCCAAGAAAGTTATTTTTGAGTTCCTTCACTAATTAATGCCCTTCCTTTGCCAGTGTTTCACTCTATCAGATTATTACTTAAGGAATGATTCTTGGAGCTAAACACGGTGTCAGGCATTTTTCCATCCCAATCAGAGCCAAAATATCTAAAAACAGTGGCCTGAGACATACTCAGCTTCCCTGGTAGCCACATCCAATCACTGATGTACATTCAACTCTTCTTCACAGGGTCATCTCTTAAATGATATCTCCCCCATCCTCTATATTTGCTTTGTTTTTCTGGGCTTACTGTCACTGCCTTAAATAGTTAAAATGTAAATGAAATTCATAGGGATATGGCACATCATTCCAGATTATAATGAAGCATTTGAATCTTATTTCTATTATTCAACTTAGTTACTTCTCTCATTTCCTGGTTACCTGAAAATGTGATCAACTTATTATGGCATTATGCATGATATCTGCAAATATGCTAAACATGTCAAGAACAATAACACAGCCTGCCAGATTCCCAGGCCTACTTCCATCACATGTGGAATGTGTGTGTGTGTGTGTGTGTGTGTGTGTGTGTGTGTGTGTGTGTGTTGTAAAACCCAAATTGCAGTCCAGTGCTTTCTTTTATCCTGTGGAATTAACATCATCAATCTGGGATATGGCGTGATTGACAAGGAAAAAAACAACAGAATTGACCCATATCTACTAATGCAGCATGTAAATAGAAAATTAAAGCAATTTTAAAACAGAAGAAAAGGAAAAGAGATTGAGACAGAAATCATACCACATTTATGCTACTTATTCCTGAGTGATGTTAGTGAAATGTATAAAAATATTAATTCAGGTCAATCACCTTAATTAAAGATAATACTACTTTAAGAACAATGACTAAAGAAGCAATAGTTGAAAAATGGTCCTCAACACACTGATAATTAATGAAAGTGAAAAAAGCCTCAGTCATTATTTTGAATTCTCCATCCTCAGATTTAGGATATTTTTTTCATGCATGTTGAATTTTACTCAGATTGTTCAATTTAATACAAGACATGTTAAAAAATCCTGGTTTTCAGAAACACTAAAATAAAAAGATAAAAGAACTATGATATCCAGCTTTGAAAAAGAGTTAAAGAACATTACAATAAAATGAAGAAGGCATCAAGAAAGTGTATGAATGCAGATTGGGGAAATAGATACCTTTTTTTTATCTCCAATGTAAAGAAAAAAGCTCATTTACTCTCCAATGTCTTTTTTTTTTTCATTCAAATCATATGGCTGTAGCTCTGTGAGAAAGACTTGAGCTACTGGCTCTAGTGAGAGGCATTCTAGTCTATGCTTCTAAGCTTCTTACATACCAGATCAGAAACTGGAAGTCCTGAAAATTCCATCAAAATTGTTGGAATATTTGTTCCACATATCCAGAGGAATCATCACATTAACTAAGAGGGTTAGTTTTCCAAGAGGAAGCTGCTTTTTTATTCCCAAAGAAAATAGATGCATCTGCTCTACTCCTGCCTTAGCCAGACACTCACGTCTGGAAGAATGATTGGACAAGAGAGTGTGACATGTTCTCCTTGATTAAATGAGCCTGGAACTACCACATAGAGAGAGCTCCCTAAGCATAAAGTCAACCCAAAGTAAAGTAGGTCTAAGCTATGGAAGGAACAGAGCTTCCCGGACAAATTATTTGAGCACCTGGGCTCATCCAGTTCTGAAGACAAGAACAAATCTGTATTTTTCAGTTCCGTAAGGCAGTAAACTTCAACTCACCCCTACTTCTTTCCACTTATTCTATTTCGAGTTGGGTTTCTCTCACTAGCAACCGTAAGAATTCTGACCAACAAAACCCTCCTTCCTTTCACTCTACAGAAGTACTCTGACTTCATTCACCACTTCAGAGGATATAATAGTGGTGTTTTAGATGCACAGTAACTTGAGTAATTTTTAGACTGGTGGTTAGGTGTAATATTTAGTCTCTTCTTTACCATGGTTTAAATAACGGAGAATTTTCCATATGTTCCCATGGATGTGCCCTGATCCTATTCCCAGTAAGCAAACGTTGACAGCTGTAGCTCCACCTAAATGCCTTTAAAACCTCAAAACATAACAAAACACAGTAACAACAAAACACATTTGACCTGTTTTGTAAGGATTATTAACCTCCTCTTAATTATGCAAGTTTCTATCTCGTACATAAAATTTCCCCTCTTTTTCTTTTTTTAACCATAAACTCTATGTTTTCTATATATTCTCTCAACAAGTGTTTATGAATATCAACTGTGTACCAGGGATTATACTGTATGTTGACTTAAAATAAAAACAAATATGGTAATTATTAAAAAAAGTATATTTGACAGTTGTTTAAGATCACTACAGAAAAGCCAGGAATAGAATCCAGCTTCCTGACTCCTCTCACAATGCTCCTTTTTAAATAAAACTTATTTCTTCTATAGAGTAACACTGATATTTTCTCACTTGGGTAGACAGGGAAAAATCTGCATTCTTTTGTTACCTAGAAGTAACGAAAATGGCCCAAACATCAGTCTACTCAAAGGGAGGGGTAGGGAATGCTTTCCAGTGTGTATAATTTATCAAGAAGATACAAAAATAGCACTCTCATTTACTAGAGCTTAGTCATGAAAGCACATTTACCTCATCAAAGAAAACATTTAAAAATTAAGCTTCTGTTTAGAATGTCCAGTTTTAGAACTTCTGTGGTGGTGCAGTGTTTAAGAATCTGCCTGCCAATGCAGGGGACATGGGTTCCAGCCCTGGTCTGGGAAGATCCCACATGCCACGGAGCAACTAAGCCTGTGTGCCACAACTACTGAGCCTGTGCTCTAGAGCCCGCGAGCCATAACTACTGAGCCTGCATACCACAACTACTGAAGCCCATGTGCCTAGAGCCCGTGCTCCGCAACGAGAAGCCACCGCAATGAGAAGCACACACACCGCAAGGAAGAGTAGCCCCCGCTCGCTGCGACTAGAGAAAGCCTGCCCACAGCAACGAAGACCCAACACAGCCAAAAATAAATAAATAAATAAATAAATAAATTAAAAAAAAAATAAAATATCCACTTTTACTAATTGAAAAGAGTATTGCCAATAACATTTTGACAATCCTAGCCTTGCAAGTTTTGACTGACTTTTAGGATAAGTGCTGAAATGGCTTATTTTTTGTCAGTGACACCCAGATATATATTTGAGAAAGACATGGGCTACATATGGAGACACCTTGGACCTTGCCTCAGTTCTGCACCTGACCTGCTCTGTGACTTTTGGCAAATTCTCAACTTCTGGGCCTGAAAATTCAACCAGTATAAACGTCTTATTTTTAAATGTGCAAGGGATAAAACTTCACATTTTGTTAAAATTGAGAAGTCTGCTTACTTTGAACTCGATTCCAAAGAGTCAAATAGGGATTCACATTAATAGCTGTCATCATTATCTATGTAAGCCTGAGAGTCACTAATTCCTTATTCATTCATGCATTCATTCATTCATTTGTTCATTTTTACTTTCTTCATTCAGTCAGTCCACTCCTGCATTTCATTCCTTGGTGGATAAAAAGCCAACATTTTCTCTAAAGGGGCAGATAATAAGTATCATTACCTCATTACAAACAGGCAGATAGATAAATGTCTTAGTCTCTGCAGGCTACATAGTCTATGTCACAGACTATGTGACAACTGTACCACTGTAACAGGAAAGTAGCCATAGACAGAACATAAACAAACAGCTGTGCTTGTATTATAGTAACTTCATTTATAAAAACAGGTGAGGAGCCAGATTTTGCCCAAGAGCTATAAGGCTATCCCCTACTTTAAACAAAAAAGAGGCACAATTTGAATGGGGCAACTGGCACCATGGTAATATTTTTACATGATTATTCTGTTTACTCCTCACACACACAAAAAATCCATTCATTCAATGTGCAGAATATGGCAGAAAACAAGACAGATGCCACACTCTCACAGATTTTAAATTTTGTATAGGAAGAAATTCAATCCATCAATATTAAATAAGTAAATTATATGAAGAAAAAGCAGAGTAAAGGCATAGAAAGTGACAGAGTACTCTTTTATATGGATTAATCCAGAAGTTCTCTCTGATAACATTTGGGCAGAGACCTGAATGAAGTGAGGACACGCTTCTTACAGATATCTGGGGAGGGCTGTTTCAGGAAGAAGAAAGAGAAAGGGAGAAAATTTAAAGACCTGGGCTGGGAGTATACTTGTCCCGTTAAAGGAACAATCAGGTATTTCATGTGAGAGGAGTGACATCAGCAAGATGACCAGAGAAGTCCCCTGCTCACCTGCTTGTATCGCCCCTCAACAACGATAATTTGGCATCAGTGCAAAGACGAAAGTGTACTGTGGGAGCTTTAGGATACAAGTAGGAGTTTGTGAAACCTCGGTGCAGCCCAAGACCAAGGAGAGACACTTAGAGAAGCTACTGGAGAAGGCAGGCTCTCACCCACTTGACTTGCCGACCATGGACCCAAGTACTGACCCAGAAACAGTTCTGTACTGTTTGGCCCTGTTTGGCCTTGGTCCTGTCACCAGCAACATATACCAAGCGACCTGGGAGGAGTCAAGCCCGTCTCAGCTGTGGACTTGAAGTGGCTTGTGAACTGGGTCCAGCCACCTCAGGTCCTGCAACTCCTGAAGGTCAGCCCCCCAAACTCAGTCCAACTGTAGATTCTGAAAGGACCCTTTAGCTGATTACCTGCTTTTTGCCTATTACTCCTTGGGGAATATGATATCTGAGCAAATAGGGAGAGATTTGGTACAGAAGGAGCACAGTAGGAAGATAGCAAAGGAAGTGCTTACAGATATCAAACACACACACATAACGCCATCAACTGCTCCAACACCTTCCTTGAGGTTACAGTCCAGTTTGAGGACATTCCTGTTTTAGGATATCATGGATTGGAGGAGTCTGCCACCTATCTCCCTCCCTAATCTAGCCAGTTCACACCTTCCCAGTTTAGGCCAGTGTCCTCTAGAATACTTTTTGCAGCAGATATTAGGATGGGATAGAGCGAAAAGTCAGAGCCAATAGTTGGTTGAGTCCAGAAGCCAGAACCAAACTCAGCACCAACCTCAGCACAACAGGATATCAGCTGGCTCACAAGACAGACTGGTTTCTAGATCCCCTTTGATTATAACATGGGCAAACATTAATTTGACTAACATTAAGAGTCTAGTGTATGAACACCCTATGCTGATCATAGTTATGTCAATAGTTTTCAAAGTATATTTTTAGAAATATTTTTTTATTTTGTAATAACTTTAGTTTTTAAAACTTTTTATTGGAGTATAGTGGATTTACAACATAGTCTTAGCTTCAGGTGTACAGCAAAGTGAATCAGTTATACATATATCCACTCTTTTTTTTTTTTTAATATTCTTTTCCCATATAGGCCACTACAGAGTACTGAGTAGAGTTCCCTCTGCTATACAGCAGGTTCTTATTAGTTATCTATTTTTTTTATATAGTAGTGTGTATATGTCAGTCCAAATCTCCCAATTTATCTCTCCCCCACCCTTATCCCCTGGTAACCATAAGTTTGTTTTCTACATTGGTGACTCTACTTCTGTTTTATAAAAAGTTCATTTGTACCCTTTTTTTTAGATTCCACATATAAGTGATATGGTATTTGTCTTTCTGTGTCTTACTTCACTCAGTATGATAATCTCTAGATCCATTCATGTTGCTGCAAATGGCATTATTTTGTTCTTTATTATGGCTGACTATATATGTACCATTGTATATATGTACCACATCTTCTTTATCCATTTATCCTTTATCTTATCTTCTCTGGGTATATGCCCAGGAGTGGGATTGCTGGGTCATATGGTAGCTTTTGCACAGCAAAGGAAACCATAAACAAAACAAAAAGACAACCCTCAGAATGGGAGAAAATATTTGGAAACAAAGCAAATGACAAGGGATTAATCTCCAAAATGTACACATAGCTCATGCAGCTCAATATCAAAAATAATAATAATAATAATAACCCAATCAAAAAATGGGCAAAGATCTAAATAGACATTTCTCCAAGGAAGACATACAGATGGTCAAAAAGCACATGAAAAGGTGCTCAACGTCATTAATTATTAAAGAAATGCAAATCAAAACTACAATGAGGTATCACCTCATGCCGGCCAGAATGGCCACCATCAACAAATCTACAAACGATAAATGCTGGAGAGGGCGTGGAGAAAAGGGAACCTTCCTACACTGTTGGTGGGAATGTAAATTGGTATAGCCATTATGGAGAACAGTACAGAGGTTGCTTAAAAAACTAAAAATAGAAATGTCTTATTTTTTATCAAAAATTTATCAACTATTATCAAATGAAGAACAAGTCTTACATCAAAGCTATAGCAGATACACCTCAGTCTTTGAGTGGTGGAACTCTGAGGTGTGTTTCACACTATCTTGCAGAGTTTCCCCAGCTGGACTGAGCCTCATTTATCCATAGTGGTAATCTGCCTGTTAACACACACTTTACTGGTTTTCTTCATTTCCCTAACTTCTCTATTTCCCTGTGGGTGCTTCCTGGGAGCACCTTGCAAATAAACTATTTAAATTTACATCTTTGTCCCACAATCTGATTCTGGAGTATTCCAACCTAAGACAAAGCTAATATATAACTCTGATGTGCATTTAGTATGTTGCTAATTGGGGCCCCCCACCTTTATTCCTTACAGCATATCCTTAGATTCTTTGACCCACACAGTTAGGTAAGGAGTTTGGATGCTAAATTATATAGACTGGATTTTAGCCAAAGTTCTTTCATGTATTAGTTGCATGACTTTGGCAAAGTCAATTAACATCTCCTAAACTTCAGAGTCTTCATCTATCTGTACACTAATGATAATCTTTCCATCTCGCTTATTCTCATTCTTACTCAAAAAATACCAGGTGATTTAAATCCTACAGCTTTTCCAGTCATGCCCTTCTTATTAAAATATTAACTACATACCAATCTATCTTGGAACAGGTTTACACAGCATAGGCCTTTTATTTATTTTATACTTTCCCTACCATTCTGGGTAGAAAATTACCTCAAAAATCAGTACACAGACATGCATATTAATTTCATCATCAAAATTCAGACAGGGAAACATGTCTACATTTTATTGGGTTAATATTGGACATTTTCTTCTGCTATAATCATTGGACCTTCTTCTGGAATAATGATAACTAATGATAAACATTTCTAACATTGTGTTACATTCTTTTGAGCATTTACATTAAATTCCATACAATCACAAAATTCCTACAAGGCAGATATTGTTTTCCTTATTAGTTGTGAAAACTGAGGCTCAGCACAATAACTAAGATTTACTTAGTTCACAGGTAAAAAATGTTGAAGCCAATATTTGACACTAAAGCAAGAAGTATTTGAAGCAAGCTTATGTGTATTTCATTAAACATGATACATTATGCTTAAGCTCAAATCATCTTTCTCACTTTGTACTTTTACCTAATACTAATTATTGACCCACAAATCAACCAAGAACAAATGGTATACAGTAAGTAGTCAATAACTGTTATCTTCTACTATTACTATTACTGTGATAATTATTATTTAAAAAGTATATTTTGGGAGTTCATAATACTTATTTCTGATTTATTTCTATTTATATTTGAGAAAAGAATCATACATAGCCAACCTCAGGAATCCAGTAAACAGATATGTGTCTGATATCAAAATACACAAGACTTGTACTTGGAATCTATGTCTAATCAAACTTTGATTTTTCCATAAAAAGAGCTCCATCCTTCTATGTTATACTGGAACAGCCAACATAACCAAAAGTGCAGCAACCTAAGAGTGGTTAAGCTGTAGTTCAGCCTCATCACTAAATTCCTTTCCAGAATTCCTTGCTTGTGGTTTATTGGGTTTTCTTGTTTTTGTTTTTGTTTTCACTTTATAGCTTCCAAGTCTGACTTTTAGAGAATTCCAGAAGTTCTACAAATTATTTAATATCCTTTGATAATACACTTTTCCCTTAAAGCAGAGTAGGGTCTACTTTTTGTAACCAAAACTATTCAGTATCCAACAATAGTAATTAATACATGGCAAAGCCTCAATAGATTAATCACTGAAAATATAACGTAGGAACCTCTGGGTTTCAGAATAGTTTTGATGCAAACGCCTGGAAAACTCTGGGTTACTTCTGCTTTCCTCAAACAAATCAAAACTTAAATATTTCCAAACTATCTTATGTGGTTTTCCGTATTTCTGTTTTCTAAATTCTCCTAGCTAGGAAAGAAACGGAGTTCTAAACTTAAATGCATTTACTTCAGTGACTCAAATCTTTCAAACCGTTAATATGAGGTACACACAATCAACAACAACAAAAAGGGAATCTACATTTATCTTTTAACAAGCCTTTGCTGTTCTCCATCAAAGGGTAGAATACATAATCAAATTAGGTTTACTTATTCTTCATATACTTTTCCTATGTTTATGTTGAGAACATAAATGTTTTCTCTATTTTAATAATAATGACTTTCTCCAAATTTAGCCTCTACATTTTAAACTTGACCAACCATCTACTGAATTAAGGTTAAACACACATACATGCGTGCACAAACGCACAAATATTTATTTTTTCATTTCTATAAAACCTTTCAAATTCAGTAACTAAATAGTAAACTGTTGAGTTGATACTGGAAAATGTTCCCCTAAGTAGCACAAGTTCCTCGTATAATCAAATTGGACAAAACACATGATTTTTTTTGCTATATATTGAAACATTATTTGTTACATATCACTATGTGATGGATTGTATTGACAAAAATATGCATAATTTAGGTGTTATAAAAACAAGAAATCCAAAAGTTTATCATCTGAATTACAATTTATCCCACAACAGAAAAATTCCTTTTGAATGCTGATGAGTAGCAAAATATATTAGGTATAATATATTTAAATAAAAATGTATTCTTCTCAACCAAGGTTTCTCAAAGATACCAATTTAAGATTCTATAGAGAGGAGAAAAGTGTTGCACTATAGACGCATGTTTATCATACTGAACTGCATTTGAAATTGCAACATTGGACTTTGGGAAGTATCTTAATTTCAATCTTTTCACTTTGTTTTGCTCTTTCTCATGAAATACTCAGTTTCCAGTGGCAGCTCCAGGGTACATTTGAAACTTTTAAGACATGGCAAGAAAACCCAAAGAAAAGGGCTTTCAATTTCTTACCACAATTTTGTAAGCACAAACCAACTTTTAAATACCTTAAAAAAGGAGGAGCTGGAACATTCAAAAGTTCAGCTTGTATATTTGCTCAACTTCAACCCTCACGAAGAATACTAAACAGTAAGCAAATAAACCATATAGAGGAAGTATAAACTGGAAAATATTATAGTATTTTATGGTGTAGAGAATTCTCGTTTTTAAAATATGACAAAGAGAACTTTTTAAAATGGTAGTACAGCTTCTATCAGGATTAGTTATTTTATATTTTCTTAATATTCCATTTTAAGAAGAGAGGCCACTTTTGGTGCATCTTCATCACACTGAATGACTTCATAATTGTCCACATCCCAGGTCTGTCAGGAAAATAATGGAGGTATTACATACGTTCAGCTCTGGAGCTGAACAAACTGTTAAGGCTCTTTCTTTTTCCTTCACCTTTTGTCAGAATGTGTTCTGTGTTATAAGAGGGCAAGAGAGTCAGCTTACTGCAGAGCACTGTTATCTTCCTAAAACCTTCTTGGTCGGGATATGCTGCATTTTGAAATACACCAAGGACACTTCTCATGGGAAAGTGGCATTTAATCCCTTGCTAGCATTAGGAGCAAAGGCTGTCACTGATGCAGGATTCACCAGAGTACAAGTCTATTTCTTCTCAAAAGACTCTGCACTAATATACATGAAATGCATCTTGACACTCTCTCTTTGAGAAATACTCTCTTTAAAGTAGTCAGAAGGTGGCCTATCAGGTGATTTTTCCTGATTTGCACTTACTGTTAAGAAAACAATCAGAAAATCACCCTTACAGATTCTTCTGCTTGGGAGTCCATTCTTGTGAACAGAAAGAATCTCAGTTGTGTGTCACTTTATAGTCCTAACAGAAACTTGATAAATTTAAAAAGAGATTGTTTTAATTACTCCTGTGAGTCTAGTATTGTTCTAGGAGCTACTTATGACACAAAGGAGGTATAGGACAACATCTTATTTTTCCTGAGAATGGTTTATAATCTAGGCTTACCTGATAATAGTTGTGAAATTTATGTTAGTTCTGAATATGAAATTATTTATTGGTAATATTGTGTGAACTATAATGGCCATATTGCATAATGGTAAAGTCAATGAAATAGCCTTAAAAGTAATCTATCATTTTTGATTTGATACATATAAAAAAATTTTCATAAGGAAATGCAAATTAGGTTTTATTGCTATATATTTAATAAAATACCTTTTCATGGGGGGAAAAAAGTATAATTACTTGCAATTGAGACTATCTTTGAAACTACAGAATGTGATTTTGCAGGGATGATTCAGAAATCAAAATGGGCCAGACAAATCTCGCATGTCTTGAGATTAGTATTTGGTCAGGAAATGAGATGAAGAAAAGTTGGGCAGAAGAAAAAGGACTGGAGAAATGAGGGGACAGTGAAAAGAAGAGCAGCAGGGTAGAGAAAGGGTTTTGTTGGAGGAAAAACAGAAAATACGTTTGGCCATGAAAGGCAGTCATAGCCAGTGTAAGGCCTGACTGGAATATGATGACAGATAGTAGACACTCTGATATGTCACCCAGATCCCTCCTCACTAAAGGACCTGTTAATCCCACTGCTGGTGTCTGTCAGCAGGCATCTTTCAGCTCTCAGCCCTTTCAGCAATTACCTCTGCTGCAGAAAGCCACCTTGATCAAAGTCACACATACCATAACAGATCAACGAGGGAACATAAATCTGAACATCTTGCCTCAATTTGGGACAATTCTGAAGGGTCATTCTAGTTCTAAACTTGCTAAGAAGTTGGGCATATCTGCTATTACAAATGCATCACATTTTGACCTCTCCCTCTGTCCACTCCTGCTCTCTCCTCCCTTCTGCTGGTATTGATCCCAAGTTTTCCTTAATATAAACTTCCTGCAAACTAAATTCCACCTTAGAGCTAGCTTTCCTGGGAACCCAACTTCCGACTCCATGGGGACTGGAAGAAAGGATATTTGGCAAAGCTGTTGATGAACAAACTTTGCTTACTTAGCTGCAAGAAAGGGAATGCAATAGGATCTGAAGTGGAAAGCTGTTTATTCTTTTAAATTATGTTAAACTTTGGAAGAAAAGAAAGATTGATCATTAGTTTTCCCTTCCCTTTAATTGTCCAGCTAATTCCCCAGATAGGGTAGTATGTTTTCTGAAAATTAATGAGTCAACCTATATTACCCTTATTTTAAAATCACTGACGAGTTGAGATTGTGCCTGTGGCTACCAGACTTTAGAAAATTCATAGCTTTTTTTCATATTTGATTATGTCATGCTTTTACAGTTAACTGTGCCATAGTTAACTCTGTGTTTTAGAAAATGGCTCTGCATCTAAGTACATCTTCATGTCCTTGTTCTTATGTCTCAAGGTAGTGTGGGATTAAAAATAATAATAATAAAAAAATTTAAAAATCATAGCCCTTGAAATAAAGGAAAGTTGGGTTCAAAAGTAGAGTCACCCACTGACTACTATGTGATATTTACCAAATTTCTGTCATTATCATGTTTCAATCTTCCCTCATAAGGTTAGAAAGTTTAAGTTAAATAGTTTATGTAAGTCAAAGATAACTCCATAGACAAGGATGAAAAACACTTTTTCATCTTATTTGAAAATTTGATCCACTGGTAATAGGGAGTGCTTTATTGAGATGTATTCTGAACCTACACTGAATTTGTTTATTTATTTATTTATTTTTAATTATTTTTTTAAACACTCTTATAGTACCAGTGGTATGTTGTAGCTAACTTGTACAGGCAGACCTCAGAGATAACAGGGTAGGTTCCAGACTACCACAATAAAGCACATACTGCAATAAAGGGAGTCACTTTTTTTTTCTAGTTTCCCGCACATATAAAATTATGTTTACACTATAGTGTAGTCGTTTAACTGTGCAATAGCATTATGTCTAAAAAACAATGTACATACCTTAATTTAAAAATATTTTATTGTTAAAAAATGCTAACCATCACCTGAGCTTTCAGCAAGTCATGGTAGTAACACCAAAGATCACTGATCTCAAATCACCATAATAAATATAATAATAATGAAAAGCTTGAAATATTGCGAAAATTACCAAAATGTGACACAGCGACACAAAGTGAGCAAATACTGTTGTGCTGATAAACTTGCTTGATGCAGGGTTGTCACAAAACTTCAAAAATTTGTGAAAAGCACAATAATGTGAAGTGCGATAAAATGAGGTGTGCCTGTATAGACTTGCAAGAGCCAACCGTTATATAATTAGAAATTCTGTGAACCGGTGGTTAAACATAAACATTAATTTAAAAATAAATAATATAAATGCACAATTGTATTATAAACAAAGGTAAGCATGTTCTTGGATTGGAAGAATCAAGATTGTGAAAATGACTATACTACCCAAAGCAATCTACACATTCAATGCAATCCCTATCAAACTACCAATGGCATTTTTCACAGAACTAGAAAAAAAATTTCGCAATTTGTATGGAAACACAAAAGACCCTGAATAGTCAAAGCAATCTTGAGAAAGAAAAACAGAGCTGGAGGAATCAGCCTCCCTGACTTCAGACTATACTACAAAGCTACAGTAATCAAGACAGTATGGTAGTGGCACAAAAACAGAAATATAGCTCAATGGAACAGGATAGAAAGCCCAGAGATAAACCCACGCAGCTATGGTCACCTTATCTTTGATAAAGGAGGTAAGAATATACAATGGAGAAAAGACAGCCTCTTCAATAAGCAATGCTGGGAAAACTGGACAGCTACATGTAAAAGAATAGTATTAGAACACTCCCTAACACCATACACAAAATAAACTCCAAATAGATTAAAGACCTAAATGTAAGGTCAGACACTATAAAACTCTCAGAGGAAAACATAGGCAGAACACTCTATGACATAAATCACAGCAAGATCCTTTTTGACCCACCTCCTAGAGAAATGGAAATAAAAACAAAAATAAACAAATGGGACCTAATAAAACTTAAAAGCTTTTGCACAGCAAAGGAAACCATAAACAAGATGAAAAGACAACCCTCAGAATGGGAGAAAATATTTGCAAATGAAGCAACTGACAAAGGATTAATCTCCAAAATTTACAAGCAGCTCAATATCAAAACACAAACAACCCAATCCAAAAATGGGCAGAAGAACTAAATAGACATTTCTCCAAAGAAGGTATACAGATTGCCAACAAACACATGAAAGGATGCTCAACATCACTAATCAGTAGAGAAATGCCCATCAAAACTACAATGAGGTATCACCTCACACTGGTCAGAATGGTCATCATCAAAAAATCTACAAACAATAAATGCTGGAGAGGGTGTGGAGAAAAGGGAACCCTCTTGCACTGTTGGTGGGAATGTAAATTGATACAGCCACTATGGAGAACAGTATGGAGGTTCCTTAAAAAAGTAAAAACAGAACTACCGTATGACCCAGCAATCCCACTATTGGGCATATACCCTGAGAAAACCATAATTCAAAAAGAATCATGTACCACAATGTTCACTGCAGCTCTGTTTACAATAGCCAGGACATGGAAGCAACCTAAGTGTCCACCGACAGATGAATGTATAAAGATGTGGCACATATATACAATGAAATATTATTCAGCCATAAAAAGAAACGAAACTGAGTTATTTGTAGTGAGGTGGATGGACCTAGAGTCTGTCATACAGAGTGAAGTAAGTCAGAAAGAGAAAAACAAATACCGTGTGCTAACACATATATATGGAATCTAAAAAAAAAAAAAAAAAAAAAAAAAGGGGGGGTTTTGATGAACCTAGGGGCAGAACAGGAATAAAGATGCAGACGTAGAGAATGGGCTTCAGGACACGGGGAGGGGGAAGGGTAAGCTGGGACGAAGTGAGACAGTCACATGGACATATATACACAACCAAATGTAAAACAGATAGCTAGTGGGAAGCAGCCGCATAGCACAGGGAGATCAGCTCGGTGCTTTGTGACCACCTATAGGGGTGGGATAGGGATGGTGGGAGGGAGACCCAAGAGGGAGGAGATATGGGAACATATGTATATGTGTAGCTGATTCACTTCATTATAAAGCAGAAACTAACACAACATTGTAAAGCAATTACACTGCAATAAAGATGTTAAAAAAAACCCACAAAAAACAAAGGTAATACAAAAATTTATTGCCTCCTAATTATTTTTACTACATTTTAATAATATCTATGCACTTGAGGTTATTTACATCTCCTTTATTTATATAGTGAAAATCTGTGTTCCAAATGCTACTGTGCAATTCCTTCCAATACATTTAGTGATGCCACATTGGAGCTTGAAATTGGCCATAGTGGTATTATTTACACCCAACAAACACTACAAATGAAGGCCCTCTCCACCTTACTCCGCAGAGCCAGTTGTTAAACATTTACTAGCGCACCACTGTAAAATGTTTATTGTGTGACAGGCATTCTTGTAAGTGCTCAACTCATATTAAACGCTTTAATTAGATCATCTACAAGTCTATGGAGTAGCTGTTATTATGTCAATGTACAGATGAGGAACCTAAGGCAAGTTGTTTGATCTCTCAATGCCCATGGCCCACACTTTGAAAGTGGTGGAGCCAGGACCTGAATCTGGGCAAACTTTGCCTCACAGACGGCTCCCAAACACTTCACTCTGCTTTACACATTGTGATTGATGATCATCTCTGCCAAGGAAAAAAAACTGAAGAGTAGTTAGAGCCATCTTACTGTACATCCTAGTTTATGTGAGTGGCATTCCCCAGGATTACACAGAGCATAGTCTGACCTGCTACATGTGACGGTCTGTGCTCCAGGGTCCTTAAATGGAAAATGTGAACAGCAATAATCTCTACTTCTGTCTAATCGAGGTTGAAATGAGATAATATATGTAAAGCATTTAGCACGGCGTCTGATACTTAGCAAGCCTCTTAATCTCAGTTGTTTTCTTACTACTTTGTTCTATGTCCTATGTAGATTATCATTTTATATAACTATAGCAATTTTATAGAAGCAATGGTTTTCTTGCAAATTAAAGAAACAAGTTAGAGCAAGAATGAATATGCTAAAGAAAGATAATATAGTAGATAGTAAAGTAAAGGAAGGTTAGAAAAGAGAATGATAGGGAAATAAAAGGTATAGAGGACATGAAAGAGAAAATTTATGACAGAAAGTAGAGACTACAAATGTAGAAAAGAGAAAAATGAAGAAGGAACATAGAATGTTTCAATAAGTTCCTGAATAATCTTAATGCTGATAATGTTATTATTAACAAATTTCAAGATTACTTATAAACAGGGAAAATAATTCAGCCTTCCTTTAATACACACTATTATAACCCTTTCCAGATACTGTTGTCATGTACTTAGAAGTGTTTGCCAAGATAGACTGAGATTTTTGAAAGCAGGAATTTTATTTTATGCCTCTTCAAATTTCTATCATTTAGCAGCTTCTGTAACACAGACAGAACTCAATAAAAGTTGAAGTTAAATATCAAAGTTTGACACATTTAAACAAATATGCCATGTCTTGTGAATTTTCCATAACAGGGATACATTTTTAACAATCATAGATTCTCATTATCCCTCAAATCCATTTTACGATGATTTAGGAGTGGGTGACTGTTCTACAAAATGGTATGCTGAAAAAGAATCTACGTTTTATGGCATATGATTCAAAGTTAATTTTTATTGTAAGTATTTGCCCTAAGTAATGATCTTCAAAAACTGAAAAGGAGGGATGGCAGAAACATTTGCTGTGCTTCTAAGTTGGTGGTTGCCTATGGATCAATTTTACTCAAATTAATTTAGGTCCTTTGGTACATTTTTACTAAACATCATATTATTACAAATGTAAAATATGCCAAGACAGATACTGAGAGGAACGTATTTCAGTGTGACCTGCACTTAAATTTTTATTGGTACACAATTATGAAATATGTGATAAATCTAAAACATAAAATAAACATAATTATTGCATAACATTCTTAGAAGAAAATGAGATTTTTCATAAGTTCAGAGGAGACATTATAATGATTAATATTTGAGATATATGTCACAGAAATATTCCAAATAGGAGGAAACCCTTCCCTTCAGCATCAGAAGGCAGCATGCTCCTTGTCATTGTGCTTGCAGGTAGGTTCTGCTTGAAACTTCCACCTGACATAGATGGTGGAGGGACATGTGTGCAAGGGGAAGGAGACTGGACCAGAGTTTGGCCAGTAGGCTTTTTCATGAGTACTGTCATATGACTTCCACCCATATCCAACTGATGTTCTGAATCAAGAACTTATTTTTATTATGAGTAAAATTTCAGAGCATAGTTATTGATCATTTAAGACAAGACCTTATGCTAAATGCAAGAGATAAAATGGTGCATTTATTTACTCACTCATCCAACAATAACAACAAAAAAAGATAGTGAACACATCTAATATATACCTGAAATTATGCTAGGTTCTGGGAATATAACAGTGGTAACACACAGCTCCCTTTCTTTAAAGAGTTAAGGAAAGCACGATCCTTCTATCAATAGAAGGCCATGTGGCTCAGTGGAAAGAGCACATCCAATGGGATGAGGCAGACTTGCCTTTTATCCCTGTACTCTTCACCTATTCTAATTGTCATGTAAATCAGATAAACTTGCCAAAACTGGTTTCTCATATTTAAAATTGATGCAATGCCTAACTCATAGGATAGTTGTGAGAATCAAATAAGACATTTTGAGACTCTAGCACAGCAACTAACACGTTATAGACATTGAGTCAATGTAATTATTGATCATATCCTCATCATAAGCTCCATAACATTCATACTGGTGTTATTATGAATACATGTTGTATCAATATGATATGCTTATTAATCCTCATATTATACATTAGTCTCCATAAACAAAGACTTTGATTGCAAATACTGATATATTGTTTTTACCATCCACCTGTAGCTAGACTTAAGAGTCTTCTTACTATCTTAAGATTCAGGGAAATAAAACCCTCTCTGAATATATGATTGTTCTTATACTACTGAATGGAAAACTTCATTTCAATAAACAGTATGACATTCTACAGTTGTTAAAATGACAAGACATACAGTTAACCATTCAGCAAGTTATGGATAGTTAGTATTTTGGGGAAAGGTGGCATTGACTATTAGGGAAACAGAAAAATATTTTAATTTAAAGATACCATAAATTAAACCAAGTCTAAGGAACTATTCTGACTTACTTTTGGAGGTTAAATTGTAATAGAGAAAGGAGGACAAAGGAATATTGAAGAAATTATCATGTATATGTATCTCCTATGTATTAGGCATGATGCTAAATAAGCACCTACCAATTAGGTATATCGAGATAGTAAAGATGTAAGGTACATGATATTGCCCTTAATTTGCCATGAGAAAGATGAAAGAGATGAGGAAATGGGCACCAGAGCATGAGTTTTAAAAAATCCACATGACATTTGCCCCAGGTCAAATGATGGGTTTAGCAGAGCCACATTTTAAACACAAGTCTATGGGTCTAGCATCTTTTGGGGGAAAGATCGCTGCTCTGAAACCAGGTAGCAACTTTTGCCTAGGACGAGGCTAAAGAAATAAATCTAATGTTGCTGCATGACTATGTGTATGTTTACTGCCTCAAATACAATCTAAGTCTTAATAATCATAGATGCATCTTCCATTCCAAAAATGGAAGAATAAATTAAATTCCAAAGCCTGTAACTGGAAAGTAATTTTCATGTTTGGTAGTGAGCTGAATTATTACCTATTTTGTTTTACAGTAATACAATCTGTGAAGATCTATTTTTATTTATTTATTTTTAGAAACTAGTTATAGATAAACTAATGTCCATATCCCGTGTGGTTGATAACACATGTATCAGGTTTTATATGCTATGATAACCAATGTAAACTGCGTAAGGCCAATTTGAGCCTTTTTTAAATGAGTCATATCAGAAAGGGCCGAAACTAACTGGAGAAGAGGAGAGCGTTGGATGCTCTGCTTGTTATGGCTCAGTATTTCTGGATGACTAAGAAAGGTGCAGCAAAGCTTATCTGTTGAGTAGTTCTCAGAAAGCTAGTCTCAGACTCCATTCCTCTCCCTACAATTTTAATTGCTAATTCATGTGTAAATATTAATCCACCTCAAGAAGTGGCAATGAATGTTATCCGATATAATGTGCATGATGTATGATGAACTAAAACTCTGTAATATGTTCAAAAATCAACTGTGGCTTTCTGTGTATTAGTGCATTCCCCTCTGCTATTAAGAGGAAAGAAAAAACAGATAAGGCTGGGCTGTATGGTACACTGGCTTCTCATAATCTGTGCTGATATCTGTCAGCATTACTTCCTTTGGTTTATCACTTGCAGCAAACAGATTAGTAAACACCATTAGCTTGAGTCTAGTAACTACAATCAAATTATCTTTGACTGGAGAAATAACCACACAAGAAATTGTTTGCCACTAATGGGATCTGAGTGTCCTACTGAAGAGAAAACCCTGGTTATAATTGCTGCAAGATGGTGTACCGAGAATTTAAAAAAATGATTTCCAGGAGTCAACATTATCTCATCAAAACTGTGCAAATCTTCATTGTAAGATATCAAATTGATTTTAGAATATTTAGAAAACAAGGGGTCAGAGCCCAATAAATAGAAATTTGCATTTACACTTGGTGGTTAGGGAAAATGGTAGGAGTTAAGTGTAGTGAGGTTGAGATACATACTATGGAGTATCATCAAGTGTCAAACCCCTTTTTAACTATCTTTCCAAGATGGAAAAGTAATCCAAGAGCTTTCTTTAATATTCATGCTTTGAAGTGTAATGTTCAATTCATCACATACATCTAAAAAAATTCCCCAACTTCAGTTTGTATTACTAAGTATTCATAAATATTATACACCTTCTACTCCTTTTTTTTACCTTTTTTTTTTTTTTAGGAACCATGACATTTATTGAAACAACCAAGCAGTCATAATTTAAGAAAAAAATAGTTAATTGGCAGAAGATATGGTTCTTGTTGTTCCATCTGCCACAGGGTAATTACGAGACGATTGTGATGCTCTGTTCTCCAATTTCGCCAGTTGAAAATTACAATTAATAACATACACAGAAATCACTATTTTTTAAAAAATATTTCATCATTACAAAAAAATTATTTGGGATAGAAACGTTAACCTGTGTCCTTAAAAAGACAATAATTATCAAAAGAGCTGTGTTTTGACCTTGCTTTGTTTCGGATATGCTCCGACTATGAATGAATGTTTCTTTTCAACTTTTGGCTATAGATTTAACACCAAAGCACTGCTGATAAACTAACAGAAATTAGATGATAGAGCACTTTGCATTCCTCATAGGGCAGGGAGAAAAAAAAAAAAAAAACACCTTCCCCCAAACAACTCAATGTCTCACTAAATTTTCAAAAATACAGATTTCTGAAGCAATTCAGGTTTTCTCAGGAGGATAATTAAATGACTCCTCCTTAAAACTTCTTTGCTGGAATCATTTGGATCAATTCCATTTCAAATTATTTAAACAATACAGCACCTACTCCTATAATGTTCATCTCATAAACATTATACACCTTCAAATGGAATACTTCCAAAAGCCTATTGAACTGTAAGTTTTCAAAAACTGGACCGTGAGGAAGGCACTTTCCTTTATGTTCCAAGAAGCAGCATTTTAGTTACTGTTGTATAGATATGTCTTACAGAAGTGAGGTTTAAAAAATGAATTTGGGGCTTCCAGACAAATGATAAGCTATTAATAATTTTTGATCTAATGTTCAATTACATGCCTCTAGCTTGAGAGTCAGAGTCTTATGGTATAATGCCACTTTAAGGATAAAATTTTCAACCTCTGATAATGTTAGTTGTTTACACAGAATAAAAGCCCTTTAGAATCTAGCCCAATTATTTGTTCTTTGGGCTTTAGAGATAAAATTAAATCTTTCCAAAACCTTTTTTTTTTCCCAAACAAATGTCTAAAGGATTTTTTGCATTCAATATAGAAAACTTACTTTGTATTCTGATTTAATGGGGATATGTTCATTCTTTCTGCTAACATTATTCCTGAGATAATTCAAAATGATTGCAACTCTTACTTTGAGAAATATTACTTGGTGAATCAACAGATATGAATTTGGATGAAATTTAGATATAAGATCAAAGGCAGGACTGATCTTTTGTTAATCCTTGATGTTAACAATTGTTGGAAAACGGGGCAGTAAAAATATGTTACCTTAATACTTTTTCATTATCAGGTTGTCTAGATAAGGTACAAAATGGCATACTAATTCTGAAAAATCTACTAAATCTGTTCCACCTAAGTCCTGGGAAGTCAAAAACACAGACATTAAAAACTTAACAGTAAGTAGTTTCTGCCTAAAATATACTCAATTTAGGAATAAATCAGAATGTGTATCTTGCTTTGAGATGAAAATCCTTACCAATTATCCCAACTTCTATTCTTCCCCATTCAGAGCATCATAGAAATGATAGTCAATAAATATATATTGTAATATAAGTAGAGATATCATTTCATAAAAATTTGTCCAAATCATCTAGATTGTTTGCTAAAATGCAGTATTACAGACCAAACCTAAGACAATAGATTCAGTATCTCCGGAAATTAGAGCTGAGAAATCTATACTTTAATCATCTTTACATGACTTGTAAACTCATTAAAGACTGAGGTCCACTGGGATAGAAATCTGAAAAGAAAATTTGGACTTTGTTATAACAAGTTCCTTAGCTTATTGGAGGCCCTTCCTACTCTCTCTGGTCATTACCAAAGAAAGGAGGAGAGTTATACATTATTCATGCTCCAACCAACCACATGTGGTTGTGGGAGTTCACTGGTTTTCACTCATTCTTGTTTTGATAACTGTATTCAAGGTTTCACATTTTCCCAGGTACTGCTGTAGTGGTATTACACAAATTTTAAAGTGGAGTGCTTTCCTTGTTATTAAATTCTACGTATTGCACAATGCTTCTGGCTTCTTGATATGTAACTCGAAATGCAGGTCCAAATGGAAACCATTTTAAAATAGCAGTTATAAATAAATGAAATAATGCTATTGCTATAATAGCACTTCAAGTATACTGGAGTTTAAATAAGGTTTTTTGGCTGCTGTCTGCAATTCCAAAGATTAATCTACCATCATTTTTATGGAACAATGAGCTATAAATTAAAAACAAGTATTTGTAAAAATAATTCTTATAGTATACAAACATTTTAATGTCGATGACTGCATATATTGGTAATGACGGCCTTTATTGTATAAAGCTATACCACACTGCAGCTCTAAGAACACGCAAGATGTTGATTCTAGCCCTTTCCATATTTATATATATATATAATTTTTTAAAATAATGATATAGAGATATCTTAACAGAAAAAGTTCTCAAAAATTCCCTTTGCCCAAGTTCTTCAAAAGCAAAATGCTGTTTCTCTCCTCCATGCTCTTGACTTGCTAAGCCAACATAACACTTAACAAACTTAAACGGACAATATTTGTGATGTGGTGGACTTTAACATTTCTAGATTTTTTCGAAGTTTGAGGCAGGCAAACAGTTGGCAGGGGAAGATGTTTTGAGCAGAGGACCTGGTCTCCCAATATTGGATACGTCCTGCTGTCAATGTGGTTCCTTAAGAAGAGAATAGAACTGAACAGAACTAGGTGAAAAACTGTCCAGAGTACTGGGCAGATAATAACCATTTAAAAAAATTTATTCTAACTAGTAAATTTATAATCTTTTTAAATTGGCTACACCTCAATTTCCTAATCCACAAATGCCAAATCCAGGAACCAGGCCATTTTCTGATTCTATTAATCGACTCTGAAAGTCTGAACTGTTTTCTGTACTCTAAACTCTATAGTTTTTATGCTCCAAATTCAAAAAAGGAAAATACTGATGGTTCTTTGGTCACAGGAATGTATGACCACCAGAACTGACTATAAACCCACCAGAATTGCTTAATGTCAACCTCTCATCAGAATGAACACAAGCGTCTGAAAGCCAGTCAATAACCAATACCCTATCATATTGAAAGTCAGCCACATAGTAATAGCTACAATGGAGTAATTAATTCTGTTGTTAAAAGTGAATAAATCACAAAAAACTGCCACTTCTGAAGTCCTGTAATCCGTGCACTCCTGACTGCTCTAACCCTATACTATACTATCAGTTTGAAGCTTCAGAGAAATTATTTCTTAACACTTCACCATCCCTTTGCATTGGAAGCAAAATGAATTCAATTTTTGTTTCAGGTGTTGAATGGGAATAGTGGCCTCTTCTTTACTAATAGCAAAACTGCATTAACTATATGAGTCTTTACATTTTAAGGGGCAGAAATCAATTTTGGCTTATCTAGTGTGGTAAATGGAGTATATTTTTGTTAAAGCAATCATTAAGTAGGGAAATCTAAATGGGACACGCACACACACACACATTTAGGTCCCACTGTCATAAAGCAGTTTCCTCTCCAATTCAAACCAAATATTAGAGCCAAATGTTTAAAGAATAAATGAGAAGTGAATACCATGTTAATATGCCTCAGAGTTAAAGCTATAAATATGAGCTTTAAAACTTGTTTCTACTAGAAAAGGGAAAGAAAAAAGAGGACAGAGTAATGTTTTCCTTGACAATCATTTATTTTTTAGTGGCTAAACCACAATTTTCTTTGGGAGATGAATTTCCTAATAGAAGATCTCAAGGCCAGTATCATCTGTTAGATACACCATAGATTGAGACAGAAGGCATAACCAATCTGTATATAAACCTTTGTCCATCATGCTTAGTATCTGATATTCACCCAGGGACATGATTATATGATGAACATGTGCATGGTTTCTGGGAAGAACAATAATTATCTGTGGGTAGTAATGTGCAAGGATTGGAAGGAAAACTTAAAACTTATGTTGCAAGACCCCCAGTGGATGACTGAAATCTTGGATAATACTAAACCCTATGTGTACTGTTTTTTTCCTATACATACATATCTAGGATAAAGTTTAATTTATAATTAGGCAAAGAGATTAATAACAATAATAAAACAGATCAGTCTGACAATATACAGCAATAAAAGTTATGTGAATGTGGTCTCTCTCTCTCTCTCAAAATATGTTATTGTACAAATTTAATACGCTTTCCATCTTAATTAAGCACTTACAACACACTGTGGCAGTAACTTCTGCAGTTTGAGGTGCCATAGCAAAACTAGCACAAATTTCTTTTTCTTTCTTCACAATTGCATGGATAGAAGATCCATTCTTACCATAGAACTTAGCAATCTCAGCATATAATTTTCTTTCCTTAAGTTGAAAACTTTCACTATTTCACGAAGCACTTTAGACCTTCCCTTTGGCATATCCAAATTGCCAGCTTCATCACTCCTGAACTTTGGGACCATTATTAAATAAAGTAAGGGTTACTTGAACACAAGTCCTGCAACAATCATGAGAGTTGATCTGATAAGTGAGATGGCTACTAATTGATTAAAGGGTGGGATACACTGGATAAAGGAATGATTCATGCTCTGGGCAGGATGGAGCCTGATGACACAATATTTCATCACGCTACTCAGAATGGTGCAAAATTTAAAACTTATAAATTGTTTGTTTCTGGAACTTTCTATTTAATGTTTTCATACCATAGTTGACTGTGGGTAGCTGAAACTGTGGAAAGTGAAACCACAGATAAGAGGTCTCCTGTATTTTGAATCTACAGCTCAGTCAGAGAGATTTGACTTCGTAATATTACTGAGCCTTCCAGTTCAAGAACATGTTATACTGTTTCCTTTACCTAGATAAATTTGATTGATTCATTGTTCTATAACTTTTAGCATAGATCACACACATATTTTGTTAGATTCACACATATTTCATGTTTCTTTGAGCCCACTGTAAATGTCATTTTATATAAAAATTCTCTGCAATTGTTCCATGTTAGCCTACAGATATAAAATTGATTAGTATATACTGACATTGTATCTTACAACCTTGCTAAACTCACTCACTATTTTTAAGAATTTTTTCACAGATTCCTTGAGATTTCCTAAGCAAAAAAAAAAAAAAAAAAATTATTTCATTTTTGGATACACAGTTTTAAAGTTTTAGTTTGCAATCTCTATGACTTTTACTATTTTATTAAATTGTCTAGGATTTCTTATACAATGCACTGGTGCCACATTTGTAACTTGACAAATAGGGCCTTCACTTTTACCAATTCTATGAGACGAAGAGAGAGAAAAAATAATGGGGATTCTTTCAACATAATTTAGTCCACAGGGGCCTTTTCTGCCATTTCTTCTGGCTAGAAAGATGAGTTTTTTTCTTGGAGTTTCAGTTGCCTGCTGCCTCTGCCACAGCTCTAGGCCTGGATTCTATCTTCAGGGCACAGGCAGAAGAGATAACAGAAGGATAAAAAGATAGGAAGAAAAATGGAGATCTCCTTTACATCCTCCATCTTTCAAAGGCCCACTTTCCTGGTCTTCTTGCAAGAAAAATGGAGATTTCTCTCAGAATTATTGATGACCAGATTGCGTAATAGCAGTGTACATACTGATCAACCTCTGATCAAAGGACTGAAAGAAATGCATTAAAAAAGTAAATGGGAAACTTTACATGAGCTTCTCCAAATTTTGACTTTCCTTCCAACTATGCCTGATTCAGAATTTTCAAGTAGTTGTGTTTTGTCCAGAAATTTCAGTTATAATCTGTGAGAAAAGAAGGCTCTAATAAGCTTATCTGTTTTTTTCTAGCACCAGTAGGATTATTTTTATATAAAAATATAAAAACATTTAAGGAAAAAAATATGCAACTGTCATACAAAGTCTTCAAGGAAATAAAGAGAAAACATTACTCAGTTCCTTGTATGAAGCCAATATCTCTTTGAACACAAGATCAAAAATGGGCACCATGTAAAAGAAAAATTCTGGGCCAAACTAAATAAACTTAGGTGTTTACATTTATATGTAACTCATACAATGGATTAGTGTAGTCATTAAAATAAATATGAAGATCTATACTTAGTTACTGGAAAATATCTTTAAAATAAATTAGCATGTGAGTAAGTACATGCTACAAAGTTTTAAAATCACCATAATATTTAAATAAATTTACTTAAAAATATGCAAGACATGTATGTCTGTATGTAAATTATATGCCTATAAATAATAAAAACATTGAAATATTAACAGTGGTTATCTTTGGGTGGAGGAATTCTGGTGACTTTTTGTCACTTCTTTTTCTAATTTTCAATAATGTACCTGGATTTACTGTGTAAAAGAAATATAAATGCATTTATCGTATTGGTAAGTGAAATATGTTTTTAAAAGTTTTAAGGCACATTACAATTCTCTGCAACAGACAGGGAGAAGGAACAGAATGTGTTCCTGTGTGTTGAATTTTAAACAGAGCACTATTTACAATAAGAACTAGATCCCAGTACACTAGATATTGAATGATTAATGAAACAAACATCTTATTTTATAACGTGTATTTTGAAATTGATATTTTATTGAGGCTTTTCTTCATTTCATGGGGTTTTCAGTAGCTTATAATAGAGTCAGGTGGAAGACCAGTTAACATTAACAGTGTACAAATTCAGAAGACCTGGGTTCAAACAATGGGTCTTTCACTTCCTCTTTGTGTGATCTTAGACTTGCTTCAAATTATTTTCAATGACTGCTATAAACCTGAATTGAATAGTTTCTCTTGCTCCACTTAACAGCCATGCATCAATGTTTGAAAAAGAATTGGCAACGGTGGGAATTCCTGAGAAGGGTAAATGCGACTAGAAGGTAGTTGTGAGATGAAAACTTACTTTTCATTGCACACCCCCTGAATCTTTTGAATTTTTATGGTATGTATACTTCACATATTTAAAATTAAATTTAAAGTAACAAAAAACTGATGGCGGGGAGAGAGACAGAGAATAAAAATAATCTGGCAACTAATGACTAATTGTGTACATATATATGTATGTGTATATGTATGTACACACATATATGTAATTTCATTTGCATAACAGTATACACACACCTTATACATGATTATGCAAATTAAAATAACATTTTCTATCTCACAGGTTCTTATGAGTGTTAAGTGAGCTAATTCATGCAAATATGGGCTAGATTATAATACTCAAATGTCAGCTATCATTATACTTACTATTACTATAAGCACACATTAAGCATATTAAACGAAAAGTTTGGCTCCTACTGGGTTAGATTAATTTATGTAGAGTTGCTCCTGTGAAAACTAGCTGGATTATAAACAGGAACAATCATTTTAAGCAGCTGTCCTTCTCTTCTCTTTCTATGGTGGCTTCATGATTATGGTACTTCTCTCTATGGTCAGCGTTCATGAGGTGCTCTTGAATTTAGTTTTTGCTCTTCAAAAGAAGCACTGCCTTCTTCTTAAGGTGCTGTACAGCTCCCCTACCCCAAGAAAATTTTATATGTGACAAACTATACATATTTTACAGTGAATTAAACCTACACATACCCCAAATGTGTCACACAGCACATACTCACCAACCTCAACCACACAGAGATATTCATTCAACATGTTTAAATAAATCTAACTTCTAAAAATTTCTCTGTTCTTTAGTTTCAACTATGATAATGTAACTGAGCAGGACCCTATGAGGCCTTCCCCACCCCTGTCCTCCACTTGCCTTTTGTATGCAGAAAAACTTTAGTCAAAGAATAAGTTTAATCAGAGAAGTGAGACAATGCAGAAAGAAAGGAAAACAGTCAAGCAACACAAAATAATAATACTGTAGCCATTAAATGAAGTCAAGGACCTTTAGTTCTTCCTTAAGGACTATGGATAATATTCTGAGCCGCATTTTGAGCTGTTTTGCAGACACTGAAACCCCCACCAGGTGGAAGAAGTTAACTGTCTAGTGCCTACAAACATGTAGACCCCAGAACAACTGGAACCAAAAGGTTGATGATGCTGACTCCCAATTACCTCACCACCAACCAATAAGAAGAATATCCACAAGCTGATCACTCCCTGATCCTTTAACACTATAAGACTCCTTACTACGCCCTCCAGGGTGTGTCACACAGTCTTGACGGCATTAGTCACTGTGGCCCTCTTTGCCTGGCAAAGCAATAAAAGCTACTCTTTCTACTTCACCCCAAAATCTGTCTCTGTGTTTCTATTTGACACCAGTGAACAGAGGCCAAGTTTCGACAACAAGACAGTTATATTAATAGCAATGCTCACAATAGCAATGCTCACAAAGATTGTAATATGAAATACTTTTTAGCCTGTTAAACTCTTGAAATAGTTTTGCTTTAACTGGTTTTTAATCATTATTGTAACATGGCTAAATGAAAGAATATCATGATATAATACATTAAAAATAAAGAATATCCACATACATATCATACCTTGTATTAAAATAAGCAATTACAAGGAAAATCATTTAATTTACCTAAATGTTAACAGTGGCCCTGTTCACAAAGAGAAATTGAGAGATAATTTTATTTTTTTCTTCTTTATTATTTTATATTTTCTATCATATATTTTACTTACTATATCATATATCTTATATTTGTGTAATAATACATAAATAAATTCAAAAGTATATTTTCCAGTGGCATATTTTCCCAAAAGTTTTAAAGCAAATTGTAAAATTAAAACGTATATCGGGCAGGGGGGTGGGATGAATTGGGAGATTGGGATTGACATATATACACTAATATGTATAAAATAGATAACTAATAAGAACCTGCTGTATAGCACAGGGAACTCCATTTCGCTATACAGTAGAAACTAACACATTATAAAGCAACTATACCCCAATAAAAAAATAAATAAAAATAAAATGTATACACCCACCATATAGGAAAGACCAGTGCATTTGTTGTTGTTTCTGCTGTTTTTGTGATTTATTAAAGTCATAAATCCTAAAGATTTGACTACTGATTCCAAATTTTAAAAAATGTTTCATTTTAATTACCCCCAAAAAGTAAAGAACACTTCTTACTAATTTTATTTATTTATTTTTTATTGGGGTATAGTTGTTTTACAATGCTGTGTTAGTTTCTACTGTACAGTTAGGTGAAGTAGAGTTCCCTGTGCTATACAGCAGGTTCTGATTAGTTAACTGTTTTATACATATTAGTGTATATATGTCAATCCCAATCTCCCAGTTCATCCCACCCCTCCCTTCCCCCTCTTGGTGTCCATACGTTTGTTCTCTACATCTGTGTCTCTATTTCTACCTTGCAAACGAGTTCATCTGTACCATTTTTCTAGATTCCACATATATGTGTTAATATACGATATTTGTTTTTCTCTTTCTGACTTATTTCATTCTGTATGACAGTCTCTAGGTCCATCCATGTCTCTACAAATGACCCAATTTCGTTCTTTTTTATGGCTGAGTAATATTCCATTGTATATATGCACCATATCTTCTTTATCCATTTGTCTGTCGATGGGCAATTAGGTTGCTTCCATGACCTGGCTATTGTAAACAGCGCTGCAATGAACACTGGGGTGCATGTGTCTTTTTGAATTATGGTTTTCTCTGGGTATACGGCCAGGAGTGGTATTGCTGGCTCATATGGTAATTCTATTTTTAGTTTTTTGAGGAACCTCCATACTGTTCTCCATAGTGGCTGTATCAATTTACATTCCCACCAACAGTGCAAGAGGGTTCCCTTTCTCCACACCCTCTGCAGTATTTGTTGTTTGTAGATTTTTTGATGATGGCCATTCTGACTGGTGTGAGGTGATACTTCCTTGTAGTTTTGATTTGCATTTCTCTAATGATTAGTGATGTTGAGCATCTTTTCATGTGCCTCTTGGCCATCTGTGTCTTCTTTGGAGAAATGTCTATTTAGGTCTTCTGCCCATTTTTTGATTGGGTTGTTTTTTTAATATTGAGCTGCATGAGCTGTTTATATATTTTGGAGATTAATCCTTTGTCCATTGTTTCATTTGCAAATATTTTCTCCCATTCTGAGGGTTGTCTTTCGTCTTGTTTATGTTTTCCTTTGCTATGCAAAAGCTTTTAAGTTTCATTAGGTCCCATTTAGTTTTGTTTTTATTTCCATTACTCTAGTTACAAAATTTAAATCTATTAAAACTATTGCTATTTTGGAAAGAAGATGAACTCCTTGGATGTTTCATATGGGAAGTGGAAGAACATCAAGAGATCATTAACCTGTTTGAGTGTGGGTTCATATTTAGCAGAAGAATTATAAAGTTAAAATACTCTAGGAATTCCCCTGGAGTACAACATTTTTGGGCAGGCATAAAATGACTACGTCAAAAACTTTAGAGAACGTGAAAATTGTCTTATTCACAAGCAATCCCAGGACCCAGGCATTGTGAGTCACATAGTAGGGCTTTTATGTTATGCTGATAACTATTTATAATTTTCACTAATAGTAGTTTTGGAATAATAAAGTGAAAGCAAATAACGTAATAATATAACTAACAGACTCTTTAGAAATATAGTGAAAATTAATAAAAAGAATTTTTGGTGGTAGAAATGTTTGGAACTAGAGTCTTGACTTTGAATTATAAAACATATACAATAGATCATAGAAAGTTTTAATACAGATTTCTAAAGAAAGTATTATTTTAAATATTGTTAAGTTATGAGCGCTTATTATATCTTGATTTAGGATTGAGATGTGATATACTTAATATACTGGGGGCAAGGATTTACATTAAATAAAAAGGAGGTTAATCATTTTATTTAAAGAAAATATACCAAATTCCATAAAAGTAGAAACCTTAAATGAAATATATTATTTAATTTTTGTCCCCTACAGTATATAAAATATATGTTGCATTCAGTACTAAACATGATTGAAGTATTTCTTATTAGTACAAGAAATTTATTAGCCTTAATATATTTATTGAAAATAATAAAAATGTTTCAAGGTGCTCCATAAAATTAAATAGTTCAATCTTTGAAAGTTTCAGTATTGAAGATTGAGATTGCTATGTTAACTACAATTATTCTTATAAGATAATTGGTTTAAAACTATTATTATTAAGCAAAACAAAATTTGGTAACTGAGGACTCAATGTACCATATACTTAAATGTGCTCTAGAGGCCAATTAGTTTTGACCCTCCAAACTCTAGATCCATATTTGAATAATACTAGTTGTTTAAAACTATCTAAAAGGATGGTTTTCTTCAGCTAAAGTATGTGTTTATTGCACCCTCCATTGGAACAGAAAATCTGAAGAACCTGTGAGCAAGTTCCTTTGGCTTCTAGTCAACAACTAACAGCAATATATACATACATTACTTCATAATGAATGCACATCAGCAAAGAAGTACAACTTATTTACTTTTCCTTTAAAATATACGGTTGCCATTTGGATTCTGCATCTCAACGGCTCTGTCTCTGATGCTGTGTCTCATGGGCATCATTTAAAGCGACAAGCCTAAAAATTATGGCTCTCCTTCTGTCTTCCCCATAACTGCTAAAGAATCGCACATCTGTTCCCCAGTTTTGCTTGATTAATAATGATGTGCAAAATAGGAATTATCTGCTCACCCTCACTTGGGAAAGAAAAACAGGGGGCTCAGGAATACTAAACAAATTATGTATGAAGCAAAATCTTTCCCATCAGCTCAGTGCCAGGAGGGATTAGACCATTGTTTACATATGGATAGCCTCTAATTTTAGTGGTGCATCAATTTGCTAGACTTGAAAGGATCTTTTCTCCTTAATTTTGGAGTTGAAAAGAGATACTATTTTGGTAAAATCACAAGGATAAAAATGGGTTCTAGATCTGTGTCTGCCAACAATCTGCAGTAAGGCAATTACATTGTCATATTATTTGGATTTAAATAATAATTGTTTGTCACACAAAAATCATTCATATTTTTTTTCTCTTCTACAGCTTCTGCCTTAATGATACTGAGTTTACTCAAATAGCATTGAGTATGGTTTGAGGAAAGAAAAAATGAAAACACAGATGGAGAATATATTTACTTTGTATTAATTCAAGTAGTATTGATTGAGTACCTTCTATGTCAGAATTAAACAGAGGAAAAGACATTGGAAATTATTTTGATTAGCTACATAATATTAGTTTTCATGGATGTCTCAGAATTTGTTTTAATAATGCCATATTTTTGAAATTCCAATTTTTTATCTCTATATGAAACACAGCAAAGTACATCCTAAAACAAACACTTCTTTGCTCATTTCCCAAGGATATATTCCTAGAAGTAAAATTTGGGCTAAGTAGTATGCAAATTTTTAAGACACTGGCACTTCCGTGCACTGCTGGTAGGAAAGGAATTTGATTCAATTTTCAATGAGGAACATTTGACAATATGTATACAATTTCTTCCACCTTTAACAATAATCTATCTTTCTGTATATATGTCACATTTTGCAACTTAAACGAAGTGTTGAGATCTAGGTCATCTCACATTTGGGGGAAAAAAGTTTTTTTGTAATTTATGCCAAAGCAGTGAAAACTCCATGAGTAAGTGGTTAATAAAACAGACTCTTCGTCTTCTGTGATTATTCAGTGCAAGTTTTATTACAGTTATACCAATTGAACCAGTAGTCTAAAATTAGTACAGGCTCTGTCAACACTTGGTTGAGATTGGGGTTCTGTCTACTTTAAGTGCAAACAAATAGACATCTGAAGCACCTGCTTTTCAAAAGAGTGACCACCAAATGTAATAGACAGAACACAGGATCTAATGCTACCATAGTGAGGATGGCATTTTATTGTTCCTCCAAGATTAGTGATTTTGTTCTGTTTGTTAACTGGTAAAACCATGTTTGTAAATAACTTAATTTCCACTTTATACAGCCAGAATTTACTATATCCCATTTCAAATTCCTACTATATAATTAATAAAGCAGGAAGAGCAGCGACTGTTCTTAGGACTTTTCCTAAAAACAGTATCTCCAGGTTACTGAAAAACACAATAAAATCTTGATGGAGTAAATTATCATTGGTACACACAGCACATATTTTAAAGCTTTCAACTTAGCATGTTATCAAACACAAAACTAAATATCATAGATTTGTGTAAATTAGACTTCAGTTACAATGAAAAAAAAGGCATAAAAATGATGAGAGGAATCTGACTCCCCTTTCTTAAAACTGAGAAATATATCTTGTTTTCTAGTGCCAAAAATAGGGTTGTTATTACCTATCATGTGAAACTTTTTAGAGAAGTAGTTGGAGAAAAAAAAAATTCTCAAAAAAAATTTTTTTGTTTTCCAGTTGAGCAAAATCACACGCAATGCTACTAGACTGCCAACACATGACGTTCTAACTTCCAAGCCCAAAACACAAGCCTTTAAGACCCTAGCTATCTAGGAATCTTCTGTCTTTGAGCAATGGGAATCTAAATTCATCTAAATTCACTTGTACAAGCCAGCCAACATTCATGTAACCTCATTTAGGACTGGATGACATATTTGTTAAACTGGAGACTGAGATTTGGTTCATGTTAAAATCAACTGAGTTTGTGAGATACAATTTTTACTAAAGTACAAATGGATACAAGTCTAAATTCTAAGCTTAAAACTCAGAACAGCAAATTGATTAAGACTAGGTGGAACCTCATTACAAAGATTCAGCATCTTAAGTATGCTCTGTGTTTTGCTCTTTAGGAAGATTCTGGTGATAAATGATAAAATTATACACACACACACAGACACACACACACACGTATGCAAGTTTATACCAGGTTCAGTATTTTAAAATTAGTCAATGTAATTCATCACAGTAACATAATAAAACAGAAATATTTTATTTTAAAATCACTTGCTATCAAGAATAAGACAATTATGTCCCCTCTTACTATTCCTTTTCAATATCACATGAGAGTTTCAACTAATGTAATAGGATAAGAAGAGATATAAAGTATATAGATTGACAAGAAACAAAACTATCTTTTCAGATGACATGATTATCTATAGACATAATAAAAAAAATCAACAAAAAATACTCCTGAACTAACAAGTAATTATAGCAAGATTGCAGGATACAAGGTAAAAGTAATTTTTCTATATACCGGCAAAGAACAAGTGAATTGGAAATTAAAAACACAATACCATTTACCTTAGCACCCCAAAAATAAAATACTTAGATATAATGAACTATAAAAAAGATCTACATGAGGAAAACTACAAAACTCTGATATCACAAAACTTTGATAAAAGATATCAAAGAAAAACTAAAACTAAATGGAGAGATATTCCATGTTTATGGATTGGAAGACTCAATATTGCCAAGATGTCATTTCTTCCGAGTTTGATCTTTAGAGTAAAAAAAATCCCAATCAAAAGCCCAGCAAGTTACTGTTTATATGGAGAGGCAAAAAAGACTCAGAATTGCCGACACATATTACGGAAGAAAAACAGAGTAAAGGTTTGACAGAATCTGACTTCAAGACTTTTTAATAATATTACATTAATCAAGACAGTATGGTATTTGTGAAAGAATAGACAGATCAATGGAACAGAATAGAGGGCCAAGAAAGAGACCCAAATAAATACAGTCAACTGATCTTTGATAAAGAAGCACAGACAATACACTGATTTAAAGATAGTGTTTTCAACAAGTGGTACTAGAACAAAAGGATATCCACATGCAAAATAATGTATCTAGACACAGACCTTACTCCTTTCATAAAAATTAATGCAAATGGATAACAGACTTAATTGTAAAATGTAAACCCCTAGAAGATAACATAGGAGAAAATCTAGGTAACCTTGGGCATGGCAATGACTTTTTAGATACAACACTAAAGGCATGATCCATGAAATAAATAATTGATAAGCAGACTTCATTAAAAACTTTTGCTCTGCAAAAGACACTGTCAAGAGAATGAGAAGACAACCCACAGATGGGGAGAAAATATTTGCAAAAGACATGTCTGACTAAGGAATGCTATCCAAAGTATACAAAGAACTCTTGAAACTCACCAATAGGGAAAAAAAAACTTGATTAAAAAATGGGCAAAAGACCTGAAAAGACACTTCAGCAAAGAAGATTTGGAGATGGCAAATAAGCATATGAAAAAATGTTCCACATCATGTATCATTAGGGAAATGCAAATTAAACAATGAAATACCACTACATGGCTATTAGAATGCACAAAATCTGAAACACTGATGACACCAAATCCTGGTGACAATTCGGAGCAATAGGAACTCTCGTATATTGGTGGTGGGAATGCAAAGTGGTACAGCCACTTTGGAAAACAATTTGGCAGTTTCTTGCAAAACTAAGCACACTTATACCATCAGATCCAACAGTCACACTCCTTGGTATTTACCCAAAAGAGTTGAAAACTTAAGTCCATATATAAACAAGATGTTTTTAACAGCTTCATTAATAATTGCTAATATATACAACACTGTAAATCAACTATACTTCAATACAATAAGTTTTTTTAAAAGAAATAATTGCCAAAACTTGGAAGCGATTAAAAATGGTCTTCAGTAGTAAATGGCTAAATAAACTATTTTGTGGGATATTCAAACAATGGAATATTATTCAGCACTAAAAAGATAAGAGCTATAATCAAGACTTCAAAAAAACGTGGAGAAAATGTAAATGCATATTACTAAGTAAAAGAAGCCAATGTGAAAAGGCTACTTACCATATGATCCTAACTATATGACATTCATTCTGGAAAAGGCAAAACTATGGAGACAAAAGAGTTCAGTGGTTGTTAGTGGGGAGGGACCTGTTTACAATAAGTGGTGCAGGATTTTTAGGGTACTTAAAAAACTCTGTATGATATTAAAAAGTTTTATACTTGTCATTATACGTTTTTCAAAACCATAGAACGTACAACGTTAGAGTGAACCCTGATGCAAACTATGCACTTTGGATGAGAATGATGCGTCAATGTAGCTTCATCAATAATAACAAATTTACCACTCTGCAATGTTGACAGCAAGGGAGGCTGTGCCAGTGGGGTTTTGGGATTACTTGAGAACTCTGTACTTTCTGCTGAATTTTGCTGCAAACGTAATATTGCTTCTGAAAATAAAGTCTGTTTAGGGGATGAGAGGAAGTAAGATAAAAAATAAATAAAACAACAACAAGGGAAAATGAAATTAAATAAAATCATTTTCTAAGCCAATTCTATGCACAGTGCATTAAAAAAAACTCATTGCAAAGTAGAACTAGGAAGAACCATCTATAATCTAATTCTGTAGAAACTCAGCTAATACATTTTACTTATAAAATGTCCTATATTAAAAAGTGATAAAATTTTCAAAAATTATACAAAGACTATCCATATACAAAGGGTTCTGAAACTTTCTAGTTTCACACCATCCCTAGAGGTTCAGAATTTTTTTTCACCTCACTCCAGGCCAAAACAAATACTTAAAAGTTTCCTTTAAAAAGTACTAAAAAGTCCAAACTATATAATAAGCATCTGTATTCTAAAAACTTAACAGTCATTTGAAAAAAGTAATAAAAATAAATTGTAAAAGAAAATCTTTACTTCACTTTTAAAAACCACAATTATTGGGCTTCCCTGGTGGCGCAGTGGTTGAGAATCTGCCTGCCAATGCAGGGGACACGGGTTCGAGCCCTGGTCTGGGAAGATCCCACATGCCATGGAGGAAATGGGCCCGTGAGCCACAGCAACTGAGCCTGCGCGTCTGGAGCCTGTGCTCCGCAACAGGAGAGGCCCCGATAGTGAGAGGCCCGCGCACCGCGATGAAGAGTGGCCCCCGCTTGCCGCAACTAGAGAAAGCCCTCGCACAGAAACGCAGACCCAACACAGCTAAAATAAATAAATAAATAAATTTATAAAAAAAAAAAAAAAAACCAACCACAATTATTGTGGGGGGTTTTTTTTGATTTAACACTTTTTTTAACATCTTTATTGGAGTATAATTGCTTTACAATGGTGTGTTAGTTGCTTCTGTATAACAAAGTGAATCAGCTATATGTATACATATATCCCCATATTTCCTCCCTCTTGCGTCTCCCTCCCACCCTCCATATCCCACCCCTATAGGTGGTCACAAAGCACTGAGCTGATCTCCCTGTGCTATGCAGCTGCTTCCCACTAGTTAATGATTTTACATTTGGTAGTGTATATATGTCCATGACACTCTCCCACTTCGTCCCACCTTACACTTCCCCCTCCACGTGTCCTCAAGTCCATTCTCTATGTTTGTGTCTTTATTCCTGTCCTACCCCTAGGTTCTTCAGAACCTTTATTTTTTTAAATAGATTTCATATGTATCTGTTAGCATACGGTATTTATTTTCCTCTTTCTGACCTACTTCACTCTGTATAACAGGCTCTAGGTCCATCCACCTCACAACAAATAACTCAATTTCGTTTCTTTTTATGGCTGAGTAATATTCCATTGTATATATGTGCCACATCTTCTTTATCCATTCATCTGTCGATGGACACTTAGGTTGCTTCCACGTCCTGGCGATTGTAAAGAGAGCTGCAGTGAATGTTGTGGTACATGACTCTTTTTGAATTACGGTTTTCTCAGGGTATATGCCCAGTAGTGGGATTGCTGAGTTGTACGGTAGTTCTATTTTTAGTTTTTTAAGGAACCTCCATACTCTTCTCCATAGTGGCTGTGTCAATTTACATTCCCACCAACAGTGCAACAGGGTTCCCTTTTCTCCACACCCTCTCCAGCATTTATTGTTTGTAGATTTTTTGATCATGGCCATTCTGATGATGGCCAGTGTGAGGTGATACCGCATTGTAGTTTTGATTTGCGTTTCTCTAATGATTAGCGATGTTGAGCATCCTTTCATGTGTTTGTTGGCAATCTGTGTATCTTCTTTGCAGAAATGTCTATTTAGTTCTTCTGCCCATTTTTGGATTGGGTTGTTTGTTTTTTTGATATTGAGCTACATGAGCTACTTGTAAATTTTGGAGATTAATCCTTTGTCAGTTGCTTCATTTGCAAATGTTTTCTCCCATCTGAGAGTTGTCTTTTCATCTTGTTTACGGTTTCCTTTGCTGTGCAAACGCTTTTAAGTTTCATTAGGTCCCATTTGTTTATTTTTATTTCCATTTCTCTAGGAGGTGGGTCAAAAAGGATCTTGCTGTGATTTATGTCATAGTGTTCTGTCTATGTTTTCCTCTAAGAGTTTTATAGTGTTTGGCCTTACATTTAGGTCTTTAATCCATTTTGAGTTTATTTTTGTGTATGGTGTTAGGGGGTGTTCTAATTTCATTCCTTTACATGTAGCTGTCCAGTTTTCCCAGCACCACTTATTGAAGAGGCTGTCTCTTCTCCATTGTATATTCTTGCCTCCTTTATCAAAAATAAGGTGACCATACGTGCGTGGGTTTATCTCTGGACTTTCTATCCTGTTCCATTGATCTATATTTCTGTTTTTGTGCCACTACCATACTGTTTTGATTACTGTAACTTTGTAGTAGAGTCGGAAGTCGGGGAGTCTGATTCTTCCTGCTCCGTTTTCCTTTCTCAAGATTGCTTTGGCTATTCAGGGTCTTTTTTGTTTCCATACAAATCGTGAAATTTTTTGTTCTAGTTCTGTGAAAAATGCCATTGGTAGTTTGATAGGGATTGCATTGAATCTGTAGATTGCTTTGGGTAGCATAGTCATTTTCACAATGTTGATTCTTCCAATCCAAAAACATGGTATATCTCTCCATCTGTTTGTATCATCTTTAATTTCTCTCATCAGTGTCTTATACTTTTCTTCATACAGGTCTTTTGTCTCCTTAGGTAGGATTATTCCTAGGTACTTTATTATTTTTGTTGCAGTGGTAAATGGGAGTGTTTCCTTAATCAGGAACAAGGCAAGGTTGCCCAATCTCACCACTATTATTCAACATAGTTTTGGAAGTTTTAGCCACAGCAATCAGAGAAGAAAAAAAAATAAAGGGAAACCAAATCGGAAAAGAAGAAGTAAAGGTGTCACTGTTTGCAGATGATATGATACTATACACAGAGAATCCTAAAGACTCTACCAGAAAACTACTAGAGCTCTTTAACTAGAGCTCTAGTAAAGTAGCAGGATATAAAATGAATGCACAGAAATCTCTTGCATTCCTATACACTAATGATGAAAAATCTGAAAGGGAAATTAAGGAAACACAATTATTGTTGATATACCTATGCCTGAAAAGCCCCGCATACCTTCTCAAGTCTAGAAACCAGATTAGACATCACCAACCTCCTTAACTATTCCATGGAGATTTTTGATATTTTATTTTTGCTGTTAGCGTCATTAATTACAATGATGGAAAAATCTAAATTGTTAAAGATATGATATTATCAAAGCAATGTAACGTGATTTAATGCTGAAGCACAGAATTATCTCAAGCTAGTAATGCATACAGTATCTGAAAGATATCAAGTTTGCTGTGTTTTCTTTGAAAAGGTAAAATATCTTGTGGGTCTTGGATTATCTCAGTTAACCAGTTTGGACTGATGATCATATACTCTTTCAAAGATTTCCTAGTATTAACATTTACCACATTTGCTTTAATGTTGGATAAAACTGTCATAAATACACTTTTGAAATCTACCAAGTGATGGTTAGAAAGTATATTTTAAATATTAATATGTTAATATCCTCCAGACTAAAATTAGTTTGTAATTGTACCAAGTGTTTATTTTTCTTATCATTTACAGTTAGATCAAAACACACTAATTTGCTAAACAATGCACCATATACCTGTACTTTTTTTTAACTTTTGAGTCCAGCTCATTCTAGGGTCTTAAATCAAATGAAGTTAATAAAACAATACAAACAAACAAAAAGACATCTCTGTCCCCAGGACATAAAGCCAAAGCAAAACCATAAAAGAATAAAAATGTGAGTCACTGTTTTCTAATACAAGAACGCAACTACTGCTTCTTTATTAAAACAATGTAAAATTTTCTTCAGCAACCTGCAAATAGGTCAAATAGCAAAGAGTTTGAAAATGCCCCATGAGTTCTTTTGAAATTCAAAAATTGTTCTTCTATAAAAATTAAGCTCAATTGTGACAGAGAGTTGGCTTGTTAAATGACCCAGAAAAATCCCCCCAGGCATGATCTTAAGGCAGAGAACTACCTGGGACTTGTCCTCCCCAGTCAACAGGCGCCTTTTTCATTAGGTAATGCTTTTGCTATTCATCTAGGGCAAGGAAAAAGGCAAGCATGATTACCTCTGCTACGTTTGGAGTCTGACTTTAAGTGACCACTTTTCATTGTGAGTTTTTGAAATCTTTAAGAGAAGCTGTGAAGGAATGTAATAAATTCGAGAAATAAAGCTGTCTCAAGCACCCCACAGATTCCAGTGGATATAATTTCACAGAACGGAGTTACTGCTTAGGACAGCCAAGATATTCTTAATGCTCCTATCTATAGCCCAAGATTCTCTGATTTACTGTTCTAGAGGGGATAAAGTGTTCAGGTTAATACAATGAGAAAGAAACAAAAGCTACAAACAAAATATGTGATTTAGTTAATATACTACTATTTGGCTTCCTGAATATCGCAGAAATTTATATGACTAGATGTCGGTCTATTATTTCAATGATTCAAATAGTACTGAATGTCAGAAGAAATAAAATCAAAGTATCTAAAAAAACAACAGCAACTCCCCAAAACAAAACAAACAAACAAGAAACACTGCAAAGAATGAAAGGAAGTTCTGTTCATTCTTTTGGATATCTTGGAAGCCTAAATGCATAAATCCAACTGAAAATTCATATTTTAAGGCACAGTTCACTTATAATTTTATTAGAAATCATGAGCTTTCTGCATGTTATGGAATAAGCATAAATAAAATAAGCTATTAATTCCTGAAAAAATATTCAAAATAGTTATTTCTCAAATACTAGTAGTTTATTTTTTTAAATTTGATCTCTTTGTGTATATCCTCCATTATCTTGCAGGAAGCTAGTATGCTACTAGAAGTTGAGTTTGACAACAAATCCAAAGACTTGCTAGTCTTTATTTTTTGGAACTTGATTATGTTCTCTTCACTTCTCTATGTTCATCAGTAACATATTCTGTCTTCAAGGACAAGCACAATTCATTCTTTCTCTACAGAGCATTTGTCTTTTCATGAGCTGGCATAATAAAGATGGTGAACTCTCTACTTCAAAGACACCAGCTTCTCATAATCTTACATTACTTACAAATTCTGTTGAGAACCTCTTGCCCTGATATGTGTGCACTCAGCTACATTATCTATTTATCATCTTATCATCTGCAAGCACCTACACTTGTTCTCTACCCATAGCCCTTCTTTATATCCAGCATGTTACCTTGGACTGTTGACTTCCCATGTCCTCTAAGAATCAGGTATTCATTGTGATGACACATGGCTACCAGTTGCTCGGTGTGTGTTTCTCACCTAATCTAGCTTAGACCTTGAGAAATTAAATCTACTCTAAGCCCTGGAGGAGGTCCTTGAGGAGTTTGTCTTAGTCCTAGAATAGAGCCTAAATGACTATTCTTGATGAATTAAATATCCACTGTTTGAATTCATTTTATTCTTCCAATTTCTCATTGGAAATGAAAATATCTTGCCTGCTCTCAAAAGACCCCAAAACAGAAAGCCCAGTTGTGATAACTTTTTTGAATGATTATAATAGTACAGTATTTTATCCTGTAGCTCTCTTTATTCTATAGTATACTAACCCATTTTATCTTTTAGCAGTATTATGAAGTTTGAATTGTCAAATGTCCCTGTGCATGGAAATCATATTGACTAAAACTTCTTAATGTTCTGTAAGAGATCCAAATTTCCAAGTTTTTAATAAATCCTGGGAACTTTTTGGATAAAAACACTATCTGTACTAACTCACTGCTTCTGCAGAATTCATGCTATTCACCAAGCACATGTTTTACTATTTCCCATTTTGGGCCACCTAGCTCAACACCACAAAAGCCCTTTTATTCTCCAAAATAACATCAAAGATCATCGGCATGTCCATGACTAGGGAAAAGGATTATACTTCAACTCACTAATGGAAACGATTTAAAATTAAATTTTAGCTATCCTTACGTTTAAAAGACCTCAAGTCAACTTCACCATTGGAATGATCTCACGGGCAATCTTTCTCCATGGACTCCATTCTCATGAAATCATTTAAAAATACTGTTGAATACCTACTTTGTGCAAGATGCTATGCCAGAGTTCAAAATACAATGTTGAACAAAACAGATGCAGTCTCTACTCTCATGGAAGCTACACAGAAAGCTATAGTGCATAAAAATAAAAGGAACCAAGTAGAAAAGTATATACTATTATTTTGGGTAATAATAAATGAAATAATAAATGAATCTGAATGCTGAAATATAAATTGATGAGAGATTTTCCTTATATACATTTTAGCATTTTAATTCTATTTTCTCTTTGCTAGCTCCCTAACTTTCTGACTCCCACATATTTTAGAAAAGTTTATAATTGCTGTTCTGATGTATCTTAGGATTTGTCTCTAACCAGTCAGTACCCTCAAGAGTTCCTAACCCTGAAGTAGACAAACAAGGTTTGTTCCTAAACAGAGGTAGTTGTGTCTTCTAGGACTCCTATCATGAATTTTTAAAGTATAACTTGTTTTCCTCACAACTATATTTATGGAAGGAAACTGAAGGCACACACTTTAAGTGGGTTTTTTGTTATTTGACAATATTATTTTAATGCTTCAAACGATTATATTCAAATTTATTTATTTAATAAACATTGATGTGCATTTTCTATATGCCATGAATTGTTCTAAGTGCTTTTCACATGCTATAACCCATTCAATCTTGATAACAACTCTGTGAGCTGGGGACTTCATACCCTTATTTTGCAGATGACAAATGAAACAAAAAGAGGTTTTACAACTTTCCCAAAGTTACAGAGATATAAGTAACAGAACTATATTTTAAATCCAAGCAATTAGTGCTCTTAATCCCTACACTATTCTACCTATCATAACTCACTTAGCTTCTTTGAAAAATACAGCAGTGAACAGCTATTCATCATTGTACTTGATATGAAACTGTTGTAATATGACCCTCGTCAAAATCGTTTCCCCTACATTACACCTCAGGAGGAAATATTACTTTAAAAATCAAAGTGAGAAATATCTTTACTTAAATATTTTGAAAGAAAATGTCTGAAAATGAGAATTACCTAATAATCACTTTACCTCTTTTACTCTGGTTCCTAGAAAGCCTAATGAAAATTCAAAAATAATTTGCAAAATTATTGTAAAACTTGTAAAATTTTTGTAGAACTTCATTGTCCAACTTTACTGATTTTTTATTTCAATTATAAGATGGCACCAAGTATAAGTTATATAATTGATTTAGTATAATATTTTCAGGAAAGTGTAACAATGCACACATTTATTACGATGTTCATACATGCTTCAGACATTAGAAAAACGATACATCTTAAATGAAATACTTAATTCAATAATATTAAATATTATTAATATTATTTAATTATATTACTTAATATTATTCCTGAATACATATTATTTTCGGAGTGTGTTTTTAAACCATCTGAAAATCTGGCACTATGAAGGGGGACCTACAAGATGGCAAGGAGTAAGACATGGAGATCACCTTCCTCCCCACAAATACATAAAAAATACATCCTACATGTTCCGTAGGAACAACTCCTACAGAACACCTACTGAACGCCGGCAGAAGACCTCAGACTTCCCAAAAGGCAAGAAACTCCTGGGTAGGGCAAAAGAAAAAAGAAAAAACAGAGACAAAAGAATAGGGACAGAACCTGCACCTCTGGGAGGGAGCTGTGAAGGAGGAAAAGTTTCCACACACTAGGAAGCCCCTTCACTGGTGGAAACGAAGGGGTTGGCCAGGGGGAAGCTTCAGAGGCACCGAGGACAGCTCAGCAACAGGGGTGCAGAGGGCAAGGCAGAGAGATTCCCGCACAGAGGATTGGTGCCAACCAGCACGCACGAGCTCGAGAGGCTTCTCTGCTCACCCGCTGGGACGGGTTGGGTCTGGGAGCTGAGACTCGGGCTTCGGTCGGATCCCAGGGAGAGGACTGGGGTTGGCTGCGTGAACACAGCCTGAAGGGGGCTAGTGCGGCACAGTTAGCCGGAAGGGAGTCCAGGAAAAAGTCTGGAACTGCCGAAGAGGCAAGAGACCACTGTTTCAGGGTGCGCGGGGAGAGGGGGTTCAGAGCACTGCCTAAACGAGCTCCATAGACTGGCACGAGCTGCGGCTATCAGCGTGGACACCAGAGATGGGCACAAAACGCTAAGGCTGCTGCTGCAGCCACCAAGAAGCCTGTGTGCAAGCACAGATCACTATCCACACCTCGCCTCCCAGGAGCCTGTGCAGCCTGCCACTGCCAGAGTCCCGGGATCCAGGGACAACTTCCCTGGGAGAACACATGGCGCGCCTCAGGCTGCTGCAATGTCACATGAGTCTCTGCCGCCACAGTCTCACCCTGCATTCATACCCCTCCCTCCACCTACCCTGAGTGAGCCAGAGCCCCATGATCAGCTGCTACTTTAATCCGTCCTGTCTGGGTGGGGAATAGACACCCTCAGGCCACCTACACGCAGGGGCAGGGCCAAATTCAAAGCTAAACCCCCGGAGCTGTGTGAACAAAGAAGAGAAAGGGAAATTTCTCCCAGCAGCCTCAGGAGCAGTGGACTAAATCTCCACAATCAACTTGATGTACCCTGCATCTGTGGAATAACTGAATAGACAATGAATCACCCCATAATTGAGGCAGTGGACTTTGGGAGCAACTGTAGACTGGGGTTTGCTTTCTGCATCTAATTTGTTTCTGGTTTTATGTTTATCTTAGTTTAGTATTTAGAGTTTATTATCATTAGTAGATTTGTTTATTGATTTGGTTGCTGTCTTCCTTTATATATATATATATTTTTTTTTTTTCCTTTTTTTCTTTCTGTGAGTGTGTATGTGTATGCTTCATTGTGTGATTCTTTCTGTATAGGTCTGCTTTTACAATTTGTCAGAAGGTTCTGTCTGTCCCTTTTTTTTTTTTTAGTATACTTTTTAGCACTTGTTATCATTGGTGGATTTGTTTATTGCTTTGGTTGCTCTCTTCTTTATTTCTTTTAAATACATTTTCATTTTTTAGTTTTAATAATTTTTTATTTTAATAACTTTATTTTATTATTCATTTTCTTTCTCATTCTTTTTTTCTTTCTTTCTCTTATTTTCTTCCTTCCTCCCTTCCTCTCTCTCTTTTTCTTTTTCTTTCTTTTCTTTCTTTCTTTCCTTCGCTCCCTCCCTCCTCCCTCCCTCCCTCTCTTTCTTTTCTCCCTTTTTCTCAGCCGTGTGGCTGACAGGGTCTTGGTGCTCTGGCCGGGTGTCAGGCCTGAGACTCTGAGGTGGAAGAGCCGAGTTCAGGACACTGGTTCACCAGAGATCTCCCGGCCCCACATAATAACAAATGGCTAAGCCCTCCCAGAGATCTCCATCTCAACGCTAAGACCCAGCTCCACTCAACAACCAGCAGGTTATACTGCTGGACAACTCATGCCAAACACCTAGCAAGACAAAAAAAAAAACTGCACCCATTAGCAGAGAGGCTGCCTAAAATCATAATAAGTTCACAGACACCCCAAAACACACCACCGGATGTGGTCCTGTCCACCATACAGACAAGTTCCAGCCTCATCCACCAGAACACAGGCACCAGTCCCCTCCACCAAGAAGCCTACACAACCCACTGAACCAACCTTACCCACTGGGGTCAGACACCAAAAACAACGGGAATTACAAACTTGCAGCCTGAGAAAAGGAGACCCCAAACGCAGTAAGTTAAGCAAAATGAGAAGACAGAGAAATACACAGCAGATGAAGGAGCAAAGTAAAAACCCACCAGACCAAACTAATGAAGAGGAAATAGGCAGTCTACCTGAAAAAGAATTCAGAGTAAGAATAGTAAAGATGATCCAAAATCTTTGAAACAGAATGGAGAAAATACAAGAAACATTTAACAAGGACCTGGAAGAACTAAAGAGCAAAAAAAACAATGATGAACAACACAATAAATGAAATTAAAAATTCTCTAGAAGGAATCAATAGCAGAATAGATGAGGCAGAAGAACGGATAAGTGACCTGGAAGATAAAATAGTGGAAATAACTACCACAGAACAGGATAAAGAAAAAAGAATGAAAAGAATTGAGGACACTCTCAGAGACCTGTGGGACAACACTAAATGCACCAACATTCGAATTATAGAGGTCCCAGAAGAAGAAGAGAAAAAGAAAGGGACTGAGAAAATATTTGAAGAGATTATTGTTGAAAACTTCCCCATTATGGGAAAGGAAACAGTCTATGAAGTCCAGGAAGCGCAGAGAGTCCTATGCAGGATAAATCCAAGGAGAAACATGCCAAGACATATTAATCAAACTATCAAAAATTAAATACAAAGAAAAAATATTAAAAGCAGCAAGGGAAAAACAACAAATAACATACAAGGGAATCCAGATAAGGTTAACAGCTGATTTCTCAGCAGAAACTCTGCTAGCCAGAAGGGTATGGCAGGACATATTTAAAGTGATGAAAGGGAAAGACCTACAACCAAGATTACTCTTACCCAGCAAGGATCTCATTCAGATTTGACGGAGAAATTAAAAACTTTACAGACAAGCAAAAGCTAAGAGTATTCAACCCCACCAAACCAGCTTTAAAACAAATGCTAAAGGAACTTCTCTAGGCAGGAAACACAAGAGAAGGAAAAGACCTACAATAACAAACACAAAACAATTAAGAAAATGGTAATAGGAACATACAAATTGATAACTAGCTTAAATGTAAATGGATTAAATGCTCCAAAAAAAAGACACAGACTGGCTGAATGGATACAAAAACAAAACCTGTATATATGCTGTCTACAAGAGACCAACTTCAGATCCAGGGACACATACAGAATGAATGTGAGCGGATGGAAAAAGATATTCCATGCAAATGGAAATCGAAAGAAACCTGGAGTGCAACACTCATATCAGACAAAACAGACTTTAAAATAAAGACTATTATAAGAGACAAAGAGGGACACTACATAATGATCAAGGGATCAATCCAAGAAGAAGATATAACAATTGTAAATATTTATGCATCCAACATAGGAGCACCTCAATGCATGTGGCTAACAGTGATAAAAGGGGAAATACAGAGTAACACAATCATAGTAGGGGACTTTAACACCCCACTTTCCACAACTGACGGATCATCCAAAATGAAAATAAATAAGGAAACCCAAGCTTTAAATGATACATTAAACGAGATGGATTAAGTTGACATTTATAGAACATTCCCTCCAAAAACAACAGAATACACTTTCTTCTCAAGTGCTCATGGAACATTCTCCAGGACAGATCATATCTTGGGTCACAAATCAAGCTTTAGTATTTAAGAAAATTGAAATTGTATCAAGTATCTTTTCTGATGACAATGCTATGAGACTAGATATCAATTACAGGAAAAAATCTGTAAAAAATACAAACACATGGAGGCTAAAAAATACACTACTAAATAACCAAGAGATCACTGAAGAAATTAAAGAGGAAATCAAAAAATACCTTGAAACAAATGACAATGAAAACACGACAGCCCATAACCTATGGGATGCAACAAAAGCAGTTCTAAGAGGGAAGTTAATAGCAATACAATCCTACCTCAAGAAACAAGAAATATCTCAAATAAAAAACCTAACCTTACACCTAAAGCAATTAGAGAAAGAAGAACAAAAAAACCCCAAAGTTAGCAGAAGGAAATAAATCATAAAGATCAGATAAGAAATAAATGAAAAAGAAATGACGGAAACAATAGCAAAGATCAATAAGAGTGAAAGCTGTTTTTTTGAGAAGATAAACAAAATTGATAAACCATTAGCCAGATTCATCAAGAAAAAAAGGGAGAGGACTCAAATCAATCGAACTGGAAATGAAAAAGGAGAAGTAACAACTGACACTGCAGAAATACAAAGGATCATGAGAGATTACTACAAGAAACTATATGCCAATAAAATGGACAACCTGGAAGAAATAGACAAATTCTTAGAAAAGCACAACCTTCTGAAACTGAAACAGGAAGAAACAGAAAATAAAAACAGACCTATCACAAGCATTGAAATTGAAACTGTGATTAAAAATCTTCCATCAAACAAAAGACCAGGACCAGGTGGCTTCACAGGCAAATTCTATCAAACATTTAGAGAAGAGGTGACACCTATCTTTCTCAAACTCTCCCAAAATATAGCAGAGGTAGGAACACTCCCAAACTCATTTTACGAGACCACCATCACCCTGATACCAAAACCAGACAAAGATGTCAGAAAAAAAGAAAACTACAGGCCAATATCACTGATGAACATAGATGAAAATATCCTCAACCAAATATTAGCAAACAGAATCCAACAACAGATTAAAAGAATCATACACCATGATCATGTGGGCTTTACCCCAGGAATGCAAGGATTCTTCAATATACGCAAATCAATCAATGGGATAAACCATATTAACAAACTGAAGGAGAAAAACCATATGATCATCTCAAAAGATGCAGAAAAAACTTTCAACAAAATTCAACACCCATTTATGATAGAAACCCACAAGTAAGTGGACATAGAGGGAACTTACCTCAACATAATAAAGGCCATTTATGACAAACCCACACCCATCATTCTCAGTGGTGAAAAACTGAAACCATTTCCACTATTATCAGGAACAAGACAAGGTTGCCACTCTCACCACTATTATTCAACATAGTTTTGAAAGTTTTAGCCACAGCAATCAGAGAAGGAAAATAAATAAAAGCAATCCAAATTGGAAAAAAAGAAGTAAAACTGTCACTCTTTGCAGAGGACATGATACTATATATAGAGAGAATCTTAAAGATTCTACCAGAAAACTACTGGAACTAATCAATGAATTTGGTAAAGTGCAAGATACAAAATTAATGCACAGAAATCTCTTGCATTCCTATACACTAACGATGATAAATCTGAGAGAGAAATTAAGGAAACACTCCCATTTACCACTGCAAAAAAAAGAATAAAATACAGAGGAATAGACCGACCTAAGGAGACAAAAGACCTGTATGCAGAAAACTATAAGACACTGATGAAAGAAATTAAAGATGATACAAACAGATGGAGAGATATACCGTGTTCTTGGATCGGAAGAATCAACATTGTGAAAATAACTATACTACCCAAAGCAATCTACAGATTCCATGCAATCCCTATCAAACTACCAATGGCATTTTTCACAGAACTAGAACAAAAAATTTCACAATTTGTATGGAAACACAAAAGACCCTGAACAGTCAAAGCAGTCTAGAGAAAGAAAAACAGAGCTGGAGGAATCAGACTCGCTGACTTCTGACTATACTACAAAGCTACAGTAATCAAGACAGTATGGTACTGGCACAAAAACAGAAATATAGGTCAATGGAACAGAATAGAAAGCCCAGAGGTAAACCCACGTACATATGGTCACCTTATCTTTGATAAAGGAAGCAAGACTATACAATGTAGAAAAGACAGCCTCTTCAATAAGTGGTGTTGGGGAAACTGGACAGCCACATGTAAAAGAATGAAATTAGAACACTCCATAACACCATCAACAAAAATAAACTCAAAATGGATCAAAGACCTAAATGTAAGGCCAGACACTATAATACCCTTAGAGGAAAACATAGGCAGAACACTCTATGACATAAATCACAGCAAGATCCTTTTTGACCCACCTCCTAAAGAAATGGAAATAAAAACAAAAATAAACCAATGGGACCTAATGACACTTAAAAGCTTTTGCACATCAAAGGAAACCATAAACAAGATGAAAAGACAACCCTCAGAATGGGAGAGAATATTTGCAAACGATGCAACTGACAAAGGATTAATCTCCAAAATATACAAGCAGCTCATGCAGCTCAATATCAAATAGACAAACAACCCAATCCAAAAATGGGCAGAAGAACTAAATAGACATTTCTGCAAAGAAGATATACAGATTGCCAACAAACACATGAAAGGATGCTCAACATCACTAATCATTAGAGAAATGCAAATCAAAACTTCAATGAGGTATCACCTCACACTGGTCAGAATGGTCATCATCAAAAAATCTACAAACAATAAATGCTGGAGAGGGTGTGGAGAAAAGGAAACCCTCTTGCACTGTTGCTGGGAATGTAAATTGTTACAGGCACTATGGAGAACAGTATGGAGATTCCTTAAAAAACTAAAAATAGAACTACCGTACGACCCAGCAATCCCACTACCGGGTACATACCCTGAGAAAACTATAATTCAAAAAGAGTCATGTACCACAATATTCAATGCAGCTCTATTTACAATAGCCCAGACATGGAAGCAACCTAAGTATCCATCGACAGATGAATCGATACAGAAGATGTGGCACATATATACAATGGAATATTACTCAGCCATAAAAAGAAATAAAATTGAGTTATTTGTAGTGAGGTGGATGGACCTAGAGTCTGTCATACAGAGTGAATTAAGCCAGAAAGAGAAAACCAAATACTGTATGCTAACACATATATATGGAAGCTAAAAAAAAAAAAAAAAATGGTTCTGAAGAACCTAGGGGTAGGACAGGAATAAAGACGCAGACATAGAGAATGGACTTGAGGACACAGGGAGGGGGAAGGGTAAGCTGGGACGAAGGGAGAGAGTGGCACTGACATATATACACTACCAAATGTAAAACAGATAGCTAGTGGGAAGCAGCCACATAGCACAGGGAGATCAGCTCGGTGCTTTGTGACCACCTAGAGGGGTGGGATAGGGAGGGTGGGAGGGAGATGCAAGAGCGAGGAGATATGAGGATATATGTATATGTATAGCTGATTCACTTTGTTATACAGCAGAAACTAATACAACATTGTAAGGCAATTAAAGTCCAATAAAGATGTTAAAAAAAAAAAGTCAACCTCAGTGGGGGGGTGGGGGGTGGGGCAGAATCTGGCACTTTCAACCAATATAATAGAGAAAAAAAAAATTAGGTTATCAAAAGATAAAGTTGGGTTTTGTTTGCATGTTAGCTCTTGCAGATCGGAAAGGGAAGCATGTCTCATTTCCAAAAAGAATGGTTAGACAACTGTTAAAATTCATAAGAAAATAATAAAAAGGTAAAAATTATTAATTATCATGCAGATACAACATGAATATAATGGTGATAGTTTAATAGAGCTTTATATTTATAGTATTTAAATTTTTTATATAATCATTTTCACATGAACTGAATTTCAAAAATTATCATTTATTATAATAACTTGTGTTAATGCAATCTCTAAATAAAAGTTACTTTAGTCTTAACTTATTTTTAATTTACTTTTCCCACTGAATATTGTTTAACATAGTGGTTCGAACTCTTCCCAAGTATAGTTTTAATAAAAATAGAAAACACTGATGTCTATTTGCAAGTTGGAACAGCCTAAATAGTTTAATCGATTTCAAATACCATTTAAGAAAAAATTAATCAGAAACACGAGATTAAGCATAATTTAAAGTGCTTGACAGGTAATAAAACTATATTTCCATATCATGTTATAGATAATAAACCAAAAATATTTGTAAATTAATACAAATTTTTAAGCTTCTCTTTTTCACCTTAATTGTCTGAAATTGTTGGAATGCTGCTCAGTTTTAAACTATTCCAATTTCCTTTCAAGATGTATACTTAATGCCATAATCTTTTCCACCTACCACAAATGCTGTAAAATGGCATAAAGTATAAAAAGCACATATTAAGTCCAAATCATTAAGGATATTAAAAGAGGGATCATTTGGAGGGCTGAAAACTATAAGAAAGAGCTTAAAGATACAAAGAAGACAGAAGCAGCCCCAAAATTATTTCAGTATAATGCTGTGAACACTGGAAATGCCACCAGAAACACTTCATTGCTGGATAAGAGTAGGTACTCAAGAAAAAGCAAGCTAACCAACCAACCAACCAACAACGTTTAGTTAAAGGGTATTGTTTGATATCAGCAGAGCTCTACGACTCATCTTGGGGTCAGGTGTTAGGGATAGGAGTGTCTGCCCTCATGTGGTAACACTTAAGGATGAAACACAGATTTTAGAGATGGAATGTTAATTAAGGTGAACTGTCAAGCTCAGAGCTATCAGAACCACTTAAATTCAAAAGATTTACCCTAGTGCCCTAAACCTTACCCCGGATAACCTCCACAGTAGATACAGTAGAATATCACAGGAAAAGCCAATAAATTATGTTTATATATATATAAATGCAGGATCTTTACAGAGATAATGATAAAACTCTCTGAATGACATCCATAATAAAAGTCTTGAATAACTGAAATGATATGTTCATGGATGAAAATCTCAATATGACACTTATGCCAAGTTTATTCAAATTAATCAATAAATTTAATGCAATCCCAATCAAAATTTCATCGAGGTTTCTTAAGGAAATAAATATTGTGATTTCATAATTAATAGGGAACTATTAGTTTACAAAAATTGTGAAGAAATTTTGAAAAAAAAGTGAACATATTCTATCAGATATTAAGACTTTTTTAGCTATAGTAATTAAAATATTGGCTGCATTGTAATGGCAGGTATATCAGGACTTGATATACTTGTGTAGTTAAAGAAATAGAATAATTAAATGTAACACTTCAAATGATTGGGGAGGAATGCAATGAAAAATAAGAGATGTTGAAATAATTAACAATACGTTTATGAAATATTAAAGACAGACCTGTATCTCCCATAGTTCAAAAACTCCAAAAAATAAAGTACAAATGGTAACACATTAAATAATTATATGTAAAATTATATAGAATCTATATTATTATTGTATATATAATATACACAAAATATATATACAATAATAAGGAACAAATAGAACCACACTGAATTATATATAATTATATATAATATCCATAATACAATGTTATTAACTATATGTATAATTATTCATTATGCTTCCATCTTCACCTTATTTTTGTGTATATGTGTACATATATTCTATGCCTTTATAGGCAGAGAGATATATAATCTTGGAGAGAGAAAGAGATACATATATATATAGAGAGAGAGAGAGACAAAGAGAGACAGAGAGAAGAAAACAGTATAATCTGGTTATACCTTTGTATTAAACAAGGCCTTATTAAACAATACATAAAAAGCGAACATCAAAAAGAGAAAACATATTAAGTTAACAGACTGAATGGTTATGGAGATATAAACAGACACACATTTGCAAACTAAACAGCAGAAAGCATTGGAATCAAAACTATTGAAACAGTCTTCTACAAATTCTTAAGAAACAGATAACCCATTAGAAAGAATTGCAAAGTATTTTAAGATATTCACATTGTTATTACATATAAAATATTTAAATAATAATTAAATAAAAAAATAAAAAAATGAACAAGATACTGTTTTTCACTCATTAGACTTGTAGACCTCACAATATAATATAATATTTAATAATATAAAGTTCTGGAAAGAAATGGATAGCCTCATACTCTTAATACAAGTATAAATTGGTACCAATTTTTGCAGGGACATAAGCAATAGTATTAAATGTGTATACCATTTTATTCAGAAACTCTTTTCTAGGTGCATATCTTAAGAATATTTTTACATATATATATATTAAGAAACATATACAAGAAGGCTAATTAAAGCATTAGCCTAGCAATAAAAAAATTAGAAATAAGCCTCGATGTCCTTATTGGGGCAATAGTTAAATTTAAATTTATTTATATTTATATTACATTTAAATGTATATGCATATAGAGTAGTATAAAACATGAGAATAATTAATATACACGGCTATGAAGTGGTATCCAGGAGATATTAAGAAAAAACGCAAATTGCAAAACAATATATTCTTGATTATATGATATATGAAAAACAAATAAAACCTATTTTTGAATAAATACATATTTATTTCAAACACCAAATCAGTTGTGTTTAATTTTTGGCCAAAAGTGACGTTGGGAGCTGTGGACAGGAAGGCAAAGAAGAAATTTCATTTTGTTTTTTTTTTTTAATAACATAAACATGTTTAACTACCACTTGTGGAGAGAAACTATCCTGTAGCTATAATCTGTCATTTCAGCCTTTCCTCCCTCCCTGTGAACACTTGACTGTTCCTCCTACTCCGCAAGGGGAAAAAAGTCATTTCTGAAGTAGAATTTTGCCCCCCAAGAATAGTTCACGCCCTAGTTTCTGGAACTGTGAATATGATGAGGTATAACACCTGTGAATATGTTACCTTACATAGCAAAGAGACTCTGCAGATGTAATTAAGGTTGCTGATTAGTTGACCTTAAATTAAAGCGATAATCCTGGATTATCTGCATAGGCTAAATGTAATCCCATGAGCCTTAAAAGCAGAGGAGAAAACCAGGGAGATGTGAGGTAAGAGGAAGCATGGGGGCATTTGATATACCACCATTGGCTAGAAGAGGGAGGGGCCCATAAGAAAAGGAATGAGGGAACCTCTAGTAACAGAGTGCATTCTGGTTTGCAGTCTGCAAGGAATCAGAGATCTGAGACCTACAACTACAATGTGAGATGATAAATGGGTATTGTTTTAAGCCACTGAGTTTGGAAGCATTTGTTATACAGCAATAGAAAACTAATACACCATCAGAAAGAACAAGTTTCATCTCATCCCAAATATCCAAATATATGTACCTTTCCTTTGCACCTTTCTTTATGTTAATGGCAGAGTTCTCATTACTTTTGCCTAGATATATGCTTTGGATTTCACCTCCTACTTCTTAGAAATCCTGACTGCCCTTCAACTTCCAACCTATTCCTAACCCCTGGTTGTCTCATCTGCATATGAACATACTCAAGACTCTTCAATTTCAACTATTCCCCACTCGTGATATCTCATACTTCCACTATTATCCTGTTCTATTTTTCATTTACATTTCATTCTTCACTCCAGATCTGTTGCTTTGATTTGAGACCCATATATCAAACTCTACTGGATAGCTCTCTTTGGATGTCTTACAGGCAGCTCTAACTCAATAGATCCAAACAGAACTCACCTATTTCTGCTGTCTTTTTTTTTTTTTTTTCCTGCTGTCTTTTAATCTCAGTGAGCGGCACCAACATCCATCCAATTGATCAAGCAAAACCCCATATATCATGCTTCTCTCTGTCTTAATTCCCTATTTCTAATAACTTGGTATCCTCTGTTGATTATGTGCTCTGGGAAACTCCTGACTACCTCCATTTCTCTCCACCTTTTCTGCCACTATTCTGATGCACACCAGCACCATTTATCATCTGGATAGCTAAACTAGACTGTAAACTCATCTACCTTCCAAAATCCTATCCTCCTGTATTACTCTCACCATATTGAATCTAAAGTGAAATTTCTAAATCCTAGATTTGATCATGCTACATTTAAGAACTTATTTAACACCCAGAAATGTTTTAAATGCTTGATGTGCTTTGATTTTTTAAATTCTTACAACAGCCTTCTTGAGAGATGAAGAAACTGAAGCCTGAAGAGGTCAACTTATCCAGATCAAACATGTAATCTCCCCAAACTAGTTAGCAGACAGAGTGATTAGAGCTGGAGCTAGTACTCACTGTTTCATTTGAACATCACAACAAATGGTGACATTCATGATTCATCATCAAAGTGCTTACTTACCTGGCTTGGAAAGTCCCATTACTTTATAACAGCATAACTGAGAAAGAACCCAGGTTCCCAAACCTCAAGCTACATTAATTATTATTTTTCATTATGTCACAAATACTTAAGTACTTGTTATGAACAAAATATATGATAGGGCCTGGAGAAAAGATTGGTGAATTAGACCAACATGTTTCTTCTACTTGCCGTGCTTGTTTTTTGGTAAGGAAAGGGGACTTTGAACAATTAATTTAATAATCAGTGATTTAATTATATTTAATTAAATTCTACATAAGAGAAAGACTACCTGATTAAAAAAAAGAGTGCCATGACCTGGTCTGAGAAAGCTTTCTAGAGAAATGACATTTTAAATAACCTCTCAAGGATAAGTAGGATAATTCTGACCATAGCTCTGGAATGATTCATTTCATTTAAATGCTGTCAATGTCTGCACTGGCTGAACATCCAGTGTGACTGCTGATCAGAGTCAGTGTCTACATAATCTCAAGTCATAGACATAAAATGTCAGTCAGTTCAGGGCAATGAGTGCAGCATCTTAGTAACTGAATTCTACTGGATTGGTGAAAGAGTATTTTATGAATGTCAGCTCTCAGATCATTACTGATCAAATAAACCTGGAGCTGCTCCATAGTTATGAGGTGTGGACCTTGTCTGTCAGGTAGTTTTTCACTCTTTGTGGAGATAAGATGAACACAGGTTAAACAATTTAGGAGCAATATCTTATACGGCAAGCACCAGGATTTACATAGTGTGGTACTAGACAGCCTTCATTCAAATGTGCCACTTTTCCTTGGCTGAATATTTTCCCACACCAACTTTGATTTCTGGTCCTTTATTAACTGCATTTTCTTTTACCCAGGCCTTCTACCTAATCCTATATGCCTGGTTCATGGTCCTCATCCTGCTCCTGCTCATTACCTGTCAGGGGCTCCCAGTGACACAGACGGAAAACTCAGTCCTGTGGAAGCCTGTCATCTGGGAGACTTTCTCATCTCTTTTCTGTTTTATTTAATCTCTAAAGAACTCTAGCTTTTGTGTAACCACTGTAGTAACAGTTCATTCTCTCACGAGGTCGTGCATTCAATTTGTGGGCAGCTCCGACCTCTTTTTTCACTCTTTTTTGAGCCTCAGCTATAATGAGACCATAAAATAGTGGCTTTCATAAAGTTATTTTCTGTTTATTTCCACTGTCGATTAGACCTTTGACAAAAATATACCTAAATTAACTCCTACCTCCCCATTTACACTGGATAACAGCATATAAAATATGTGAGTTTTTTACGACAAAATGTACATTAAATGTTTGTCTTGACTATTTCTCACTTTAAAATCACTGCTTCTTTTCTAGGGTCAAAAAATAGATATAGATACAGAAATAAACTGAACAAAATAAGCTTTCAAATAAGCCATCAAACGCAAAGGTTTGCAACCTGCCTAATACCAATGTATCCTTTGACTTTTTATGGACAGGAAGAGTGTTATTCTTTTTCTCCCCATCCGTGTTTTAAAAATTACCCTATAAACTTAGTCTAGAGCACATGAGGCCTTAGCTTAAACATCACTTCATTGGTGAAGGCTTTTCTAAGCCCTGTAGACTTGCTTATGCTTTCCTTAATACTCACCCATAGCACTCTGTTCTTTCCCATCTCAATCACCAATTTTCATTATATTTTTTATTGAACATCTGTCCTCTATGCCGGATTTTCTCTAAAACAGAACAATTATCGTATCTGCTTATAATTTCACTATTCCCAGTCCTATCAGGATCTAGCATCTAATAGCAACTCAATATATCTTTGATGAATGAATAAAAACTGGAACTTATTATGGTTTACATGGAAGAACCCATCAGGCATGAAAGCCAAGTTTTACTTTGAAAGCAAAACACAGAAACAAATGAACATTAAAAAACAAACAAAACAAAAAACGAAAAAAAAAAACCCCTTGGCAATGTGATTCTCCAATTCCGCACATCAAATTTCATAAGTATTAAAATTAAGGGATTGGAAGAGAGCAGAACTTTCCAGCTCTTGCAATCACATACTTCTTTTCTTTTTTGCTTTGCATAGAACTTATCAGCTCTAATTCACACAGAGCTTGAAAAAATTAAAATAAAACTATCTGTTTATCATTTTCTACTTTTATCCAAGTAGAAAAAATATCTCCTTACATCCACTGGAAAATGTGTAGGACATAATGGAGGAAGTAAAAGTTAAAAATTTTTCCCTGTTGAACTTCACACTCTCTCTAAATTATATAAATATGAACCTAACAAAAATAGAAAACAAGAAAAAAAAAACCTACATTATGTTTTCTAAATATGACTGAGTTTAACATGATTTGAAATGTTAAGGGCATCATCGTTAAATTTTAAAATAAAATGATTTATTTTGTGCTCCATATTTCACTCTAAGAAATAGATTTCCTCCTCTGGCTTTTAAGAATGACAATAATTAAAACATCTGTTTTAATAATATATCTTTTGTTAATGTAAAAATGTTCCCTTTAGAATAGTGAATGTGCTTTGTTGTACAATTCCACAGTTGCTATGGGAATCACCAAAATGTCATTTTCTTTTTGTTTATCTTAATCTTCTGAATTAACATGCATATCTCACAAGCTGACACATTCATACCTGTCCTTAACCAATATTTTCTAAGAGGAAGAATAGCTAATTCACATAAGAGATGTAGAGGATGAAATTTTCCTGTAAGAAAATCAAAAGCTAATAATGCATTTATTAATATCAATATATAATTAAATACAATAATCTTGTAAGAGAAATGGCCTTGTGCACTTTCTCAAGGGGAACCAGAATAATTACATTTTCTAGCATTTAAAAAAAAAATGGTATTAAATGATGGACAGATGGGAAAGTCTTGGGCCAGAGGTCATTTACTGTGACTTCTTCAAAATTGGCTACAAATCCATCATACTCTACAGTTGTAGAGCTGCTAATGAGTTCCTAATTAGGAATTAGTCATCCATATTTATAATATGTAACATCCCCCAAGCCTGTCAACAGGGGGAAAAAACACTCACTATCCTGAATATTAGGGTTTTATTAATGTTTGCCCAAATAGGTGACCTTTGCTACAGTGGATACATTTTCCTTTTGGAAAAGTGGTTCCACTTCCTAAAATTATAGGGAATGATGCTCCAGAAAATCCTGAAAGAAATAAGTCCTAAAATACAGGCAAAGCATTTACTGCCAGTAAAAGTTTCCTTTTAAGTCTACCCCTTTTAATTAATCAGTTTTTTATTCTTTTTTCTTTCAAAAGATACCCAATGTCATTGGCTAGTATAAATATGTGTGTATGTAATTATCTATATAATTAGAAAAGGGCAAAAAAGTTTCTGATTATTTTGTTTCTGTGAAAGCCATTTCATTAAGTTTCAAATCTGAGATTTTAAGGGGTAAAGATATCACCTTTGCTATTAGTTTAGGATGTATGAAAGCCTCAAAAATCAAACCAACGTTAAACAGCAGAACTTAAACATTAATGCTAAACTCAATAATCGAAAAGAGAGAGATTAGTGAATTTTTCCTTAGGATAAACACATGAAAGAAGTTGAACATTGTGATTCCTATTCACTATTCTCACATTTCCCCAAGTGGAATATTTCACATAGCCTTTGTGAACAACACTGTTAATCATTACAATATAACTTAGACCAACACATATATGGCCAAAATGTTTTGGAGACATAAAGTCATAGAGTGGCCTCTCGATGACTAGATTTTGCAAAATTTCAAGACATCTGATGACAAAATAGCAAAGAAGTTTGGAAGAAAGAAAAGAAGAAAGGGAATTTGCTTTGATATCAGACAACCAGGAAAGACTGAGTGTATGTATTGGATCTGTTCAGTTATTGGCTCAAAACATAAATAGGTACAGTTAGAAACACAAGTAGCAAGAGATGTATGTCTTGGAATGACCCGCCGTTTCAAATTATTAAAGTGAACAGTATTCAATGAATATCTTCAGTGATCATTGCATTATTTGATCAACTTTGAAAAACATGTTTTCAAAAGAATTAAGCTTTATAAGTTTATTTTTACCAAAATATTTTAAGTATTCACCCACACTCTACCTTGAAATACGTTTTTTAATGAAAACTATATCCTTAAATAAAAAACACACACAATTTTACTAACCTAGTTAGTTTGGGTTTATTTTTTATTTTTTAAGATTTACTTTATGACCATCCAGCAAGTAAAATGATTTTAATGTCAGGCTTTGCAGAGGAAGTTTATAGTCACAAGCACAGTGCAAGAAAAAATATCTAACCACAGAATTTTATTTATGTTGTTTTCCTAGCAGCTGATTTAAAGCAAGCCTACAGGTCTTAGCAAATATCAGATGCTAAGGAGGTTCTAGACATTTCTATTAAGGAAAAGCATAATTCACTTCTATCCAATCAAAATGAGTTTTTTATGGGAAAAAAATAACAACACAGCTGTCAGAAGTAAATGGGTAGACAAGCAAGAGGAGAATCTGGAGGAAGGTCTAATCAAATCATGAGCCTCATGATTAAATCCTCCCCTACTGCCCTTTCAGGAAGAGGCTTTAGGACTCTCCATGAACTCTAGGAACTAACGCCTAAGATTCCCCAGTTCATTCCTATGGGACTTAGCTCTGCTTCTTACACTCATTCAGTGTAAGTTGGTTTTGTCACAGTCGTGGAGGCTCTTTTAGTATCTGAACAGAACGTTCATCCTCTATTTTGCTTTATGATCTTGACACACTATGAAAGATAGACTGACCACATATTTGACACTTGCAGACAGAAGTTGTCTTCTATCTGCATTGTTGCATTTTCATTTAAAGAACAGTCTGAATTTGGACACTATACTTAGGAATGAGATCAGAGAGAACTAGTTTTAAAAATTCTCTGCTTTACTTGAGAATTTCAGGGAAAGTTTATTTCACTTTCCTCAAGTATAGAATGAGAATAAGGACAGTCATGCTCAAAGTTGATGGCACATAGTAAGAGCTCAGTCAACAGAGGCATAAAAATACAGTAACATTATTAGTGTCCTTCCTCTTTCAAGTGTGCCTTTTCTAAGTGTCCCCTCTAAGGATCAAGCTCCACTTGGGCCTTTCTTCCTTAACCAATTTATTTTAAGGTTTCCTTAGATCCTGATTCTTTATCAACACTGGAAATTTGCTTTGTTCTCCTTTTCCTCCAAACCAACATATTCCTCAGGCAATCCCACTCTGATCCTTCACTTCTTAGGGATTAGGGGGAAAAAATCATAATAATGTGAAGAAAGGTTTTTCCACAGGAGATGATTCTTGGGTCCTCTCCATACTGATTTCTCTCTCTCTCTCTCTCACATACACACACACACACACACACACACACAGAGGACTTTATTAAATTTATATCATGGATACAACATGGTCTCATCTGTGATATACAACTGGGTTGTAGGTTTGACACTTTAGTCAGTCTGAGGAAAACTTGTAAGTTGTAGGTACAATGTTTGAATTGAACAGGGTGTTAAGTTATTAATTTTAGTGACTTTTTATGTGATACCAGTAATAAATGCAATTTTTTTTCAAATAAGCATGCGATACAAATATGTTTGACTTGCAGTTGAAATAAGGCACTACTGTTTATTGATATTTCATCAGTCAGAACACAGGCAAAAAACAGATGGTACAGGCCAATTTGGTTACTTGAAAAGAATTTAATAAAGGGTCTATTGCAAAGCTCTGAGCAGGATGCAGGCACAACAAAAAGGGTAGTGCTAGGGAGCTACAGGGATTAGTAAGTGGGGAGGTGGTCTATTATCATCCTCAGGCTTAAAGGTTAAAGGTGGGAGCTGGCCGCAACCCAGAATGAGACAGCTGATTGGACAGGACTGTGTGAATGTAGCTATAAACGTGGTCTTGGGAGAGAGCATACCCCAAGGGACACTAATAGGAAGGAGTCAGAGAAATAAATACTTGACCTCACTCTGCTCCCTCCCTCCTACCTTAGCTAACACTCCCTTTGGCTAAACCCAACCAAAAGGCCAAAGCCAAAAGAGCCCCTTGTGGAGAAGAAAGAGAGTGGATCTGAAGGAACAAAGAGAGATTAGTGAGCACAGTTCTAATTAATTTAAGGTGAAAATATTTCTTCCAGAAATAAAGTTATTACTTTAAAACTTTAAGTGATTAGCAAAACCTGGTATTATCTTAAGGTGACAAGAAGAAAAAAACGTAAGCACTCCTTTGGGTGATGTTATGTTAGACTGTAACTATTAGTGAGAATAAAATTAAAATATACATATATATAACCAGTTCACTGAACATGCTATGAAGGAAATTTAAAACAGCAATTGGAATATGTATTGAACATTAAATGTAATTATGAAAATGTGCTTGCATTTTTTTAAATTGTATATGAAGGAAGTTAAAACGTGAACACAATTAGTGAGACACTATTTTGAACTGAATATTTCAATTGTTTAATATTTTAATATCAAATAAATTCTAAGAAGACACCATCTTTTGGCTGTAATAGATGTAACCCTGATCAACCCCTATCTTCTATGTCATTTGCGTTGGCTTCTTAATATTGGTGGACAGGTAGGTGAGGATGGGAATTAGATCAAATCCTAAATTTATTAAGCTATGAAAGTACCATTTTTTTTTTCTTTAAGAAATTCACTACCCAGGTTAATACTTCTCTAGGTTCAAATCATGAAGTGTTTATACTAGACTCCAGTTTCGAGGGGCTATCATGCAAATTGCTTTCAGAAAATAAAAATTTTTCAATGATCATTATTGTTTCAATCAATATTCTCACCAAATATGTATGTTAAAGTCACTAATGTTAGACTCTTGGATACCTTTAAGCAAGATCACAATACCTGCAGTTAATGGAAATGAATGAGCAACAGCCTATCTAATAACTGTCATACTAATTCCAAACACATGTTCTGATTAGAGATTCTGGGGTGTCACCGGATTTTTTCCTCCATTTTTTAAACATAAAAATGAGGAATAAATGCAAATGTCAAAGGAAAATTAAAATATAGTTTGGGTTCTTTAATATAAAAAGAGCAAAACATCAAAAAGGATGTTGAGAGAATTTCACTGTTTATTATCCAAGCTATATATGAACTTTCCTGACACCCCATAACTGTTTATCTTGCACCAAGTGGAAAATAAACTACAAGCAGCCAGTATGTATGTATGTATGTATAAATAAATAAATAAATAAATAAATAAATATTTTAAATAAATTTAAAAATAGAAAAAGGAAAAATAAAATATAGGAATTCATTATTCATAATAGAGATCATGTTTACTACAGCCAGGCTGCAGTGTTCTAACAAGAGAAGACTTTATGATGCATTCCATTCCTCTTCCTCAAGAGAGGTTGCTCAGGGCTAATGGAATAATATTATAGGATAACGTGGTTACTGAGTCTGGGAAACTCCCTACTATTTTACTCGGTAATAAATGTGTGGACATTCTTTTCCCTAGTGCTTCCAAACACAGTAATTGACAGTGAGGGCAAACATAATTCTAAAAATGTAGAGGTTTCAAAGTATCTTATATAGGTCATTTTTCAAGAGGTGAGGAAATGTCGGGAGTAGAAGAGAGTGGAGGAACAGAAAAAGATGGACAAAGAAGCAAACACTGTTGCGATTATGCTGGCTTTGACAAAACTGTTTATACAAATAACATTAAAAACACAGTCAGAAAGGCCCCCAAGAGCCATTTTGTTGAGAAAGGATCCTTAAATTATACACAAAATAACAGTCAACCATGACCAACACAAATACTGTCCATTTTATGTTCTCAATTATGTTGAATTAATAGTGACAGTTTATCCTATCTGCAGATGACATACTATCTATAGAAAACCCTAAAGAAAACTATTACAACTAAAAAATGATTTCAGTAAATTTGCAGGATACAAATTAATACATAGAAATCTGTTGTATTTCTATACACTAACAATGAACTATCAGAAAGAGCAATTAATAAACCAATCACATTTACAATCAAATCAAAAATAATTAAAATACTAAGGAATAAATCTAACTAAGGAGGTAAAAACCTGAACACCTGTACTCAGAGAAGTATAAGACACTGATGAAAGAAATTGAAGATGACACAAATGGAAATATATACCGTGTTCATGGATTGGAAGAATTAATATTGTTAAAATGACCATACTAGCCAAGGCAATCTATAAATTCAATGCAATCCTTATCAAAATACCAACGGCATTTTTTCACAAAACTAAAACAAATAACTCTAAAATTCATATGAAAACACAAAAGACCCAGAATAGCCAAAACAATCCTGAAAAAGAAGAACAATGCTACAGGTGTCACATGCCTTGATTTCAAAACTATGCTACAAAGCTACAGTAATTAAAACAGTATGGCACTGGCACAAAAACAAACACATAGATCAATGAAACAGAATAGGGAGCCCAGAAATGAACCCACAGTTATATAGTCAATTAATCTGTGACAAAGGAGGCAAGAATATACAATGGGGAAAAGACAGCCTCTACAATAAGTGATGTTAGGAAAACTGGACAACTATGCAAAAGAGTCAAACTGGACTACTTTCCCACACCTATATAAAAATAAATTCAATATGGATTAAAGACTTAAATGTAAAACCTGAAACCACAAAACTCCTAGAAGAAAATATAGGCAGTATGCTATTTGATATGGGTCCTAGCAGTATTTTTTTTTTTTTGGATATCTCTCTTCAGACAAGGGAAACAAAAGCAAAGATAAACAAATGGGACTACATCAAACTAAAAAGCTTTTGCACAGTGAAGAAAACTATCAACAAAATGAAAAAGCCACCCCTTAAATGGGAGAAGATATTTGTAGATGATATATCTATTAAGGGTTTAATATCCAAAATATGCAAAGAACTCATACAACTCAACATCAAAAAAACAACCCAATTAAAAAATGGGCAGATAACCTGAATAGACATTTAATTTTCCAAAGAAGACATATAGATGGCCAACAGGAACATGAAAAGATGCTCAACATCACTATGCACCAGGGGTGATATATAAACCTAGGGAAATTGTATTCTTATCACAATACTCTGCTGCTTTAATTTATGAATTAATGAATGAAGATATTAATGACTAAAACAAGAGAAAACAAATACATGCAGTCTTCAGCATTGCTAAAGATTTATTGAATAAGAATAACTCATATTCACTGATTTCTTTGGGTGATTGATAGGGTTAGTAAGAGTTGTAAATGTTGAGTAAGAAAGATAATACACTATAACTTCTGAATAAATGAGGATAGTAATCATTTATATTTTTAGCAGCCACTGTGCACTACACATTCTGCATATACTACGTCAATCAGCTCTCTGTATTCACGAGTTCCCCATCTAGGGATTCAACCAAACTTGGACTCAACCATCCTTGTACTCCATCAACCATGGATCAAAAATATCTGGGGGGGAAAAAAAAATTCCAGAAAGTTCCAAAAAGCAAAACTTTAATTTTCCATGTGGTGGCAACGATTTACACAGCATTTACACTTTAAGTATTATAAGTAATATAGAAATGATTTAAAGTATGTGGGAGGGGCTTCCCTGGTGGCGCAGTGGTTGAGAATCTGCCTGCTAATGCAGGGGACACAGGTTCGAGCCCTGATCTGGGAAGATCCCACATGCCGCGGAGCAACTAGGCCCGTGAGCCACAACTACTGAGCCTGCGCGTCTGGAGCTTGTGCTCCGCAACGAGAGGCCACGATAAGTGAAGAGGCCCACGCACCTCGATGAAGAGTGGCCCCCGTTTGCCACAACTAGAGAAAGCCCTCGCACAGAAACGAAGACCCAACACAGCCAAAAATAAATATCAATAAATAAAAGATTACTATTAATTGAAAAAATAATAATAAAGTATATGGGAGGATGTGTGTAAGTTATATGCAAATACTAAGCCATTTTATATAAGGGACTTGAGAATCCGTGGATTTTGGTAAAGGCCAGGTTCTTAGAACAAAGTCCCTGTGGGTACCAAGAGACAACTGTACTGTGCTTCACCATCCCTTGGTTGTAAGCCATTTTCTGATTTTCCAGATGAAGAAACTGAGATACAGAGATGTGGAACAACTTGCCTCCAACCACAGAGTTTGATGGAGACAGATTTCTAGTCAAGCTTTAATAAATTCCAAAGCCTTTGTGCATGTCTTCTAAGATACATCTGATCCAATGCACTGACGGTGTGTTACCTGAACAGAAGCAGACAAGCCAAGTGGAATCAATTTGTATGTCTCCTTGGGAAATGATCAAAGGACTCAGGAAGTGGACAGGACTTGAAGTTCTAAGGTGACGACCATGTAATAACTTGGCTGTTCTATTCTCAGTAGTGCAGAGACTGTGTCAAAAATAAGAATCAACTTCAATTTCAGAGTTACTGAAAGTTCCCAAAGTTCAATGTAAAAGTTCTGTATTTGGCTTCAGGGTCAGCAATTCACAGAGCAGGCATGTCTCCATGGCTCCCTTTCACCATTTCTCTGCCTCATTCATTGTTTCTTGTAAAGAAAGAAATAAGGTGATTGTTTCGTGGAGATCTAAAAATTCTCTTTTTGCATTTACTGAACTAAAATCTCAATCATTCTAATTGGTGTTTAGAGATTTTCAGTTATGTGAGGATAAGGGATTTGGCAAAGTGTGTTTTTCGTTTTGCATTAAAACAAAGCATAAAAAAGTAAGCTGATACTGGCAACAAGCTGAAGAGAACAATTTCTCTTTCCTAACCAAGCTTAAAAAAGAATGTTAGACAGTGTGTCCAATATTTTACTTAAAGTCCAAGTGCCTTTGTTGAGTACCAATCCCCTTCCTCTGATGGATGGGCTGCCGAGATGAGTGTGGTAAGGACTGTCTTCGCAGACTGCAAGTTTGATCAAAGGGCATTCGTGTTCCACTTAAAAAGGTCTTATTCTCTTGTCCATTCCCCATCAACATCCATCACTGTATAAGCAGACTGCATGTTATTGTGTTCTATAACTCTCAAGGCACTAACAAGAATATATCAGAACTCTGTGTTACTCATGACAGGGATAAAAAATTAAGGCCTCAAAAAATGTCAGTTATTTAAGAGTGATAGTGTCAAACTTAAATATGACTAATAGATGGGACACATCAGTTAGTAATAAACAGTAATCATAGTGGTAGTAGTAACAGAAGTATAGTAGTAATAGCAATAGGAGTAATGATAAGCAATATTTGCTAAGTGCTTACTCTGTGCTTTTGCATGCATTCACTTACTTAATGGTCTGTCTATGAAGGGAATAGTGCACTTGTGGTAGTCAAGAAACTGTGTCTCACAGACTTCCAACTGCAGGGAAGCTCCAGCTGCTGCACTTTGAAATTAATTGCCACCTTTGTGCTAGGGCTGCTCCCTGTCGATGACTGAGACCTATTCCCGGGAGACTCAGCACTCGTCTGACAGTCAACATTATCTTGAGAACTCCCTCATGGCTTTGCTGACCCTTCTTGGACTGAACGGCAATCTATAACACTTCCACCAAATCTCAATTCTCTCATTCTTTCATGTCGTGCATCACATCTAATGGTCTCTCGGCCTTTTCCTTCTTCTTCCCCGTTTTTCCTCAACTACGCATTTTCTGTAATAAAATCTTTGCCCATTTTATCCACTCTCGGCTTACACTTCTCAGAAGACCTGGACTATCACATTATTCTTCTTATTTTATTAGAGAGAAAGAGACAGACAGACACTGTAGTTCAACAATGCTTGCCCAAGCCCACATATCCATTAAGCTACGGGAATGGGGTTTAATCATAGGTTTCTGATTTCAGAACCCATGTTAGTAACCACTGTAGGGGTTCAAAACAAGCCTCCCCAAGATGTGCCACTTTGGCATGTGGATTATTTTGAGCTAAAGGCAACTGAGACCCTATGTGCTCAAGAGAAGATATTGCCCCTCCCTTAACTACAAAGAAGAATTTATATTGGGGATTTTTCTAAAAAAGAGTTATTACCAGAGATACATTTTAGCTAGGTGTCCCCACCTACACGGCAGGACGAACATCTAAATACCAAATAACTGCTCTTCCTCTTATCATCCTGTGAATGACCCTCCTGTTCTTGGAAGTCCCTTAGCTATCCTTAGCTCAGGATGGCATATAGACCTCATTTTACCTTTCTGTCTCTGAACCACTCATGTACGTGGGTTCCTGTATGTACAAATCAAATTACATTTGATTTTCTCCTGTTACTCTATCTCATGTCAACAGATGAGCCAGAAGAACCTAAACGGATAGAGGAAATTCTGTCCTTCCTGACACCACTCCACGACCTGGGAAAGTTATAGTAGGAAGGGAAGCAGACAGAAGAACTATTCAAATCCTGTGTCAGCTACTTATAGGGACTATGGAAAAACCTTAGGCTTCATATTAATAAAAAGGTGGCATGTGGCTTTCATCCTACAATGGCTCCTTCCAAAACTGGGGATTACAGGTGATACATATCTCTGCAGGTAGACAGATCCTCAAACTTTATGTTTGCCTATCCACTATGAGCTCTGCCTCTGTTTACATTCCCACACTTGTATATCCTTTCCTTGGGAACTATACCCTGAAAGTACTGAAATAAAGTGCATGCTTTGTTACAACAATGATTTAAAAGTTTATTATATACTAAACCAGTAAATTTATGCTTTCTAAGTCTAATAAACCATCTTTGCCTCATACCACCAAATGATTTATATTTTTTATAGTAGAACTAGTTGAGACAGATTATGTATTTGTAAAATCAGTGAAATGTAGAATCCTGTGAGTCAGCCACTTACCATGATACTTATAGTATTTTATATCTGTTCCTCTAAGTCCCTAAGCTTAATCTTAACGTGGACTGAGTCAAATGAGAAAGGGCCCATCTTGCTTATTCTGTTTTCAGATAATTAATTTTTCACCATTTTTACTAGAAGAACATCTTTCTTTCCTTTCTACCTCCCCCCTCCTTCCTTCCTCTCTCTCACCCCCACCCCCATCTATAACAAGTATGAATATTATAGTCCTGTACATGGGCATGAGAGATATAGTGACCAAAGAATCTCAGAATAAGGTTATAGATAGTTTAGCATTTTAACATGCAATCAATTTTCACTAGTGTTTTTAGTCTACCAAGTTTCGCAACTCTAAAAATACCCATTTTATCTTATAACCCTTCAGTTTTCCCTTCCAATGAGGCAAAGAAAGAGGTTTGGATCCTTAGGTAAGATATTGGATTTATTGTTTTTAAGTTATCTTCTGATACTTTCTTTTTATGAAAAACACTTCAGAAGATATAGTTCAGCACAATGATGGCAAAGCTATGATAAAACCACTCCTGTGTTGAAAGTTGCCCCAATCATAGAATGCTATTCACTACTCAGTGAGAACGATAACCTAAAGAGATAAAAAAAAAAAAAGTATTTAATTCTTCAAGGTCAAGATATATAAAATTTTCAAGCTTACTCTTCCTTTTTAAAGGTCAAGAGGTTAGGTGATTTGGTCACAATTTATCTCACTAATTAAGCCCAAATGCCCTAAACTTCTTAACAAACTGCCTTCCATTCTTCACCTCACTTTGGAGCTGGGCCTGATATTTATCCAGACCTCTTTGTGAAATTCTCACTCGGTTCCATCAATTATGTTCAAATGACTCTTCATTCCACTCCAAGCATACTGAGGGGAATGTCATTTTGGAGCAAGCAAGATCTTTTGATCTATTTGGAGTCATTTGTGCATTTCACCTTTCTGGTGACCCTACCCACATCTCATGTGCACCTTCTCTTTTTTCGTTGACAAAATCTTTACTATCATTTATTTGGGAAGAATAAATATGTTCACTGAGCTGTTTGAACTGCCAGATATTGCTTCTAACACTTGTAAAGATCTATGTTAGTATATTGATGGGAGAAAAAAGGATACTGTATGGTGGCTTGCTAGACAGTTTCAAAGAAGATTAAAAGTTTCATAGAAAAAAAAATCAGCTTTACTCCCCTGCAGTTTCCTTCTTACACATCTTATAACCCTTAATAAAAGGAGAATTGCAATGTTATTTGTCATCAACAATGTTTCACATAAAGAAATGTCCCAAATCTGAGTATCTGTCATATTACCATAATTACTTATATGACTACTGATTAAACTATTTACCATATAAGTATAGTATAGTACGGGAGAGAATCTGCTGGCCTCTTTCAGAAAGTCACTGTTAAATTATTTAGAGTCTAATATACCTAAAGATAAAAACCAATGAGTATGTTGTGAGTCAATTTAGGGGGAAACATAAAAGACAGACTGATTTTTTTTGGAATAATTTTTATTTGTATGGAAATAGTCTTTCCTCTGAATTTTCAATCTACAATTTGTATTTTAAAGGTGTTATTTGACGTGGGCATATTTTAAGCATATACTAATTGGATCATATAAGTGAGTAGTCTGTATTGAAGTGTTTTAGTCAAAGAGGTTTTCTGGGAGTAGCCTAAGAGGTTTTAGTTTCTTGCAGCTGAGGGGATGGAGGTAGTTATCACCTTTCCTCAGATATACAAATTTAAGGGTGGTTAGAGCTCTGGAGACTGGAGTTGAGAACTAACTGCCCTAAAACCAGCCTGATTATCTCAAATGCATTGTGTGCTCTTTCCTCTATCACTAACGCTTGCCTTTTCCTTTTCCTCCTTTTTCTTGTTTCACTCTTACCTTCCCTTGGCTTCTCCTGTTTTCAGACAGTCCAACATGAATTCTGGTGCCAAAAGACACAGCAGAGATCCACTGCCCATTGTGAACTGGCTCTTGGTATCAGCCAGCCAACTGTACAGAGAAGGATGGAAATCATGTGATATAAATATATTCACCTTGATCTGCTGCCTTTAACACAGGCTAAGATTCAGTAGAATTTTCACAGAATGGAGATAAAGAAAGGGACTGCTGAGCAAAACCAATTCTCACATAAAAGTCATTTCACATGAAAACTTGTCAATTTTAATATCTGCTTTTATTTTCCCTGTCTTTTTATTTAAAAAATATTACAAAATAAAACATACAACATTTCCTGCATAATCCTATGGTTTCAGAAGTGAAACACTCAACTTCTAATTACTTTCAAACTTTTTGAAATCATCCCCTGGTATATTTTTTCCTTTCCACTTATTCCTCACCCTCAATTAGTGTTTTCTGCAGCTATGCATCTTTCCCTTAAATAGTATAATAGGGAAGAAAATAATAAACTGTCATATGACTGATGCTATTAGGGTTACTTAAGACTGAATAGAGTCTGGTTTTCATAGCTCTATGAAGTAGTTCTACTTTCATAGGTGATTAGCTGTTTCAAACAAAGTCTAGGTAGTTTAATAAGCTGGAATATGTTTAAAATATTTTATAAATTATAAAATTGTTTTGACTCAATTGAGCTGAGTTTCATAAAAGATAAAGAGTAAAAGAAGAATAATAATAACCAGTGATCTACTGGGAGAAGATCCTTGACAGAATCACAGAAAGTGCGACTTGCACAGTAACTTGCCCCAGGAAGGTCTCATTGAATTTTAGACCCAAGGAGTCAATATGGACCAAAAATAACAATTTCTTGCATGCCAATGGTCTCCAGACCAGATTTTTAAGAGGCCTAAAGGTCTCTGTATTGTCTTTCGGAAGCAAAATGGAAAGATAAACAATCAGGAAATCAGTGGACAAACACAAGCCAAGATCCAAGAGGTCTGAGAGAAGCTGAATCAGAATGCAGAGAGGCAAAAATTTAATATCACCTCACACCTGTCAGAATGACTATCATCAAGAAGAATACAAATAGCAAATGCTGGCAAGGATGTGGAAGAAAGGAACCCTCGTACAATGTTGGTGGGACCATAAATTGGTGCAACCACCGTGGAAAACAGTATGGAGGTTCCTCACAAAACTAAAAATAGAACTACCATATGATCCAGCAATTCCATTCCTGGGTATATATCTGAGAAAAACAAAAAATTCTAATTCAAAAAGATACATGCAACCCAAGGCTCAGAGCAGCATTATTTAAAATTGCCAAGATATAAAAGCAATCTACCTGTCCAAAGAGATGAATGGATAAAGAAAATGTGATATATATTTATACACACACACACACACACACATACATACACAAAATGGAGTATTACTCAGCCTTAAAAAAGAATGAAATTTTGCCATTTGCAACAACACAGATGGACCTGGAGGATATTATGCTTAGTGAAATAGACAGAGAAAGACAAATATGATGTCAAGTATGATGTCACTTGTATGTGAAATCTAAAAAATAAATCAAACTAGTAAATATAGTAAGAAAGAAACAGACTCACAGATTTGGAGAACAAACCAGTGGTTACCAGTGGGGAGGGGCAATATAGGGATAGGAGATTAAGAGGTACAAGCTACTATGTACAAAATAAGCTATAAGGATATACTGTAGAACACAGGGAACATAGCCAGTGCTTTATAATAACTATAAATGGAGTATAACCTTTCAAAACTGTGAATCACTATATTGTACACTGTTAACATACAATATTCTACATCAAATATTTCAATTTAAAAAAGAAAAAAAAGTTTAAAAAGCATGAACTAGCTAGGGTATCACTTTGAAATTTATTAATACTCCTACATTGTATAGTATTAATCTCATTTAGTCTTCAAAACCCTCTAATGTAGAAATAATTATCCCTGTTTTAAAAATGAAGAAATGTCTAACAAAAAAAAAAAAAATTAACAGGCTGAAATTTAAGCCCACACACCTAATTATGTACATGAATTCTATCTCCTTTAAGTTTGAGAATATGGTTAGATATTTGTGTTAATCTTACATACAGCCCTACACTTGGTAGGTGCTGTATACATAATTGCAAAGTCATAGGGCTAATTTTAGTATACAAAAAAAATTGTGGTATGAGTTTTATATGCATTATCTCATGTAATCACTCACCTAGCTTTTATTAGTATCCCCTTTTTATAGAGGAGGAAGCCCAGTTTAGAAAGATTAAATATATTGTTCAAGGCTAAACAGCTAACAAGTAGCAGAGGTAGAATCTGAACTCAAACAATCTGATGCCAAAACTTGTGTTATTAACCATTATGCATTACTGTCTCCTGAAAAGATCTCCAACTCCAAGTCAATGGTTTTGGGGGGTTTTGTTTGTTTGCTTGTTTTTTCTTCTGCTATACTATGGTCTTTAAGCCTGCAGTATCCAACAAATACAATGTGAGTCACATATGGAATTTTATATTTTCTAGAAACCACATTAAAACGGTAAACAGAGAGGGTTAAAATACATTTTAATGATATATTTAACTTATATTGAAAATAAAATCATTTCTACATGTAATCAATACAAAATATTAATGAGATGTTACATATTCCTTGTTTTGGACTAAGTCTTTGAAATCCAATTTGTATTGTACATTTACATCCATCCCATCTCAATTGGGACTAGCCATATTTGAAATGACCAATAGTCACCTGTGATTAGTGGCTACCATATTAGACCATGTAGCAGTAAACTCTGTGTGTGTGTGTGTGTGTGTGTGTGTGTGTGTGTGTGTGTGTGTGTGTGTGTGTGTTTTAGGAGTGAGTCAGTCCTCCCCTCATCTCAAGTATTAACTTGAAAATCCCAGGATTTGGTAAGTACTTATGTTTTTACAAGCATGCAAGGCAGCCAGAGTCAATAAGGCTTTTTTTTTTTTTCCTGAGCAAGAGTAGGTTTGTATGTACAAAATCTTGTAAACAGCCTTGTCTTGATACTCCATTTCAGCAGTGTTTTAACAGCATACAGACAGAGTTGCTTCAAATTGGTTCTTGTTGCCTGCTTACACAGCAATGGCTTTTCTCTATGAACCCCCACGGTAGATTAAGGCTGAAAGAAGTTTGGGACCTGATGATAAACTTCACTAAGAATTATTCTCCATGCAGCTCCCTATCAAGCCAACTGCAAGTTTCCTGTTTTAAAATGACTTTGGTCTTTGAGAGGACATTTACTAAAATTTGTGAAATGATGACATTAGGGGTTACTGGATGAAGGCAACAGAGGAACACTGTCTTTGCAAAAAAGTGGACCTCTTATTTTTTTAAGAGAGAATCTATGGCTACCTCAGAATGATACAAGCTATGGTTGTTATGTCATCTGCCAAAATGAGCTAAGCAGGCAAATAAATGAAAACTGAGAAAAATTATTAAAATTGTTCATAAAATCTGACTTTCAAAATTTGAATTAAATACTAATCTCAAATCTTTCTTAAACAAATTACTATGTAATGAACTTTTCTCATTACTAATATATTTACATAAGTTTTTAAAATTAAGCACTGCTTATAGGGGTATAGCCCCTCTAGGGGGGACGGCAAGCATGGAACATAGAAGTTGTTAAACCACATAGAGGTTTCTTGTACATCGCATACGCAGCCACCCAAGTAGCTGGGAGGTGTGTGTTTGTTTGTTTTTACTTTCTTCATTAGTACTTGGTTACTAAGTTATTTTTTCTTATTAACTACATACCATGTGAGGCAATGGATTTGCTATGGTCAGGGTAGAGCAACAGACTTTATTCTTATGGAATTTGGAATCTAGATGGAAAAAAAAACCACTTCAAAATTATTACACAAAAAGACTTCAAATGATTATACAAATAATTACAAACTGAGGTAAGTGTTTTGAAGGGGAATTTGGAATCTAGATGGAAAAAAAAACCACTTCAAAATTATTACACAAAAAGACTTCAAATGATTATACAAATAATTACAAACTGAGGTAAGTGTTTTGAAGGGAAAATAATGTATTTTGAGAAGAGCTTATAATTATAATATCCAACCAAGAATTAAGAACCCAGAAAAATATCCCCAAATATCCTCTCTGACATTTGAGAGACATGCATAATGAATACGTAGGAATTAACCAGGCAATAGAGAAAAGGATAATAGAGAGAGATAAGGGAGAAGCAATTCCAAGCAGAAGGGAGAGACCTGAGGGTTGAAGATATTTAAAAGTGTGAGAGAAGTATGTGAGAGAAGAAAAGTGAAAATGATGTGACACGAAGGCTGGAGAGTGAAGAGGATGTCAGACCATACATGGAGGGTCTTGGAAAATATTAGTATTTTTAATTTTATTGTAATACCAATACATGTATTAAGATTGTCTTTTTCTTTGCTTTCTTCTTTTCTATTTTCATTTTTTTAAAAATCTGAAGAGCCTATGAATTTGACTATCTGTCCTGACAAAAAAAGGACTTTAAAAATTAATCAGATGCATACCCTGATAAGGCTAAGGCAAGGGTTCATTTATTTATTCATCTATTTATCTTAAGTAGCAAATGCTAGAATGCAAGACATGATGCTGAGGACTGGGGAGGCAGCCTTGAAGAAGATGAAGTGCTGGAATCAGCTGAACTGACCTGTAAAAAGGGGCTCTCTGCTCCCTTTGAATGGTGTGTGGTTTGGAAAGCAATGCAGATTATGTTACCATAATACAGAGGTGCCAAGTAATAGGCAGTCCATTTTCTCTTTCCTCCAAAATGAAGACAAAACCACTATGATGCACAAAAGGCAGATTTTCCCTTTGACTTTCCCCTATTTTAAAAAATGTTCTTAAAGAATTACTACACGTATGTGCCTTTATTAAGTGTCAGGTGCTGTGCTACCTGCTTTAAATAGATGGCTTAATATAAGCCAATTAGTATACAGAGCACTGGCCATTACATAAAGCAAAGCTGTAATATTTCCTAATATTTGACTCAATGATACCCATCGCTACAGTTCCACCTCAGAATTTTTTTAAAACAAATCTTCCCCCAGTCTGAAGTCACAGCAAATTTTTTATCTAGGTTTAAATGTTGCTGAAACCTATGCTGTTTTTTTGTTGTAACCTGCCTAGGATGAACCACAAATTGCAAGCTGAGGATAGTGAAAGTGGTAGCATGATATGGTTTAAACTCAAAAGTACACCTGTCAGGTATTAACTTTGACTTCCTTGGTGATGTTTGGAAAATTTAAGTTTTACTCACTCAGACAATGAGGGGGCATCCATTTTGTCACAAAACCCACTGAAGAATCCAAAGGCAAACAAGATAGTTTTCTGTTTTCCAGGGAAGGTGTGATAATGAAGAAAATTTTCATGAGTCAGTTAAGGAAAATGTCAGAGAAGTAGAATATTTCAGCAAATTCTTAAAGGATGAGGATGAATTTGAAATGAGTTCAGAGAATGGGAGTGGTAAAACAAGAAGGTGTTTCAGCCTCTGCAAACAGCATGGAAGGAAGCATAGGTGTGTGACAAGGCAAGGACTGTTCTTTATGCAAATAGGAGAGTGAGGTGCTACCCCTCAATCAAATAAAACACTTAGTTTTTCAGAAACATATCTTTTCTATGGAATGTGTAAGACTACAGCATGCTTTGAGAAGTTTTGGAGAACTAAAATCAATGTGAAAGGTTCTAAATGGAGATTTTTCTACTCAAACCAAGGAAATGTGTCGTAGTTGAGCTGTCCAGCAAAGAGAAAACAGCTTTTAGAGATTTCAGATACTGACTATATTCAAGAAAAGGTGGGAAAAACACCTATGAGAAAACATTCGTACCTACTAAGGATTAGATAACCTAAGAATCCACCCCAGCCTGAAACTTACGTATTTTAATTTTTAAGGCAACTTTTTGGAGAGAGAGATTCTTAAAATATTGCATTGATTTTAAATATAAATTTTTTTCCCCACTGCTTAAATTTTTAATAATCTCCACCATCCAATGTGTGTGGGAAGCCAGCTGAAGTGGAGAAGTTCTAGAAATAGATATCTGATGTTGCAACCCACTGTGAAAAACTTTGAAAACGGTGCACTTAAGAGTTTTAGAAGCATGCTGCCATATTCCATCATTAAAAGAACAGCACAGACCTGGTGAAATAAAGAGAAATTGTTTTTTGGAGGCTAGTAATGTACTAAAGAGTTTAACTTGATTTATTTTAGCTCAAATGGCTCAAAAATATAGTGGAAACAATGGTGAATGATATTTTTCCATAAGATTTAGTCATTTTACATATATACACTACCAAATGTAAAATAGATAGCTAGTGGGAAGCAGCTGCAAAGCACTGGGAGATCATCTCGGTGTTTTGTGACCACCTAGAGGGGTGAGATAGAGAGGGTGGGGAGGGAGACGCAAGAGAGAGGGGATATGGGGATATATGAATACATATAGCTGATTCACTTTGTTATATAGCAGAAACTAATACAACATTGTAAAGCAATTATACTCCAATAAAGATATTTTAAAAACAACTGGATTAAAAAAAAGATTTAGTCATTTTAAATAACAAAATATATAATTTTAGATATTATAAATGACAATTTATTTGCAATTACATGCAAGACGTTGAAACATTATGCATTACAGTTAAAATTTAACCATTAAAATCAATCTCGTGCTAATACTTGAATAGGGAAACTGCATTTCTCAAAATCTTGTCCTTTCTACATAAACATTAAAGTAAACAAATTATGAGTTATAGGCTGGAGGAGAAAGCCTATTCTATAACTTATTCCACATAAATATTATTGGGCAAACTGAAGACCAGAGAGGGAATGTGACTTTTCTAATGTCGCACAAGGATTTCACACAAAAGTGAAACCAGGATGGGAATATCAAAATTTGTAGCCCATATTTTTATCTCAACCTTAAAAATGATTACTGTATGTAGAGCCCCAGACTACACACAATTCATGGGAATGATGTTACCCTGCACTGGTTATATTTGATTGATGAAATATAGACTAAATACTATGCAGTAACAAGAATATGCCATAAAATCCCATTAATTAAAATACCTGGAGTAATAATTCAACAACTACGTATCAAGGACAAATATGTACAAAATAATTTTCAAGGTGCCTTGAAAGATAAAATTATGATTAATAACATGCTTCTATGTTTTCAAATATAAGCATCTCACATCAATCAAAAGTATGTGTTATCACATATTCATGAACTATCAAATATCAATTTCAATTACTTAAGATACATTTATGTCAAGGAAATGTTAATTGGTATTTTGACACAGCCTTAACAAAAATTCACAATTTTTGAATCAGTATTCAATTTCTGGGACCTTTTAGAAATGAAAAGGTCCACCATATTACTTACAATAGTGAAAAAATAAGAATAGTCTTTCTATTTAAAATGAGTTAATAGCTGTTAATTATAGCACACCTGATATATGCAATTGCATACAACATTTAAAATCATCTTTAGGAACAATTTAATGGCATGGAACATAATTATTTTAAAATTTAACTTCAAACAAGCTAATTTTTAATAAAACAAATATTGAAATATAATATAGATATTCCATCTAGAAAGAGATTAACAGAAGAAGATATCATGTCAAAAATGGGTGTCTGACTATTCACCATAGCCAAGACACAGAAGCAACCTAAATGCCCATTGACAGATGAATGGATAAAGAAAATGTGGTACATATATACAATGGAATAGTATGCAGCCATAAAAAAGAATGAAGTAATGCCATCTGCTGCAACAAGAATGGATTTAGAGATTATACTAAGTGAAGTAAGTCAGAAAGAGAAAGGCAAATACCATATAATATCACTTATTTGTGTAATCTAAAATATGACACAAATGAACCTATCTACAGAAGAGAAACAGACCACAGACATAGAGAACAGGCTTGTGGTTGCCAAAGGGGAGAGGGGGTGGGGGAGGGGTGGATTGGGAGTTTGGGGTTACCAGTTGCAAATTATTATATATAGAATTATATATAATATTATATATATATAAATGAATCACTTTGCTGCACAGCAGAAATTAACACAACATTGTAAATCAACTATACTTCAATAAAAAAAATGGGTGCCTGAGTGATATAATCATCTTTATATTTTCTCCTTTTCTAATTTTATCTATTTCCAAAAATTTCAACAAATTATAAAATGAGCATTTTCAATGTAACAGAAAAAAAATGCGCTTAGTATATGTGTGTATATATATGTAATGTATGTATACATACATATGCATATGTACACACACACACCATTCTCTTTCCCACAGAGAAATAGTTTTTTATGGGCTAGGTTTAATGCATAAAGAGTTGGTAATGATTTTATATAGTATCTTATTGTAATTTGTGTTTTTCTTGCACTTAAGGTAGCTCAGAGAGTTTGTTCTTCTAAGCATTTAAAAAATTCTTCTTCTTTTGAGTCAAGGAAACATGATACTAGACATTACCTGAATCACTAAAATTTATTTCTCAAATTAGTATAAAGTCCGAATTAGTGACAAGCCATTCAATGCTATCAAGTGTAATAAGTAAGGGGAAGAGTGGAGGACAGTGGGATTGGACTTCCCTGTATTCCATCAGCAACAGTGTAGTAATTGTCTTCATGTCAATAAACGTTTTTATATTTTCATCTAGAGAGCATTCTTCAAGTATCTGTGATTATGTATGTGTATTCCCAATATTTCCCAAAGACACAGAACCTTTAAGAGATATATCTATACATAAAATCATGTGAGCCAATCCCTTGACATACGTGATGATTAGGAAAGCTGAAATGTCACAAAATCTGCCATCTGCAAACTAGAGACCCAGAAAAGCCGGTGGGCCAGTGTGTAATTTCAGTTCATGCCCAAAGGCCTAAGAACCAAGGGAGCCAAAGGTATAAATCCTAGCCTAAGGGCAGGAGAAAACCGATGTCCCAGATCCAGAAGGCAGCCAAGAAGCAGGATAAAACCTCCTTTCTTGCACTCTTCATATTATCCAGGCCCTCAATGGGTTGGATGATGCCCACCCACATTGGGAAGGGAGATCTACTTTACTGAGACCACTGATTCAAATGCTGAGCTCATTCAGAAATACCTTTTAGAGACACACCCAGAAACAATGTTTAATCTGGACACCCCATGACCCAGTCAATTGGACACATAAAATTAACCATCACAATATGAAAATAAACTTTTTTTAATTCAAGGTTTTCATCCTCCATATAGAAAATAAATCTCAGTTTTAAAGATGGGATGGAAATAATAGTTGTCCCTTAATAAACAGTAGTGGCTACGTGTCCTACACTGTGCTAGGAATTCTCTCTATAGGAACTGAACATTTTTGGTAACACAAGGAGATCGACACAGGTTTCAGAAGAACTGAATTTATATCTCAATGTCCATTCTTTATTCCATATGGTCTCCAAGAGACTTTATTTTCTTACCTGAGAGGTTATAATTGGGCTTATGCAAACAAACCAGCTGTACTAATCACAATCAAAATTACTTTTTAAGTTATTTTATGAAATAACATAGTATACTGAAGAGCAGTAAGTATATATAAAGGAGGTCAAATTGTGAGAGGCATCTATGTGAGGCTGAAGACTTTGGCCTCACACAATTCCCACACCATGTTGTTCTACTGAATGCTTATACTTCAGAAGACGTTATTAGGTGTTTACTTGTTTCACAGGAAGAAATGTGATTCGTACTCAAAAACATTTTTAAAATCTTTGGGGGTGGGTGGGGAAGATACTGCCTAAAATAAACTTCTTCACTGCAAGGCATTCAAGTCATTAGACAGTTAGTATGTATCATGAGTCAACAAAGGAGAGTCAGGAGCATTAGACAGCATTTCTCAAAACTGTTTGAGCCCACAACACCTTATTTTAACATTAGTATTACTATTATTTTATAGAACAGCTATTACCTTCTTGTTTAATAATATATTTTCCTAACACAATGTAGGAGATCTTTGAGAAGTTGATATACGAAAATTGCACAGAGCCAATCCTGTGTCGTATGCAGTTTACAAATATTTTCTACTGATAGATGTTCACTAGATGCAGTTAGAACCATAATGACTCTAAAATTCCATATATGCCTTGCTTCTCTCTGTTCCATCTTCTCATCGTTCCCTGAGTTTCTTTGTCAAAATCAGTTCCCAAATTTAATCACAAAACAAAGTTGAATGCTTAACTAATATAATTCCATAAACAGTCATTTCTTAAAAGAATGGATACAGTAAATTTGGTGGTTGCCCTTTTCTGTAGGTCAAATCTGTCTGTTTTTCTGCAAATCCCAAGGAGACTATATATAAATTAAGTGGTCTTAAGCAATCCAGGTAAATTCTTTAACAAAGTGGATTTCTATTTCTTCAGCTTTCAATATGATACAGTTACATATACCTTTAAGGTTTGTTAAAAAAAAAAAAAAAAAAAAAAGGCTTGAAATAAGGTATAAGAAATGCCTATGATAGTTCCTAGCACACAGTAGGCATTCAAAATTGGTAGCTATGATAATGGTCTATAGACCGTTAAAACAACTAGTTGAAAAAGGCTTCTTACTCCTTATTTTTAATGGAGCAAATATTAATGCATGATTTGGGGAAGTACTTTAAGTTTGGGCAAGTGTCAGAAACAGCAATGAACTTATGCATTCCTGATGGGCAAAATTAGTTATGTCTGTGTAATTAGGTTAAGAAAGCTGGTATCTATCAAAATATTTCCTCCCATAGCAGCTGAGCATACTGCCCCTTTTTTGCAAACGTATACAGTATATCTGCCACGGAAATTAGCATACTTTCAGTATCTAAAAGAAATAAAGACAATGTTAGAAAGGGAATCAGGCATCAGCCTTATAAAACAATTTTCAAAACGCTTGCCCTCTTTATTTCTGCTAGGCTTTCATCACAATCTGAATGTGTGACTTAAATAAGTGAAGTGATTATAGGTATATGTTTGTGCATGAGTAGAAAGAACTTAGGCTTTAGGGAAATTAGCAAGAGTGGATAAATGTTAGGAAGAAAGTAAAACTAAGAAAGAAATATGAGAGAAGGAGAGAGAGCGAATCATCCAGTCTAGAGGACAGAGATTAAAATGAGTCATGACATAAGGTGAATACTGGAGGTAAATTAGGACACACACTGATTTGCTAGGTGAAAAACTGACAACCAGGAAAAGAAGTGACTGCTCCAAGCTTATACAGTAAGTTCTGAGATCGGTGACTTAATGGTCAAAATACAAAGTGCTTGTTTGGTGCTCTGGGTACCAGATAATGTGTGGATGCTTTCATTGTATTTCAAGTCTTTAGTCACGTATTTTCTTCTTAAGGTGACCATGGTGGTGCTCCATCCCTGTTCTAGATTTCTCCATAACGCTCATAACCACATGACATATATATTTTTCTTATTCTAATTGCCTCTCTCCCCTCACCAGAATATAAACTCCATAAAAAATGTATTTTTGTCTGTTCTTTTTTCCATTGACGTATCCTAACAGTCTAGAACAATGTATGGCCCATTGTAAGAGCCTAATAAATAGTTGTTGAAGGAATAAATAAAAGGCAAAGAATGAAAATAAAAAGGATCTGAGCAGTATAAATACTAATGTCTTTGACCAGCTACAAAACATTAAGTGAATTACTACCCGCAGCATCTCAGTTGACTTTCCTATAAAATCTAGCTGATGCCGTATGCTACAAAGATTGTTACGAAGAAGAAAGACAGCCCCATTTACCAGCCAGATTGGTCAAATTAAGCAAAAAAATAAAGGCTGATTTTGCTTCTAACCACTTCCTTTGAAGGTAAAATATTGTAGATATATATACATATATATATATATATATATATATATATATATATATCTCCAATAATATTTCTTTACCTATTACAAGGCGTGTTGCAGAAAGCCAAGGTCTACATAATAAAGTAGTAAATATACACAGGGAGAACAATAAGTTAAGGAGAAAATAAAAGACCTGAAGGGTAACAGATTTTAATCATTCAGGGATTATCTTAGGTCAATCAATTTAGAGAATAAATCTTTATGAGATGGCTATACCAAGAACACTGTCCTTCTTGACTTCATTCTCTCGTGGACAAAACATGGCTATTTTGTACATATATCAACAGAAAAATGGAAGGAAATCCCAATTAACTAAGAAGGCAAACCATGATGACGTCTCTGTGTGTATGTGTATGTATACATGTGAATTTCTATTATTTTTCAAAAAAATCATAAAATGATTCTCAGGACTTCCCTGGCGGTCAAGTGGTTAAGAATCCGCCTTCCAATGCAAGGGACACGGGTTCAATCCTTGGTCGGGGAACTAAGATCCCACATGCCAAGGGGCAACTAAGCCCGTGCGCCACGACTACTGAACTCACGCGCCTCAACAAGAGAGCCTGGGTGCCGCAAACTACAGAGCCCACGTGCCCTGGAGCCCCTCACAAGAAAGAGACCGCACACCGCAAAGAAAGATCCCGCGTGCCTCAATGAAGATCCTGCATCCTGCAACTAAGACCCAACGCAGCCAAAAAAAAAATATTCTCTGGTTGGAGATATACTTTCTCTGCACATTGTATATGCTACCTACCTCCACAAACAATTTTGGTCATAGATACACTGAAGTGAAAGTTCCATAAGGGTAGCAATAATATTTGCCTTCTCACTTATCATCTTAGTTCTGGAAACAAGACATGTCTTTAACAAAACTGATTCAATGTATAAATGAAATTAAAACTCTGGGTCCTGGAAAGGAAAAGGAAGTATGAACATTAAGATCTAGAGAAAAATAACTTACTGTGACTGAGAACTAAGTTTAGCTTTCAAAGTCTTTGTGTCCAGGCAAGAAAGGGAAAATAATGGATTACATAATTATATTTTTCCAATAGAAGGGAACATCTGTTTTAAATTAGCCTCAACAGTCATGCCTCACACACTGAACACACAGTAAATATTCTGTGAGTGCCACAAAAATCCTATGCATCATTTGCGTATCACCTATATAGCTCATACAACCAACTGGATAGTACAGAGATCTTAGTATGTTATTCAAATAGACAGCTAAGTCTCAGAGAGGTGGATATAGTTCTGTTAAAGCACCTACTGTCACTTTTTCCTACCATTCTCCCAGCTAACTCTCAGTTAAAATAAGACTCCTTGGTTGAATGTCTGAATTTAACATACAAGTTAGTTCTACTATACTGCCCAAAATGTTTTGTGATAATTGGTAATACAGCTGGCATTATAAAAAAGGGTATATTAGCTGTTTGACCTTGTTGCCTGATATTACATCTCTTTGGTGTTCATTCTATTAGGCTGAGCAATGTGATCGTGCTCTATCCCCACTGTCCACACCCAGTGCAAAGAGACACAAATTTTCATTACAAGCAAACAAAATCATCTCTGAATGCTTTTTGCTAAGCTCTTTAAACTTCTCTTTCATTCAATCTTTAACGAAACAAAGTAAAACTTTTAAAAACATAAGGGGTATATATTGCCCCATCTGTCAATTGAAAAAATGTGAGAGGAGCAGAAAAACTAAAACTTACCCTCATTCAATAGGAATAAAAGATCTGAAGTAAATATTTGACTTCATGTATTCCTAACTCAAAGTTCATGTTTTTAAGCCATTCTGCTAAATTAGGAACATTTTCTTGTCAGCTAAAATCAAGGTAAAAGCAAACACAAAGTGACAGGATGATCTTGGCTGGCAAATGATCATTACAACTCTGATGAGGCTGCTTGTTATAAGCCTGGACCGCACGTAACATGATGTGACAGGAAGCCTCAGAGTATGCTGATGTTTCTGAACTGCTTTTCTGTACTGACCTCCAACCTTTTATCCTATTTGGTTTCTGGTACATTCTTTCCCTAATCATTTCTGTATCTTGCTTTTTCAATCTTTAATTAATTGCCAGGCCTCATTCCTGTACTGAAAAAACTCTTAACACTCTTGTATAACATCTTAATTAGATCTGTTCTGCATCAAGCCCACTAGGGTGTTATGTGTGTATTATATGTGTTTCAAAGTGGGGTGGGGAAGGTGTTTTGCTCATGAGTGTGAACATAAACAAAAATTATTAGGAAGATAATTATAGAGGTATTAGGAAGATATTATGGAGATATTAGGAGGACATGTCTTTGGGAAAACACAAGGTTAAATATTTCTGGTACCTTGACATATGCAGGAAAATATGCAGCAATATGCAACTATAACAGTATACAGGGATACATTTTTTCAGAATGCATTATTAGAAAAGTCTAACCAGACATTTGTTAGTTGCTTTTTATGTCCTAACCATTGGGTACACAGAGAATTATAAGATCTTGTCCTCAATCTCAAGTCTGGGCAGACAAGTAAGTATTTCATGATTTTTAAAACTAATATAGGGAAACATAAATTGCTAATGTAAATAGCAAGTATTTGGCTTGCGTTTCACCCAACTCCATCCCTGCCCACAGCTCTCTTTTCTCCAAATTCAGATGAAGCCTCAGAATCCTTCTTATCATGATGCTCCAGGAAGCAGCTACCAATCAGAGTTGTCACAGAAGATAAAACCTACACTGAGTTAGAGCTATAAGAATACAGTTAATGAAGACTAATTTAAATGACTTAATTTTAAGTAATGGAACTGATTTCTCTTTAATGAAAAAAAAATTCTATAAAGAAGCAACAGGGACACAGCTATAGGGACCCTGAACCAAGATGGCAGAGTAGAAGGACGTGCTCTCACTCCCTCTTGTGAGAACACCAGAATCACGGCTAGCTGCTGGACAATCATTGAAAGGAAGACACTGGAACTCACCAAAAAAGATACCCCACATCCAAAGACAAAGGAAAAGCCACAGTAAGATGGTAGGACGGCACAATAACAGTAAAATCAAATCCCATAACTGCTGCGTGTGTGACTCACAGACTGGAGAACACTTATACCACAGAAATGCACCCACTGAAGTGAAGGTTCTGAGACGCACCTCAGGCTTCCCAAACTGGGGGTCTGGCAACAGGAGGAGGAATTCCTAGAGAATCAGACTTTGAAGGCTAGTGGGATTTGATTGCAGGACTTCAACAGGAGTGGGGTAAACAAAGACTCCACTCTTGGAGGGCACACACAAAGTAGTGTGTGCATGGGGACACAGGGAAAGGGGCAGTGACCCCAGGAGAGACTAAACCAGACCTACTGGCTAGTGCTGGAGGGTCTCCTTGAGAAGCGGGGGGTGGCTGTGGCTCACCATGGGGACAAGGACACTGACAGCAGAAGTTCTGGGAAGTACTCCTTGGCGTGAGCCCTCTCAGAGTCCGCCATCAGCACCACCAAAGAGCCCAGGTAGTCTCCAGTTTGGGTTGCCTCAGGCCAAACAACCAACAGGGAGGGAACCCAGCCCCACCCATCAGCAGTCAAGCAGACTAAACTTTTACTGAGCTCTGCCCACAAGAGCAACAGTCAGCTCTACCCACAACCAGTCCCTCCCATCAGGAAACTTGCACAAGCCTCTTAGATAGCCACATCCACCAGAGGGCAGACAGCAGAAGCAAGAAGAACTACAATCCTGCAGCCTGTGAACAAAAACCACATTCACAGAAAGATAGACAAGATGAAAAGGCAGAGGGCTATGTACCAGATGAAGGAACAAGATAAAACCCAAGAAAAACAACTAAATGAAGTGGAGATAGGCAACCTTCCAGAAAAAGAATTCAGAATAATGATAGTGAACATGATCCAGGACCTCGGAATAAGAATGGAGGCAAAGATCGTGAAGATGCAAGAAATGTTTAACAAAGACCTAGAAGAATTAAAGAACAAACAAACAGAGATGAACAATACAATACTGAAATGAAAACTGCACTAGAAGGAATCAATAGCAGAATAACTGAGGCAGAAGAACGGATAAGTGACCTGGAAGACAGAATGGTGGAATTCACTGCTGCGGAACAGAATAAAGAAAAAAGAATGAAAAGAAATGAAGACAGCCTAAGAGACCTCTGGAACAACATTAAACACAATAATATTCGCATCATAGGGGTCCCAGAAGGAGAAGAGAGAGAGAAAGGACCTGAGAAAATATTTGAAGAGATTATAGTCGAAAACTTCCCTAACATGAGAAAGGAAATAGCCACCCAAGTCCAGGAAGCACAGAGAGTCCCATACCGGATAAACTCAAGGAGACACACGCCAAGACACATAGTAATCAAATTGGCAAAAATTAAAAACAAAGAAAAATTATTGAAAGAAGCAAGGGAAAAACGACAAATAACATACAAGGGAACTCCCATAAGGTTAACAGCTGATTTCTCAGCAGAAACTCTACAAGCCAGAAGGGAGTGGCATGATATACTTAAAGTGATGAAAGGGAAGAACCTACAACCAAGATTACTCTACCTGGCAAGGATCTCATTCAGATTCGATGGAGAAATCAAAAACTTTACAGACAAGCAAAAGCTACAAGAATTCAGCACCACCAAACCAGCTCTACAACAAATGCTAAAGGAACTTCTCTAAGTGGGAAACACAAGAGAAGAAAAGGACCTACAAAAACAAACCCAAAACAATTAAGAAAATGGTCGTAGGAATATATATATCAATAATTATCTTAAACGTGAATGGATTAAATGCTCCAACCAAAAGACACAGGCTTGCTGAATGGATACAAAAACAAGACCCATATATATGCTGTCTACAAGAGACCCACTTCAGACCTAGGGACACATACAGACTGAAAGTGAGAGGATGGAAAAAGATATTCCATGCAAATGGAAATCAAAAGAAAGCTGGAGTAGCAATACTCGTATCAGATAAAATAGACTTTAAAATAAAGAATGTTACAAGAGTCAAGGAAGGACACTACATAATGATCACGGGATCAATCCAAGAAGAAGATATAACAATTATAAATATATATGCACCCAACATAGGAGCACCTCAATACATAAGGCAACTGCTAACAGCTATAAAAGAGGAAATTGACAGTAACACAATAATAGTGGGGGACTTTAACACTTCACTTACACCAATGGACAGATCATCCAAAATGAAAATAAATAAGGAAACAGAAGCTTTAAATGACACAATAGACCAGACAGATTTAATTGATATTTATAGGACACTCAATCCAAAAACAGCAGATTACACTTTCTTCTCAAGTGCACACGGAACATTATCCAGGATAGATCACATCTTTGGTCACAAACCAAGCCTCAGTAAATTTAAGAAAATTGAAATCATATCAAGCATCTTTTCTGACCACAGCGCTATGAGATTAGAAATCAGTTACAGGGAACAAACCGTAAAAAACGCAAACACATGAAGGTTAAACAATATGTTACTAAATAACCAAGAGATCACTGAAGAAATCAAAGAGGAAATAAAAAAATACCTAGAGACAAATGACAATGAAAACACGACGATCCAAAACCTATGGGATGCAGCAAAGACAGTTCTAAGAGGGAAGTTTATAACTATACAAGCCTACCTCAAGAAACAAGAAAAATCTCAAATAAACAATCCAAACTTACACCTAAAGGAACTAGAGAAAGAAGAACAAACAAAACCAAAAGTTAGCAGAAGGAAAGAAATCATAAAGATCAGAGCAGAAATAAATGAAACAGAAACAAAGAAAACAATAGCAAAGATCAATAAAACTAAAAGCTGGTTCTTTGAGAAGATAAACAAAACTGATAAACAATTAGCCAGAATCATCAAGAAAAAGAGGGAGAGGACTCAAATCAATAAAATTAGAAATGAAAAAGGAGAAGTTACAACAGACACTGCAGAAATACAAAGCATCCTAAGAGACTACTACAAGCGACTCTATGCCAATAAAATGGACAACCTGGAAGAAATGGACAAATTCTTAGGAAGGTATAACCCTCCAAGACTGAACCAAGAAAAAACAGAAAATATGAACAGACCAATCACAAGTAATGAAATTGAAACTGTGATTAAAAATCCTCCAGCAAACAGAAGTCCAGGACCAGATGGCTTCACAGGTGAATTCTATCAAACATTTAGAGAACAGCTAACACCCATCCTTCTCAAACTCTTCCAAAAAATTGCAGAGGAAGGAACACTCCCAAACTCATTCGATGAGGCCACCATCACCCTGATACCAAAACCAAAGATATTACAAAAAAAGAAAATTGCAGATCCATATCACTAATGAATATAGATACAAAAATCCTCAACAAAATACTAGCAAACAGAATCCAACAACACATTAAAAGGATCATACACCATGATCAAGTGGGATTTATCCCAGGGGTGCAACGATTCTTCAGTATATGCAAATCAACCAATGTGATACACCATATTAACATATTGGAGAATAAAAATCATATGATCATCTCAATAGATGCAGAAAAAGCTTTTGACAAAATTCAACACCCATTTATGATAAAAACTCTCCAGAAAGTGGGCATAGAGGGAACTTACCTCAACATAATAAAGGCCACATACGACAAACCCACAGCAAACATCATTCTCAATGATGAAAAACTGAAAGCATTTCCTCTAAGATCAGGAACAAGACAAGGATGTCCACTCTCACCACTACTATTCAACATAGTTTTGGAAGTCCTAGCCACAGCAATCAGAGAAGAAAAAGAAATAAAAGGAATACAAATTGGAAAAGAGGAAGTAAAACTGTCACTGTTTGCAGATGACATGATACTATACATAGAGCATCCTAAAGATGCCACCAGAAAACTACTAGAGCTAATCAATGAGCTTGGTAAAGTTGAAGGATACAAAATTAATGCACAGAAATCTCTTGCATTCCTATACACTAATGATGAAAAATCTGAAAGAGAAATTAAGGAAACACTCCCATTTACCACTGCAACAAAAAGAATAAAATACTTAGGCATAAACCTACCTAGGGAGACAAAAGACCTGTATGCAGAACACTATAAGACACTGATGAAAGAAATCAAAGATGATACCAACAAATGGAGAGATATACCGTGTTCTTGGATTGGAAGAATCAATATTGTGAAAATGACTCTACTACCCAAAGCAATCTACAGATTCAATGCAATCCCTATCAAATTACCAATGGCATTTTTTATGGAACTTGAACAAAAAATCTTAAAATTTGTATGGAGACAAAAAAGACCCCGAATAGCCAAAGCATTCTTGAGGGAAAAAAACGGAGCTGGAGGAATCAGACTCCCTTACTTCAGACTACACTACAAAGCTACAGTAATCAAGACAATATGGTACTGGCACAAAAACAGAAACACAGATCAATGGAACAAGATAGAAAGCCCAGAGATAAACCCATGCACCTACGGTCAACTAATCTATGACAAAGGAGGCAAGGATATACAATGGAGAAAAGACAGTCTCTTCAATAAGTGGTGCTGGGAAAACTGGACAGCTACATGTAAAAAATGAAATTAGAACACTCCCTAACGCCATACACAAAGATAAACTCAAAATGGATTAAAGACCTAAATGTACGACTGGACACTATAAAACTCTTAGAGGAAAACGTAGGAAGAACACTCTTTGACGTAAATCACAGCAAGATCTTTTTTGATCCACCTCCTAGAGTAATGGAAATAAAAACAAAAATAAACAAATGGGACCTAATGAAACTTCAAAGCTTTTGCACAACAAAGGAAACCATAAACAAGACGAAAAGACCACCCTCAGAATGGGAGAAAATATTTGCAAACGCATCAGTGGACAAAGGATTAATCTCCAAAATATATAAACAGCTCATGCAGCTCAATATTAAAACAACAAACAACCCAATCCAAAAATGGGCAGAAGACCTAAACAGACATTTCTCCAAAGAAGACATACAGATGGCCAGGAAGCACATGCAAAGCTGCTCAACATCACTAATTATTCGAGAAATGCAAATCAAAACTACAATGAGGTATCACCTCACACCAGTTAGAATGGGCATCATCAGAAAATCTACAAACAACAAATGCTGGAGAGGATGTGGAGAAAAGGGAACCCTCTTGCACTGTTGGTGGGAATGTAAATTGATACAGGCACTATGGAGAACAATATGGAGTTTCCTTAAAAAAAACTAAAAATAGAATTACCATATGAGCCAGCAATCCCACTACTGGGCATATACCCAGAGAAAACCATAATTCAAAAAGACACATGCACCCCAATGTTCACTGCAGCACTATTTACAATAGCCAGGTCATGGAAGCAACCTAAATGCCCATCGACAGACGAATGGATAAAGAAGATGTGGTACATATATACAATGGAATATTACTCGGCCATAAAAAGGAACGAAATTGTGTCATTTGTTGAGACGTGGATGGATCTAGAGACTGTCATACAGAATGAAGTAAGTCAGAAAGAGAAAAATAAATATCGTATATTAACGCATATATGTGGAACCTAGAAATATGGTACAGATGAACCTGTCTGCAGGGCAGAAACTGAGACACAGATGCAGAGAACAAACATATAGACACCAAGGGGGGAAAGCGGCGGGGGGATGGGGGTGGTGGTGTGACAAATTGGGCAACTCGGTTTGACATGTATACACTGATGTGGATAAAATTGATGACTAATAAGAACCTGTTGTATAAAAAAATAAAATAAAATAATATTCGAAAAAAAATAAAGAGGCAACAGGTATAAGAACACAGAGGATTAGTATGCAATGGAAATATATATTGGTGATACTGCTGAGCTACAGGAAAAGGTTTAAAAAAGAAAGAATGAAGGATCCACACCAAAACTGGAAGATACTATGGTTAACCATCCTAGGTTTTATAGATACTTTTGGTGCACTAACTATTTACCTGGAACCTTACCACTAAAATTTCCTCCAGCTATTTCCAACTGTCAATACCTATCTCTCTTTGCTGGAAGACTTTCCAAATCATGGTAGGCAGGATTGCCAATGTGCTGCTAAATTAACACTCCCTAGTGGTGGACAATGACAGAAATGAGTTCCTATACAAATATTTCATCTTCCTTACCTTTCAGTTAAGATAACTCTGAGTTAGGTAATTAATACTTTTTCCCAGAGTCTCCCCACAGGACTAAGTATCAGCCACCTGCAGCGTTAGCTAGCTTGATAATGAACCCTCCATTAGTTGCCTTTGCTTCTCTTTGTCATTTCCCACTCATCATTCAGTGTTTTCCTGCAATTACCTCCAAAATAAACTACATGAAGTTGAACTTTTGCATCTGAGTTAGCATCTGGAAGAACAGTTCTTCCAATGAACTCAAGTTTTAATCCTCCCTTTGCTTGCCCTCTCCCCTACACACACATACATGTATACACAAAACCTATGAAGTCCACACAATTCCACCTCAGAATTAACTCCTAAGCCTCACTTCAGATCCCCTACCTTGCCTCATATCTCTCATAGATTAACTTCAATAAAACAGAGTTTATGATGTGACTTACCTGCATAGAACTTTTAATCCTCTGTTGCCTATAAAGTGAATCCTACTTATGCCTGGCACTAAACAGTCATCATTTTTAATCTGGCTCTGAACTGGGACTTACAGCTTCACCTTCCATGAATACTGCTTTTGTCTCATGGACAGATTAACTGTGCCTTGTACATGCCAGGAACTTTCAGGATTTACTGCCATTACTTCTCTCCACAGGGAATTCAATCCCTTCTCTTTGCCTTTCCTGGAAACTTCAAGAATTTCTTCAAAACTTATCTCCAACTTCCTCACATTGGTGTAGACAGACACTTAGTGTCCCATGTTCTCACAGCTTTCTGTTCACATCCTTATAATTGTATTTCCTGCATTGTAAGGCCATTTACAAGCTTTCGACCTTATCTGGTTCACTGCATTGTCATCTCTTGTGGGCAGTGACCATATTCTATTGATTTTGAATCCACTGTACTAGTACCATCTCATCACAGAGGCGTTATCAAGAAATGCAAAAATTGCAGCATGAGTTTTGCTTCCCTAATACTTTTACATCCAAACATTTCTCAATAAAGAATTCTTGTGAGCATTTTATATATATATATATATATATATATATATATATATATATATATATATATATATATATATATATATAAAATAGAATCCATAGGACGCATCTGTCACTGGTGGCCATTTCCCTTACATTTCCCCTAGACAGTAAAGAGCCTTCTTTTTATAAAGGATTATCTCCAGCTTGAAAAATCCACCCTCCTACAAAGACCCTCAGAGAAAGCTGAATACAGCTAAAAGCAGCTTAACCTACTTCACAATTTTGCCTCTGGCCAGCCCTGACTGGAAGCACTACCAAATGGGAAAGAATTTGACTTAAATCAATATGAAATCAGGATGTAAATCTGTAGTCTCTATGTTTAACTAAATGTTCGTTGGTTAACATATTAGCAACCAATTTTGAGCTATAAAAAGCTGATTTGGGCTTCCCTGGTGGCGCAGTGGTTTAGAGTCTGCCTGCCAATGCAGGGAACACGGGTTGGAGCCCTGGTCTGGGAAGATCCCACATGCCGCAGAGCAACTAGGCCCGTGAGCCACAACTACTGAGCCTGCATGTCTGGAGCCTGTGCTCCGCAACAAGAGAGGCCGCGACAGTGAGAGGCCCGCGCACCGCGATGAAGAGTGGCCCCTGCTTGCCACAACTAGAGAAAGCCCTCGCACAGAAACGAAGACCCAACACAGCCAAAAATAAATAAAAATTAAAAAAAAAAAAAAGCTGATTTTATGGGACAATTAAGAGCTTTAGTATAGAGAAGAGAGTGTGAGCACCAAATGCTATAGGATTACAGAACATACTGAGATCAAAATAACCAACCAGATGAAAGTAGACCTGTCAGAAAAGGTGATGGTTATCTAGTTCCAAACTTGCAAAGCCTATTAAAGTATTTGTACATGTGATATCAGTATAAAATGTCATTCAGAGTTCAAAAACAATGTAATGTTTTTGTGTTACCCATTTCGTAGGATTGAAATTGGAATTATGGCAATAGCAAAATAAAAGCCCTTCAGAAAGTTTCAATTCATTCCAAGTCAAACCTGGTCAAATTGTTGAAATTTCAAAGCTGAGAGACAAACCTGAACTCATGGCTTTAATTAATACCATGGACCTCTGTGGAGTGGAGATACTGCCACCTAATTAAAATGAGTCTTTATTCATTTTTTTCCTAGACAGCTGAGATTTAGATTTTAGAAGCAAATTCTGAAGACTCCCTGACCTTTGGCAAAACATTCATTCAGTTTTGAACTCTGAGCTTCCAGGTGAGCTGAAATAATTATGGGATTTTGAGGTCATCTACAAAGCAGGCTGACTGCCCAGTACAGTCTGCTTCAGAGTTCACTTTTTAAGGAATTTCTCCCTGAGTGGCAGTATCACTGCATTCCAAACCTACAGGGCTGGGACAACTCTGCCATCATTACCCTCAACAGAAACTTTTGGAAAGTAATATGAAGAGCGCAACCAATTGCCTACATTTTTACTCTTTGTTTACAGACAACTTTGCAAATATGTATTTTCCTTAAATTAGCAATATCATAGTGAAGTGAAAGAACATATTCTATCTTAGGTGGCTTTCAGTTCATTCTTTGCACAGCAGACAATTAATGACTGTGTACTATATTGCAAATCCTGGGGTGGAAACACGAATAGTAACACTTCCTGATATCAAGGGGCTTCATTACAGTACAGGAGAGGACTATGCATGAGCTAAGGCCTGTAATAAAGTATATATGTAGGCTGCATGAGTATGTAAGGCATCCTGAGTTGTGTGTATGAATTCCTGAGACTGATTCAAGGGGAATGTTACAGTCAAACCTGGCTTTAGATCATAGGTTTACAGTTGGAGAACAGTGGGGTAGACACACACAGGATGCTAATTTGTAAAAGAGAATCAGATGTTTTCAAAAATGGTTAGTGATTTTACTAAAGCTCTGAGGAAAGTGTTCGGAGCAAGAATGAGATCTGCCACAATAAGGCAAACAGTGACGATTCGGCAACAGTGAAGTGTTGTAACAATGAGGAACACTTGATTATATCAGTGTAAATTTAGAAAGATTAATTCATTTCTGGAATGGGGAAATGGGAAGAATGGTAAGGAATCCAGAATAAAGCTAGTAATTTAGGAGGACATTGAAACACTCCAAGTGAAAGAAAGGTAAGCTTAAGAAGTTACAGAAACCTAAGGAAGGAAAGAGGAACAGTGTGAGAGAATTTATAAAGCAGGATGGGTCTGAAGATATTCCTTTAAGGTAGATGGGAACATAAATAATACTTAAACCAGTTTCTTAAAAATGTAGTAGCCATGACCCCACAAAAAGTGAGAGGCCCTTTGATTTATTTCACTTAACTCTAGTTACAGGTCATGGTAAATATTTCATCTTTATTTATTGGTAAAATAATTTGATCAAATTGTCCAGTAGAGCCTGGATTAAAATTCAGGATTTTCTCACCTCAAATCTCACTCTCAAGCCACCACACTGCCTTCCTGTTTTAAAATAGGTTGACTTTAAAATCAACATGTGATAGTTTTGCCATTGGGTATTTAGTGCTCAAGATAATTAAATTAGCATAACTTTTCTCTCTACATCCAACAACTCACTTCACTTGTCAGGCAGAGAATGTAGATTTTTTAATAGAGCACTGCATTTCACTTAGAAAAGTTTGCTTCTTGACTCAAGTGACCTAGTAATTATCTCCAAATGTCTCCCAAATCCCTGAGCCTAGATAGTTCCTTCATGTAATAAGAAAATAACCTGGATCTCTTCTTACTCTACTTTTGACACTACTCAATGAAATGGCAAACAATGCCTTATGAATCTGTGGAAAATTAAAAGGCATTGAAATCAAGCTTCCCAATTTCAAACTCAAAAATGCACCTAGCAATTTGTGATATAAAGTATTACAAATACGTGCAAGAAATGTTTGCGTATGGTGGTACATAATTTCAAATATGGTTTCATAGAAATATACTAAAAATACAAGTACACACATTTTTGCATTTTTTAATAAAATAATTATTTTTCAGTCTTTCCCTGTCATCATACAAATATTTACTGAGAATTAGCCAGCCTAGGCAATATTATTATTTTTTTTAATATGCTCCACTTCTTAAGATACTCCAATTTCATCCTTTTATTAAAAAAGAACCAGAGAATGCTATACCTAAACTCACCCACTCCTTTCATTCTGCCCCTATTTGCCATTCTGGGAAATGCCAGTTAAGGTTTTGGTTTGATATTATGTTTTGGGTGACCACAAAGATTAAGAAAATAATCTTTATATTTTGGGCAAATCTAGTAATCTAGGGGATCAATTATTACTTTGTTCAGTGATCCTTACATGAACATTCTCAGAACAAATTCTTTTTCTGAAAAGGAATGTTACTCCCCCTTGGTGAACTCATAAACTTCACTCTTAGTAGAAAATGGAAAACATAAAGATTGAATCTTGACTTTAAGATAACAGATATCAGTTTCTAATTATTATTTAACCTGTCATCTTAAATCTCTCTCTCTTTTTCTATCTCTGTTTCTCTCTATAATTATTTTCCTTTTCAACTCTACATATTGCTATTATTCAGAGGCCACATGACTGTGGTTCATGTTCTCTCAATTATTACCTGTAGCCTCTTTTGGGAAGCAAAAGTAATAAGAATTTCGTTTCAATTTATAATAGGCTAAGAAAAGTAAGCTTTATAAAAAATAGCCTGAACTCTATATCTTGTTTTATACTTACATCCAGTAGATATGTGGAAGCCTTTGTCTTAGGGATAGGAGACAATGTTTCAGAAAGTTTAAGACAACTCTTTATCTTGGAGGTTTTGCTGTGGTCATCAGGCAATGTCTAGGTATGGGTTTATCTTTATTCATGTTCCACAGAACAGGGTATAGTTCTTCAAGCTAAGGTTATATTTCTGTCCTTAAAATGTTGTAAAGTCCTTATCTATTTTCTTTTCCGTTATTGCCTCTCCTATATTACCTTTTCCCTATATATGAAGTCCTATGTAAGACTATGCAGGGGAAGAAAAATAATTTTCCTTCTACCCTTCTAGGTACTTGGCTGAGTCCAGCCTTGTAATTAAAGACAGATCAGCAAAGGAGAAACAAGCAGTGGCTTTAAAATAGGTATACCTCCTGTATTCATGGGAGATACCCAGGATAACTGAGTAGCTCTCTGAAATAGTCCCAGCCATCACCTTAAATACCATCTCCAGCTAAAGACAGCAGAAGATGTTGGGAGAATGTGAGGGAGTCAGTTATAGGAGGTTACCTACCAGGAAAAGCACAGTAAATAAGGGTAAGGTTGTTATGCAAATTTAAGTTGCTGCTTTCTCCTTAGGAGTTTCTAGGATTTAGTCATCCTCCTCTTCCTATTACAGAGAGGGAAGATTTCCCTTTTACATATAAATGTCCCCTTACAAAAGAGTAACTTCTACACAGTTTTCAGAGCTTCTCTTATGTCTACTGTTTCTTAAAAATAACTAACCTAAAATAATCTTTATGCCAAAGAGGCTTATTTTGGTGTGGCAAATTCTGCTCCCCTTCAATTATTTCATTCTCTTTCCCATTTCCCAATTTCTATTTTATGATTCTACATTTCTGTCTCTTTCCTTCTTTTGAGTGATTTCTTCAAGTCTAACAGACAACTCATTAACTCTCACTTTATCTTTAATCTAGTGTTTAATGCTGCTCTTGATTTTTTCCAGTAGCCATTTCCATTTCTAAAAAAATTTCTACACATAAAAATTCATTTTATCCTTCAGAGAAATCTGTTCTTGCCTCAAGAATTCTGCTTCTTTTTCGGAAAAAAAAAGTTGAAATATTCAAAAAAATAAAATCTCTTTCAGGTTGTTGCATCATCATTAATTTGGAGGTATGAATTTCACTTATTATTCCAGTAACTAGTCAGTTATTGACTATAATGTTTCAGAACTATTTCCTTGGGAATCCATTTATCTGAGTTATTATGGATGCATTCCTATAGAGTGGTTTCACATTTGTCACTGTAAGAGTTTTCACATCCTAAAATAAATTTTATATTTATTTTCAACTTGAGATCCTCAATGCCACATTTCACTCCCAGTTAATGGGAATGAAAAATCCACAACCTCTTATGGAGCAAGCTTAGATTCTTTTTCCTAAACATTGATCTCTTTTTCCATCTACAGCACTAGGTAATATCTAGTTTCTTTGCCACAAGCACGACCAATGTGTGAGTTCTTCAGAAGTAGAAACCATATCATAGTTTCCTAAACAAGCCTTAATATTTTCAATAAGATAATGATATTTTACAATAAACCATCTTAATTATGAATGTGATTTGAAAACATGTCTATATTTCTAACTTTAGATATTGGGGATATATGTGTCCCTTTGAAATAACCTTCTTTCATGACAACTAAAGTCTCTCTTCTAGATTTTTTCTCCATGATAGACTCTGACATAACTCCTATATCATCACGTCTTCATATGCCATTTTCCAAAATAGTCATCTTTTCTTTTTTATATTATGTATATGAGAAAAATGGGCAAATGTTTTAAATTTGAATCTGATCAATATCAAATATGATCAAAAGATTAATTTCCTACTTTTGAATGCCATTTCACATTACTTTTAGCTTCAAGGGTACCCAAAGAAACATCTGGTTTCTAAGTTCCTCCAATACCTGAAAATGTTATACTGCATCATATCATCATTGCTTTCCTCTATACATTCTGTGGATCCATTCTGTAAGTATATGCCCCAACCAGACTGAACTTCATGAATTCTTCAAAAGGCCATACAACTTACGTATCTTTAAATCAAGATTTGGAATGAGTCACACCGTTTCTACCATTCATTAGTTCTTTGAACTTAGATATTCTTTACCTCTATAAGCTTAGTTTTATTTAGCTATGAAATAGAAATATTGCTATCTCCTTCATATGATTTTTTTGTGTGTGAAAATATATGAGTAAGTTAAAATTCCTAGCTCAGTGCCTTATACCTGTTATGTATTCTATAAATTAGCAGCATCCCTCCTTTACCTCTTTTATTCATGTTTTTCAACTGTTTGCCAGCTCTTCTAACTCAGGCCAGGCATGTTTGGAATAGTATCTTAAAGATTCAGTTGTTGCTCACAGACCCATAGCAATGACCCAAACAACCCATTCCACATCCATGGCTGAATTATTGATTTCATATCCCAAATCATTTCAAGAATCCCAATCATGTACTTAATTGGATAACTGTGTGGGATTTCTTTGCTGTCTATAAAAAGGAGAAGCGTGTGAGGTGGGAATAATAATGGTAATGACAATGATAATAATATAATAATAGCTACCATTTTTAGGTTTAATACTTAAACCACCATATCAAGAAAGCACTATTCTTATTCCCATTTTAGAGACAGAACACTGAGCCTCAGAAAAGCTGACTTGCCTGGGGTTACAATAGCTATTAAGAGATGGAACAAGGATTTCAAATTCAGGTCTATTATACTCCAGGTGCTTTGCTTCTTAACCATGACTCCACACGGTAAAAATGAATGTAGTTATGAATTTTTCACTGATGTATTGACACTAAAAGCTGTCACTAATCATATTTATGACTTTTTCAATAAAATCTTTAAAACATTTTCTAGAGTTAAGTGATATTCCGACACATCAGAAAACACAAATTTGAGAGATGACTGTAGCCATCACTGGATCAGATATAAATTAAGCCTAATTACTGGAGTCTAGAAGATGGAGATGCAGACCTGCAGGATGATAATGGCATTCAGCAGACATACGTTCTGGGCTCTAGAGAATGGGTGATAGGTGGCAATTATCATTAGTGACTTTTGAATAAAGATGTTAGAGTCTTCTCACTCATTAGACCAAACAGTTTAATGGTCATTAGAAGTGGCTGTAAAAGGCACTGAAATGCCATCAGAAAGGGGATAATGATTATTACTGTAGCAACCTATTATTTCCATAATGGCGGTGTGATTAAGAAATCAACATCAGACTTTTTATTTCATCAGCCGTGGCTTTTAAAAGCTGGTGGCAGTGGTCACAAATCAAACTTGGAACAGTTTCTATACCTTTGGTGGAACTCACATAGCATATACCACTTTCTTTTCCAACTGTGACATTAATTTGAATATTATCAGGGGCAGGTCAAAACAGATCTGCCATAAACCACTTCAAAAGTTTAGTCAGAGTTGGAGGCATACACACAGCTTTCACTATGAAGAGGAGACTGCTGTTTTACATTCACGGTTTGTTACAAATCTCTTAGGAACAAGAACACAGAGGCAGTTGTCACTTTTTTTTTCCTATGCACTGACTGTAAATACAAGATGCGGGGCTTTGTTGAAGAGTTATACAACACATCATGAGAAAAACACCACCCAGATTCTACGCTAGGAGAGGGAAGTGTATAGACTACACAGTAAATTAAAAGATGTAAAAACCATACTAGAGGACATTATGCTTAAGGAAACAAATTCCCATTATTTTGAAAAAGACTTTGAATTCTTAAAGTCTGACCTAAATGACAATAATAATTGGATATTTACAATGAAAAATATGTAGAAAACCTACAAGCCATAAGTCAATGATTATACACTTGCTAAGCACATGTGTTCGGCATTTTTAAATTCCCTAATTAAATCCTAATTAGGATGAGCACTGGAGTGTTAATTTTTGCTAGCTATACCTCTGGGACATTTTTTACACCTTCAGGAGCCTAGGCTTATTCAGATATGTAAGAGATAATTATCAATAAAAAGGACCAAGGCATTGTTGGCTCAGAGAGTTGCTTATGTGTGGTTTTTGCCTCTGTCTAAACAGCCCAGGGGACCTGTGTGTGACTGTGAACTGTAACAGTTTCCTCACCTGCCCAATAGGTAAAGTATGATTTTTTCTGCATCCTCCAGCCATGGTTTGTCTTCCAAAAAAAAGAGTAGTCTGTGTAGATGCTCAGAAAATCTGAATACAAGGTGAACAGACAAATAGGAGTATTCAAACGCTGGTCCCACTTAACTTAGAGTGCTAACAATAAATCAGTTGATTCAGTCTCAGAATCCATGAAGTCCACTTTAACTTGATGTTCCATGCATTAAAATTAAATGAGTTTTGTGTTGAGAGTTGAGCATTATCCTTCTTAATTGATCTCCTAAGATTCTCTTGGAGAAGCTTTCCAACACCCTTTTTCTTTTCTTTATTGCCAACTCATATTTAGACTTTCTTTCCTAACTATCATCCAAGCTGTGAAAATTTTTGGTCACCTTATATATTAAGATCCTACATAAGGTACTGAGTGAGACAGGCATGAAGACATGCATAAAGAAAATCAATTTTCCATGCTCAAGATGTCTGCAGTCTACAAAGGAAAACAGTCACAATCAGAATAATGATAATAATATACTATTAATAACAATGGCAATAACAGTAATAACCAGCAATTATTTCATTCTTGCTGTATTCTAGACATTCTATGGTCTCACATATAGGCTCTCATACCATCCCCTCCAATATCTTTCAGATCCAAAGTAGGCAATTTCTATAGAGTTTATTTATATGGAAATGAAAATCAGGAAAGTGAAGGAAACTATGTCTAGAAGTAGCAGAGTCAGGATACCTCATTCCTTGTCCTTTTTTGGACAAAGACAGGTGTATGACCAGAATGAGGAGACATCTAATAGCCATAATATGTGTAGTGGTTGAGAGAATTTGCAGTAAGAAGCCTGGGTGGGAGAGGATTATGAGTATGGGGCTGGTAGTGGTGGTGGTGATGAGGAAGGGCATAGAATAGGGTATCTAAAAAGCTGTCATATGGAAGAGGAAGAAAGAAACAAGAATGATGGGCTCATGGTTCACACAGGTAATTTCTAGCTAAGGAAGATTTTACCAGTAACAACTTTTCATTTAACATTTATGGATTTTTTTTTTTTTGAATCTTGACTATTTCTGCCTAAAAATGTTGAGTATGAGACTGGACAATTATTTGCAGAAATTAGAAGTTCATCTTTCCTCATGGTTTGCTATCCATATCTCATTCATTCGTTTTAAACTGTGGCCATCATGCATAGACTTTCTAACACTACTTGATTGATTTAATTCCTTACTACTTGTCTCTTTCTTTTGCCTTCATAAATCATGTTCTATTTGTAATATTGGGTTCCTTTCAAAATGTTTCAAGTACATCTACCGTGTTCAACTTCACTTTTGCCTACCCCAAATCCCGAGCTTAGTTACCTTCAATCTGTTTGCCAAGTTTTGCTCTAAGCTAGAATATGTGCTGTTTGAGATGGCATGCAGCACAATTCTGGGATTCAGAGAATGAATAAATAACCTCTCCTTATAAGCACCAGAAGCAATGTTCTATACCATAAGGATTTCAGAGTCTTTGGTCTTGATAGACAAGCCTTTACTGTGGACCTGGCTTTGGAAAATTGAAATATTGGCTGCTCAAAAGTGAACACTCAGGACTTCTCTGGTGGCACAGTGGTTAAGAATCGGCCTGCCAATGCAGGGGACAAGGGTTCGATCCCTGGTGTGGGAAGATCCCACATGCCGCGGAGCAACTAAGCCCGTGTGCCACAACTACTGAGCCCATGCACCACAAATACTGAAGTCCGTGTGCCTAGATCCCGTGCTCCACAACAAGAGAAGCCACCGCAATGAGAAGCCCGCGCACTGCAACAAAGAGTAGCCCCCACTCTCCACAACTAAAGAAAGCCCACAGGCAGCAATGAGGACCCAAAGGCAGCCAAGAATAAATAAATAAATACATTAAAAAAAATGCTTTAAAAAAAAAGTGAATACTCAAGGGATCTCTGAATTAGATAGATCATTTTGCTCCACCCTCTCAATGACTTGGCTCAGGACTTAACTAGTGTTGGAAACCTTTGGGAACAGTCACCTCCACTGACTTAACCTGGAGCCAATCTGATTTTGGATAAGGTTCTTGATAATGTGGTAGGTGGCAATCTGTCAAAGACAATACTCTCTAATCATGAAGCATATGAAGATGTCAAGATGGGAAGCATTCTGAGATGTGTTTTCCCAAACACTAGGGCATATGACAAAAAAGTAACTCATATGCCTATTCAGTCAAAGCATTTTTATAGTAATTCTCTTCAACTTTTCAACACAAATCAGTGAGTAGTTACATCTCAATTTTATAGATGGGGATTCTTAAGCTCATAGATGTTAAGGGACTTACCCAAGGACCCTTAGCTAGTAACTAATAGAGCCAGGATTTTAATTTAATTATGAATCTGAATCATGTTCTTGAAAAATCTAAATCCATTTTTACCAATCTCATGTATCCAATGTAAAAGATAGTAAGAGAGTACTTCGCAGATGATACATTATAGTTTTATGCATTTCATGTCTATTCGTAATTGTAATAAATCCTTCAGTATACTCATTTTAAAAATCATACTCTCTTCTCATTTTGCTCTCTGTGATAACAGGGTAAAACAACTGTCAACAGATGTGATAGTTTACAGATCATTAAATTCTCCTCTACAACACATCCTCAGAAATGCTCTGGTGTCAAAGGACCTCCTCTTTCCCATCTGAATAGATTGGTTTTAAAACAGTTTTGCTCAAAACTACTAACTTAGTCTATTTCCTCCAATGTGCAATTAACCTGAACAATTTTGGAGATTGGGGGGGGGGGCACTTTGCAATGAATTACACCTGGGTTCCTCTTTGCATCTGTATCCTATCTTTCCATCTACTGGGCTATCTGCCTTCCCTTATAGACCTTCAGTGGGTCACCTAAAGTCTGTGGGACAGATGGTTCTTCAACAAACTGTACAAGAGAACACATTTTGTTTGGGAAAAATCAAGTGGAAAAATTCCTGCCAGTCCAAATATCTGCCTGTCCCTCACTCTCTGCTTCACACACACACACACACACACACTTTACAACATGTCATTTGCTCTGTGTGAAATGTACTTCTCTCCATTATTTCTAATTCCAGTGATGGAAAATAATGAATCATCCTTAAATCCCTAGATATTTACCATATTCAAAAGAAATTTCTTCCTGACTTACCCAACAAAATAATCACATTCTGTTTGTATTCCATCTGTACCTTATGCATTCCACAAGAGCTACAGGTTAGTACTTTTTATTGTATGGCTTTAATTTTTACACTTCTGTATCCCTTACTTTACTATATGCTCTAAAAAGCAGGGACTGTACAATTACAACCTAAGTATCCCCAACACATATAGCACAGCACCTGACACATAGCTGTTGATCAATATTGCTTATTCACTTATTTATCTTTTCAAAAATATATTCAGCATTTACTATGAACCTATAATGGGAAGACTTCTACGATGACCTCCAATGATTCCTGCCTCTTGGAATTTATGTCCTTGTGTTATTCCTTGCTATACCTAGAGATTAACAAATAGAATACAGCAAAAGTGATTAGATGCCTCTTCCATGATTAGATTACACAATACTGAGATTTCCATCTTATTGGCTTCCTCTCTCTCTCTCTCTCTCTCTCTCTCTCGCTCTCGCTCTCTCTCTTTTTTTTTTTTCCCCCCCTGGCTTTGATAAAGCAAGGTGCCATGTTGGAGAGACCCATATAGCAAAGAACTGTTGGCCACATGGCCAAAGGTCTGCAAGGAACTGAATCCTGCCAACAACCATGTGAGTAACCTTGGCTCTGGATCTTTCCCCAGGTGAGCCTTCAGGCAAAACCATAACCTTCCTTAATACCTTGATTGCAGCCATGTGACACTCTGAAACAGAAGACCCAGATAAGCTATGCCAGAATTCCTAAATCAAAACAGCTGTGAGACAATAAACATCAGTTGTATTAAACCACTCAATTAGGGGGTAATTCATTACAGTAATACATAACAAATGCAGTGCTGACATTGTATTAAGTGGTAGCAACATAGTGATGAGTAAGACAGATAAGATCCCTTTGCTAATAGTGTTCACATTCTAATAATCAAGTAAAAATTGTCTCATCTAATTTTAGCTATAGCTCAGTATTCTATTAATGTGAATAGAATACCTTTTCAAATGGTGTGTCAGTTATCTATTGCCCTGTAACAAACTACTCTAAACTTAGTTTCTTAAAAATAATAATTACTGATTATTTCCCATGATATTCTCAGTATGCTTGGTGGTTCCTCTGTTGCTTTTGTCTGAGCTTACTTGTGTAGCTACACTCATGTAGCTGGAAGGTCCAAGATGACCTCAGTCAAATGTCTGGCAGTTGATCCTGGCTATCAGCTGGGGTCCCTTAGTTCCTTACACATAAGTCTCTTGTCCCACAGTAAGCTGGACTGGATTTCTTTTTTTTATTAACTTTTTTTTTTTTATGAAGGAGTCTTTAAATTCTATAGTGCTTTATAATTTCCAAAAGTTTCACACACAGGAGTTCATATAATCCCATAATAACCTTTTTTTAAAATTCCCTACTCCTATACTGCCCCTCCCCATTCCCTCTTCCTATTGGTAACCACTAGTTTATTCTCAATATTTGTGAGTCTGCTTTTTTGTTTTATTCACTAGTTTATTTGTGAGTCTGCTTTTTTGTTTTATTCACTAGTTTACTGTACATATAAATCACATCATATAGTATTTGTCTTTCTCTGTCTGACTTATTTCACTTAGCATAATGCCCTCCAGGTCCATCTATGATGCTGCAAATGGCAAATTTTCATTCTTTTTTATGGCTGAGTAGTATTTCATTGTGTATATATACCACATCTTCTTTATCCATTCATCTGTTGATGGACACTTAGATAACATGGCTATGAACATTGGGGTGCATGTATCTTTTCAAACTAGTGTTTCTGGGTCTGGGGGTATATACACCCAGGAGTTGAATTGCTGGGTCATACAGTAGTTCTATTTTTAGTTTTTTGAGAAATCTCCATACCGCTTTCTACAGTGGCTGTGCCCATTTGCATTCCCACCAACAGTGTAGAAGGGTTCCCTTTTCTCCCCATCCTTGCCAACATTTGTTATTTGTGTTTTGTTTGTTTGTTTGCTTTTTGATTATAGCCACTCTGACAAGTATGAGGTGACACATAATTGTGGCAGCTCCAAGTCAGTGTTCCAAGAAGGCAAGACACATTGCACAACTAATTTTTAAGCCTCTGCTTACACCATGTTTGCTGACATCCCATTGGCCAAAGAAAGTAATGTGGCCAAGCCTGGAGTGAATGTGAGAGAAGACTATACAAGATTATGGTTACTTGAAGTCATGCTTTATTGGAAGCCATTGTTAAAAGAATCTACAACAAATGGTATTGACATTTAGGTTAATAGAGGTGGCCATTAACATCTTAGCTTAAAGGAACCTTAGGAGACATGTAGTTTAATTTCCTCATCATAGAAATAAGAAAACAGATATAATTAAACCAAAACAATTCCCTAAGAACAGAATCAACATTAAAATTCAGATTCTTTTTAATCCGATTCTCTTTGCCCTGAAATGCACATTACTTGATTGCCAATCTCAAATCAAAGAATCTTACAAAGCATAAGGTCACATCATGCCACTCTGGGTTGCAGAATACAACTTCAAAATACCAGATCCTTCTTTCTTTTGCCAGAGGTTTTTCAGCACAGAAATGTATTAGCACTCTAATATTTAGAAACTCAGTCTATCTCAAACCATACCATAATGCGCCAGGTGTTGAGAGATCATAATGAGTTATCTCCCACTAGAAATTAGAATCTAGCAATTTAAACCATTGTTTTTATACTAATCCACTTTCAATGTAGTTAGCAAAACACTAGTGAGACCATATTCAACTAAACACCTGATTTTTAATCTTCTCCAGGATTATTTGTATTGGGTGAAACTATTATTGCACTATACTTTCTCTGATAAAACAAATCTAGCCAGGCTGGGTGCAGATCAGCACAAAGACTTTTGTTATGCAGGTAAATGCTTCTGGTTTTTTAAGCCTGGATTACTATAATTCTTGTTTTTTGGAGCTTTTGCTCAGGATGATCTTGTGGATCCAGCTCCTAGACAATGCAGAAGTTGAAAATCAGGAGAATACACCTGTCTTGGTAACTTATTCCCATTTTGATATCCATGCACATGATCCTATCTAGTCTCTAAAAATAGGACTCATGTTTAAGAAATAGAGGGACAGCAGCTTTCTGCTTTTAGCTAATGCTATTATTTTTTTTTCTTATAGTCTGAATCATCACATCATCTTAGTTGCAAGCCTGAGTTTCAGATTTTACTTTCTTAGCTAGAAAAGTCATATCATCATTGAAGAAATTCACCTGACATCTCTATTTGACATTATTTTAAAGACGCTCACTAATCAACTGCTATTTTTTTTACTATTAATTCATTTCATTTTAGGACAAGCATTTGCTCTGTAAATCACATTCATTCCTGTCTACTCTGTAACACATTTTGTAAATCTTGCAAATTTTCTTTTGAAATATAATATGCTCTTGCAAATCTTTACTAAGGGAGTATGAGGGATTTAGTCAGAATTATTTTTAAGTACTAATTTTATCATTTATCAGGTCTTTGATTTTGAGCAAACCCTTTTACTTTTTTGAGGCTATACTTGCCTACTTATAGGTAAAATGGGAAATTCACCCAATGGAAAACTCTTTAAAAAAAGGATTAATTTCTCTACATTAAGTAGCTTGCAAACGATAAAATCTCTATCCATGATAGTTGCTTGACATAATATTCCTTTCTAATAGTATTTATTGCTCTCTATTCTGACATTGTTGTCTTCTAAGATTGTCTGTGACATGCTCTCGCATAAGGATTAAATCTTATTAACCCTTGTATTCCTGATAGAGTACATGATATTAAAAGTTTACTAATCTTACGTACATTTTTTAAATTTGATACTTAGAGAAAATTCTGATGAGACAGACAAACATTATTACTTTTGTCAAATTAAGAAACTAGATCTCAGAAAAGTGAGGAATCCAAGACTGTAAAGTGAGAAAATCTTTAAAAGAGGAGTTGAAGCCATGTCATCAACTCTCAGACTATTTTTCACCACAGTACTTCCTGGTATTTACTTCTGCCAAAGTATCCCTACCAGAGAGAGGTGAGACATACATCCCCAAAAGTTACGAAGGGTGAAGTCTGAAATGTCTTGCTCAGGTAAGAAAACTGAAGATTATCCTTTAAATATGTAAAACTGCTAGACCAAAAAGTAGATTGGGGACATACACCGGATTTATCTGAAATACTAATAAAACAGTGATAAACATAGTTTTAATGGCTTAATACTCAAAAATGATGAGAACAAAGTGGGGTGGGTTCTAAAGGCATATTGGATGGCTTCTTGCCTCCTTAACCTAATGGAACATCTTTCTGTTGACTAGCTTGTCTCAAATAACAGGTACTATGTTCTGTTCTCACCCCTAAACATCAAAAAACTTCCCCAGGGCTTGCCAAACATTTATTGCAGAGTAACAATATTTTTTTATAAAAGTCAAGATCTATATACAAACGAGTCTCTATGTTGTAGCCTCAATTTTTTTTTCCCTCCCTATTTTGGTATCGTATTACCTGTTGAAGAGTCTTTAATATAATGCATTCATAAAGTAAGAATAAAATGTTATGAAAAGTAACAAAGAAGTCTTGATAATTAAAATTACTAAAAATTAAGATAAAAGTAAATTAAAGTTGAAAGACAAAGGCAGTAAAATCTTTTGATTTCATCATAGAGATAAAAATTCTGAGAACAAAAAACAGAGGTATAATTCAAGATATATAACATCTTACAAATAATCATCCCAAAAGGAAAGAAAAAAGAAAACAATGGATTCAAAAAAATTTTTTTAAGATAGAAGGGATTTAAACTCTCACAGTTAAAGAACATCAGTCATCAGTAAAAGGCCTGCCTAGTAACTAAAATGGTTCATGCCTAGACACCACTGTATAGTTTCAGAATCACAGGGAATAAAGTGAATATTTTGAAGTGGTGGTCAATGTGGAGTGGAACAGTATTAGGTCACTTACAAATAAACTAGAATATTAGAACAGACTAGAAAAGGTGTCAAATGTTTTGGGGATTAAATGATGCTCAACTTAGAACTGTATACTGATTTAAACTATCAAACATATAAGAAAAAATACATCTTCATATATACGAGGGCTTATGCACTCAGCTATCTCCACTAATATACCATTCCTTAGGAGGTAATTTGAGAATATACTCTAGTAGATAAAAAAGAGAGAAAGACTATATGGAATGTAAGAAATAATAGTTCCAGCCACAAAAATCAATGAAAAAACTCCCAGAATGAAGACTGTAGGGCATACATAAAGAGTTATCAAGCCAGAGTAAAGCAGAAGTTTGTAGAGATGTAACAACAATTTATACTGGATGGTATTCAGAATGAGATTGCATATATTTGATAGTATTATTTATTTTCAACTTACCTATAAGCAAGCTGCTCAGGGATTAAACATGTTACAGAAGAGTCTATAAATATAACATGTAATGTTATATACAGTGAAGTAAATTAAATTATAAAAGTAGACATGCAAAGGCAGGAGATGGAATGTAAAAAGAATAGAGGAGAATTGTGGGAGATGGTAGGCGGGTCCTGATATTTTCAACTTATAAAAAGAAGTATCAAAACATACTACCCATAGAAGACAAATAGAATGTGTATTATTTAAAAGAGTCAAGGCTAAGCAACACAGGGACAAATATTATGATGAATTTTTGAAGCACAAGAAAATAACGGGAGGCTATGATGTGAGTTCAATCCTTATTTTGAGGGCAGAATAATCAATTATGAAAAATACTGAACATCAAGATATTTAGTATAAATGTACTGGAGTGGACATTGCCAGCACCTTGGCTATATCCCTTTGGACTTTACTGTTTCGCTGTGCTCCAGATAACTGCCACTGGCAAGCCTGTGCCTCAGGACTTCTTCCAGAAGGTGGCTCTGCCTGCTGCTGGGGTAGGTCAGAATTGTGAAGATATTAACAACCACCCAGAGCAGAACTTGACCACTGCCTGATGGAAAAGGTATATAAATACCCCAGCTCTTTCTACCAACAAGTGGGATATTTTTGAGTTACGTGTTGTATACTTTTTCCTAGATTTTCTTCTGTAGGATTAGTCTCTACTCACTCATCATGGTGAACTGATTTATCAATATACCCTAGATTAGCTGCCTTTCCTTCCCTGTGTCTCTTCCTTACGCCCTGCACCTTTCAAATAAACTACCTGCATCTCACACCATGTCTCAGGACCTGCTTCTGGGAGAAATCTAAATCAAGACATATTTGCAGATAAGAAATCAACCAACAGATATTAAAATGGTTTAGCCACTGAGGATGAGAAGTAAAGGTAAGAAAAAAAACCTTTGCATTGTTAAGTCCTTACTATTTGATTAATAAATGTTCCTATTTTGATATACAGACATAACGATAGATGATACAGATATATCAATCAATAGATGATAGGTAGATAGATAATCAGACAGGTCTGTTGTCCCAGTTGTTAATTAATCTAACCAATTTAATATAAAAGTCATAGTTTTTAAATTTTTTATTTTTTTAAATTTTTGGAGGTTTCATATAATTTATTGTAAACCACAAAATAGGCATTTTAAAAGTGAAAGTATACATTGAAAAGGTACATTTATATAACAAAGCACTGACCACATAATAGCTGCAAATATACTTGCTGGAATGTGTACATCTACCCTAAATATTAAACCCAAACTAATTTTCGTGTCTACACAAAAACACAGAAATATTAACCTCCTATCAGTAGTGATAAATATTTTGTACATTTTCCAAAAATAGAAGCCTACAGTTGACCAATACAATGTTTCCTCCAAATACCAATGCCAAAGCAGATGAGACTATCCATTCACTATGTTTGGTTTTCCTATACTTGTGGTGCCCATGCCAGTGGGAGGAATAACAGCAGAAATGATGCTAAAGAAATTTTTGAGCTCACAACCCAGTTTATCCTGTAGACCTACCCTTCAAAGTGTTTCTTATTAACAAGCAGTTATGTTCTCAGTACAGGCTCCTGCCAAAATCCAGCTCAGTTCCTCTAACTTACACATGGTGCCAAGAAAATCAAAACTGTAGAGTCTTCCCCTATCGTACTTACATTTCTAAATTTCTTGCTGACCAAGTCATGTTTGCCTAATTCTACTGATTTAGTATATTTCACTTGTACTAATGTAATGCAAAGTATTTCCAAACGCACAGAACTGCATGATGGTATATTTTCCTCTGGAAACACTTTAACCAAGCACATTTTATGTATTGATACTTCTCACTTAACCTAATATATTTCTATACTTCAGAACAAGTTTTCTCTTCTAATCAATATAAAAAATATATTTTTCTCATATCACAGGTTAAAAGTGATTCTCCAAGAAGGTGAGCCAGCTCTTAGGGTCCCTTTATGGCTCTCATACCTGTAGCATGCAACAATATATCTCCATAGGGGCACTGTAAGCCAGTTTGAAAACTATAGATGATACTGTCCTTATGCAAAAATAGCCCTTGTTCTTTTCAGTAAGACTTGAGATGTTGTAAACCTTATGCCTTATACTGGTTCAAGTTGTTAGAAATACATGGAACTTTCCAGAGATTGATAAAGGCAATGTATTTTGGTGTCCCCTGAATGAATGTTCTGTTGGTCTATAAAGACTGAATTTTTCCATGAGATCATCTTTAGGGTAAGGCTTTCAACTTTTTACTCAACTTACTTTTTGAGTGACACAGCAAAGAGATGACACCATCAGTAGCCTAGTTTGGGATCAAAAATGATATTCCTAACTTGATTATAGACTCATTTGATGATAAATTCTAGAAAGGGGAATGTTTTCTGCTTAGGGAACATATGTTTCTTAATGCCATGCCCCCAAATTTTTACTGAAGCTGAGAAGAAGACATTAGGGTTGGTCTAATAGTTGGTCCTGATATGTCTATCAGGACACACATAGATCCAGTCTTGAGGCGCTTACAGAACCAAGCACATAGACTAAAAATAATTAATAAGAAAAAATATGATCCTGACGTGTGTGTGTATACAATTATGACATGCAACAATATTGGTCTAGAAGATCAGGGAAATTTTTCCTGAGACATGAAGCATGAATAGGAACTACCGAACTGAAGTGGAGGGTGCTGCTGATGGTAGAAACAACATTTCAAATGAGAAAAACATGGGCAAAGGTCCTGAGGCAGAGACCAGATGCCTCTAGAAAAGAGATAATAAACCAGAGACTGAAGACTACAACCAGCAAGCAAACATATTTTGTTTTTACAACACAGTATTTTGATGCTTTTTTTTTTTTTCTATTAGCCATTAGCCAACATTTAAATGCCAGGAGACAACACAGAAAACTCTGCACATCTTTCAAATGGAAAATAAGAAGAAGGGGCAATATTAAAGCCACATCCCTGCATGCACAGATTAGCTGAATAGTACCAATCTCCTTGAGGTGGGTTATTGTTTCTCCCTCTTGCCACATTCCGCATATCCACTGTACATTCATTTTATGAACTTACTTGCCTAGGCAACTGCACTGGTAACCACTGCTCTAGTATATGAGTGCTCTAAAAGTGGGATCTTTAGTAATCCTTTCTCCACTGTGTTGCCATTAGAGAACCTGGAACACGGTATGAGCTCAAAAACTATACTCAAATTTGAGAGACAAACGTAGGCTCGTGTGGCTGAATACAGAAGACGAGAGGGAAGAACCATAGGAGAAGAGATTGAGGATAAATCGGACATAAGACCACATGAAAGGACGTTTACTTCATCTTAGGGAAAGAGAAAAACCATGAAAACACGTTAAGCTAGGGAATGAAGATGAGATTTCCAAAGTAAGGATTCCAATCTACTGGAAGGGAATGAGATATTACCTTTGGTGTACACTTCATAGTTTATAAAGTAATTCCCCACGTATCTCTTTTTGTTTTTAATAAAAAACGGTATCAGTTGAGATATCTCATTTCTATCCAGATGGAGAAACCGAGACTCTGAGAATAGTGTCTTTCCCTCAACCACAGGTCTGATAGATTTCAAGAGTTAAACAAAATTTTTATCCCTTGACTACCTATGCCCTCCCCACAACAGAAAGTGAGTAGGGAGATAAGCTCTTTTCACAGTCACTCTATTTATTTAAGATAAGACCTACACTTATGCATTTGCCTAAGAATGACTAATAAGGTCTAACAGAATCTCATAAACAGTTGTTCATCATAGTTGAGCAGGAAGATAAAAAGACCTTGATATCTGTTTCCTTTTGGTGAATATGTGCTGATCAATATTTAAACAGACATCTTTAAGAAAAACATGGCAGTCTCTGCCACTAGAACCTTAAAAGCCTTATTTGAAAATTAAATCCAAAGCTCTACCTACAGATCCGTGCATTTTCACGTGTGCGATTCTGCACACCTTTTTAACATGGTCAAAATGAGGTTTTCTACCCTAAAAATACTGCATTTTAAAGAAAAATGTGGTAGAACAAAAAGCAAAAAGTTATCACTAAATAAACATCAAAATAAACATTTGTTTTTTATCTTTCCAGTAATAACAAAGACCAAAAAATCTTTGTATGTGTTTTAAAATATGATTCTTAAAGATATGTCAATGATCCATTTGAGCTTGGGATCAAATAGATTCTTTGATCTGCTGAAATCATGGACTTATTTATAATATTTGCAAAATATATCCTGCTTTGAAATAAATCATAAAATAACAATTGTATGGTACACCAATTTATTAACTATGGAGGAAAAAGGAAATGACTATATTACATACATAAAACTTATAAAGTACTTCCAAATCATAGAAATGTTATGCTTTTCCATTCACATTTTAAATTAAAAATATAACTACTTTATTACTTCAATCATATTTTTGAATAAATTAATTTGCTGTAAAGTATATTAACAAATGCTAATATGAAATTTCATATAACCTATAATTATTCCTATTTTGTGTGTCTTTGGTCATCTTTTTCTGTGCAGCTGGAGTAGTATTTTCAAAACAATCACCAGAATTTGTTATTCTCCTGGTAAACCCTTTTCAATAAACACCTGTCACTCTTAGAACAAGTCTGGACACTCCATCATGGCCATAATAATCTGGTTCCAGTCTGTTTACAGCCTCTCCCTAAGCACACACCCACATCCCCCTACAAACTGCTCCAGCTACATTGGGTACCTTTCAGCTCATCACATGCATCTGGTCTTTTTCTGACACCTGGAGTCTGTACGTGCTGTTTCCTCAACCTGCAATGTTTTTGAAAGGTGTTCACAAGTCTAGTTTGTTGTTATCTTTAATATCTCAGCTAAAATGTCATCTCTAAGTTTCAGGAATGCAACTCAAACTGAATGACAATATGAATTCTCTGGGTCACTGTGCCAAATGTTGGCATGTCTGCTATGAGAAACCCTGCTTTGTTCCTGCCTTGCTACATGTCACAGGGAGGTATAGTTTTGATGGCTGTGTTTTCCCACTTCCCAGGTCAGCTGGCTCTGGCTGGGTTTGGGTAATAGAAGGTAATGATAGAATTGTACGGCAAAGGAAAGAGATGACACGCATACCACTTCTGGACATGGATATGTCTGCTTGTGGCTCCAGCACCTTCAGACACGCCTACAAGGTTTCAGCTTCCACCCAGTTCCTCTTTTGTGTGTCCTTAGTCACCCTTTATTCCTGTTTCTGGTAACAAAGCCTACTTTCCTCTGTCTCTCCCAAAACCCGATTTCTTAACTGTTAAACCTGCTCAATTTTAATTTGTTGCTTGTTTTAAATTCTCCACCTTTGAAGGTGGTGAGCTTGTGTCCCAAGAATCTTCTCTTCTGAAATTTCTAATTAATAATTACTCTTGTCTTGTTAAGGCAGAAAAGTAAATGCGTTGCATTTTCCACTGATGGCTTTTCAAAATATTTGAAGACCACAGCTGCGTAACCGAGTGCTCTTTTCTTCCAGCTAAACTGGTCCATTTCCTAAAAGAAAGGTTCTTCACAGGTTATCTCTAAGATCTTTTCTGGTATTAAGAATCATATGGTTAAAGCATCTAACTTTGGCTTTTGTTCAAAATTGTGATTAAGGAATAGCTAATTGATGTCTTCATCCTGTGGTTATCCTTAGGAAATAAAAACTTCTTCAGGAGCAAATTGCGCACATGTTAAAAAAAAAAAAAGAACTCATTCTCCTAATGATGTTTTTGGGATATGTCCAACTCTGGAGCATTGCTCAGTCTTCCTCTATCAAGATTTGGATTTCAAATATTGAGGCTTCGTTAATTTGTTTTGATTGTTTACTCCATGTCCTGATCCTAACTGTCCACTGAGACATTTGTAATGTAGTTACAACCTTTAGATTAATTTGCAAACATTTCCTTACCTTCTAGATTCTTGGCATCTGTAATACTAGATGCCAATATATTGACAGCTACTGTTGAATAAAGGCTTAATTTAAGAATTTAATTTAGTGGGAGCAGTTAATATAAAAGTATAAAGTATCTTATATAAAGGGATATCTTTAATATGCAAAATATATAATGTGAAAAAGTCATTCACTTTTGAAATTAATTTGGAGAGTGACGGGAGATACAGCTCAATGTGAGTTGAGGGAAAAGCCTCCTCCCTTTTCTTTCTTTGCTTCTATATTTTGCTTTACTGAAATCACAATTTACTTTGGTTCTTCTGGCTTCTTTTGTCTCTTTGTTAAGGACACTCTCTGAGTATCTTAAAATGGGTCCCATCACTTCTGGAATATTTCCACCCTAGTCAACCCACCAACTTAAATACCACCAATATTCTGAAAGTTGGTATTTTAACATATTTCAAATGCTCTTCCCCTTTATGTTATTTCATTAAGCTCCTCTTTCATGTCATTTTAAGAGCAGAAATTGTCATCCCTGACTGCCTGTTCATCCCATCATTCATCTTTCTGGTAAGACTCTCCTGGTTCCTTCCATATTCCCAGTTGCTACCTTGTCATTTTGGTATTTTTTTTCAATGTATAGACTCAAAATTAGTGTAGAAATTCTGGGTTTAGCATTCTAAAAAATGCCTTTTGATACTGTTAAATTTTTTGTGTACCAATGCAAAAGTACTTGCGCACACATATACACACCTGTATTTAATTCAGAAACCTGTGGGTCTCCATTCAGTACAAGGTTTCTTAATTTCCCTTATTTATTCCCCAGAGAGACTGGTAAACAATTTAAATCTCGCCAGTCAAAAAAGTGAGTTGGGTGTGAGAAATGCTGGCCTAGGGATGAAACCCTGCAAGAACAACTGATAATCCTACCATCTCTTCCCTTCCCACATCACGAATTTATAGCGATACTCCTTTTCTGTACTTTGATTGGCTGAATGTATCTAAAGATGTCCAATGAAAATCTAGATAAATTACCTAGTGTTTGTTGAGCTTACTCTATGTAGAGTTAAATAAGAAACAGTTTAGTTTGACTCTCCCTCCGCAACTCCCAGATAATATTTGGAACCCCTCACCAGTTTATCTTCCAAAGAACCTTAATTTTGGGAGCAGGACAAGCACAGCATTTTACATATACATGGGTTTTTTTATATGTGTGTAATCAAGTGAGTATATATACTCATACATTATCACTGTGCATTGATAGTTTGTCAGGAAAGTGGGTAGAATGGAGGGAATCATCACAGTGATACTACTTTTGGTTCAGAGGGTCCTAATTAATTCTTGAATTTCATTGCAGAAAACATTTGTCACAAATCTTGAGGGCATTCAGCACAAATACTGTGTGTCAGTGTAAATCTTTCAAGAGACAGAAGTGGCCCCATACTGGGGAGAAAGCTGCTTCACAGTGGCAAAGACTAGGGGATTATGTGCATCTTCTTGCAACTAAGAGAGCTAACTCATCTTGGTAGCCTTTAGTGTCATCTGTGGTCTTATTTTTTCCCTTCTGCTTATATCAAATCCTTGCTTCTCTCATGACCTTTATTAAAAACTAAATTTGGGTAATTAACTGAGAATGTCCAGGAAGTCAATTATTTTTATGATGGCAAAAAATGCTGGCATTTAATGATATTATTATATAATATGGTTCACTAGAAAATAATAGATTTTGGAGACCATCCTGGCCCATTTATTTTGCTTTGCAATTTAGGAAATTGAGGCTAAAAACCTACAAAACTCTTCTAATTTTATACTGCTTATAAGCAGCATAGAGAGAGCCCAGAACCAAAGATTTCTGATTTCTTAGATTATTGCTTACTCTTCTACCCCATATGGATATATCCATAAACAAAGATACAGGCAATAGAGAAAAAAATCCTAGGTTGGCTTTGTCATCCCTTAGACAAAGGCTGGGTATAAAAATAAGCATCACTTTTTGTTTTCAATAAACTTCAAAGTGAACTATTTCTACTATATCTTTTTATTTTAATAACACAATTTGGGGATTTTTCCAAAGCCAGAGAAAGATATAATAAAGCAGGCTCTCCTTCCATAGCAAAGCACAACAAAGAAGTGGATCATGAATATAAATGTTAGCATCAAACATACCCAATGAAAAGTAATAACACTACAACAAGATAAGGCAATTTACATGAGTATTTTATAAAGATTTTTCTCCTGAGATTCTTATACGATCTTGCTCTCTCCTAAGCCCTGATTTTTTTTTTTTTAATTTAAAGGAAACTGTAGTGATTAGTTACATTGCCTTTGAGAACTAGATAAATATTTATGAAGAAAGAATGTCCCTGTATATCTGTATAGAGATAATGTACAGGAAGAGCAACACATATTCAGAATCGGAATCTCATTTCTGTAGGATGCATCTATTGCATCAGGAACCTACTGTCGTTCTTTTGTAATGTGGGCACATGAGCTGCATTAACATTTGACTCTGATTAGGAGCTTTTGTATTTCAGGAGGCTCAAAAAATCCACCTGAATGCTGTCTGCTTTCATGAACAAGAATACCTGTGGTTTCATTTGCTCAGATTCAACCACACAGTATATAGCCAGACTACAGTAAGATGTAGACGGATACCCCAGTGTTGATCCCGACAAGAATTCTCAATTTCTTGTAAAGTTCCCTTGAGAGACTATATCTTATCCTCTTGTTCTGTATTTGCTTCTACACAATGCCAGGTGCATTAAGTATCTGTTGCCATTGCCAACTTGTCTCTTGACATTTTGGCTTCACCCCCACTCCTGTCCTAGAAACTGTCCCAACCACTTGGAGCTAAGAATATAATTATCTTTTTCAGTTTGACCTAATTCACCTTTCATATTTCATATTCATATTCATCTAGAATATTTTAGTAACTGCCATAGTTATCCATCTACTTCTGTCTTAAATTCCTGACCTGCTCCAGCTCAGAGTCCAAGACCAATTATAGCATCTGTCTAGACTTTTGGGTCACTACTAGAATTGTCCACACCTCTTCAAGAAAGGAGTCAGATACTGAATATAGGTAGAACCATACTTTTCTGCAAAACCAGAATGTAGGAGGGAATGGAAGTTTTCAGATACCACTGGAAGAGGCTCAGCATCACTCCCTGAAATCCTATAGCACATCAAGACTTCCTGAGTACAAGCTGGTGCCAACCAGTGGGCACTGAGCCAAATGTATATATGTATGTATGTCATGGTAAATTGTATTTTCCCAAAATGTCCATACCAATATACATATCACATCCCATATACTCTTCTTACAGTGTAACGTTGACTTTCTTTCATTGACAAATGGGGGTTATAGTCTGTTCTCCTTGAACTGAGTACACCTTTGTGAAACTGCCTCAACCCACAGAGTGTGGTAGAAGTGATCCTGAGTGACTTCCTAGGCTAGTTCATAAAAGGTGATATGGCCTCTACCAGCTCTGTTGATACACTTGCTTTGAGCTGTCCTGGGCTGACAGGTAAGAAGCCTGGCTGCTCTGAGCCACCTTGCTTGTGGGACCATGTAGGGAGACCACATAGAGATAGACAGAGATGCCACAAGGAATCATATTGTGAGAGCCTCCAGCTGATTGAATCTGCCCAGCTCATGCATGAGACATGAGTAGACATACCAGCAGGTGATTCCAGCCCCCAGCTTCCTGGCCACCCTGTGAAAGTTAAGTAGAATAGAAAGGAGCTGGCCCTACTGAGCCTTACCTGAATTGCTTTTTCATAAGCAGAATGAATATTGTTGTTGAAAACTACTAAATGTGGAGTTGGTTTGTTATTAAGTCATATTATCTTGGAGAAGAAAGTTCTTTGGTGATCTCAATGAGGCTACATTTTCAAGTTTTCCACATTCCCCACCACTACCCACCAACTTAATCACCTGTATTTTCTTCCTAGTCATGTTGGCATTTATTTTCTTAATTCTTTTATTTTATTGAAGTATAGTTGATTTACAATATTGTGTTTAATTTTTGCTGTACAGCAAAGTGACTCAGTTATACATATATTCTTTTTCACATTCTTTTCCACTATGGTTTATCACAGGATACTAAATATAGTTCCCTGTGCCATACAGTAGGACCTTGTTGTGTATCCATTCTATTTATAATAGTTTGCATCTGCTAACCCCCAAACTCCCAATCCTTCCCTCCCCTAACTCCACCTCCCCCTTGGCAACCACAAGTCTGTCCTCTATATCTGTGAGTCTGTTTTTGTTTCATAGATATGTTCATTTGTGTAGTATTTTAGATTCTACACATAAGTGACATCATATGGTATTTGTCTTTCTTTTTCTGAGTTACTTTGCTTAGTATGATAATCTCTAGGTCCATCCATGTTGCTGCAAATGGCACTGTTTCATTCTTTTTTAATGGCTGAGTAATATTCCATTGTATATATATACCATATCTTCTTTATCCATTCATCTGTCCATGGACATTTAGGTTGTTTCCATGTCTTGGCTATTGTAAATAGTGCTGCTATGAAATGTTGTCATTTAAAATTGGAGCTCTGAAATGGGGTGATCCTCCTTCTTCCACTTCTCATAAAAATTAAAGGCAACAATATAGGCAATTGTCCTAGGACACAGATGCAGATACTGGACAATGACATAATTAAATGTTTAACCTACAGGGGGTGCTTAGCTAGTACTGAAATTTACATTTAAAGAGGGATTTTGGTTTAAGTCTGTTCATTTTTGTAGCCACAACAACCTAGTAGTAAGTAGGCAGTTACAAAATAGCTATGTTTAGGAAACAGAGGCTAACAGAAGCCGCAGGGATAATAAGCCTCCTAGCCTTGTTCTATACAAGGAGTACTATATGTACTATATGTCTCATTAATTCCTCCTGTATTTCCTGGTGCTGTGTATATGCCCCTCTGTGGCCACCATGTATATTAATTTTATTACATTAATGTGATTGACTAGGTTTGGCCAAAGCCCCTTCTTCCCTTCACGATGGTTTCAGGCATAAATTAACAGTTTGTCTGATTTCTACTCTTCTAGAAAAGTAGATTCTTAGAACAGCTCTGGCCTGGGGAAATGTCTCAGTAATCTAGGTCAGAGTAGCACTGGGGAATGGAAGGGCCATGTGCCATCTGAGAAAATTATCGCAGAGAGAAGAAAAACATTTGAAAAAGAAGAAAGAAAAGAAACAGCCACACAGTCCAGTCCACTTGATCATTGTTCCACAGACGGAAAGGGAGACTAGTAAGACATTAGAAAGAAACAGTCCCACCGGGTTTGTCTGAAGAACTAAGCAGGAGGCAGATCTGGAGAAACACCTGGAAGATGAGAGAGAATCCTATATGATGTTTCTACACATCCTGGAGCAGTTTATGTCTTCAATTACCTTTTCTATGATATTTGTATGTGACAACCTTGGAAGATAAAGGTGTTATCAGAGCAGAGGGAAGATCTGATTCCTAACCAACACAATTAAGATGTCTCCCTCTAGGTCAAAAGTTGAGCAGGTTTAGCAGAGCCCCCTCACAAGACTGGGGGTTTCTAAAGCTTCAGTTACTTCAGCTGTGCACAAGTATGCGCTACCCAAGCACATACTTGGATACTACCAAGTATGTGCTACCCAAGCCACTCCACATCACCCCCACAGGACTTGTAGGAAAAGGGGAACTGATGTGAACACGAAGCTCATGCAGCCAGCTGTGCTGTGAGTGATAAAGGTCTTGATCTCTGATCCAGGAGTCTTGTTTCTTCTGCCAGTATCTATGAAACTGTGGTAGGTTCACCTGTTAGCTTGCAAGTAGGGGAAATCACAGAAGCAGCATGCAAGAGTATTTCCTGTGGTCATAAAAGCATAATCCAGGATATTAACCCCACTCTAAAGGGATGTTTTTTGAGAAAGAGCTAATAAGAGTTGGTACAACTTTTCTCTCTTACAACAGGAGAAGCAAAGGTTTTCTGGGTGGCTACAGTCCTCTTTAGTATCTACTCCACACCCCACCACAAATCACACCCTCAGGTGCACTGACTGTATGTCAACACGCTGAGGTCGGCATTTTGGATTCAAAGCTGAATGTGGACTCTTTTTTTGCCTCCACTGGCTTCAAATCTAGTGCACAAGAATATAACACTTGCATATCCTTATTGCGAGCAGTGAAATGTACTACAGCGTGGTGCAGAGAGGAGAAGAAATTTGAGTGGAGGTCTCTGGAAAGTGTACTGGAAGGAAGACTGTTCTGGGCATCAGAAAATGAAGCAGGTGTTTTGACAGTCAGGTGTCTGAGGGAATTCTAGGCAGAGGAAATAGCTTAAGGCAAGTCCAAGAGGCTTGAGACCAAAAGGTGAGTTTTTCATGCAAGTCAATTGAGAAATGAAGTTCTTCACAAAATCCTTAAAGGCAAGAATGGCAGAAGCTCTTCAGATCTTATCCAAAGGTTCTCAGCTGTGCTTCATAGAATTCTGGCTCCTTGGAGGGGAAAGGAGGGTAGGAGGCTAGTTTCCAGATCCTTTCCAAATTAATTTCAGTAGAAATGTGTTTCTGTTCCAGCTGTAGTCAGGCCCCTTTATTTATATTGGAGAAAACAGAGACGCAAAGAGAGAGACCAATACCTTTCTGAAGATTACATGGCCAGTAAGTGGCAGAGCTAGTTTTCAAACTGGGTGTTATGGACTGAATTGTGACCCCCCTTCTTAAATCCATATATTAAAGCCCTAATCCCCAGTGTGACTGTAATACACTGGGGTTTCCATTTCTATGCTCACAGCTTTTCACTACACCAAACTGCCTTTCCTGATGATTGCCAAGATGTCTTCAAATATAACGACATTCAAATCCATCAAAAAGTCACTCTCATCTGCATTTGAGTTTTGCAGGGAAAAGGATACAAGTAACCCATGGACTTTTTTTTGCAGGTTATTTTCCTTATTTACTGCTGGATAATGAAATGATAAAAGTGCTCAAAGCACTTTTTAGTTGGTTATGAAGAGAAATCAATACTGCTTTGTGTTTCAAAAAGGAAAGGCATGTAAGGACGCTGAGGTATTAAACACAAATGGATTGAACACTTATTTGTGAGGGGTTGCTAACAATTGAATTACTATTTTAATGTCATAACATGGCAGCACTCAAGATTACCTTCCACATCTAATCATACCATTTACATGGAAGTGGGAAAATGCTTCTGAAGTGGCCAAATGCTATTCACTGAATGGATCACAATAACACTAGAAATTGCTCCGGAGGAAAAATAATCAGATTCTTCACCAAGCTCTGGGGAAAGGTTAATGTCTCTTCATTTGAAAACACATACACACACACACATATGCACAGATACACATGCACACAAAGAACTTAAAAAAAAAAAAAAGGGCAACTTATGGCCAAAAAAAAAAAAAAAAAATACCATGGATTTGGGCATTGGTTCTTGGCTCCAATCTTGACTTTAACACTTGAGGGTTACCTGTCCTTGGTTTCATCACTGGTAAGACTGGAGTTATATTCAAAATCACATACAGAAGAACACTGTGCCCCCAAAATTTACATGATTTTTTATGCTATTACATCTTCACAAAACCCTTTGAATTAGGCGCTATTTTCATCATCCTCATTTTACAGGTAAGAGTGTTGAGACAGAAAGAGTGTGTAATTCGCCCACAGTTGGGAAGTGGCAGAACAAGGATTCAAGAACAAGTCTAGTTCTATGGAAAGGCAATACGCTGCCGTCACCAAGAATACTACGTACCTCAAAGAAACTTCATGAGAGACTGGGGGTATATCTCTAGTGGGGCACCTGTCTCCTTGCTCAGGCCCCAGGCTACTTCTGTAGCCCACATTCACCACTCCCAAGCCCTCCTCTAATTCCTCTAATTATATCAAATGTACATTCATCAAACACACTAGATTTTTTTTGATGTCTTTTTCCCTTTGATTTTCTTAGAATGCCTTTTTATTTGTTCCACTCTTGCGACACATGTAGCTCATATGTTACACCCTCCAGGATTCCTTTCTGAACTCCCTCAAAGAGTCTGCTCTTTCTTCTTCGCTCCCAATAACATTCTGCTGAATCTCTCTCAGGGGATGTGCATTGGGATGTGATTATCTGTTTACTCATCTGCCTTTCCTGCTCAAATGTAAACCATTAGAAGGTTCTTTATTTCAATATGCTTGGACCTAAATATAAAAATGTTTATTTTTTTATATGTATTCTTATATTTATGTTCTAATGTTTATACATCAGCAAATATATGAAATTAAGATGCTCTAGGACTGCTGAGACTTAATAATAGTGAACATGTATTGGGCACTTGCTACCTGCCAGGTATTATTGTGAGCATTTTTTGGATAATGACACATGTCATCCTCCCATTGCCCTATGATGTTGGTACCACTAACTCACCCATTTTCTAGATGAGGCACCAAAAAGTTCACATATCTTGTCCAAGTGGACACAGTTCTAATGTGGGGAATCTGAGCTTTAAACCTAAAAATATGACTCCACATCCCACGTTACCCATCAAGTTTTACTGAAAAACCAAGACCCAAATATGATAGAGCAAGGGAGAGTTTCAGGGTTCCTGGGTGACTAAACTGTTAAGTGTGCCAAACAGAAGTATTACACAATCCCTGTCTACATAAAATAATCCCTCCTTTTTTTCTGTAAAGACTGAACACTTGTAGTTGCACTTAGCAATGGCCCTCTAGTATTGCCCATTACAAAAATAAGCACCTATCCTTTTAGAGCACCCATTTTAAGATGTTGGTACTTGTATCAAGTGTTTAAAAATGCACAATTCTAATAAGCACTCGTGGAGTGAGTGGCCTGGAGCACCTGCCATGTGAGTGATTCTCTCAGAACTCCATGGTGAGCTATGTTTTTAAAGACAGAGGAACTTCTCTTGGAAAGGCATACTAGGAAAGACAGAGCCACCGGTCAGTAAGGCTATCATCCATCTTTCTCAGATGAAAGGACAAGCCAACCTAGACCTTGATCTGCTGTGATGAGACTATTCATTTTATTGCATAATCTTGTGTCACTCTGATCCTGTTTCCAGATCTGTATCAAGAGGGGATTAGACTAGTTGATTCTCCCCCCAAAGCAAAGTCTTGGGTGTCTAACATTTGGATGCAATTCAACGTCATTGTTATGATCACAAGATTTATTTGGACTAAGACAGTCTATGGTTTGGATCCTTCTGTTTATTAGATGTGTGGCACTGAGAAACTTGCAAAACCACTTTGAGCCTCAGCTTTCACATCTTTAAAATGGGGAAAGCAGCAATGCCTACCTCAGATGGTTGATGATTAAATGACAGAATAAATTCAAAGCACTTAATCTAACACTAGGCACCAACGTTATTTCATTTAATCCTCCCTACAAATCCATAATGGGGTAGGGCTATTATGATCCTCATTTGACAGATACGGAGAATAAGGCAAATGATAGAGAAGGAAATTTCCCTTCAGCAGACCAGAGATGCTACTTTATTTCGCTAAATTATATTGCCTCTATTTGTTCTATCCCTGGTGCTTAGAACTTCTACCACCATGTAACATTTTTGACTGTACTGACCAGTGATTACGTAGACATAGTATGTGGTCATGGCCATGTTTGAAAAAGACCAGTGCCCCAAAATATGTAAGCCATTAATTTCTCAAAGTAATAATTAAAGTTATCCTTACTGAGCACCCACACTGTACACTAGTTATGTACCAGGCATCAATCAAAATGCTTTATGTAGATTAACTCCTTTAAGCTTCACAAGCTACATGCGATGATATCTTATTTGACAATGCACATATACGTAAAAATATACGTACAGAAAGGCTGACCAACTAGCAGTGTCACACAGCTAGTAACTGGTGGAAGCTTGAATTTAAACCTAGTCATGCAAACTTAACCAAGGTGTCTCCTTGCTTCTCCCCACACTCCATATGTCCCCAAATCTGAAGCAGCAGATTGTAGGCACATATTTCCCAGTGTCGATCACCTTCTGATTAATTTCAAGTTAAAAAACGTAAGGATGAATACCCTTCATCAACTAATTAGCAATTCTTTATGGTGACTTATTTTGTGTGAAAAAAATTTGTTTAAACAGTAATGCTGAGATAAATTGCCTGCAGCCCCTGCCCCCTCCCCCAAAATAGTGAATTTGCAGAAATCTTTTTTTTTTCACCCACTGCATTTACAAAAGATTTTTTAAGTTAAAATCTGTGTGATAAAGCTTCTCCCTTTTTCTTCCAATCTCTCCAGAGGGAAGAAATACTTTAGATCAAGAAGAGATGCCTTTACTAGAAAAATTCTGGACCTTCAATGTCATTTGTTAAGAAAAGAAGGAGAAAAAAGTTTAAAGTATGTAGAGTTACTGCACCCAGAGAGGAAGTGGTGGGGGGAGACCTTGAGAGTAGAATCTGAATTACTGTGTCTTCAGTCCAGCCTACTCTCAGATCTTGTCAATATTATTTCAGTCCTCAGTGTACTTTCAGGTCGCCTCTGACAAGGAAACCAAATAGAGCCACAAACTCTTACTCCAAGCTTCAAGTTTTATGATTATATCAATACTTTATCATACCCTATGTTTCTCCTTGGGACATCTCAATCCTCAGGACATGGAGGAAGGCCTTTCCTCTTTATAAAGTTATCCTTTCTTGCCTTCGAGAAATAGGTGGTTGGTTCTCTTCTGCCATCTTTCTGGTGACTATCTTCCCTCCCAAGTATTTGCCCACAGCAAATCTGATACTCTCTGCCCTTAGCTACCATTTAAACCTACTGTTTCTAGTGGCTTTTCAGTTCCCATGATCCCAGATACCTTCTGATGGTCTGCAATCTTTGGTCCTGACAAACCAGAAGCAAATGCTAAGACTTCCGTTTAATATCCTGTCCCTTTACCTCCAACCCACCCTGTTCTTGGGCTTGCTTTTAAGTCTCAGCACATCAGCTGAGAATACTTGACTGATCTCTACCACAGCAGATGGATGAGAGCTACCTACTTGCTGTCCCTGATGACTGGTTCAGGCTATCAGCTCAGCCCTTTGCATCTTTTGATGAATCAACAGGCCAGATGTAAAACATGCCTTCATTATGTATTTATTGCTCACTGATGATATGTTAAGCCTTTGGGGCTATGGAGAAAGCAGAGATGAATAACGCACATTCTTTGCTCTAAGGGACATGGATATTCAGTAAAAATAAATAAATAAAATCAGCTTTTTAAACACCCAGGGTAAGTGGTGTAGAAATACTCTAGTGGGAATACTGTGCTCTTACTTATTTAGTGTGGCTGATTGGGTAAGGTGTATGTGGAGTGCTTTAAAAAATAAAAATAAAAAAACTCCTCAACATCATTTACAAGCTCTTAATCCATGGTGTTTATTACAGAGTTTTTAAAAATATGGTCTTGATAAAATTCATCATTATAACCTTAGAAGCCTGTTAAAAATGAGTCACGAACCCCAGTCCAGACACAAATAATCAGAATCTCTGAAGGTCAGGCCAAGAGCTGTCACGTCTAAGACCCCCACCCTGAGTTTTATATCTATAGCACCCTGCCTCCTATGTTTCTAGAAGTCATAAGAGTGAAGTCTCAATCAAATGAGTATCCAGCTAAGAAAATACTCAGAGTTAATTCCTGGAGCCCCAATAATGAATGGCCCTAGCTTCAGCCCAGAATCATCCAGGGACAAAAGAACTTTCTCACTTGAGCGAGAAAATGGAGTCTTTCTTTTTTTTTTTTTTTTAATTTTTTATTTATTTATGGCTGTGTTGGGTCTTCATTTCTGTGCGAGGGCTTTCTCCAGCCGCGGCAAGCGGGGTGCCACCCCTCACCGCGGTGCGCTGGCCTCTCACTATCGCGGCCTCTCGCTGCGGAGCACAGGCTCCAGACGCGCAGGCTCAGCAATTGTGGCTCACGGGCCAGCCGCTCCGCGGCATGTGGGATCCTCCCAGACCAGGGCTCGAACCCGTGTTCCCTGCATTAGCAGGCAGACTCTCAACCACTGCGCCACCAGGGAAGCCCCGAAAATGGAGTCTTTAATCCATTTTGAGTTGACTTTTGTATATGGTGTAAAATAAAAATCAGATTTCATTCTTTTGCATGGAATTTTCCCAACACAGTCTATTGAAGAGATTATCCTTTCCCATATCCCTTTAGCATGGACTGTCCTTCCTCCATCATCTCTTGCTTGGCAAACTTAATCTTTCAAAAGTCACTTTGTCATTCTTCCTGAAAAGACTTCCCTGATTTTTCAAGGCCTAACTGGAATATAGCATTTAGCTCTATAAGTGTGCTACAATTCATATTTTTCCCCTAGACTGTGACTACATCAATTTTAGCAACAGAATCTTATGCATTAACGTATTCCTCAAAATTGTTAGAGTTTGATACATGGCAACCACTTTACATACTGGTAAAATGCCTAAATTCATGCATGGGAATGCCTCTGATATTCAACCAGAATTCTGATGTTCATGGCAAATAGCATTTCTGAGTGGTCAGTGTGCACATTTATACTGATGGTTCACTATTGTGAATAGAACCTTTGCCTCTGCCATGTAAAATGTGTAAATGTGTTATTAATATATTTACCTTTTCTTGACCTAGGCCTGCACAATTCAGAATTGCTACCAATGTGGTTATGACGATAAAGTTACACTAGTACTTAAATTTACTAATCTTCATTGTGTAACGCTTTTTTGTCAGAGGTACCACTTTGCAGATTTGTTCCTTTTATAGAGTCATTAAAGAATTTTGGGGAGTTCTTATTTCTGTTTTTCCCTCATGATTAGCATTATGTCATTTATTATTATTATTATTATTTTTAAAATTGGCACATTTTCTATAAACTTTGCTAAGGTAACAATACTGCCAAGCTTCTCAACCACTTTTAAAAGTTTACTTATTTTTATCCACAGACTTTCATAAAAAGGAATAGGCATATTCTGTTAAAAATAACAAAAAGAAAGAAAGAAAGAAAGAAAGAAAGAAAGAAAGAAAGAAAGAAAGAAAGAAAGAAAGAAAGAAAGAAAGAAGAGAGAGAGGGAGAGAGAGAAAGGAAGGAAGGAAAAGAAAAGGAAGGAAGGAAGGAAGAAAAAGAAAAGAAGGAAGGGAAGGGGGGAGGGAGGAAGGAGGGAAGGAGGGAAGGAGGGAGGGAGGGGGGAGGGAGGGGAAAGAAAGAGAAAGAAAGCAAGCTATGAAATTATGAAATGCAAGTATTTAACCTGGAAACAAGCTGCATCACCTTCGTGGATTAGAGGTCTTTTTCTCTTATAGAGATATCTGCTTAGAAATACTAAATGGTTAATTTTGTACATAGTCTATGTTTATTTCGTGTCTAAATGCTCCTGACTTTCTGAAAGTAGAAAGCAATAGAGCATCCACCTAGGTTCAGGTCAAGGACCTTAATAAACTTGATTCAGGCAAAGTGGCAGCACATAGGATTCCTCTACTAAACTCTAACTCATAGGAGACTACCCTGAATAAAATGAGGGGGTGATTTTGCCAAAGGTGATTTTCTTAGAAGACCACTTCATATATTGACTGAGAGAGCAGGATTATCTTGTAGAAAGAAACATGAATTTCAGAGTCAGACAACTGGATTGAATACCCATCTTCATCTTTTACAAGCTGTGTGACCTCTGATGAATTATGTAACCTTGCTGACTCTCAGCATCTTTATTTATAAACAGAGGCAATACCTACTTGAAAAATATTTCAAAGATTAGTATGATAATATATATAAAAAGGTTGGAATGTAATTGACACTCACTATACATTCATCCCCTTATCTTCCTATTTAAGAGAAAGCTATAGAAAGAGATTCAACTTAAGGAAGAGTGTTGATTCAGACTATGAGACAGCAAATGGAGTATTGACCATAATGACATTTGGAATATACCTATTCAGTTCATCTGCCCATTTTTAAATCAGATTATTTTTTCAATTGAGCTGTATGAGTTTCTTATATATTTTGGATATCAATTCCCTATTCAATATAGGATCTGCAAATATTTTCTCCCATTCTGCAGGTTACCTTTTCCTTTTGTAGATAATTTCATTTGATGTGCATAAGCTTTTATTTTGATGTAGTCCCACTTGTTTATTTTTGCCTTTGTCACATGTGCTTTTGGTGTCAAATCCAAAAATCCATTGCTGAGATCTCATGTTTTCTTCTAGGAGTTTTATGGTTTCAAGGCTCAGGTTTAAGTCTTTAACCAATTTTGGTTGACTTTTACAGACGGTGTAAAATAAAGATCAGATTTCATTCTTTTGCATGTGAACATCCAGTTTTCCCAGCACAGTGTATTGAAGAGACTATCCTTTCCCCATTATATATTCTTGGCACCTCTGTCAAAAATTAGTTTACTGCATATGCCTGGATTTATTTCTGGGCTCTCTATTTTGTTCCATTTTTCTACCAATCATCCAGAATTACACTGTTTTGATCACTACAGGTTTGTAATATAGTTTGAAATCAGGAAATGTGATGTTGCCAGCTTCATTTTTCTTGCTCAAGATTACTTTAGTGATTCAGGGTCTTTTGACGTTCCACACAAATTTTAGGATTCTTTTTTCTATTTCTGTGGAAAAGTGCCATTGTACCTACCTCTCTGGTTAAATAGGCTCAGTTACCACTGAAAAATGATAATTCATGTGACACTTTAAATTTATTTTCTCTGCCCTTTGCATTTGCAGCACTGACCTCAACACTAAATGTATATCATATACCAGATAATTCTTGTATATCTAAATATGCAAATATTACACAAAGCAGCGACTGCACTCTTGCACATCATCCCAGAGAAATGAACACTTATATTTATGTGAAATATTGTTCATAACGTTCATAGCAACTTTATTTGCAATAACCAATAATTAGAAACAACCCAGATGTCCTTCAATGGGTGAAACGTTAAGCAAATTATGGTACACTCATACCATGGAATACTGCTCAGAATATTTTCTTAAAAAAGAACAAATGATTGATAAATGCAATAACTTGGATAAATATCAAAGGAATTACACTGAGTTAAAAAGAGCAACCTCGAGAGGTTACATAATGTATTATAACATTTATAAAATATTCTTAAAATAGTAAAATTACAGAAATGGAGAAGAGATTAGTGGCTGCCATGATTTAGCAACAGTTGGCATGGAAGAAAGGTGAATGTGGCTATAAAAGGGTGAAACGAGGGATCCTTGCTGTGGAGGAACCGTGCTGTTTCTTGAATGTATGTATCATTGTCAATGTTGTCAATGTCCTGCTTGTGATATCCTGGCACAGTTTTGCAAGATGCTAGTGAGTACATTGTGGGAAATTTGTTAAACTGTACAGAGGCGCTCTCTGAATTATTTCTTACAGCTATGCATGTGAATCTACAATTATATCAACATCTTTTTGAATGATTCTTTAAATTCTAAAGTGCTTTACAATTTTCAGAAGTTTCACACACATGATTTCATATAATCTCATTATCAATCCTTTTTATTCCCTCTATATTGCCCCTCCCCCCTTCCCTCTCCCCACTGGTAACCACTAGTTTGTTTTCTGTATCTGTCAGCCTGCTTCTTTTTTGTTTTAATCACTAGTTTAATTTTTTTTTAGTTCCACATATAAGTGACATCATGTAGTATTGGTCTTTCTCTGTCTGACTTATTTCACTTAGCATAATGCCTTCCAAGTTCATCCATGCTGCTTCAAATGGCAAAATTTCATTCTTTTTTATGGCAGAGTAGTATTCATATATATATACATATCCTTTTTTACCTTCATCTGTTGATGGACACTTAGGTTGCTTACATACCTTGGCAATTGTAAATAATGCTGCTATGAACACTGGGGTGCATGTATCTTTTTGAATTAGTGTTTCTGTTTTTTTGGATATATACATAGGAGTGGAATTGCTGGGTCATATGGTACTTCTATTTTTAGTTTTTTGAGAAACCTCCATACTGTTTTCCACAGTGGCTGCATCAATTTACATTCCCACCAACAGTGTAATAAGGTTCCCTTTTCTCCAAATCCTTGCCAACATTTGTTATCTGTGTTCTTTCTGATGACAGCCATTCTGACTGGTGTGAGGTGATATCTCATTGTGGTTTGGATTTGCATTTCCCTGATGATAGTGATACTGAGAAACTTTTCATGTGCCTGTTAGCCATCTGCCTCTCCTCGTTGGAAAAATGTCTATTCAGTTCTTCAGCCCATTTTTTAATCAGCTGTTTGTTTTTTTGATTTTGAGTTGTATGAGCTATTTATATATGTTGGATATTAACCCCTTATCAGTCATATCATTGGCAAATATTTGCTCCCATTCAGTAGGTTGTCTTTCCTTTCTGCCGATGGTTTCTTTTGCTGTGCAAAAGCTTGTAAGTTTAATTAGGTCCCATTTGTTTATTTTTGCTTTTGTTTCTTTAGCTTTAGGAGATGGATCCAAAAAAGGTATTTATGAAATAGTAATAATGAAAAAACCAAATTATTTCATAAAAGATATACACATACATAAACTGAGTGATTTTTTTGAAGATGGTAATATATATTACATGTAATGTAACTGAATAAATGTATATACATCTATATTTATATCTTTCTGTCCATAGAGGGAAAAAAGAACCATAGAGAAGAAAATATATACATATAAATATTCTGTAATGCTTATGTAAATCAAAATAAAATGTTACATTATTGTTCACCTGGTGAGTACTAAGAGAATTATCTGACCTTGACATTCCGAACCTTCTCATTTGAACATCACAGAATTAGAAACCTAAGTTTGTACTGTCTTCTTGCTTGGTATGTTTGTTTTCAAAATTCAGAGGGAAGGTGACAATTGCTCTAGATTGTGGCAGAAAATGTAAACATCAAAAACCATAATATTAAAAATGATGGTATAACTGACAGAGGGAGGCAAAACAAGGGAGAAGTGAAGAAGAGGTTTAAAGATTACACAGTAGGGAAACAAGGTGTATCCTCTGTAGCTGAGAGATAAGGAAGTTGTAATATTTTATCACTGTAGCTGAGAGATAAGGAAGTTGTAATATTTTATCACTTAAAATTATTTGTAAATTCCAAACAATAGCAACATGGAGGTGGTATATATTTTAAAGACAGGTAAATTCACTGTATTTCATAGTTTATAGTCAAGTATACTGAGAAATAGAGGAATAGACCATTATTTTACAATTGTGTTGGAACCACCGAAAGAATTAAAAGCAGAAATGGTCAAAATTATTAATCTCCGGGGAAAAGAATAGAGTATCAGTCAAGAAGCTTTCTTTAAATATGTTCTTTGCTATTTGAATATTAATTTCCCTTTGCAGACATTTAACATTAAAACAGCAATTTTAACACAGGAAAGAAAAAAACATTAATATGGGGAAAGTTTCCAGCAAGTGGTTTAGTGTCAAGATACAGTAAATAAAGGAAATGATAAGGGGATTAGGACAGAAGGCCTAGTTAAAACACAGTACTTAAAGAAAGTGTCTCATGAGTGTCAAACACATTTTATTTTTCTGAGAAAAAAGGAAGTGTGATTAAGTGGAAAATGACCTTAAAATGGCTTAAAGGAGTCTAGTCCTGAGTATTCTAACAAATGATCTGAGATTCTGTCCAAGTCATTTAATCTGGCTGGGATTCAGTTTTTTATTAAGAAAATAAGAGAATATAGTAAGGGTGTCTTCCCCCACTAAAATGTTCTTCATAGTCAAAGGAGTAAAATACTATGGACCTAGAGGGTAGAATGTTTGCAGTGGTAGCTACGGAAATGTTCTGCTCAGATCTCCCTTCAGGGCAGAACTTTCTGTTCCAGGCAAGGACTGCAGTTAGCTACCTGCCTCCAGCTGCTACTGCCTTCAGGCTCCACATCAGCTTTCCTGCCATAACCATGCTCTTCCTGGGCAGGCCTCACCAATGGCTGACCCCAGCAGAGGTACCAGGACTTGGCTATTTCCATGCAACCTTGGGCTCACCTCGTGGGAAATCTTTGCTTTGGATCTCGCCTTTGGATTCCCTGAGGAATTTCCAAATCTACATTGCAGTCGGAGGTTCTCCCTGTCCAATCCTGCTTCTGTTGGTCTTTCTTCTCACAGGAAAGGGTGCACACCATGGTTTGGAGCTTTCCCTGCTCAATCCCACTTCCATTTTCTTTTATCTTTTGAAAGCATTACCAATCAAAAAACCTGTTGTGTTCCCATCTCCATCTCAGCACCTGCTTCCCAGAGGACCCAGCTAATACAGTGCCTTCTAACTTTGTTTCCTCTGTGGTCAAAGTTATTCAATCAGATTCCTAAGGATGCACACACTTCAGCTCTTCAGTTGTATGCACATATGCATGTATGTATTTCGGATGAGTATACATGAGCATATTTCTATATATTTCCTTTAAAAATTTCGTGTATTTATTTCTATGCATACCTATTCCAAAATCACTCTCTTCCACATAGGCAGTCATTTAGAATATTTAGCGCATATCTTTGTACTAATGTATAAATATATGCTATCTAAGAGAAAAAAATAAATATAATTTTTAAGGAGTGTATTTTAATAATACACTCTCAAGATACAAGTCTCAGAGAGAAAATAATGCTCCCGCTGATTACATAAACAATTGCTACCTCAAAGGTAACAAGGGATAGGAAAGTTGGTTTTCAGTCTGTTAACAGTTAGCTTTTTTTCTAGGCCAGGTTTCTTCTTCTATTGTTAAATGTGTGTGATTTTACCCCTCCATTTTCATCCTTTCCATATCATTTTAGATGTCTCCCTAGAAAAATACTGAACATTTTGTGCTCTTGTCAGTAGTACATTCAGTACTTTGACCTATTGCAAACTTTCTTTATTTTCTGTTTAAAGACTGCTATTAATTGAATCAGATCTTGAACTTCACTTTGAATGAAGAAGATTTTGCTAAGAGTTCTGCATCGTCTTTGATAAAGACTGCTGATTTTCAGCTTTTATTATAACCTATTTCTTCTGTCAAAATGTCCTTTAATACAGACTATTTTTAATCTCTTTAAATTAATGAATCTCATTAAATGGCTCTTAAGTAAATCATTTTGATAATGGTAGATAGATATTTTTTGTGCCCCAGATGAACAGTTTAAGATAGTTTCTTTTTTTCAAAAATAAGATAAAAAATGCCATTCCCAAACCACATTATTTTGTGTCTCCCTGATGAATACTTCCTAGTGCTGGTTTTCTGGTCTGTGACCAAAGAGTGATTTAGTCATTAAGAAAAAAATGATTTAGATACACATCAAAGAACAAGACCTCAGGGACAGAGAGGTTTAGGAAATTCTTATATTTTTGGTCTGTTACACTCTTTTATCAATTCTGTTTCTAGCTTTGTGTCTCTTATTACTTACTGTCTTTCATACAATGACCAGTTGCTTTTTGTTAAACTAAAATTTAACTACAAGATGATCCTCAAAATGTACTCCCAGGAAATCTTTGGTTCTGACCCATGACTTCATTTAGTACTGAAGACATAACATTTTTCATGGTATCTACTTTTTTATTTGTACATTTTAATCTATTTGGAGTACATTTTGTTAGAAGTCTGAGAGCATGTCATATTCTGCCCTTATCACCATTCAGGACTAAAGGTGGGAGTGGGGTAGTGGGTCAGGTATTTGAGTTCTTTGACCTTGATTTTCTTTTAAACAATAACATTTTTGAACAGAATGTTCACATATTTTGAATGGCCATAGGCTTCAACTGCTCTTCACTTTCTCTTCCAATTATCTCTAATCCTTCAAAAATCTATGTGTATATCACACATTGTAACCACAACTGATGGAAAACACTTATAAACAGGAATGTCCAGAGATGTATGATACTTGGGCACTGCAGCCCTGCTCAGGGCAGGAACTCTCAGAAGGGAAAAGGCGGAGAGAAGTGTTATAAAGGAAGCCAGGAAAAGAGACATACATGGTAATAGCAAAAGGAGGAAACAGGAAGAAGATCTTCACATTCTGTGAGGTTTGGTTCTGCATCTTTCTTTCATTGTGGTTTCCCTAGGATACAGAAGGCAGTGAATAAATCTTATTTATTTGAATGGAGTAAGAGGTTGAAAGAATGAGTAAGAAAAGGAGCAAAATGTTCTAGAGACCAAGGCAGCAGTATGACATTCCTACTGGTATGTGTATGTGTTTGTGTGGGTTGAGAAAGAGGGGTAGGGGGAGAGAGAGAAACTATTTTATTCTGAAACCCATGCTAAGCAGTGAAACTCAGAATATGGTGAGTAGGCAGATATTTGGCATTCTCTGGGCTTTATAACAGGAAATAATAGTGATATAGATACCAGTTACTCCCCACACCTCACAGGGCAGAATGTGCAGAGTTTCTCTACTTGGAAGCTAGTTGTAAGGCCATCATAGGAGAGACAAAAACCTATTCCTTATCCTCTTAACAGTATTCTGGATCCTCAACTCAACAATTATTGAAATTTGACTTAGTTTACAGTCTTAGACACAAATGGACAGGGGGAAGAAAGCTTACGAAGAGAATAAGCAAGATCAAACCCTGCTTGCTTGCAACTTGAACACTATCAGGTCCCTTGCCCAATGGGTAATAATGGTTAGGTTGTTCTGGTCCATGTTTCACAGCACTGGGATGGAAGCCGCTACTTTGACTAAGGAGGGGAAGAGAATGCCAGCAGCTTGTTTGAGTCCTAACACAGAGTGGATTGACTGAGGGGGTCTTTGGGCTTAGAAGACCAATGATGGTTTTGAAAGGGTACTGTCAGGGCCAACTGAGGATCAGCAAATCTTTGAAGATGGGAACAAATATATATTAATAGAATCAGGGCAAAACATGGCATTTGTATTATTTTCAGACATGAGGCTGTATTTTAAAGTGATTCAGTTTAGGTGATATAGATAAGCCTAATTAAGTCAATACACAGAACTTTCCACATGACTATAGAATCTTGAGCAACAGGATCTATATCTTTTTCAACGTCAATCTTAATCCATTAGTTCCGCACCTCATAGGGAAGAGAATACAATAATTAAGTGAAGCTTCAGGGTTTTGTTTTGTTTTGTTTTTTTTATTCATAGGACTTTCAAATCACGTGCACTTTCCCAAAAGGTATTCAAAAAAGAAATTGCCATATCCTAAATGCAGCAATTATACTTGTGGAAAAGGAAAAATAAAAAGTAAATCTCTTGTCTGCCCTTGGAGTTTTCACAGAATAACCTGTCATCTTCTTTTTTTTTTTTCTTTTCCCCCAGGTGACAGATTATCAGGAGCCTGTTAAAAAAGCCCAGGACTTCTGGGACTTCCCTGGTGGCGCAGTGGTTAAGAATCCGCCGGCCGATGCAGGGGACACAGGTTTGAGCCCTGGTCTGAGAAGATCCCACATGCCACACAGCAACTAAGCCCATGTGCCACAACTACTGAGCCTGCACTCTAGAGCCCGCGAGCCACAACTACTGAGCCCATGTGCCACAGCTACTGAAGCCCACGTGCCTAGAGCCCGTGCTCCACAAGAGAAGCCACCAAAATGAGAAGCTCGCGCACTGCAACGAAGAGTAACCCCCATTCACCGCAACTAGAGAAAGCAGCAACGAAGACCCAATGCAGCCAAAAATAAATAAATAATTTATTTAAAATAATAATAATTATAAATGATTTGGCAATAAATGAATTAATATGAAGCCACAGATGCACAGAACATTAGAGGTAGAAGTTGTCAAAAAATTTCAGCTCCTCTGCTTCAGGATCTGATAGTATATAAACCCTTCCCCTCTTGCTCCATCCTTTCCTTCACATTGCATAAGAAAGTATAAATTCTGGGCAAAAGAATGAGCCTTTCCTTTAACAAACCATGAAACTTATGATGAGAAATGCTAATTTAGGTGCCTTATTATTAATAATTAACAGGTTAATTAGTTAATGAGGCTGTTAAATAGGTTAACGATGCCTATTAACAATTAATAACCAGTTAATATCAGAACCAGATTTAAGACTGGAATCCCGATCTACCAATGTTCAAGTCAGTCCCCAGAATGTTATTAAGTTGTATGCATCCTGTTTCTGTAAAGTAATCTGTTCTCCATCTCTTCTATGCATGCATTATTGGCAGGGGAAAATATACCCAGAAATGGCCACTAACACACTGATGGATGGTGGCTCTGGTGCTAGAGTTTAGGATAACTTTTATTTACTGCCTTACACTTTATAACTTTTTTTTGTTTACAGTACCTTTCAATGGGTTTATATTGAGAAAAATTCCTATGAATTATCTAAGGGTTACCAAGGAATTAGCACATTGGGCTAGGGAGGTAGGTGTTAAAAAGAAAAGATACACAGTACTTGAAGAGGGAGCCCAGAGCATGTTTGGTCACTAATCTATCCACAGACCATTCATTACATGGTCAAATTAAGCCTTAATTCTCGAATGCACTTCCATCCAAGCCTGCCTCTACAATTTGTCTCTGTGAACACACAGGCACACATTTTCCTTAATTAAGCATGGCTTTGGTATAAAAACACCAACACAGTGAACATTTTTTTTTTCATTGTAGTTAAAAATGTCAGGGATCCTGCATTAAACAAAAGGATTAAAAAATGATGGTGAAAGTAGATGCAAAGCAGAGGATGAGCTTGGGAATCACACTGGTAGGGTTTGAATTTGGGCTCTCGTGCTCACTGACTCTGTGACACCAGGCAGGCCATTAAGATCTCTGAGCTTCAGTTTCCTCATCTTTGACATGACGATGACAACGTACACTGCAAGCGCTCTCATGAGAGTGAGATGTACAAGTGTTAATTTAGAAGGGCTACTGTGGGAATCCAGTGAAAAGTCCACTGTGTGCTGTATGTGTAGTGTAGGTCGTTATTTCTCCACGTTACAGAAAAGGATAGAGAGGGAGCGGGAGCAACGCCAGCATCACTAAACCAGACAGTAATGAAGCCAGTGCACAGACCTTGGTGTTCTTGTTCTAATGTTCTCCAGGAGGCAACACAGATGAGTAGTTGAGAACACAGCTCTTAAAGTTGCAGCCTAGTCAACTGGCAAATCTTTTAGCACCTTAGAGTTTCATCTACAAAATGAGGACAACTCTGTATACTTCATTTGGTCATTGTGAAAATTAAGTAAAATATTATTTGAACTTTAGTTTAAATATATTAGATATTTCTCTTCTGACACCAGCAAGAAAATCCTAAGGGGTTAACCCTAAGGGGTTATTACAGCCCCTCTTATTACAGCCCTTGTATTATTTTTCATAATGTCTCCAATTCTTAGATGTAGGCCTGGTGACCAGGAGGCATTCAATAAGTAGTTACAGGGACTTCCCTGGTGACACAGTGGTTAAGAATCCGCCTGCCAATGCAGAGGGGACACAGGTTAAAGCCCTGGTCCGGGAAGATCCCACATGCCGCGGAGCAGCTAAGCCTGTGCACAGCTACTGAAGCCCACGCACTCTAGAGCCAGCGAGCCACAATTACTGAGCCCTCGCGCCTAAAGCCCTTGCTTCGCAACAAGAGAAGCCACCGCAATTAGAAGCCTGCGCACCGCAATGAAGAGTAGCTCCCACTCACTGCCACTAGAGAAAGCCCACGCGCAGCAACGAAGACCCAATGCAGCTGAAAATTTAAAAATAAACAATAAAATTATTTTTAAAAGTAAGTAGTTACAAAGTGATAAAATGAATGAATGATGAGAATGGGGTCCCTCTGCTTTTTTCTTCCATATTAACATTACACTCTAATTACCCATATTCTTTTTTCTCTGTTGTCATGTTTTAAGTCATGTTCAGACTTATGCCCCCATTCTTGTCCCCGCTTTCAATCATAGTAAACAAGGTCAATGTTAAACATGGTGGTTAAGAGCACAGTATCTGGAGTCTGGCCTCTCAGGTCCATTCCCAGATCCACCAATTAATAGCTGTGTAACGCTGAATTATTCACTTTACTCCCTAACGGTCAGTTTATCAAAGATTATAGTAACTGTTTCAGAGGCTCATTTGGAGCATTAAACAACCTGATATTTTTAAGGTATTTTGCATAGCATCTAACACATGTTAAGTGATGAAAATATGTTGCCTATTTTTAATTTTTTTTTTTTTTTTTTTTTTAAGCCCACACCATGTGGCACGCAGGATCTTAGTTCCCTGACCAGGGATCGAACCCATGCCCCCTGCGTTGGGAGCACAGAGACTTAACCACTGGACTGCCAGGGAGTCTCAAATGGTAGCTATTTTTATTATCATCCTTATTATTACTTATGTCACACTAACTGTCCCAGAAGACCTGTGCCTTGGGCCCCATGTCCCACATCTGTGCAGAGGAAGATACAGTTCTTAATAGCAAAAGGATTCTGCTGGCCTTCAATGCCATTACCAAGTCCAATTTAACTGGGGATTCCTGTCTTATTGATGGAAACATCATCATTCGCAGGTGTTGCCTGAACTTGTGTGGTCCAGGGGATTTCAAACAAGCTCCCTGATTTTAAGAGGGAATTGGAAGACCAAACAGGAAATGAAAACCATACAGTGTGTTATTTAACCCAAATAGACAATTTCACTGTCTTTAGAGGGAGAGAGTAAGCACTACGGATATTTAAGGGTCGTGTGTGTCTTGATGAAAAGTAGTTAGGGAAGAGGGGAGCTAAGTTATGTGCTATTTATCTTGGTATTTTATTCTGTCAAATCCTCCAACCACCCTTGCAAAACTGATACAAGTGCTTTTATTTATAAAATGGAGATAATACCAAGCATCAGAGAGGTTAAATAACCTGCCAAAGACATCCAGCATTTAACAGCAGAATTAGGACTCACACTCAGATCTGGCTGATGCCAAAACTCATCTTAACGTAAGTAACAATACTTTTTATTTAGAAAGTGACGCATGCTCATTTTAGCAAATTTAAGAAATGCAGATAAAAAGAAAAGTCAAAATGATTTTGAATCCACCACTTAGAGATAGCCTTCTGCGTAAATGTACTCCAGGTTATCTTCAGCACACCACCCCCACCTCCCTTAACTACTGAGACCCTCATTTCTCTCATCTGTAAAATTGAAACAAAAGCAATAGTGCTTCGTCAGCCCCTTACAGCTTTAAAATCCTATGATTTTATACCTCAAGTGGTTTTGCTTTCAATTTTTAGTTCCATTAATGGAAAAAAAATGTATCCACACAGAACGATAGGCAGATTTCCATGAACAGTTCAATTCCTCCTGCACAGGGATGACATTAAGTCAGGGAAAGTGTCTCTTTGTAGGTTCCATGTCATCCCATCCATTGCTCATTTCCTGGACAGACTTCAGGTACCCACTGAGCATGTGGCTACATCATCTGCCCCTGGATACATTTAGGATGATTAGAGCAGGAAATAAGGAGAGAGAAAGCTGGCTTAGGTAGGTTGTAACATTTGTGGGTGTTAAAGGGAATTTGTTGAATATAAAACTGTTGACCAGCCTGGGAACCTTAAGAAGTTATTGGTTCAAATGCCAGTAGCTAATAGATTGATATTAATGCAGAAGCAGTGGTTAATCAGTCACCTCCACTTTAGATGTTCAGTCCTTCTGGTTTGCAGTATTTTCTTTTCTCCTGCCTCCTGACTACTGCACTGACAGAAAGATTAGAAAGTTACATAATTGCATTAGGATAACAAGGCAGTTCAGGGAAAAGCTGATACCCTGGCAGTATTTTTAGAATAATTTGGAGGAGCTGCCACTACCGTCTTGTTGAGAGCTATCTTCAGTTGTCAGCAGGGACAGAGAGAAGTGAGTCTATCATCTATTTTTTCAGATTACTGGGTACTTGAAAGATGGGTAGAAAGAAATAACAGGAAGATCAAGTGGTTTGGAAAATAAGGACATCACTAACACCTTTACAATGACTTACAGATTTTTGTGATTTTTTTTCTTTCTGTCAAGCACAAAATTTGCATTATTTTGCACATAGCATTTATTTCTTCTGTTACAAGTTTCCCCTCATTCCCTCCCCTTCTCATTTTTCTCTTACCTTTTCATCACACATGCATAAACACACACATCAAATGCATACACAAACACACACAAAGGGACACAGAGATGCAATCATATAGAAATGCACAGACACACACACACACACACACACACACACACACACACACAGATACAGAGACACACCCCAGACTACAGAAAGATGTATTTTACTTGAACAGACTCTACACGTATGATATACATATATACACACACACCATCCTGAGAATGTATCTTTCCAAACTATTTGTAATTTTCCATTTCTCTCAGCCTCAATTTCACCTTCTGTAAAATTAGGATGAAATGCCATCCTACCGGGATTGTTATAAGATTTCAAAATAGTTTAAAACTTTTGAATTGAAAGTGACAGAAATCCATAGTGTACTCTATTTAGCAAAAATGGGAAACTTTTTGTGTTGAAATGGATTTGTTCCACAGCATGGATGGACAGGAATGGTTGGGCGTTAGGGACATGTGTAATGAGAGTTTGGATACTGTCAAGATTCTCCTTCTTTCTCTCTCTCTCCACATATACCTCACATATATGATTTTCTGCAGTGGTGAAGACTATTGCCAGAAAATAACATGCAAGGTTATATTATCCAATAGTAGTTCCCTATAGAATTCAATAAGGTTTCCATAATATAAAAAGTAAGCACTGACAAACTCCCCTTTCTATCATCCCCTTGCCCTTTTCAGGGTCTGCTCTAATCTCCAAGGTGATCTTCACTAGGAACCATTAGCAACTGCTGTCATTCATGATCTCTTCCTTCATGATTTCTATTGAAATAGAAATATAATAAAAGGTAAGAAGAAATAAGAAGGTAGAGCATTTTATTCATTGGGAATTATATGCAAATTCTCACAGAAAAAGCAAAGAGAGAATAATGCCGTGTCCTAGATCACTGACTCCTTCAGAAGCAAGGAAAGATAGGGAGCTGGAGTTTTAAGGTGTTTGCTGATCCAAGAATCCAAGAACAACTTGATATGGCTGGTAAGTGGGAAAACAGCTCCTATTCACTAAAACCAGAATGAAAGAAAAATATAAGAAATTAATGAGCAGAGTGCTAAGGAAGGGAGCATAAAGGATTGGAGAGAGAGAGACAGAGCGAGAGAGAGAGAGGGATTTACTAGAAAAATTATAGAGAACTTTTTTTTTTCTGGGTACTGAGCATAAATCTTCCTCATCCCAGTGCATATACTCTCACCAGTTTTCAAGAAAGAAATCTTGTACTAATTGTAATAACTTTTTAGATGTTACATTTATTTAAAATATTTGTACTCACTTCTACTTTTTAGATCAAGATTTTTTTGGTAGGTATAGTCAACAAAGCCCGGGCCATGAGGAATCATAGTTATATCCAGGTTGCACATATGTGTATGCCTTATCTCCCCTATAGATCATGACCTTCTTGAAAGCAGGGTCTTCTTCTAATTTAATATTCCATATCTGTTCTACATGTCTCAACAAGGTCTGGGAACAACAGGTTCTCAAGGCTCATTTTATGAAATGAAATGTGAATAGAAGAGATAGGATAGGATGGAATGGTATGAAAAGGCAAGAAAGAGTAAGTGGAGGTGAAAAAAAAAGATGGGGCAAAAAATCCTGTCCTCTTTCTTCCTGGAGCAGAAGACAGGCAGAACCCATGCCCTTGCTGACAGCACTGGTATGATGTTCTTGCACCAGATGTAACATATTCATTTTCCAGTATTTACAAAAGAAAAATCAAGCCTGTTACATATTTCATTTTCCATTTCTTTTCTACTAGGCTAACTATCCCATTAATTCTATTTTTTACTTAAAAGCTTGGCTCCTTAATCAAACAGCTGTTTCACACCAACCCCCCAGTAATTTCTCTCACACATACTCAATACCTCTCTTGCTGTGGTCACATTCCTGCTCTGAGGCTCTTTTGGCAACTGGGGAGTAAAGCCAGTTTCCAAGCCAATTTTAAGACAAGTACATATATTTCTGGCTAAGTACCATCTTTAAAAATACCCATTTTGTTTTTTGTTTTGTTTTGTTTTAATTTGGACTTCCAAAGCAGACCAAGAAATGAGAGGGGCTTCAGAGTTTCATGGAATAATGGTTCAATTTGTTGGCTGACTTAAAAAAAGAGATCAGGTTTGGTACTCATAGATTCCAGTCCTAGCTAATTGTCTGATTTCAGCATCTATTATATGGAGCTCACTCCCTTGACCTCCCATTACCTCTATAATTTCACTGTCTAATATAGTGCCTGGTACATAGTAGGTGCTCCATGTGTAATTGCTGAGAAAATGGAAACATGCATGGATTAAAAAGTTCTCCATCTTACTTTATAGTGATTCTGTGATGGTAAAAAGGAAATGTAGCTCTGGTCATATTTGTAAACTCCAGAGAATTTAAAAAAGAGGGTGGGAGAAACTATAACACAGAGGCAAGTTAATTTTTATTATAACATATATCTCTAACTATGAAAGAGGTAAACATGTATATATTGTGCAGGCAATTTACTTGCCCTATATCATAGGGAGTTGGTGCTCAACGGGGATTAGAAGATGCTTTCTTCAACCCTTTTTCTTTCACAAATGAGAAAACTGAGATCCAGCAATGGGAAATGGCCTAGCTCAAAGCATATTGTTGGTTAGTAACAGAAGTGGTTGGCTTCATTTAATGAGGATTTTTGTAAAACACTGATTTTCCTTCCAGGAGCAGAATCCTTCCTTACATGGATTTTTTTAAAAAATCTCAGCATCAGGCTAGAATATCAAGTACCTGACTCCTTTTGGGGCTGGAAAAAGGCTTGCAGAAGAGTGAGCTGACCAGCCACAAAGTCCCTCCATGAGTCTACTCAGCAATGCCGGGGCCTTCCACAGAGACAGGTCTGATAACTTTGCCTTAAATGAACTGTGATTACATTTCACTCTAACTTGGAAGAAGTGCAGACAGGAAATGTTTCCTGAGGGAATGAATAGGAAAGGAGATATGGGAACTGGAGTGTCCACTCCACTTCAGAAGCAGTGCGAGATGCTAAAGATAGAGAGGTAAGTAAGGAATCCACTTTTTATAAAAGAACCGTCTCGTGGGGCAGAATCATGAGTAAACAGAAAGGACAATGGCAGTACTGTGTGACAAGTGATTTGGCGAAACCCCACAAGTGATGCTTTAGGAACACAGGGAAAGAGATTCACCTACTCATGTGGGGTGAGAGTTGGGGATAGAAGCAGGCAATTAGGAAAGGCCTAATGCAAAATTTTGTTCTTTTCTGGATGCTAGGCTATATGTTTTTAAGTTTGTTCTTTTTTCTACATTTTTGATATTTCATAAATTTTCCTAAAAGAATTCATATTTTGTCCATGTTATAAAAATACATATTATACAAATGAGAGATGAGGTACCATTACCAATATTTTTAAATTTTATTTTATTGAAGTATAGTTGACTTACAATGTTGTATTTAATTTCTGCTATACAGGAAAGTGACTCAGTTATTTTATATATATATGTATATATACATATATATGTATATGTTATATATGTATATGTTATTTTAAATATGTATATATACATATATATGTATATGTACATATATATGTATATATGTATGTATATATACACATACACGCACACATACTCTTTTACATATTCCTTTCCATTATGGCTTATCACAGGATATTGAGTATAGTTCCCTGATGAGGTATCACTGAAGGCTTCTGAAGGCCATGTTAGAGAGTAGGAGGGATGTCTGAGGGATGTTAGAGAATAAGAGACCAGTAGGGAGAAACTAGTTAGCTATATTGTCATGAGTTTAAATAACTGGAATAAACAATGTGGGTCTTTTCAAGTCAAAAAAATGATGAATCATTTTTTGGAAGAAATGTATACATATGCTTGCTGAGAATACAACCCTCATCAAAACTACCCCCAGCTGATATGCCTATTTTGGGTACCCAAGTAAATAGATAGAAGTAATTCAGCAAATCCACACAGGAGCCATATCTAAATGACAAGTGTCTGATGCTAAAGCTTAAGTGCAGTTATTATGCAAAAATGACCTTTATGCTTGCAAATATGGTAATTCTATATAAATGACACTCCTATCCAGATTTAGTTATAAGTAAATATTTTCTAATGTAAACTCAAGCCCCAAATCAAGCCAAGATATCCTTTCTACATTAAATTGCTCTACTGTTCTTTTTTAAAGCAATTCTTATTCTTATACTGGCACTATTCACAAGCATGACATATTTCAAAAAATATTCTCTTTTCCCTTAACCTTGAACAGAAAGAATGCCTTATTTAATGCCGATTCAACTCCTTTGACGAAACTCTCTAGGCAGTTTCTTTACTGCCTTCTGAATGTAAGTGTTTCAGAGGAGAAGTCTGAGGCCAGCTGTAGTTTCCTTACTTATTTTGCCTAAACATATGCAGAACATTGTCTTCCTTAAATATGGAAATATTTGTCCAGGTATGCATTAATTATTTTAACTTAATTGATCAATTTCTTTAGCTCTGCTTATCTAATTTCCATCCAGCTTTGGAAATGCACTTCGAATTATTTGTAACAGCATTTTTCCCAAACACTTCAGGGGTTTTATTTCATCATGAAGTATGTTAATTGTAGGTTTTTCCTAATGCCCTTTATCAAACTGAGAAATTTTCCTTCTATATTGAGTTGCTAAGAATTATTATCATGAATGGATTTTGAATTTTGTCCATTTTTTTTCCTGAATCTATTGAGATGATATTTTTCTTCTTTATTCTGTTGATTTTGTGACTTATAGTGTTCGATTTTTCTAATGTTGATCCAGTCTTGCATTCCAGGAATAAATCCATTTTTAATATATTCCTAGATTTATTTACTGATAATTGTTGAAGATTATTGCCTCTGTGTTCCTGAGGGATTTTAGTCTGTCATTTCTTTCTCTTGTAATGTCCTTTTCAAATTTTAATACCTGGGTTGTTATGCTGTTCTTATTAAAAAAAAAAAAAAAAAAAAAGTTGGGAAGAGTCCCCTTCTCCTCTATTTTCTAAAGGAGAATTGGGCAGAACTGCTATAATTTCTTCCTTAAATACCTGATAGAATTCACCAATGAAGCCATCCAAGATTTCATTCTTTCTTCCTAGGAAGTATTTTGGTTACAAATACAACTTCTTTAATAAACACACAGTTTTTTCAGATTTCTTCTTGTGTTAGCTTTGGTATTTGTGTTTTTTAAGAAATTTGGGTTAGGAAAAGACAGTCTCTATTTTCTAGCATCTTGTACTAAACTTGAGGAATATTGAGAAAATACACACAAAAATAATTGTCCAGGAAAAAAGGAGAATTATTTCTGGGAGAGAAATTTCCTTGTACAGATGATTCAAAAGTAAAGCATGATCTTTTGTGTTTCCATACAAATTGTGAAATTTTTTGTTCTAGTTCTGTGAAAAATGCCAGTGGTAGTTTGATAGGGATTGCACTGAATCTGTAGATTGCTTTGGGTAGTAGAGTCATTTTCACAATGTTGATTCTTCCAATCCAAGAACATGGTATATCTCTCCATCTGTTTGTATCATCTTTAATTTCTTTCATCAGTGCCTTACAGTTTTCTGCATGCAGGTCTTTTGTCTCCTTAGGTAGGTTTATTCCTAGGTATTTTATACTTTTTTGTTGCAATGTTAAATGGGAGTGCTTCCTTAATTTCTCTTTCTGATTTTTCATCTTTAGTGTATAGGAATGCAAAAGATTTCTGTGCATTAATTTTGTATCCTGCTGCCTTACCAAATTCATTGATTAGCTCTAGTAGTTTTCTGGTAGCGTCTTTAGGATTCTGTATGTATAGTATCATGTCATCTGCAAACAGTGACACGTATATTTCTTCTTTTCCGATTTGGACTCCTTTTATTTCTTTTTCTTCTCTGATTGTTGTGGCTAAAACTTCCAAAACTATGTTGAATAATAGTGGTGAGAGTGGGCAACCTTGCCTTGCTCCTGATCTTAGTGGAAATGGTTTCAGTTTTTCACCACTGAGGACAATGTTGGCTGTGGGCTTGTCATATATGGCCTTTATTATGTTGAGGTAAGTTCCTTCTATGCCCACTTTCTGGAGTGTTTTTATCATAAATGGGTGCTGAATTTTGTCGAAAGCTTTTTCTGCATCTATTGAGATGATCATATGGTTTTTGTCCTTCAGTTTGTTAATATGGTGTATCACATTGATTGATTTGTGCACACTGAAGAATCCTTGTATTCCTGGAATAAACCCCACTTGATCACAGTGTATGATCTTTTTAACGTGCTGTTGGATTCTGTTTGCTAGTATTTTGTTGAGGATTTTTGCATCTATGTTCATCAGTGATACTGGCCTGTAGTTTTCTTTCTTTGTGACATCTTTGTCTGGGTTTGGTATCAGGGTGATGGTGGCCTCGTAGAATGAGTTTGAATGGCCAAAGCAATCTTGAGACAGAAAACCGGAGCTGGAGGAATCAGTCTCCCTGACTTTAGACTATACTACAAAGCTACAATAATCAAGACAGTATGGTACTGGCACAAAAACAGAAATATAGATAAATGGAACAGGATAAAAAGCCCATAGATAAACCCACGCACATATGGTCACTTTATCTTTGATAAGGGAGGCAAGAAGATACAGTGAAGAAAAGACAGCCTCTTCAATAAGTGGTGCTGGGAGAACTGGACAGCTACATGTAAAAGAATGAAATTGGAACACTCCCTAACACCATACACAAAAATAAACTCAAAATGGATTAAAGACCTAAATGTAAGGCCAGACACTATAAAACTCTTAGAGGAAAACATAGGCAGAACACTCCATGACATAAATCACAGCAAGATCCTTTTTGACCCACCTCCTAGAGAAATGGAAGTAAAAATAAAAATAAACAAATGGGACCTAATGAAACTTAAAAGCTTTTGCACAGCAAAGGAAGCCATAAAAAAGACGAAAAGACAAACCTCAGAATGGGAGAAAATACTTGCAAATGAAGCAACTGACAAAGGATTAATCTCCAAAATATACAAGCAGCTCATGCAGCTCAATATCAAAAAAACAAACAACCCAATCCAAAAACGGGCAGAAGATCTAAATAGACATTTCTCCAAAGAAGATATACAGACGACCAACAAACACATGAAACAATGCTCAACATCACTAATCATTAGAGAAATGCAAATCCAAACTACAATGAGGTATCACCTCACACCGGTCAGAATGGCCATCATCAAAAAATCTACAAACAATAAATGCTGGAGAGGGTGTGGAGAAAAGGGAACCCTCTTGCACTGTTGGTAGGATGTAAACTGATACAGCCACTATGGAGAACAGTATGGAGGTTCCTTAAAAAACTAAAAATAGAACTACCATATGACCTAGCAATCCCACTACTGGGCATATACCCTGAGAAAACCATAATTGAAAAAGAGACATGTACCACAACGTTCACTGCAGCTCTATTTACAATAGCCGGGACATGGAAACAACCTAAGTGTCCAGTGACAGATGAATGGATAAAGAAAATGTGGCACATATATACAATGGAACATTACTCAGCCATAAAAATAAACGAAATTGAGTTATTTGTTGTGAGGTGGATGGACCTAGAGTCTGTCATACAGAGTGAAGTAAGTCAGAAGGAAAAAAACAAATATCATATGCTAACACATATATATGGAATCTAAAAAAAAGTTTAGAAATGGTTCTGAAGAACCTAGGGGCAGGACAGGAATAAAGACGGAGATGTAGTGAATGGACTTGAGGACATGGGGAGGGGGAAGGGTAAGCTGGGACGAAGTGAGAGAGTGCATGGAATTATATATACTACCAAATGCAAAAGAGATAGCTAGTGGGAAGCAGCCGCATAGCACAGGGAGATCATCTTGGTGCTTTGTGACCACCTAGAGGGATGGGATAGGGAGGGTGGGAGGGAGATGCAAAAGGGAGGAGATATGGGGATATATGTATACGTATAGCTGATTCACTGTTATAAAGCAGGAAGTAACACACCATTGTAAAGCAATTATACTCCAATAAAGATGTTAAAAAAAAAAAAGTAAAGCATGAGTAACTTTAGGCCCTTTCACCACAAATTCAGTGTTTGGTACAAAGGCAACAATGGTCTTGCTTTTCTTTGACCTGCTTAAATCACACCTGGAATTCTGTATTTGTTTCTGGATGCCTCATATTAAGAGAAATGTCTGCTAAATTCAGAACATACAAATTCAAATCTATTTATGACAGCAAAGCAGAAAAAGTCAAAGAGCGACATGGCCAGCATTTTAGATAAATTAGAGAGTGTTGGAGATTGTGTGCCTACTCTATTTTAAAAGCAGTCTAGCTGACTGTTGCCCATTCATCAAGAGAAGCAAGAAATTGGATTACCATGAAAATGTTTGGTATCTAAGATGAAGGGGGAAGACTTGTAATACAGAATCTTTCTTTGAGTGACCAATTTGAGATTTGAAGAGTATACAGAAATATATATTAGGAAAACTAAAAATAACTAAATAAGATTTATGTTTCAAAAGGAATGATCTAGAGGGAGTATAATACCTGGATTCAAATATTTGTATGACCATAAGTAGAAGGAGGATCCAAAATATTCTGTTTTAGGCATAGGCAGATGAGTAGAATATTAAAAATGACAATGAGCACTTAGATAGCATTACTCTGCGTTGGATGATTCACAGCACTTAATTCTCAATCTGTGACACAGACATGTTTGAGAAAAGTGAAACACAAAAGTATTTAAATAAATTACCCCAGATAACACAGTTTCTAGATAGTAGAGATTTAACAAGTGGTGTGCTTGAGACTCCTCCCAATGGCTCCCAGGAACTGACTGTGTACACCTCATCCCAATTCTGTGCTCAGCAATGTCACGTTCATAGCCCAAGGTTATCCACGAGGGAAGTATTTATGCCACAAAAGTTGACAGATGCTACAAATCAGCCTCTCCCCAAGAGCCTTAAATCAGTTAAGTTTGTTAATCATTTACCAGCCCACAGCTGATTTAACCTACATAAGCTACTCCAAAGGGTATGTTCTTAACCACTTTCTTAAAGTAGGAATTAAAGGTCTTTCTCTAAAGGTAAGAAAGACCTTTTTTTTTTTTTTTTTTTTTTAACAGTAAATGTATACTCCCAAAGTAGAGGATGTCTTAGCCTTCTCTGACACTGGGGTTTTTAAACAGTGGGCAACCCCAACTGAGGGCTATAGCAGAGAATAATCAAACACTGAGTAGAATGGTTGGAATTCTTCATTCTAGAACCCTACATGGTTCTTCATATAATACTCTTTAGATACTGAGTCTACCACAATGGCATAAATATTAACACTAATTTAGATTATAACATTCTCACTAAGATAAACAAAATTATAGCTTCCTTAAATTTGAGCCAATATTAAATTTAGCTTCACTGATGTATGTAAATACATACATCAGTATTGTATTTTAAAACATTCCATTTTTGAAAGTGGAGAAACTCTAAAAGCCTTGAAGTTTCACTTCAACTCAGAAAACTGACTCATAAACCAAATTAAACACTTCCTAAAAATGCCATCAGAAGTCTAGAAGGGTCATTTTATTTTCGAGGTGCATATTTCTGAGCAGCATGACATTTTCTTACAGTCTTGTTTTATGTTGTAAAATATTGCACTAAAATTGAAGCTAAGGTTAACAAACTTTAGAGCTTATTATTTTAAGAAGGAATATATGTCAATTTTGGCCTTTTATGCAACATGAAAGCCCCCAGAGTCCAGATATAATGTTGTTTAATAAAGGCTAATTTAAACTCACCCTTGCTCACTGCCTTTGCAAAAGGGGTTTTGGGGAGGACGGAAGTTTAACAAGAAGTTTCTCTAATCATAATGTCATGAATAACCAATATACTTTTGAAAATGAGGGAGCATTAGGGTGAAATACAAAATGTTCTTTGATTACTATTGTTTCATACTCGTCAAATGCTGGCTGTGGCCAGTGGGTGTGCTCAGGTCACATGCTGAGAACAGTCCCTTTTGATGGGCACCACTAAGGTGATAAGTGCACTTCAACTTTGCTCTTTCATACTTGAAGTCTCTCCAGGTTAGCACTTTGAACATTATTTCACTGCTGACCTTAGCCATTATGATTTGCAGGCAACTGACTGCAGTCATTAGCAACCTCCTCACAAATCCGCTTCCTCCCTGTGTTTTCTAAGGATAAGTGTGTCTCTATTCCTTATGTCACTTGTCATTTACTTTCTTGCACTGAATATACTGTAAGGATCATATCTGACAGATCATAAACTTTGTCTCTTAAAAACTAGCTCTCAATTATCTGCAAACTTTCCAAAAGATCTTTTTTGGATCTTCTTTTTAAATTATTAAATGTAAACACGCCAATGATGATGAATTGAGCTGCCATCATATGTTCACTTAACATAAATAGACAAAGTAAGTGTTGAATAAAAAGAGTTACTTTGGACTATTATAATTATTTCAGCTCTCTGGGATGGTATAACACGTTTATTGCCCAATTTTTGCAATTTCAGCTCTTAAGTAAATTTTTCATGATATAATTTTTTAAAATGTACTGTCAAAAAAAAGATTTAAAAATTTTTCAAATTCTATTTATCTCATTACATGGACACTTGAAACCTTATCCTACCTATGTAGTCATTCCTTATTTCTAAGGGTGAGATTTAACATTTAGATTGTTGCCACAGAAACAGTAATATTGAAAATCAAGATGACAAGACAACAATGATGATAATGATAGCAATAAGTACTAATGTCAACAAAAGCTCTGCTAATTAATCCTCACCCTAATACTATCAAGTAAGTAATGTTTATAAGCTCAGTTTTACAAACTGGGAATGAGCTGACATTACATGGTAGTTCTAGAACTTAACATCACCTAATTGGTAAGTGGATGAAACTTATACTTAAGTCCATGTCCACCTAAAATCAGAGTTTCAAGCACTTACCTACTGTGTATAGATTGCCTCATATTCAAACTACTCAATATTTATGTATGATATAATCTTTTAGAACCAGAACTGAGAGTTTTCACATTATCACCAACACCATCATCATCACCACCACCATTCACTTTGTCATCCTTATCTCCTGGTATCCTAGATATTTAATTCTCTCTTTTTAAAAAGTGTCACCTTTTAAATTAATATAAATTTATGTATGTATTTAATGTATATTATTGTGTATGTATAATACTTAATACATATTATCTAAGTTATAGGAAGATAGATCAAAACTGTACATACAGCTTGGGGAATTTTCACACAGTTAATAATATCCAGGTAGCCATATCCTATATTATAAAACAGAATTCAAGACTCCCTCATGTCCCTCCCCCATCATTAGTCCTTCTCTAACTCAAAGGTAACCACTAATCAAACTCCATCATCATTGATAAGTTTTGTCTGTTTTTGAAATTTATATAAATTGAACCATGACTTATGTAGTCTTCATTTTTTATTTTGAATCTGGTTGATTTTGCTTGGTATTATGTTTGTGAAATTTTTTAAAGTTCTGGCATACAGCAGTAGTTCATTCACTTTCACTGATGTAGAGTCTTCTATTATAGAAAGTAACTACTCTTTTTTTTCATTGGATTTAGATCAACGTGTAGGTTATTTCATGTTTTGGGCTCTTAAAATCAGTGCTACCATAGCATATTCTGCAGATATCTTTTAGTGCACATTGGTATGGTTTTCCTCGGTTTATACTTAGCAACAGAAATGTTGGTCAGAGTGTACGCATAAATGCAGCTCTGCTAAATACCACCAAACAGTTGTCAAAACGTGATTCTACCACTCTACACCCCCACACACAATTGCATGGTATTCGAGTTTTCACTAGTTCACATTTTCACCAACTCTTGTTATCATCAGTCATTTTAATCTTAGCCTTTCTTATGGGAGTATATCTTTTCCCATTTTTCTATTCAATTATCTTTTAAATATTTCCTCTGAGTTTGTCATATCCATTTTCATGGATAGAGGATGAGTTACTGGAACTGAAAATACAACAACAACAAAAACAAACAAACAAACAAAAAACAAGGTTTTATTAAAAGGATTAGGTAGGTATTGGATGGAGGTTTTAGTAGTCCAGCAACCAAAACCAAGCAGAGCAAAATTTAAATTTGTGGACACTGTGCACTGTGCATTTATAAGCATCCTGAACTGGATAAAGCACGGAGGATGCCTGAAGATAAAATGTCCCAGCAAACATCTAGAGAATGAGAAAAAAAGCATGAATGGCTTGCACTACCGAAGACAATGTATGACCCTGTACCCTAGTTTTTGTTTTTGTTTTTTCCCCCCAAAGAACATCCACATCTCTTTAAAAGGGTAACAGAGAATTATGGAATTATATGGTGAGCTGTTCTCCTAGTTCTCACAACACATGAAAGAAATTTAAACCCAAGGTCATCTTTGTACCATAAATCCAAACGTGGTGTCCATTCAAATCCAATTACCTAAAATTTCAAGGTCTTTCACTAGTTTGTAGCACCCTTTATCATAGCAATGTATTTGTATTTTATTCTAAGAACGATGGGTATTTGTTTCAAGACTTTAAAGGTCACATTTTCCATCTCAGGTTTCATGAAGGCAGAACAACTTAGTTAAAAGCATTCAATGTTGGACTTGCAAACTGATATGTAAGTAAAGACCTGCCTGTTCTTTCCTTCAACACTTGTTCTCTTATGGATTTTACCAGTCTTCACTCACTGTAGCTTCAACCATATTTGATGATTTAGAGTTAGTCTCTTTTACTAACTTCTGTAGTTGTTTTTCATTTTTATTTATCACCAACATGTAAAACTGCACTATTGAATTTCTCTCTACTTTTTCCTTGCACCACAGATTTTATGGCTTTTTTATGGTACCCAACTCCTTGGCTTTTCATTTCCTTTGCTGGAATTGTGCCACTTTATAGATTTCTACCCCTGGGTGAATCTAAGCGTCAGAAAGCCTTTTATCTCTTATTCACATCCCACCATACTCTCTTAACATTTATTATCAAATTGGTTTTCCATGTCAGTAAACAAAACATGGGAGATGACAATTTGAGGGACAGATTAAAAAGATTAGCAACACTCCATTTTTAGTTTTTTGGAGATATTGTGTGCTGAAGTCACGGGCTTTCATTATTCAAGACAAATTAAGATTTATAAAATGGCATTCCATCTAATCGTATGGGCATAGTGTTGGCGTGGATTTATGAAATAAAAGATACATTTTCATTTGGCTCATAAAATGATTGTTCAAGTGGTAATAAGCTGGAATTATCATTTAAAAAGATCTCCTACTTTCCTGTAAAATTACAGGAGCTACTTAAAAAAATTTTTTTCTCTCACAGAAAAAGGATCCATCATTACGCTTATTGAGAATTTTTTTTTTTTTTTTTACCTAAACTCATGAAGGTAACTCTTCTTTTATGCTGTGAAATAACGGACTGATTTTTAAACACCTATGTACATGTATTTTTTTTTTACATCAAGGTATATTACATGGATTCATAACTTCAAAATTATAAAGACGATTTATCTTAAAAATATTAAGCACAGACAAAAAGTTTAATAGGATTTCTCTAAAGTTTTATTTCAACTTTAGTGGTTGGTTTGACAATTAAAACTCAACACTGAGCAACTTTTGTTTTTTAATTAGTTTCTTTTTCAGCTTTAGATCTATACCACATGATCATATAGTCTCACTACATGCAAAAATATGAAACTATTTTCACATGTAAAAGGGTAATTGTAAAACTCTGCTCGTAGCTTCTTTTTCATGATTTTCTACCTTTAAACTAGTATGTAAATAATATTCATGCATAACTGTTTTGCTTCCTGTATAAAGCCCCATTTTTCCCTCCTTTACTAAAGGTGGCATTAGGGCAATTTTATAGTTTCTGAAATACTCATATAATAGTCATAATCTAGTGTTTCTTAGATTTGACTTATTTGTAGTTTAAGATCTTGCATTAGCTATAATTCCATTGCATTCTTTTTTTAAAAAATAAATATTTATCTTTGGCTGCATTGGGTCTTTGTTGCTGTGCGCAGGCTTTCTCTAGTTGCGGTGAGCAGGGGCTACTACTCTTCATTGTGGTGCGCAGGTTTCTCGTCGTGGTGGCTTCTCTTGTAATTGTGTGCAATTCAACTAAATAATAAGGTTCACATCACTGCTCTGTATTTCTATTCTTAACCCTACTGAAACTCTACATCTTCACGGCTGTTGTTACTGCCTCCTTCTTTGAATTCTCTCTGACTGGTGAACTCTGTTCCTGTTGATGTCTTTGTTCCTGTCATTGTTATGGCCTGTATGGGACAGGCAACGATACTTTTTGGATTCAACTGATATATCCTAACATGTAATCACTACACATCAGCCACATAAGTGGAACTAAACCTATAGCTGAATTTGGCCCAACTTTCCAGTTGTAACAACTCGCAGTTTATAAGTTTGAGTCCTACACTGGCCTTGGATTTTGCCACTCTTCTTTTCTTCTGTGTAATTTATTTTAGCATTCTAATAAATGGCCAGAGTTAGAATGAATTCCTTATACAGTATATGAATTACTCCCCCAAAATGGCTGCCCTTCTTATAAAGCCAAGTGATGGGAAAGTCACTGCCTCCTAAGATATCCTTTTCTTTATTAGTCCATAAAGCTTTCCTTTATTAAGCAGCTTTCTATATCAAGTTCTAATCCTGTCTTCAGTCCAAGGAAGTCAATCCTGATTCATTCCTGAGTAAATGTTTTCAACTATTTAAGGGTAGGTCTTGCTTACTTCCTGAGACTATATCATAGAAAAAAAACTTTTTTTTCTTTCACCTATGTTTTATGAACTTTAATCTTAGATTCTCTAAATGATGATCTTTGGACAAATTCAATCTTTCTGTGTCTTTGTTAACGATCCATACCCAAACTTGACAGCAGTATGGCTTGTCCAACATGGAAAATTTGTGCGAAATATTCTCTAAGCACCAAAGTTCTAGATCAATTTTAGGCCTATCCAGTAATCCATCAGTGTTGTATTTTAATGAAATTGCCATCAACTAGAAACTTAACACTTTTTTGTTATTTGCTTCTGATGTTCATTCATCTCTCTCCCACCTTGAAACTACCAGATCGTTTTAGCAGACATATGTTTTTCCCTATTAAATGTTATTGCTGATTTCTGACTCATTCTTTTAGAACACTGCCAAGATATTTTTGGATCCTGATTTTATCAGAATCTGAAATATAATCATTTTCCTTCCCAGTCTACCAAACACTTAGCATCCACCTGTGGAATTATTTCTCATTCCAACCACCTGGTAGCCAAGCTCATCAACGTTTATGGCATTTGCAAAACCACAACGCCTCTTCTGAAACATCTCTCACTTTTCACCCAAAAATGCACTCTGTGACTTCCAAATTTCAGATATTAAGATAAATGTCTGATTTTAAAATATATGTGTTTATAATCTGAAAATTTTAATGTTTTTTCCATCCCATTTACACCATAACTCCTTTCATGTACCATGAAAATACATACATTATCAAGTTTTTTTGTTGTTGCTTTTGTCCATTGTATATGTCAGAAAGAAGATGTGTATTTTATAGGAATACAATAATGGTACTTTTTTCTTTTTAAAATTGTTTTAATTATTCTAATAAAAGAATTAAAAGTTTTAATTATTGACTAATTGCATTTTGTATAATTACTATATTCTCCATAATTTATAAATGCTTGAATTTCAATCAGTGTCAAATTCCTGGGTTAGTGGGGTTTTAAATAGATGGAAATCTAGGGATTTGGGGTACTGCTGTCTTAGCAACCACTGAGCTTTTTGCTATTTCCATAGTTTTGCCTTTTCCAGATTGTCATATAGCAGGAATCATATAGCATACAGTCTTTTCAGATTGGTTTCTTTCACTTAGCAATGTGTGTTAAGATTCCTTCATGTCTTTTTATGGTTTGAAAGCTCATTTCTTTTTATCACTGAAAAATATTTCATTGTATGAATGTACCCGGTTTATGCATTCACTATTGAAGAACATCTTCATTGCTTCCAAGTTTTGACAATTATGAATAAGGCTGCTATGGAATTTATGTGCAGGCTTTTATGTGGCCATAAGTTTTATTTTAGGTAAATATCAAGTTGCTAGATCCTATGTTAAGACTATGTTGCCAAACTGTCTTCCAAAGTAGCTTATCATTTTTATTTCCACTAGCAATGAATAGGAATTCCTATTCGCCACATCCTCACCAACATTTGGTGTTGTCAGAGTTTTAGATTTTAGCCATTCTAATAAGTATATAGTAGTATCTCATGGTTGTTTTAATGTGCACTTCCCTAATGACATACAATGTAATGTTGACCATCTTTTTATAGGCTTATTTGCCATCTGTATATCTTCATTGGTCAAGTGCCTGTTCAGATCTATGCCCCCTTTTAAATTGGGTAATTCGCTTTCTTATTGTAGGCTTACAAAATTTTTTAAGATACAAATTTAAGGCAAAATCCTTTCTAAATCATGCTCCCATCAGTAGTACTGGTCCGTCCTTCCTTGAAATGCTCTTAAAATTCTATACATAATTCTTCCCCAGACACTTGTGTTTCTAGGCACAGAAGAAGTATCCTATACATGATTTTGAGTGGATGTTCTCACTGAATTCAGCTGAAGCAGTCTCCATAGCTAGCTAAGACACTGTCTCAAACATATGGTAGAAGTCCCTGTTTCAGAAACTGAAAAGTAACAATTGATGGTGTTTCAGAAAGAAGAAAACATTTGTCCCATATATCAGACATTTTTAAAAAAAACATTTGGTTCTTTGTGCCTAATTCGTCCTCTGGTTTCCTAACAGCTGGAGTACCTGAGAGTTATATTCTGGCTATATCATTCGCAGAAAATCCATTCCCTTTAACCTGAGCCTTTACCAAGGATCAGGATAAAGCAAGGATTAAGCACCTATTGATCAGGTCCAGCTAGTCAGTAATCACCTCTAATGAGGGAATATGAAGACAATGGTGGAATCATTTTGATCTTCTTCAATGGATCCAATTCAGTAAACAAAGCACTATTATTATCATTAGTTTAACTCATATGTATAAATATATGTATATACATATATACACATACATATGTATAAATTGGGGGAATGGGAAAATGAAGATGAACTTAGCAATATCTGCATATGCTTTTGTCTGACCCAGAATTCACTTCTATATATTCACTCTTTGGAAACTCTCATACATGCTCACAATTAACCATATATATTATTTTTAATTGAAAAATACAGGAAATAATATAAATAACCAGCAATATAGTCATATGGTGAAATGCCATGCACTAGAGAGACAGAGAGAGAGAGAGAGAGAGAGAGGGATAAAGGCTATACGCATCAACATAAATAGATCTCAAAAAAAGTTAGGTAAAAATTCAAGTTGCAAAATGATATGTACACCATGATATGATTTTTTTACCAATTAACAATATATTTGCCTATGTATGAATATATGTTGTAAAATATATATTAAAAATGGACTGGCAAGATATAGATCATATTCTTTTTTTTTTTTTTAAACAAGGCTGAGAGTGTTCGTTTCTTTTTTTTTCTTTTTATTTATTTATTTTATTTTTGGCTGTGTTGGGTCTTTCGTTTCTGTGCGAGGGCTTTCTCTAGTTGCGGCGAGTGGGGGCCACTCTTCATCGTGGTGCGCGGGCCTCTCACTATCGTGGCCTCTCTTGTTGCGGAGCACAGGCTCCAGACGCACAGGCTCAGTAATTGTGGCTCACGGGCCTAGTTGCTCCGCGGCATGTGGGACCTTCCCAGACCAGGGCTCGAACCCATGTCCCCTGCATTGGCAGGCAGATACTCAACCACTGCGCCACTCGGGAAGCCAAGATATAGATCATATTTTAACTAGCATTTGCCTATGTTGAGAAATATTTAAAAGAAAACTTTAACTTTATGCTTAATTTTTGTATGTCAATTTTTAAATGTTCTGAAGTTAACATCACTAGATATTAAGATTTTGATAAGCATAGATATTTGCTATATTCTTTCTCTATGTTTAATTATAAATTTTATTTTAATTACCAATGTAAATATTTTTAGGAAGACTACATTTTCTTCTAATTTCACTCAATTTCATAGGCTATAAAACTAAATTAGAAAACAAACTATCACATTAGTTGGAAGCACCTCAGTGAAAAGTGAATAAACATAAAAATTATCAGGATCAGCCCAAGGGAATGAAGCAACAGATCCAAAGACTAGTATCCAAGCAGAGGGCAGCATGGAACCCAGAAATAATAAGATATGGTGGAATGTGTCTTATTATATGTTGGACTTTGGACAGGGAATTCTACCTCCTTGGATTTTTCTCTCCTCCTATATTATTCCTACTCAACAACCTTTCCTTTTCTTTTTCTTTCTGAAGGGTGAGCATTATTAGAAACTGAAAATCACACAATTTTTTTTTTTTTTCAGATTTCCTTAAGTTGAGGTGGCCATCTGACCCAATATTGGCCAATGAGATGTGAAGGAATATCTGTTGGGAAATAGGAGCTTCTGAAACAGGAGCTCCCTTTTTGACCAAGAGATGGGCAGGGAAGTGAGCCTCCTCCCTCTCTTCCTGTTGTGGATGCTGGTATGTGACACGAAGTGCTTGGAGTTACATAGCAGAGTCATGCTGTGACTATGCAGTGGCAAGCTAGAGCATGAAGTGTTAGCTCAGTGACATGGTCTATGTTCAGTCACTGCAAGTTTGATTACCTTCCTCCAGGCTTATTAAGTGAAATCACCAATTGTCTTTATTCCTTAAGTTATTGTTATTCTTTTACTTACAGCCAAGAACATCTTAATTACTCTGTGTATGTTCTCATAGTTCTATCCACTGTAATACTCTGCTTTCCACTATGTATTTTTTTGAGTCAGATTGGCCCATATTTCAAATATGTCTCCCCTTTACTAGATGTCTGAAGCTGGGAGAGTAAATAAACTGCCCAGTATTGGTTTTCTTCCATATAAAATTAGGATATTGGACCTATATAAAAATCTGGAAAGAAAGAATACTAGGTTTGCCTCATTTAAAAAAAATAGAATAACGGGACCCACCTCGTATTATCTGAAACTTAAATCAAGTAAAAAAGTAACTGTATCAGTTGTCATAATCCTTGGTACAAAATAGTCTCTCAATACAGATGAAGATGAAGTATCTGTATTCTAATGATCCAGAGAGTACGAGATAGAGAAAAGTTAGTTCATGGTAGTGGGTCAAGACAACTGTGGGCATTACCAGTAACAGGTTGATTGTGATACAAGAGGGCAAAAACAAAGGAAAACAAAAACAATAACAAAACAAAAAGAGAGACTCTAAAACCACAAGTTTTTTAAAGGGAACTATTAAACAGATCAATGTTTCTCTCGTGCTATTATCCTCTGTTATACGAAACTCTTAAGTATAGGAATTATATACATTTTCTTTGACTTCACTAGTTAGTTGCAATAAACCCAATTTAAATTCTCTGAATCTCTCTTTCCCTTTATAAAATATGGATAGCAATGCTTGCATCAAGAGATTAATCTAACGATAAATGAAATCAGAGAGAGACACAGAGAGAGAACATGCTCATTGAGATTGATTGGCATAATGTAGGCACTCAACAATATTCTTAGTTTCATTATTACATTTGTGGTACACTCATGCATACACTTTTTACTTTTGATTCCTTTGAGCTTGGTAAGGGGCTGGAGGAGAAGATAAGAAGTAAATACTAAAAATATACATTTAAGTAATTTTTTTGGAATTATTCCAATCAGCACACATATCTTGGCACCTCCACATAATAGACATCATTTTACACACAAGACTTAAAAGAAGCTGCAATCCCTGAGCACAAGAAGCTTAGAGTAGAGCCTCAAACTCCAGGAAAATTCTCAGCCACTTTTGTCAATTCTCTCCCTCTGTGCTTTCCTCACCATACACCCTTTCTCTTACAATCACTTCTACTATGAACAAAGAGCTGGGTAAGATATCATAGGGCTCCTTTGCTTACCAAAGTCTACTTATTTAAGTGCAACCAATTATTCTGTCTCCTCCCCTTTAATGTGTTCCTTGATTCTTCTACTCAGAGGCAACATCTCTTACCAGTCTGACAGCCAGTACACTTTACACATGCCCCTTTCTTTAAAAATGTAATTTATCAAGTACTGCTATGTATTATAATTATCTTTGACATATTTTTCTTTCTTTCCCTGAAGAAGAGAAATCAGAATAATATCTTCATCATAATTTTTAAGCTCTACCATACATAGCACTGAGTTTTGCACTATTGGCAAGTCAGCATATATTTGTTAAAGTGTGGATGTATATGTATAAAGTAACTTGATGATGGTAATAACTATGTTGTATGGAATAAGTAAAATGTTCAAGGCACACTGTGCAGTGTATTACTCAAAAGATATATCCAAAACCATTATGATGTTCATTTTACAGAAAAGAAAGTTAAATCACATAAATTATTAGCAAGAAATCTAGGATTCACATTCAAAAAACTCAGTGAGGATAAACAGTTTGCCCATAGTCACACAGCTAAGGACATGAATTTGTCATTTTGAATATTTCTCTTTGAGATGATCAGATAACCCAATTTAAATCACCTTAGTTCTGAAAAGAAATTTGTTGTCTCATGTTACTAAAAAGTTTAGAGGTCAGTCTTGGGGAACAATTTAATACAAAGTTTCATGATATGGGCTCTGGCTCATTTCTTGAAAAATGTCTGGACTGTGCCATTCTCTGTGTGAAGGCTTCTTCATCAGGATGGCTGTCTCATGATAGCAAATAGTTGTAGATATTCAGACTTCACATCTGCATCCCACGTCATTCAGAGCTAAATAGATCGACTGTTAGGAAAGCTTCTTATTAGTTACGGAATCTTATTATTTGTGGGAGAAATTTATCTAGAAGGCCTAGGAAAACATCTCTACTCACCCAGATCAGGATAGCTGCCCCTATCTGTAAATGTCCAAGATGGCCTATACCTCCAGCAGATGGTGGCCCCAGCTGCATCCACATCATTTGACCAACATAAATTGGGGGAAAATAAATTTTCTGGGAGGAAAATCAGGGTACATCTTTGGAAAAGGTTGCTGAGAAGGCAACACACAGGGCTCATTACAACAGAGAAGCAGGGATTGGATCATGTGACATCAAAGCTCGTATTCTTTAAAATTAGTCTATTTGGCTCCAGGGTCTGTTATGGAGGGTAGAAGTCATTTCTCTTTAGGCTACCTAAACCACTGTGCAGGAATTTTCAGAGCCTTTGGCAGTGCATATATGTACAAATACTGGTTCCAAATTTCTCTTTTTTCTAAAACTCTGCCCCTTCTCCCTAGGGCATACTGCCTGTTCTTTTCAGTAAAGCCATCCTTCAGCAGTCTGGGCCACATGAGCGCAGCTCAAATGTAATGCCAAACAAATCAACAGAATGGCTGTCAGGCCTTCACCAGAAACAATATTAGCTTTGTCTGTTCATACCGAGAGCAGAATGGAAGTGACACAAATAAAATGTAATGGGATAAAATATACTGCTCAATGCACAGTAACAAGGAACTATTGGTTGACAATTTTTTTTTCTCTTCTCACTACATTTCAATATACTAGTTTCTCTATGATTTCTACACAGTGTTTATTAATTAAATGCTTATAGCAATATTGAATACATAATAGGAGCACAATACATGCATTTTTAATGAATAAGTGAATGGATTAATTAAATCTGATTCAATAAGTCAGTTATAGAATCTATACTTAGAAATGCAGAATCTCAAAGTTGGAAAATAACCTCAACTTAACAGCCATCTGATCCACCTATTTTCCCTGAAAATGAATCCATTCCATGGAGTTCCTTATGTGTAGTTATCGTGAGTGTGATGCTAGGTGAATATCTCTGGACAGAAAATTCATTACCATCAATTCCAATGACATAGGGAGACACATATCTGAGAATTTCTTATATTAAAGAATAATAACGGTCCTATTGCATCCACCCACTGAACTCATCCAAGACAAACTGTAGGAATTACAGAAGTATTAAGAAGATTAATAAGTCAATGCTATTGCTTCTGGATCTATAACATGTCATATGCCCAGATAATAATAACATGTGACATAATTTTAAATAAAATAACACGATGCCTTTAAATCTACAGTCTTATTGTGCTTAATACTGTTCTCTTCTCTCAATTAATTGTACTTTCAACATTTAAAAGACAGATAAAAGGGAACTGATAAGCATTTGGGGGTGTCTAATATGTCCATGCATACATGTACAAAATTTCTTCCCATCTTTGCAATGTTACCATCAAGTAGGTATCGCTATATATTCAATTCTAAGAAGAAACAGATGGAAGAATTTAAGGAACATGTTCAAAGTCACATAGCAGCTAAGTTGTGGAACTGGCACTTGAACCTGTGTCTATTAGGCTAGAAAGTCCATACTTTATACCTACATTCACAGCCTTCCAGCTATGTTTATCATTTCATTTCTAAACTGAATCAGGAAAAAAAATAAATCCAGAGATATTCTTGGCAAAGGATTCATTGATAAAACACACATGCCATTGGTTCTTCTCTAACATTTAACATTTGTGATACTGTTTGCCGAACAAAGAGAAATGCTAAGACTCTAGACCAAATGTTTACTGAGCAGATTATTCTTGATGGTCTTCTGCTTAAAAGTTTAAAATTAAAAATAGAACACTATTCACTGTTTGTCCCCTGCCAAACCGTGTAGGAGCAGCAACACAGATTGCAGGGCAAGGTTTCTGAAGCTCTACACTCAGCAATACATCTTCCTTTGCCCCCAGTGTCAATATTCTCTCTCCCTTTCTTTCAGAACAGAAAATAGTAACTAATAGCTTTAATAGCTGCCACTTTCATTACTTTAACTGTGAATAAACTCAGTTTTTCTTTCATCCTTCAGAATCTACACACCACAAATGGCCACCTATGACTATAAGGAGTCCTGGAACGGCTGCTTTGAGGGTATTACTAAAGTGCTTCCCCAAATATGTCTCATCACAAAAATGATAAATAGTGGTACAGGAACAAGGACAGGATCTTAGGAGACTGTAAGTAGGTCCCTCGGCGCTCTGGGTATACTTTGGGTTTCTCACCTTGAGGGAATGTGGTTGCTGTTGTATTACATGCTAGTAATAAACGACAGTACTCTTTTCTCTTCTGACAGACCTTGGAGAGCAGGGGGAGATTTTGCCTGGGGAGGAGGTGGAATGAAATAAAATATTTCCTTTCCTCTTGATCTATTTAGTTAGGGAGAAATGCATGTGTTGGTGGAAGCCATCCTTGTTGATTCTGCAGCCAGATGTGTTGGTGTGTTATGTAGGCAGGAGGGTATATTGGGATGAGCACTGAAAATGGACACAGACAGGCCTGGGTTCATCTCCACCTCTGCCACTTTGCAGGCTGTGTGATCTAAAACATGTAATGAAAGTTCTCTGAAACTTAGCTTTCCCAATTGTAACATGGGGTGGTGTTAGCCTACCTTGCAGAATTCCCATGAGAATAGAGTTGCCAGATTTAGCAAATAGTAATATAAAGCTCCTAGTTAAATCTGAATTTCAGATAAGCAACAACAATTTTTATTTTTGGTATAAGTATATCCCAAATATTTCATGGGCCATACCTATACTAACAATTATTTGTTGTTTATCTGAAAATCAAATTTAACTAGGTGCCCGGTATTTTATCTGGTAACCTCACTAGAGAAGTAAGGAAAGCACCTACTAGCACAATACTTGACATGGATTTGTTGCTCAACAGAATTTAGTTGCCTCTCTACCTGCTACATTTTAGTTTCATACTTCATACAAGGACTCATTTTTAACTGTCAAAATGAGTCAAAATTTAATTTTGTTTCCTTTGAAGCCACATGTTAGCAAAGCATCCAATGTTCTCTTTGATAAGGGCGAATGAAGGAATGTCTGCCTTCAACTATCAAAGGTCCCAGGCAAGTTCAGGATATCAAGGTTGAATCCCTTTCAATAACTGATTTAGGAAGTAAATTAGCTTGTCAACCAGAAAATATAAATCAGTATTACTTGAGTTTATGTGGCACCATTTTCTGTAGAGACACAAACATTTAATTTCATATTTTATTTGTACAACAAGAAAGGATTAGAAAAGGATAACTCTTCATTGCAAAGCTGGAGAAGATGAGGCACTGATTGATTTAATGAATGATTTACTCCCCCAAACTCAGTCAATCAGAAGGTAGTAAGAAAATAAAATCAAAGGTCAATTCCCTGGATTCTAACCTAATTTTGTTTTTCTATTTGACTTCAAAAAATGAAGAGAGGAGTAAATAAGACAGAATATGTGGCAATATTTGGAAATCTTTAGAAAAAAGGCAGTAAATTGAAAACATTACTATATAGAAGCTAAATATTTTTGTCACAACTAAGTCTATTTTCCATTATTCTAATATTAAAATGAAGAGCAAGTGAGCTGCACTTAAATAGCATTTAAATGAGATTAATGTGCACAAAGTATGGTAGTATGAAATGTAGCTCTAATTTTCATTTTACAGCTGAAGTAAGTCTAGCCTTCTATCAATGTGTTACTAAATTCAATTAAAAAACATTCCCTCTGCTACTAAAAATAACTCTTTGTTCTTAAAAAGGATATTAGAAAAGTGTGCTTTTAAAGGCTTACTATTAAATGTAACAAACACTACAATATGTATATATTTGATTTATCCACTACTTATAGGCAAGTTAATATAAAACTTTTTTTAATGGTCTGGTGTTGAAAAAAAGAACATATAGAATCCTTAGTGGTCTTTAGATATCAGGATACACTGTTTGGTGTTTGATACATGTCCCAGTTTCTTTTCACTTTATTTTCACTTTTCCAGGTCCAAAGTAAATACTACTTTATTCTGGTAGGAATTTTGTTTATAATATAAATTTTTTTAAAAAAGGACATGCAAGGTAAAACTATAGCTTTTTAAATGGCTTGGAATTAGTCTCTATGTTAAAAAAGTGAATATAACTAAACATATAAAATATTTTATATAAAATTACTAAAACAGTATTGCATATTTGAAAGTTACTAAGAAATCTTAAAGGTCCTCATCACAAGAAAAAAAAATTAACTATGTATGGGGATGGATGTTAACTAGACTTATTCTGGTGATTATTTTGGAATATATATATAAATATCAAATAATTATACTTTACACCTGAAACTAATAAAGTGTTATATATCCATCATCCCTCAATGTAAAAAAAAAAAAAAAAAGATTTTGAGAGAATTCATCTTACACTGGAGTTGGCATCATAAATTGAGATATTAAAATATTGGTCATGCTCTTCCAGGTATCTGCAATTATGCTGTGCCACATTTTGAGAATTCAACATCATACAGGTTTTTTAAGGAAATGAGATAGTCAACATTATTCCATTAATGCCAAATAACTGTTTTCAGATTTTCTCTTTTTATATCTACATATCTCACCTTTCTGTTTTTCTAAAGGCAGTGTGAGACCCACAGGAGAAAGTCTATAGCTTTCATCTTGATTTATAGATACGATGATAAAAGTTTAGTCTCACAGCTTGTTGCCCACTCCTGATAGAATGCAGCCTACAGCAATGTTCAAAGACAGGTTATCCATAGCTGAAGGTAGTTTGATTCTAGTAAACACAGCCTACAGTATAAACATATTGAATTTATGCTCAAGTTTCCCAGAATAGAAAAGTAAGAATATTCCAATATGCAATATGTTTTCCATTTAATTCCATGCCTAAAACCTTTGTTTTGCTTTGTTTTTTTCCTCCTCAATCTTTAGGAAGTTAAATTCACAGTACACAATGGTCAATATACACTATAAACACACTGATGGAATATTTAGCCTAGATGCAAATGCTATGACATTAATTCATCCAGAAAATAGTTTTCTTGAATGTTCCATATCTGGCATACTCTGTTGTAGGGGCAAAGTCTACAACAGTCTCAACCCCTAACAGGTTTATGGTTTAGTGTGGAAAATAGATAGTAAATATGCAAATTACAAATAATGAAGTAGGTTACAATGGGTAAGTGCAACATGCTATGAAATAATTTAACTGAGTGTTAGGAAAGACTTTTCTGAGGAACTAATATTTAATCTGAGTCTCTAAAGAATGAGGAGTCAGCCAAACAAAGAGCAGAAGGAAAACTGCTCTTGCCAGAAGACTCTGAGGACCTAAAGATCCTCAACAAAAGGGTGTGGTGCTGATTAAGATGAGGGCAGATCTTGCTGAACCTTGAAGGCCATTAAGTTGAACCTTTGGGAAGTCAACAGCAGGAGAATGGCAGATTGAATTACATCCTCCCCTCTTTCCACTGTGGATAGAGAATACACTGAAGTTGGCAAGGATGGAAGCAGGAGAACCAGTACAGAAGCTTACTGGAACTGTATGGCAGCAGTGGAGATGGAGAGGAATGGACTGTTTAGAACATGTGTTGCATTTCTTTTTCTAAATGAAAAAATGAGCAGCAGAAACCTCTGACTACCCTCAGAGAGGCCTAAAAAAGGTACTGGCAACCAAAAGATAAAAGAAACACTCCAAAATAAATGACAATAAGAGATGAAATTCATGTTATATCCTCTGCAAAGACATAATTTCACATAGGCAGAGTGAGGTCTCCCTTCTCCTTAGCACATACTTCTGAACAGCACTCTATAACTACCATGTAGAATAATGATATGCTTTCATGTTTGCCACCCCCACAAGGGCCTCTTATTCATGCCTACCCTCCTCCTGCCCTGCTACCCAGCTCTTGATGTAGTACCTTTCATGCACCAGATTTTTGACATGTGTAAACAGGTGGAATAAATGAAGTCCAGTCTCTATGTCAAACAATTAGAAAGACTGTGATTTAATACAGTTGCTAACAAACAGGTCATGAGATAGGAACTCACTCACCCCTGCGATCATCCTGAATTAGGATAAACATGTTATTCCACAAAACGAACAAAGCACAGATATGGCAATGGTAGTTATATGGGAACTTGACAGGAGATGACTACAAGATGTTTGCAATGCTCATTAGAGAAAGAAGAACAAAAAAACCCCCAAGCTACCAGAAGGAAAGAAATCATAAAGATCATATCAGAAATAAATGAAAAAGAAATGAAGGAAATGATAGCAAAGATCAATAAAACTAAAAGCTGGTTCTTTGAGAAGGTAAACGAAATTGATAAACCATTAGCCAGACTCACCAAGAAAAAAAGGGAGAAGATTGAAATCAATCTAATAAGAAATGAAAAAGAAGTAACAACTGACACTGCAGAAATACGAAGAATCATGAGAGATTACTACAAGCAACTATATGCCAATAAAATGGACAACCTGGAAGTAATGGACAAATTCTTAGAAAAGCACAACCTTCCGAGACTGAACCAGGAAGAAACAGAAAATATAAACAGACCAATAACAAGCACTGAAATTGAAACTGTGATTAAAAATCTTCCACAAACAAAAGCCGAGGACCAGGTGGCTTCACAGGGAAATTCTATCAAACATTTAGAGAAGAGCTAACACCTATCCTTCTCAAATTCTTCAAAAATATAGCAGAGGGAGGAACACTCCCAAACTCATTCTACGAGGCCACCATCACCCTGATACCAAAACCAAACAAAGATGCCACAAAAGAACAAACAAAGATGCCACAAAAAAAGAAAACTACAGGCCAATATCACTGATGAACACAGATGCAAAAATCCTCAACAAAATACTAGCAAACAGAATCCAACAGCACATTAAAAGCAAGTGGGGTTTATCCCAGAAATGCAAGGATTCTTCAGTATACGCAAATCAATCAATGTGATACACCATATTAACAAACTGAAGGAGAAAAACCATATGATCATCTCAACAGATGCAGAAAAAGCTTTTGACAAAATTCAACACCCATTTATGATAAAAACCCTCCAGAAAGTGGGCACAGAAGGAACTGACCTCAACATAATAAAGGCCATATATGACAAACCCACAGCCAACATTGTTCTCAATGGTAAAAACTGAAACCATTTCCACTAAGATCAGGAACAAGACAAGGTTACCCACTGTCACCACTATTATTCAATATAGTTTTGGAAGTTTTAGCCACAGCTATCAGAGACGAAAAAGATACAAAAGTAATCCAAATTGGAAAAGTAAAACTGTCACTGTTTGCAGATGACATGATACTACACATACAGAATCCTAAAGATGCTACCAGAAAACTACTAGAGCTAATCAATGAATTTGATAGAGTAGCAGGATACAAAATTAATGCAAAGAAATCTCTTGCATTCCTATACACTAATGATGAAAAATCTGAAAAAGAAATTAAGGAAACACTCCTGTTTAACATTACAACAAAAAGAATAAACTAGAATAATATACCCAGGAATAAACCTACCTAAGGAGATAAAAGACCTGTATGCAGAAAACTATAAGACACTGATGAAAGAAATTAAAGATGATACAAACAGATGGAGAGATATACCATGCTCTTGGACTAGAAGAATCACATGTAAAAGAATGAAATTAGAACACTCCCTAACACCATATACAAAAGTAAATTCAAAATGGATTAAAGACCTAAATGTAAGGTCAGACACTATAAAACTCTTAGAGGAAAACATAGGCAGAACACCCTATGACATAAATCACAGCAAGATCTTTTTTGACCCACCTCCTAGAGAAATGGAAATAAAAACAAAAATAAACCAATGGGACCTAATGACACTTAAAAGCTTTTGCACAGCAAAGGAAACCATAAACAAGATGAAAAGACAACCCTCAGAATGGGAGAAAATATTTGCAAATGGAGCAACCGACAAAGGATTAATCTCCAAAATTTACAAGCAGCTCATGCAGCTCAGTATCAAAAAAACAAACCACCCAATCCAAAAATGGGCAGAAGACCTAAATAGACATTTCTCCAAAGAAGATATACAGACTGCCAAGAAACACATGAAAGGATGCTCAACATCACTAATCATTAGAGAAATGCAAGTCAAAACTACAGTGAGGTATCACCTCACACCGGTCAGAATGGCCATCATCAAAAAAATCTACAAACAATAAATGCTGGAGAGGGTGTGGAGAAAAGGGAACCCTCTTGCACTGTTGCTGGGAATGTAAATTGATACAGGCACTATGGAGAACAGTATGGAAGTTCCTTAAAAAACTAAGATAGAACTACCATATGACCCAGCAATCCCACTACTGGGCATATACCCTGAGAAAACCATAATTCAAAAAGAGACGTACCACAATGTTCACTCCAGGACTATTTACAATAACCAGGACATGGAAGCAACCTAAGTGTCCAGTGACAGATGAATGGACAAAGAAGATGTGGCACACATATACAATGGAACATTACTCAGCCATAAAAAGGAACAAAACTGAGTTATTTGTAGTGAGGTAGATGGACCTAGAGCCTGTCATACAGAGTGAAGTAAGTCAGAAAGACAAAAACAAATACCGTATGCTAACACATGTATATGGAATCTTAAAAAAAAGAAAATGGTTCTGAAGAACCTAGGGGCAGGACAGGAATAAAGACGGAGATGTACTGAATGGACTTGAGGACATGGGGAGGGGGAAGGGTAAGCTGGGACGAAGTGAGAGTGGCATGGACATATATACACTACCAAATGTAAAATAGATAGCTAGTGGGAAGCAGCCGCATAGCACAGGGAGATCAGCTCGGTGCTTTGTGTCCACCTAGAGGGGTGGGATAGGGAGGGTGGGAGGGAGACGCAAGAGGGAGGAGATATGGGGATGTATGTATATGTATAGATGATTCACTTTGTTGTACAGCAGAAACTTACACACCACTGTAAAGCAATTATAGTCCAATAAAGATGTTAAAAAAAAAAATGTCTGTAATGCTCAGAACAGAGCATCATTGTTAAAAGTTCAGCAAAGTGACTGTTTAGAATTTTAAGGGTAAAACAATCCAGATGATGGAAACATGATACAGTTAAATTTGATGCACTGTAAAAATAAAATGTTTTCTTAACCATTGGTAGAATGTGCTCTGCCATTTGTTTGGACTGATACATCTTAGGACTTCTATCAACTCCTTTAAGTCATAAAGATTATTAAGACTCAGAAAATACTCAAACTATAAAGAGACAATGGCAATGAACTTCAGATGAAAGCTTATTACTGAAATATTTCTTAAAAAGCAATCTATACAATCCCTTATTTCACAACACAAAGCCTTCCTACATCCATGGTAAAAGTTTTATGTTTTAAAAGCGATTCCATTCCCAGATGGCTAAATCATGAGTTTTAATTTCTTAATTAAAACTCATATTTTAACTATCATTTCTAAAAATGTTATTTGAAGCATTTAACTCTCGTTATTTAATTTTGTTAATTTGGTTTTACAGAATAAACACAAAGTAGAATGACTTAGTTCGAAGGTATCTCTGCTTTTGGCACACACAATTGTTTCCCTTCTATTATAAATTGTTTTTAATTTTAATCTTTTTCCTTCATATTATAAAGTAAAAAAAGCGAATCACCATACATATTTAGATAGTTTAATAAACACTTATTTTCAGACAAAAAATGGCAACATTAAAGAATTTAAGCCGAATCAGCTGATGTGCAAATATCCATAGTTCCCCTAGGGATGGTTGTTTAGCAGCATCAATGGAAAAGAGCAGGTAGCTTGAAATAAAAAATTCAGCTGAAAGCTGAGAATATTTGAACTTTGCAGGGGCTGAGTGTGGTATATTCCCTTCTAGCACAACTCTTGAAATGATCCCTTTTTTCTCTGCTTAAGCCACCTATTTTCATCTCTTTAGAGAACCACTGATTACCCAATTAAACCCTCCAGTTTTACCAATGGCAGAGGTAGCAGAATATCTCTGAGAAATTACATGATTTGACCTACTAACACAGATAAACTGAGGTTTAAAAAAAATGCATATGTGTAGTAATTTTTCACACTATATGCCATATATACTGATTGCAAGACAAATTCCCTTTGTAGCACACCATGCAGCTGATATCTCTGCCCTTGAAAAGACAGAATGGAATGGGCAGGCAAGGTCAGCCAGAGATCATTTATCACCATTTCTGAAAAATACTGGGCAAATTTTATCTTGTGCTAAGAACTAATGATCTTGAGCAAAATAAGAATCACATGGCAATATGTAGCAATAAAACTTATACCAGAGCATTAGTGGGCATGGAAGAGGAAGTTGTAAGATATAGACCTGGATGCTATTTGTGAATGTCATTCTCACCAACAGAATGTATCAAGAACACACTGGTCATCACAAAAGGGAATTCAACTCAAAGAAGCCAGATTGCGTTTATTCACTACTATTCTCCGTATCTAACCAACAGTCTGGGAGCTCCTATCTGACTTTCTCCTCAAGTCCTAAAATAATTTAATTGAGTTTTCCTTCCTGATCTCTTAGCTTCCTAAGAAAGATATTTAGATATTTGTGATAGGGAAGAATTTAGGCAACCTTATTTATCTACTTAGGACAACATCAGTGAAGGGAAACTCTGCCTTCACCCAAATAAACTTTTCCAAAAGGTTTCCTAAAGCAAGATTAGAGAAATTTTATGTAATCCTTAATAATTGCATATAGAGACTCATCAGAACAAGACTAAACATCAAAACCTACTTCCACCATCTGTTTTGCTGAGGTCCTGGCCATCAACAGCCCTTAAGCAAATGGAGATGAGAATCTATGACAATGCCTCTCACTCTGCTGGCAGCTGGGGTACAAAGGAGGGCAATTCAAATGTGGCACCTTCTCCCAGGGTGCTTATAGCCCCTGCCCTTCATTGACTACATAAGAAAGGTGGTTCCTTTACATTTATCCCTATCATTTATTTAGTATTTTTCTATAACAACCATTGCCTTCTTTTTTTCTATTTTACAAAATTATCGTCCATAGACCTTTCTCTGGCTCCTTGATCAACACTGCTAATATATATTAGAATATAAATTAGGATCCATTTTCAAATGAAAAGGCCAATATCAGGAACTCATTTAGAATCAATAGTATCAAGCTACCCAAGAAGGTATTAAATAGTGAAGCAGTCTGCCGAGAGGGAATAAAAAAAGAAAAAGTGTGAAGTATCTGTTGAAAACACAGTTGTAAGCAACATGCAATAACTGTGAAAGGCTGAGAAATCACAGTAGTTTAATAGACCTGCTGGGCATATCTGAGGAGAGGAATTTTTTGGGGGGGTTGTTCTTTGGTTGTTTTTGTTTTGTTTGTGTGTGTGTGTTGTTTGTTTCTTTGTTTTGAACAAAGTACTTGCCTAGGTCTGCAAGCACCACAAGGTGTAGGGGCTGGAAATGAAAAAAACAAAAAAATTAAAGCCTGTTAAAGATGAGAAAAGAAAACTAACTTTTATTGCTAATTTTGGGCACAAGTAATAATCATCATAATAATAATCATAGTAATAACAACTGTAAGAAAAAGAAGAAAAATAGTTGCCCTTAGTCACTGTTTTTATGAAAGCCATCTTATTATGCAACAAAAATGTATTCATCTATGTGTTCTTTTCATATTAGTATTAAATAGAACACTCCAATTCAAAGTGGTTTGTGCTAAAGGAAGAGTGTGTTTTCTTAGGTGACTGAAAGGCTTCAGGTATGGCTGATTCCAGGCACATAGCCAATGCCATCAGAACTCAGAAGTTTTTGCTCTCCTTTCATGGAGGCTCCATCCACAAACAAGCTTTTCCCTTCATACTGGCAAAAGCTACAAGCAATTCCAGGTATGAAACCTATTGCCTCATCAAACCCCCCAAAAGCTCTTTAATTCTTCTAATGAAAAAAAAAAAAAACTGCAGTTGAGTTCCAACAGCTCTGATTATCCTTTCTTGGGTCACTTGCCTACCTGATACTGAAACAATGCCTTGGAGAACCTGGTCTGGTGTCAAGCCCATTTGACTCATGTGGAATGAGGAGGAAAGAGGGTTCAACAGGAAAATTGGGATGCTGCTGTGAGAGTTTAAGTGAATGACTGCTAGGTAGATACGGATATCTTCTATACTTTCTATTGGAAAGAAATAGGGAAAGAGGAATTTTGGGCTTTGATTCGAATGATGCTAAATCCAGACCAGGAGTCAAGGTTTACGAAATACTGACATACAAGAGGAACTGCATAGCATTCTCTTATACAGTACAGAGATCAAACAAGAGTGAAGAGGGCTTAAAGAATTAAAGAAAAATCTCCTGTGAAGTTCTGCTTGCTTTCCTGAGGTTATCAGGACTGAGCTACACCTATATACAATTCACTGTGCTGGGGAGGGGAAGGTGCATGCAAAGGGAATAAACGGGTATTGCACAGCTCACTCTCTGTCCTCACAACAAACTAGCCAGATGTATCTTTTTTTATCACCATTTTGGGGGTGAGAAAATAGATCAGAGAAACAATGTAAAGTCCCCAAATAACCCATCTTGTACATGTGGAGCTAGAATTTGAACCAGAATTGGTTGACTGTAAGGCAATTTCAAAGGGAAAACCCACTAATATCCATATCCTACTAAATGAAGTGTAGGAAAAAATGTTTAGCTAAGGCATTTACATTAAAGTGTCTTTCAAATGTAAGATTTTAAAAACCATAAGCAAGTTCTCAGGTGGAACTCACCAGTAAAAAAAAAATGCATAAGATTTTTGATAAATTCATCCTTCTTTTGAAGGTATTTGAAACTAAGGCAGAAATGTTAATAATCCATATTCTAAGGTGAAAAAGATTACTGCTTAGCAGTTTGTGACATGTTTTTACAAACTAACTTATTGATTTTAAGATGTGGAAAAAAATTTAAGTATTTTTCAAACCAAACTCATATTTAAGAGAGATGGAATCACACTTTGCCTCAAAATGCAGTAAATTGAGATTGAGAATTTGAATGTTTAAAAGCTGAACTCTCTGGGAAATGCCAGAAATATAATTATTTAGAATTTGACTGTTTTTGCCTCACATTGAGCAGTATTTAGTCCCTTCTCCCCTCGCCGTCTTTTTTTTGTGACTGCTGTGAAGAAATATTCGAAATGTGAAAAATAACCTTTTTTTTTTTTTCTGTCTCTGATGGTGTTACCATATGGCTTTAGCACTTGGTTCCATCCTTTTCACCCTCCTACAATTTATTTATTTTAATCACTATTTGTGATTAGTAAAATGAAGGGCTCTGAGAGTCTATTCCTGGCTATATTCTCACTCCACAGTTTGGCCCCTGATTATTCAATTTATCTTAGCTGCAGAGACTGCCATCTTTAAGTGAGCATCATGTTACTCACCAGTTGAATGAAATCCTTAAAAATGATAGTTCCTTATATTTTAAAAGAGTTTCTATTATCTATGGGTTTTTTTCTCCCTAAATTCCAAAACCATCTGTGCCTTCTCATTTATGACCAAGACTTTTCTGAGTTTTGAATTTGCTTAGAGCTGACAAAACACAACATCTGGATTTCAATTCAAGGAGGAAGGCTCATTTGAAAGCTTTTTAATGCCCCTGGACCACAATGAGATCAAATTGAAGACCATTTTTCTTATGAGTTGAGTGCAAATGAATTAGAAACATGTGGATTAAATTTCTCTTAAACCTCAAAGAGAATTTAAATATTAAGGAAAAGTGCTTTGCAAACTGCTTCTTGGCTTCTGCCAAAGTCAGAACACTTGAAAAAAGAGTTGGTGATATCTACTGAATTCAAATATACCCAGCATTTTCTTCGCTGGTGTATAAAGAACATTTTGATTTTTGAATAAAAGGGAATATAACCAAAGATTTGCAAGTTTCATATCCAATAATGCTTAATCTTCAGTCTAAAATAAGCATATTCCTAGAATTCATAGTCTTTCCTTGTTTTTTTCTTTTTTATTGCTATTTTTTTGTTGTTTAACAATAGCCCAGAATATGAGTGAATGACATCACTGTACTGATGTAACACAAAATCTCTCAGTCATTTCATATACTTTATTTCAGGGATGGGGGAAATTGATTAATAAAAATTTATTTGTTTCAAATTTGTGAGTACATACTATTTTTCATTAGTTACTTATTTTTTTCATTAGTTAACCTTATTTTGGGGGGTTAAAAAGCTTTCCTGACTAATGGAAAATAACTACCCCCCTCCCCCACCCCCTTGAATACCTGTTAGTCTCCTAAACACTCATTTTATAACCAATACTGTCAAAACGACCTGTGTGCTTTTGATTGTGTGTGTGGGGGGGTATGTGTGTGCAGGGTCATGTAAAAGCAGTGTTACTAATATTTCAACTCACGACAGCTGACCCTGACGCCCCTGTACACACAGATGAAGTAACTGTTCAATTATTTGCAGGGAAAACTTAGCCGTGACCATGGACCTGAGTGAAGTCTCTGCAAAGGACAGCTCTGAAGAGGGCAGACTGAGGAGAGCAATCATCAGTGTAGGAGCTACAATTTTCCCAATTTCCTGAGTTGGAAGCAGCTTAAAATGATCCTTTGCTGGTAGCCACAAAGTCTGGCAGTGACAAGGCATAATTCTCCCCTTCTGCCGTTTCCTCAGAAAGCCTTGATTTACTCTTATCCTGAGGGTAACCAATGTCATGACATGTCTGCAGCCTTCCTTATCACCACGGCTAATAACAGATTCCCACCTGGAGACAGCACCACGAGAACAATTTTAAATAAGCCTCTTCTGGCACAAACTGATTTTGTAAAGCAGACTCCGTCGTTAAAGCAAATACAAACGTGCCAGCAATAACTCCAGAAATCACTTGACAACATTAAGATAAAACCTTATTACTGACAACTCTTTTTTCTTTCTCCACTATATCTTACATTTTAACATAAGACCTTCGGAGACTCCTGGTACTACCACTGTCTCTACTCAGGAATAATGCTAAAGGATGCAGTTGTTCATCTTAGTGAGAAAAGAAGTCCCACGAACACACCTCTTCTCTGAAAGAAGAGTCAGAGTTGGCTTGTTGGAGATGGAAGGGGATCAGTCAAAACAAACGCTCCCAAATTAAGGAAAAAAATAAGAGACAGTCTCAGAATGTAAAGATATGTTTTGTGAATAATAAAGCTGATATTTAATATGCTACAATAAAAGATACAAACAGGCTTGCCCATCCTCTGCCTCACCTGAGGGAAATCTACAAAGAAGACAAAATCTTATTTTCACAGCCTCCCACTTACCCCTGGCAGAAAGTACTGAACCAAAACGTATAGCAGAATAGCCCCCATTCAAATGATACACCTAACAAGGGAAACTCCACTTCAGTGTGGGGTGAGGAGTAAACATGATGCAAGAGAACGGGTGAGTGTAGGGGAAAATGCCTCCTTCTAGAAAGCAGAGAAGTGAAAATGCCCTCCCCCGACCCCATGAATTTTAGTGAAACATAATTTTCACGCATTTGCTGGGAATATGTGTTGGGTTATCACAAGAACAACTCAAGTACTGTGAAACACTGCTGACCAGTTACAATACAGTGATTGATTTATTACCACTTTCCTTTTCCTTTCTTATGCTGCCCAGTATATTCATTAAAGGAAACATTATGTTGCTTTTTACTTACATTTTATAAAACTCCTCTGGAGCTCAGATCTTCACATATTTGCTTAGTTATAGTTAATAAAGAAAATATCTTTTACACAATGTGAATGCCAGATTTTAGTGGTTTCTGATACCTAACCCCATCCTGAGACTACATTGCTCCTTATGACAAAATACAAGAGAAAAATTCTATGTCCTTGCTGTCAGGGTCACTGTAGAGTGGTTCTCTATGAATGTTCCTGTGAAAAAGTGGTTTTCCACAATTTGCTTAAGTCTTCCATCTTTAACACTTCACAATAATAACCTATAAAGTTTTTCCAATGTATGTATTGGAATTGCAAACATTTTTTCTGCAATTGGTCACTAACCACTGACAAAATGAATTAACAAGCAGTGAATGAATGAGAACACTGAAATAATTATTAAAAATAATCCAAACACCATCCTTTGTTCCCATATGGAGTATTATAGACATTTAGTAACATAATTTTACAATTAAAAACATCATTTATTCAAATTATGGAAGAAGATATGTTAATATTGCAATGCTGAACCTAGAGAAAAATGATTTGTTAGAATGATTCCAAGACCTATATAAATATAAGGCTCTCATTTACTTATTCCTTCACTGAGCAACCATTTATTAAAGGCCAAATGACTTGGAAGAACACAATGCATGAAGAAGACACAGTATAAACTGACAGAATAACTGGAGAGGCAATATCTAACTTTTATTGGCCACTAATTTAGCAGCCACCAGCTAAACACTTCGTATATTGCCTGACTGAATTATTAGAACAATATTAGAAACAAGGAGAGATACTATTATTAGTATCAGAGATACTAACAGTTAGAACAAGTAAGATACTATTATTAACTTACAGATGAGGAAACTGAGGCACGTATAGGTTAAATAGTTTATCTATGGTCACACAAACAAGGGTGATCAGAGATAGGATTTGAATAAAAGCTACTTCCAGAACTCTTAATCACCATGCCCTAGTTCCTTAGCGACAGAGATCTAAAACAGGTCACTCCTTTCTAACACATTGAGCCAAACTACAGAAAATTGAGATGGCCAGATACCTTACTACAGCTGCTTCCACTCAGTAGTTAGAGAGCCTCTTTCAGACCTCTAATTTTAAATGTCTGATTTCTTGTGCAATGTATCCCATTGGTGGCATGGGTTGTGCACAGTTATATGAGGGGTCTTGGCAGGACAAGACTGTGTAGATTGTCCAGGACTGAGATATAATTACAGTGATGGGAAGCTCAAGTTGTTCTTCAGTGTGTCCCATGCTCTCCTCCAGGTACGCAGTAATCAACTTACCAGCTGTGGCAATTATTTGACATACTTTTGTTAATACCTAAAGGAATTGTATTTTTTGTGATACGCCTGTTATCTGCCTTATTTTTTAAAAAGGCTTTAATATGGCATCTGCTCTAGTTTGAGACCTCAAGCATAATCATATACAAATTATTATTGTTCTTTTTTCTTAAGACCCATTTTAACCCTTTGAAAAGATATTTTTTGTAGAGGAAACATGATCTGAATACAAGATCAACTTTACTTTTCAGAGTTTTTTACTCGACCTGCACAAAGAGAAAAGAAAGGAACTACTTTTCATGATTTATTCATTATTCATTAAGTTCCCAACAGCAAAGAATAGACTGATCAACAAGGGTTTTTATTTCATATGCATCAAGCAAATGCCAAGTGCTCTTTACAATCCAGTCAGCTATAACCTCTTCTGTGAAGACCTCCCTGACAATTACTACCCATCCAGTAATGGTGATCACTGCCTCATACTTAGTCCTTCTGAAATAGTGATAATGGTCTGTAATCTGTTTGTTAGCTGTTTTTCCTGCCAGACTGTGCACTTCTTGGAGGCAGTACATATGTCTTATTTATCTTTATATCCCTTGTTCCACCTGAAGAGCCTGGCAAGTTATTTCAGCTCAAAAAATGATTGTTTAAATAAAGGATAGAAATCAGTGTCCTGCAGACACAATCTTAATAAATGTCTTGAAATGTTTTCTGTAAAACATTCTCCTGAAAGTTTGCATTTGTGATGTTCTGGAGGTTTGAAAGAAAAGCAGAAGTAGGAAAAATTAGAGAAAAATAATAAAAATAGACAGTATTTGTTGACTGTCATCTAGCTGCTAGGTATTCTGTAAAGTGCTTTTCAAAGATTATCTCCATGTATCCTCCCAACATTCTCATGTGATGAGAACTTTTATTATGCACACCCTATAGAACAGGAAACTGAGATGCACAGAGATTAAAGGACTTTCCTAAGAAAGCACAGTAGGCTGAGAAGTTGTGGGACTGAATGTCAAACCAAGCAGCCTTACTCAGAAGCCCACACTTTCAACCATTACATACACTCTCTCCCTGGGAAATGGGGACACTTTTGGTATCTAAATCCAGCAGAGGAGCTTCAAATGAAGTCAAGGCAAGGCTCACTAAGAAAGAACTTAAAAGGCAAGGAAGGTGTGGAAAAGGACAGCTGTGATGGGACATCTGCAAACCCAGAACTAGATCTGCAATTTAAGTGTAGAACCCATCAATAATTCTCTTCTTTAATGTCTGCTGCAAATATCCACTATGCATCTGAACTCCAAGCTCTGTCCTAACCCCTGACCCAAAGCCAAATGAGACACAGCACAAGCCCTGGGGGGGTGTATCACAGTGTGACAGATTTTTACTCTAGAGCTGCAATGTACAATGTAATAGCCACTAGCTACATATGGCTACTTAATTTAAATTGTAACTAAAACTAAATAAAAATGAACATTCTGTTCCTCTATCTCTGTCACCACATTTCAAATGCTTAATACCCACTTGTGACTAGTGGTTGCTACATAGGACAAGACAGATATAGAATATTTTTTGCATTGCAGAAAGTTTTATTGGACACTGTTGATCTAAAGAACCTCATTTAAGGGCAAGAACTCTTAAATCAGAGAGACAAACGCCAGCTATGCCTCTTTGGGCGGGATACTTAACGTCTCTATACCTCAGTTTCTAATTTCTCTATCTGTAAAATTAATATAATTATAATACTTGCCTTTTAGGGTCACTGTAAGGATTATTTTAGCTAGTTCATATAAACATTTTGAGCACCTGCTTAGTATATGTACTTAACAAATTGGGTTTTAAAGTTATTGTCACACTTATCACTAATAAGTTATTCATATCTTGTAAACAGTGATTTGTTTACAATATGAACCCTGATAGACCAGGACCCCCTTTTCAATTTACAGATGAGAATAGTTAATTCTATGAGAAATTACTCACATAAATCAGATTCACATGAGTGGGATGTCAAAAGCACGATTCATGACCAACACGTGTGCTCCTGTCTCATGCTTGACTACTCTGGCACACAACTTCTGGCATTTATACACTAAATATGATAATCTATTATGATATAATTTATATAATAGGAAAAATTATTTGTTATATGAGTAAAACAAAATGTATATGATAAATAATAAGAGAAGGAAAGCGAACAGACACTAATCAGATAATTTACAGAAACAAAGAGCTACTTAAATCTGGCTTGGCTGTAACAGAGATAATTGAAAGACTTCACCATCCACAGCTTTTCAACTGCATTTGCCAGTTAATGGGCTGGTTTCACTTAGCATATACACATGAAGTTACATTTAGATGTCTGGGATAAATCCTGCTCAATGGAAAGCACTGGAAGGGGGTAATAAAGAGTACTAGAGCATCTTTCATAGAAACTGGAAAAGTGGACACCTTGAGGGAATAAGAGAGGCCCCATGAATCCACTTTGCACTGATCTTAAGGTAATCCATTGAGTAAGATGCTGAGCATTTGCATTGATACTATTCCACATACTGAGCAACTGAAATTCACTTATGCATATATGTTTGTAAATGTTGCTTAACTTAGCAAAGCTATTGCATTTGCAACTATTTTGCTACCAGAACTACCACACATACCATTATTCATTCAAGCGATAACTGTGTTTTATCTCCTGGAAAATTGTTTAGTTACTGCTTCAATGCTGATGTTCAACTTTCTTACATATGTAATAATGAAAACAGTGAGAAATTATTGTGTGCCTATTCTATTTCTGGGACTTTAGACTCATATTATATATGAATACACGTAGAAGCAAAAAAAGCAAAGCAAAACAAAAGAATGAGTGAATAGATAACGTTTGATTCTGCTATTTGCTAGTCATATTAGCATAAGCACATTAGTCAATGTGCTGAGGCTCAGTATTCCTATTGGGATAATTTCACCTACCTTTATTTTTTAGTGAGGATTAAACTGTATCACTTAAATTAAAAACTAAAATTATGAAGAATGGTATTACAATGTGACCCTCACAAAAATCTTGTAAGGTAAGTATTATTATCTTTTATTTGCACTTGAGGAACCTGAGGATCACAAATCTAAAATAGCATGTCCAAGCTCAAAGCTGTAAAAATGATACCTGATAAAATGGACCATTTATACCCAGATCTGCCACATACCTTCCATTGCCCTTAAAATAATACTAAATGTTGCAATGAGGTAATACTGAAGATATTTTAATGTAATGTTGAAAAAATGATCTATAAATTCTGTGTCTACAGATAAGGAGTAAAAGGAATATGAAAAAAATCTATATGCTGGTGACTCCAAATTTACATTTCTAGCAAAGATCTCTACCCTGAACTTCAGATTTTTATGCAAGTGTTTCCATGACACCTAGGCTTGAATGCCTAATAATCATCGCAAAATTAATATTTCTAAAATAGAACTCTGGATCTTACCATATTCCAACCTCTACCATCTGCTCTAGCATTGTCTTTTTCTGTTTCTCTACCTGGAAATTTCATCCCACCAGTTGTTCAAGCCTACACCTGTGAGTTATCTTTGATTCCTCTCACATCCCATATCCAATTACTCAGAAAACTTGGTCAATGTTGTCATCAAAATATATCAAGAATCCAATCACTCCCTACTTCCTAACTTACTTCCCTACTTCTCTTTAATTTGTTCTCAGTACGGAAGTCAGAATGTTTCTCCCATCTCTTTGAAAGAAAAAGCCAAAACCCTTAGAATAATGTCCAAGGCCCTCTATCACCTGAGCACTCTCCCATTACCAACTCTCTAGCCTCAAATCATAGGACTGACCCCTTGGTCACTCCACTCTAACTACACTGGTCTCCTCCATGTTCCATCAACAGGCGAGGCATGCTCCTACTCAGGGCCAGGCATTGGTTGTTCCCTCTGCCTTGAATACGCTCTTTTCAGTTATCCAGTAAGGTCAAAATTATACCTTCCTCAAGTCTTTGTTCATACTTTCTCACTGATCCTTCCCCTTGCCACCTTATTTAAAATTGCAATCCCTTTACCCATACACACACTCCTTATTCCTCTTCTCTGCCTTATTTTTCTCCATAGTAGCATATGTGTAGGTATGTGTATATAAATATAAATATGAATATAAACATAAATATACACAGGCACATTATAAAGCACATAATGTATCATTCTCTGGGAATAGGATAGAATAGGATAGAACATGACATGATACGTATTCTCTTTTTCTTCTTACTAAAATTTAATCTCCAAGAGGGCTAAAATTTGTATCTGTTTTGTTAACTTCTTTATCCACAATGCCTAGAATAATGACTCGAATATTACATGTGTTTAACAATCATTTGTTAAATGAATGAATGAATACACAAGGGAAAAAGATGTTACAGTGGTAGAATGGTATTTCATTCTCCCTAGTTTTCTACTCTTTTATATGAGCAATAATTGTTTGCATTTTAAATGCCATGTTTCCTTACACGATACAATTTATTTTTGAGTTTCCATCACCATGCCTGTAATATTTCATGTCTCTCTGTTTCCTTGTTTTGATTTTAGGAGCTCTGCTTTTGGCAAGCATTGGAAGAATCTAAAAATGCCCATTGTTTGAAAACAAACATTTAATGATAAATGTAGTAACAGTTAATGGTTTACTAGTAGTGGGAGTAGAACAATCACTCATTGCGGGCATTTTATGATTAATGGACCATGACTGATTCTGTATTTGTACTGTTTTTTTTTTTTTTTAACCCTCAGAAAAACCCCATGAAATGTCCATAATTAACAGAGATGGAAACTGAGGTTCAGAGATATTAGATAATTGGCTCAAGATTACAGAACTAGTAACTGAAAAGTTGGAATGTTAATGTTAACAAGTCCTTATCCATGTAGTCACTAGCATCTTTATCTCCAACCATTAAAGTACAATACATTGAAGATGATTTAGTTTGCTCAATACATACTTGTTAACACAACTGACTACTGTATGGATTGAACATAATCAGAAGGATTACAGTTTTCCTATATACTACTACAGCAAAGTTTTAAAAATAATTCATAGTTCTCAAATGAATTCCCCCTTTTTGAGCTAACAATACCTTATTCTTTGTCTGCCTGTATTTTTTTTTCCTGCTGCTAAAGGTCTTATCAGATAAGCAAGTGACTCTTTACACAGCCTGAGTCTCTTTCTAAAGAATGGTCTCACTGCCTTGAAAAGGACTCATAATCACTCTGTTCCCTTTCCTTAGATATGTTTGCTGGACTCCTTGGGGAGGCTTTGAAATTCTGACACTTCGTGTAAGTGCAGAGTGTTTGCCAAAAATATTCTTTGTTGGGGAGGCTGAGGACTTTTTTTTATTTACTTACGGACACAGCATGTTTTATAGCCTCTCAGAGTGAAGAAATAGAAAAGGAAAATGACAAAAATCGAAGGTAAAATAACTTTAGTTTGTGCAAAAGGAGATGGGGAAACTTTGAGAAAGGAAACTCCTTAAGAATTAATCAAAGTGGCTTAAGGGGAAATGATATTTACTGAACACCTATTATGTGCCAAATCTTGTATAAAGTGCCTATGTACATTTTATATCATGTGTTTGCAATAAATCATTGACATGGATGTTATCCCGACCTTTTCTTTTAGATAGTGGCATTGATACTAAAAGAGTTTAATATCTTTTTCAAAACCAACTGCCTAAATAACTCTTCATTTTGAAAAACATGAGCTTCTAGATTCAAATACATAAAAGTCAGGAGAATGTAAAAGGTAAGAATATTGTTTACAGATGTGATTTACTCTTTCTCTCTTTTTTTTTTTTTTCAAATACTCCGTAGATATTTTTTTCCCTTTACATCCTTGCTCCCCTAGTTATTGTACAGTCATACTATTTATAGGATTCTAGAGGAATGGGAAGCCTTTTAAAAGCAATCCTGGTGAAATCTCCCTCTTGTTGATCAAATAATTATCATTTGCTTAATAATGATAAACTTTTCATTAAACCTCAATTTATTATGTATATCCTGCCAAAGTTCTCTAAAATGTAAGCTAAGGCCAAGATGGAGTAGCAGGTGCCACATTTGTCGTTTCACTAAGAACAACAACACAAACAGACAACATCTACAAAGTAACGTTTTCCAACCTTGCACATTAGGCAACCCAGGACAGCGATACCTGAATGAGGTAAACTCTGTGACTGTCCCCCTGGTTATGGCCTCATGAGGGCTCCCAGACTGCAGCACTGAGAGGGAAGACCCAGTCAGAGCCTAGCAAACTCACTGAACCGAGAAGATGGAGATGGAAGTTTGGGGGATGTGGTGCAAAGCCTAAAATTAAGACCCAATATGATGAGCTGCTTTCATACCTGGTGAATCCAAAAGGGCCTCAAGTGGTATAACCACAAATTCCCCTTCCAACTCTGCTATGGTGGATGAGGTCCTCTAGCCAAACAACCTCCCTTATTAGTAAGACCAGGCACAGTTCTTGCTTGTCTTTGAGTAGTGGTTTTCAGTTTCCTGACAGCCCATGGAGTTATTAAACATGCTAATCACAACCTACCGCAATAACTGAGATCACCTCTTAGTACTACAAAGTCTGTCTCCCATAGCCTCTAGTTGTTCACTCTGTCCCTGAGTGCCACCTCTATATGGTCCATGTGGTGTGCTGTGTCCTCCTCCCCTAGACTGTGAGTATATGTGACTAATAACATATGTGACTATGGTCGATCTCATTTATCCAGTGTTGGGTGATATGTGTATGGTTACTTCCATAATTCTAGGGTGGGAATCCCTCATCAATGGGGTAATTAGGAGGTGATTAAAAGAGGCAGGCCAAGATGTGAAAGGTTTACAGGTCAAAATACTGGAGAGACAGGATCTGCACAGAAATAAAACAATAAAGTTCAGCAGAGCATTTCCTCAAATCTTCATCTCATGACTGACAAACACACATTTAAGGGAAACAACTTGAGGGCAGGGAAAGTATCATGCAATCAGAAAGGAAAAAAAAACTCTTAATTCACAGCAAATCCAATAGAGTACTTAGAAAACTCAGCTGTATCTCAGTAGTGGGGCAAAATTAGATGTAGATTAGTCTAATCTAATGCTACTTAACATAGCTTAGAAGCAATCTCAAAAGGATTTCTCCCTTTCTCAGTAACATAACTGTGCTCCAGAACGAAGCTCAAGAATATTTATAGACATACAAAAATATTCAGCAGCAACAAAGTTAAAATCACGATGCTTGGCATTCCATCAAAAACTATGCGGTAAGCAAAGAATCAGGAAAGTATGACCCAGGAGGAGAAAACCCAAACAATAGAAACAGACCGAGAAATGACCCAGATAATAGAATTATTAAATAAGGACATTAAAACTGTTACTATTATATTTCTATATTCCAAGATGAAAGGGGAAATATTAAACATAAGTAGAGACATGAATGATATGAAAAATAAATTGAACTTCTAAATGTGAAAACTACAATGTCTGACATGAAACACACTTGTTTGGATTGAAAACAGAGGGGGTGCTTCAGAAGAAAAGATTGGTGAACGTGAATACACAGCAACGGAATCTACCCAAAATGAAACACGGGGAGTATGAAGACTGTGAAAAAAGTGAATGTATCATCAGTGAGCTGGGGGACAACTTTGAGTGGGCTACCACATGTGTAACTGGAGTCAAAGGAAAACAACTCAGGGCAGGAGGTAGAAAAAAAAAGACTTGAGGAAATAATGGCTGTAATTGTTCCAGGTTTGATGAAAACTACAATTCCACAGATCCAAGAAGCTCAACAAATCCCAAGTACAGAAAACAACACAAAAGCACATCTTAAACAAACTGCTTAAAAACAGTGATAAAGAGAAAATCTTAGAAGCAGCTGGAGAAAAGTGATATGTTTTGAATAAAAGAATGAAGATAAGAATGATAGATTTCTCATCAGAAGCAATGCAAGTCAGAGGAAAGTGGAGCAACTACTCTACTAAAAGAAAACACTATCAACCTAGAATTGACAACATAGTAAAATAAGCCTTCAAAAATGAAGATGAAATAAAGACTTTCTTAGACATCTAAGGCTAAAAGAATTCATCACCAGCAGACCTGTGCTGCAGTAAATGCTAAAAGGTCCTTCATGCAGGAGGAAAATAATACCAGATGGAAACAGGTAGCTACATAAAGCAATTAAGGACACCAGACATTATAAATATGTAATTATAACATACTTTCTCTTCTTTCTAATCTATAAAATTAATTGAATGTGTGTAGTAAAAAATAGTAAAAATGTATTGGGAGGTTTATAATATATTTAGAAGCTAAATGTATAACAACAATATTACAAAGGCCAGTAAAGAGGCAAGAGAAGTATACCACAGCAAGGTCTTACGCTATACATGAAGTCATATAATAATACTTAAGTTATAAGTTAATGACATACAAGAAATGATGGAGACTTGTCAAAAGGACACAGGAGCAAACTGACGGGGCTCCCGTTCTGGGAAAATTTTAGCGTCAAAATAAATCATAATTATTTAGATTATAATCTATTTAATAAATTAGGACTCTGAGTCCGTACTGATACAATAAATAGACAAAAAATAAATAGTTAAGGAAGAAGAGAAAGCTCTAAATTTCAGGAACCTTTTTCATCAATCATACTCATACACAGTGTTCTGTAGACCCAGTCTAAATTCCACTTTCTATTATAAATTGGTAAACCAGTTCAAAAAAAATGAAAGGCTCCTTAAACTGTACAGACAGCATACTTGATTGAAGGCATGAAATAAAACCTCATATATCTGTATTTGGAATTTTTGTTATTGCTCTTATTGATTCAGAAACACAATTTGATTTTTCATTTGTTTAAACATTTCTTGTCTAAATCTTTTTGTAATCTTCATCAAAATGTCTGCTTCCATGATATGCCTAGTCCAGCTTTTAAATCCAAGGAAAAAAAGCATACGATTTTGATAGACACTCAATTGATTCTCCATACTTTTAAAATGCAGCTATGTGCTCAACAGTACTGCTGAAGTTGATCTATTTGTTTTTATTTTAAATCCAGAAATAACTGCTTATGTGTGAAACCACCACAGATGATCTCTTTCTACCTCACAATTGACAGAAATCATATTTATTGTTACCTCTCAAAAATAAAATAAAGTTACTACTCTCTCAGGACTAGCTATGGAAATAAGACAGAAAAGCCTTTTTAGAATCTCTTTTTCTTTATATCTGATACCACAAAATACCTGCAAAAAATGGCATTTCTAGTAAAATATAACAAAAACTTTAGACAACAGAGCCTTATCATATAGGTACATGTAATAAGCCTCAGATATGCATGTTTTGGAAAAAAGAAAAAAATATACCCCAGATAGAAAGTGACAGTAGAAGAACTCTTTCTCCTTCCTTCTTTACATCCTATTTATTGAGTGTCAAATATGTGCCAGTATCTGTTCTAGGTTCAAAATGCAAACTCCTTACAGTCAAGCTTCATATGCTGACCACCACTGTCTCACCTCCAATGATGCTTTATTGCCTGAATTAAATATAGGTTATCTTTCTTAAAATAAAACTATAAAAATTGCTAAAGTGTACTCTAGGTGTTAAGACTAATACTTAATAAATAATAGTATTATTAAAATAATTAAGAATGACTTTTGATAGAGGTTTTAATAAATACAATTTCTGGGATTTATTTCCAGACAGCTATTAGACATAACTTTGAAAATTATCTTCAGATAATAAGAAAACTCAATGAGATTCTTAGAAAGGATGTGCAGTAATCTTCATTCCCTTAGGAAAAGAAATTACCTGGTTTTCTCCCTAGATATATTTTCAGATGAAATTGCAGAGGATAAAGACATATTGTTTTCTGAACCAAGAAGCTGAGCATTTTCGAGTTTAAAATTTATTATTGGTGGCTGTCACAAAACAACCTTGTAATTATATGATAGATAAAGAGAAAAAGAACATTTATATTTCTTTAGTTTGTTTTTTGACTGTAAAATCATTTAATCTCTCCTCCCTCAACAACAACAAAAATGCATATCTAATTCTCAGTATTTTAAAGTGTTTTTTAACAGATTGAATGAACAAGACAGTTAACTTAGTCACAACAGTCAATAAAATCCTAGAAAAAATATATTGAATTTTTCCAGACGAAATCATCATTGACCTTCTGATAAACCTCACCTTGCTCCTGAAAATATAAGCCTTCTAAGCCAAAAATATTATTTGATGTATTTGGTTATTATCTAGTGAATATGCTATCAAAATATTAACATTACAATTTAAAATAACAACACCCAAAAAATAACTAATCCAAAAACTTCATGCTGTTTACCACAATGTTCACTGCAGCACTATTTACAATAGCCAGGACACGGAAGCAATCTAAATGTCCATCGACAGATGAATGGATAAAGAAGATGTGGCATATATATACAATGAAATATTACTCAGCCATAAAAAGAAACGAAATTGAGTTATCTGTAGTGAGGTGGATGGAACCTAGAGACTGTCATACAAAGTGAAGTAAGTCAGAAAGACAAAAACAAATACCATATGCTAACACATATATATAGAATCTAAAAAAAAAAAAAAAGGGTTCTAATGAACTTAGGGGCAGGACAGGAATAAAGACACAAACACAGAGAATGGACTTGAGGACCTGGGGAGGGGGAAGGGTAAGCTGGGACAAAGTGAGAAGGTGAGAGAATAGCACTGACATATATACACTACCAAATGAATGTAAAATAGATAGCTAGCCGCATAGCACAGGGAGATCAGCTCGGTGCTCTGTGTCCACCTAGAGGGGTGGGATAGGGAGGGTGGGAGGGAGACGCAAGAGGGAAGGGATATGGGGATACATGTACACATATAGCTGATTCACTTCGTCATACAGCAGAAACTAACACAACACTGTAAAGCAATTATACTCCAATAAAGATATTTAAAAAAAAAAAAAGAACTTCATGCTGGACTCCAGGATGATTTCAAAAGGGAGTAAAGTTAAAAATAAAGCAGCAAACAAATAAAAGGAAGAGTGTTTAAATAACAAACTCCACAGAATCAATGAAGATGTATAAAAGAGATTAGAAAATCAAAATTTTAAAAAGGTACTTGTCCATTATTTCATAACACAGAAAATCATCCAAGTTATGAACAGTATGCTAGTTTCTGGGGCCTAGCAAATTCTTTATTTGTTTATTTTGTTAATAGTAGCATATATTTCTAAAATTCTCATGCATTCAGAGGCCTGAATCATCAAGAAGTCTACTAAGATTATGATAGGCATGCATATAATTTGATATACCCAGAGAGTGAAGCCCCAAATCTAGCCTTCCCAGCCAACAGAACAATGGAAGGGGGAAGGGAGAAGACAGATGTACCCCTGAAGGCCAGGGTAGAACAGATGATAAACATATTTTAAACACAGAATTGTAGAAGGACAACACTTGCATGATATAGTCCTAAGACTGTGCTTTCAATAATGAACATGGAATCATCCATATCAACTATTTGTCGGTGTGATTACCAAACTAGCATCTCATTGAGCATTGGTTAGGCTGTGTGGACTAAATACTTGAGCATGGAAATTACTTTATGTATGTATGTATTCAGCCTGGGATGAAGAGTTAGGTAAGACATCTAAATTTGAGTAGTTATTGATTAAACTTAAATACAAAATTCTTAGAAATAATCCTATCCAGGTCCTGGAATGAATAAATTGTCTCTATTCTAATCTGGTCTTTCTTCTTCTTTTCAATGTGTTCCGAAGTATTGTGCTGCCCTGGTGTGCCCTACAACTGGTTTCTTTCATGTTTCAGAATCCTTACTAGCATTACTTAGGCCTGATCTTACAATTGATCAAAATATTCAAGTCTGAAGTGTTTATCAATTGCTACCCATGTCTGCTCTACCAATACACTTCACCAACACCACCACAGATTTTTTCTCTCTATTCTAGTGATTTTCAACCCTGCTTACACATGAGAATCAAATGGAGAGCTTTTAAAACTAATATTGCCTGAGCCCCATCTCAGGCCATTAAATCAGAATCTATGAGAGTGGGGCTCCACTATGTCTTCTTAAAAGCTCCCTCGGCAGTTATAATGTGCAGCCAAGGTTTAGACCTACTGCTTTAACCTGAATGTCATACTCAGCATTCTCATACTCAGCATTCTCATTCCCTCTCTCTCTCTCTCTCTCTCTCTCTCCCAACCCCATGCTACAGTGATCACCCTGTTTATATTCTATTCTTCTGGTGTCAACTGTCACTTGCTAGGTAAATTCCAGCTAAGAAAAACTGTCCCACTGTGATGAAGAAACACATGGGTATCACGATGTCATGATATATATGGGTATGTGACATTCCCTCTGTCAAGGTGTTTTGTTTTCTAACAATTTACTAATGTATTCCTATACCCCAGACATTCATCTATCCATAAATTTGTACATAATTCTGGGTCATTCAGAGATTCTGTACTTTAGACAAGAATTACCCCACCTCCTTACAGGTGACACATGGGGGAAAAAAAGCTCTCTTCCAAAAATGCTCCCAGGAAATTTCTATAGATATATTCTCGAAAGAGGCTTAAATGGGGACGCTATCATAATGGGAGAGAATTCTGCCTAATATACACCTTAAGGGGTAGAGAATCTTTCATTGTAATCCTCTCACCTTTTCTGTCAAAAAAAAAAAGTTTTTGTGATAGGACTATTTCTTGTTATAATCTTCTGTTATTATTAGGCTAGAGACAGGTAAAATATTTTTAAATGTATTAACATTACCGCCAACTTTAAAAACATACATTCAAGATATACTTGAAAATGTGGCAACTGTAAAACAAAACAAAAGCAACTTGAAAGAAATTTTGAAATAAATAACACTGACAGAAAACTGTGATAATAATAAAGGCCACTTTGACTAACCCCCAGTTCTAGTACCCTTCCCTGGGTGTAGCCAGAGTGTGTATGTTTTTCCAAAAAATTTTCCTACGCATTTACAAATATATACACACATACTGTTGCTGTATTTAGAACACATTTTTTAAAACCTCTTCCTCATTTGCTACTTGTGATTTCTATCAGGTCAGCGCCAAGATGCTGAGAAGCCCTGTGCCTCTGGACCGTTCTAGAGCTCAGTCTTGGAGCATTAAAACACGCGAAAGCCCACAAACCAAGCATAAATTGAGACGACACCCCAAGGGGATTCAGCAAAATTCATCACCACTTTACTTCTTTAGGTAATGCCTGAATGTGCTTAATGGGACATGGATTATTATGGTGACGGGAGGGCAGGTATCCATGGTGAGGAGACAAGAAAATAACTTCAAAGAAAATTCTTTGGAGCTAGAACTAGATCATCACATTGATGGTCCCATTACGTTGTTTTGCAAGATTACCTGGCCAAGACCACACCCCAACTTCTAGATATTACTCTGGAGAGGACGGATTACGTGCCTGAGCGATTACGAGGGGGCAGGAGAGGTGGAACAAGTGATATTCCTCAAGGCAGTTTCTCAGTCTGTGGTCAATGAACCACCTAGACATAAAGAACAGCTGATGCTTGTTTAAAATGCGTAGGCCGCTCACTCTCATTTCAGACTCCCAGCCTCCAGCACCGTCCTGGCGTCAGGACGGCACCGTAGGAAAACCCAGAACTCACCTACCCCCACAGACACGCTGAATCCGCACCTACATACAGAACAACTTCCGAAGGGAGGGGAACGACACCTAAAAACGGAGTCTGAGTGACTCCTACACCTCCAGCCAATGAGGCAAGGCCCCCCGTCGAAGAGGCCACCAGAGTCAGAGACACAATTGCGCCATAAACCCCACGTGCGGTGGCGCAACTCGCACCCTGAGGGAACTCGAAATTCATGCTCCTCCCGAAGGAGAGAAGGGTTTGGACCCCAACTTTTAAGACCTGCACCTGAGAGACAAGCTCCCAAAACATCTAGTTTTCAAAACCAAGGGGGCTCCCATCCTCGAGACCCTAAGAAACAACACTTAAACGGCTCCGAGGCCACTCACCCGCTGCAGGGCTCAGCGCACAGGTGGCAGCTCCAGAAGTGCCCGGACTTCACGTGAATGAGGCTCATTTGTTCATCTTAAAGCCTAGCCTGAGGGGCAGGCGTCTCTTTTTAACACAGTCTAGAGGCCTGAGGTCTGGCGGCAGCGTCTTCAAGCGCTCCCTCAGAAAAGCTCCGGCCCCACGCGCGCCATCTTTTTGTTAACTCTAGGCTCCGCCCCTTCTCCCTCCTCCCACGTACCATCCGTTCCGTTCCGCACTGTCTACCACGTACTGTCCGTCACGTATTGTCCATCATATATGCGCATTGAATTTTTTCCACTCTAAGATCTTCAGTAGTTAACATGTTGACTATCAGCCATATTAAACCTCAAAAAAATGCCCTCCTCTTATTGGACCGAGAGCTTTAACGCTTCATCCACGGTTCTGAAAACTATTAACATTCTTGTTAAGTCTAAAGAGACTGAAAAAAAGATTTAAATATTTATAAAAATCATTAGGAAATGTCTGTAGGTTCTGCTGGGGGAACCTAGTGTACTGGGTAGTTTAATTCTACGTGTGGGAATCGTGTAAATGTGGAATTAGCACAGGTCCTTCCCATTTTTCCGGTTCACTTGATCATCTAGGAGAGACCCACAGAACATTATCCACGAGGTTTCACAGACTTGTAGGAATGGATCCATTTGTTCTTGCCGCCTTGAGAAAGGCTGGGCTTTATGTCGGGCAGCCTCTTATTTCCCTTCGTCAGCGCTCAGTGTGATTCCTGGGACCTGAGGCCCTACCGGCTCCCTCGGCTTCCTCCGGCCCAGCCCTGCCCATTGCTCTCTGTGTTGACCACCAGCAAGTTTTCTTTTTCTTTTTCTTTTTCTTTTTCTTTTTCTTTTTCTTGGCTGCGCAACTTGTGAGATCTTATTTCCCAGCAAGGGACTGAACCCCAGCCCCTCGGCAGTGAAAGCACAGAGTCCTCATGACTGGACCGCCAGGGAATTCCCAAACTGCCAGCAGCTTTTGATTCAAGAAGCTTCCTTTAAGGGAGGAGCTATTTTTCCTAAATGCAAATTGTTACACTGTAAGTTGTTAAATAAAATATTTTGTGCTCTCAAAAAAAAAAAAAGCCTTCTCCAGGACTCTGAGTGTATCACACCCCCTCCAACCTCCACACCCTAGTTCACCTACCCCCGCACTGCCTCCAGTCCTGTCCTCCTCCCACTGATATCCTCTACCTACTGGTGCCCTCCTCCCACTTATCCTTCCCTCCCTCCTATTTGGCCCACCTCCCTTCTCCCCCTACCTGCTGCCCCTTGCCCCAACTGAGGGGCCCAAGTACCTCTGACCCATTCTCTCCCTGCAGTGAGATGCAGAACATGGTGCTCCAGAACGTGGCCACCATGTCCACTATGCCCAGATATGTTTGCGCCCTCCTAGAAGAGTTTCTACATCAGGCCCATCAACCCCACCCAGATAAGACCCTGAAGCTAGAAGCACTGACCAACCTGGCAAATGAGACTAACATCTGTAACTTTCCTACGGGAATGCCAGACCTACATTCACAGCACAGACAAGGATTTTGTGGCAGCCACGGTCCAAGCCACTAGACGCTGGGCAACTAACATAGGCCAAGTGGGTGACATCTGCCACAATGACCTGGTGCAGCTACTGTCCCACTGTGATGAGCTCGTGGTCACAGAGTCAGTGGTCATCATGAAGAAGCTGCTGCAGGTAGACCCAGCACAACATGAGATCATCAAACACTGGGCAAAGCTCAGAGAACATCCAGGTGCCCATGGCCCAAGCCAGCATCCTGTGGCTCTTCAGTGAGTACTGTGAGCATGTCCCTAGGATTGCATCTGACGTCCTGAGAAAAACAGCCAAGTCCTTCACAGCAGAGGAGGACATCTTCACGCTGCAGGTCATCAACCTGGTTGGCCAAGCTTTACCTGACCAACTCTAAGTAGACCAGAGTCTATATCAGAAACCAGGCGCACCTCACCCAGCAATTTATGGTCCCTTCGGAGCAGTGTGGGGCCCTCAGCTGCCATGCCAAGACACTCTTCATGTCACCCAAACCAGTCCCAGTCTTGGAATTATTCTTCAAAGACCAGGATCACTTACAGGTGGGCTCACTGTCTCATCTGCTCAATGCCAAGGCCACAGGCTACCGGGAACTCACAGACTGGCCAGAGGAAGCCCCAGATCCATCTTTGCACAACTTGGAGGTATGTGAATGGACCATATGATCAAATCAGGAGAAGAAGAAGAAGAAGAAGAAGAAGAAGGAGAAGGAGAAGAAGAAGGAGAAGAAGAAGGAGAAACCTTTCTACTTAGCCTCTGAGGGGGACTCAGAGCTCACAGTCTACAGGCAGCAACCACCAGTTTGAGAGTGAATCATACAGTAAGAGCAGCAGCAATAGCAGCTCCAGGGAGTCTAGGAGTGAATTCAAAAATGAAGACCAGGATGAGGATGAGGGGAAGGGGAAGAGCAGCGAGAGTGATCAGAGTGAGGAGGAAGGTGAGAAGAGGAAGAGGAAGAGGAAGAAAGTGCTCAGGCTCCTTCTCAGATGACAACAGTGATTCCATCAATAGTTCATCAAAGTCTGAGAGGCAGCAGAGTCTGAGGAAGAGCAGATGGAATCTGCCTCCTAGAGGAAAACCAAAAAACAAACAAAAAACCAGTGGCAAAAGTGCCCCTGCAGCCAAGGAGATCTCCCTGCTCAATCTAGAGGACTTCACCCCTCCCAATATCCAACCTGTTTCTCCTCCCAGGGTTGTGTCTAGCAGTCTGGCTGCTGACCTACAGGGCCTGACACAGACTCTGCCCCCGCCGTGCCCTCACTCCTGATTCCAGTATTGGGTGTTGGGAGGCAGGAGCTGTTGCACCTTTTAGCTGGTGAGGGGCTATCTGTGGGCTACATCTTCAGCAGCCAGCCTTTCTCCCGGGACTCCCACGTAGTGGCTGTGCGCATTTACTTCTTCAACAGCTCTGATACCCCTGTCAAGGGCCTGCATGTGGGCATCCCCTGAACTTCCTGCTGGCATTAACATCCTGAAATCGAGCCCTAAGCACTCAGAGAATCTGCCACTGCTGTCAAGGACATTAATTTCTGTGACTCAACCTAGGTGGCCAGGCTTCCAGCTGTGAACAAAACCCAGGAGTTCTATTTCTCCATCCAGCCACTGGGGAACTGATGGCTCTGTGTTCATGAGTGAGAATGAGTTCAGGAACAGGGAAAGTTGACAGGCATGAAGGAGATCACAGAGGAGCTCAAGCTGCCAGACACCTGTCAGAGTAACGATGTTGTGGTGCAGAAAGTGACTGCCGTTGCCAACCTGGGTTGTGTCCCTTGTGGGGCCTATGGTGGGTACAGGTTTGCAGGAAGGACACTGACCAGTGGGAGACTGGTCCCGCTGACCCTGGAATGCCCCGTCCACTGGAGCTGCCCAGCTGACAGTCAACAGTGAGAAGATGGTGATGTGCTGGTGAAGGACATGGTGCAGGCCTGATGCAATGACTCCCAAGTGCTGTGACCTCTTTGGACCCCACCTGTCCCTCCCTCATGAAATCTGGGCTGTTAGCCCCCCTCTCTCTCTCTTTATTTCTTTGTCTCTCTCTTTTTCTCTCTCTCTCTCATATCAGACTCCTCATGCCAGATAGCATCCAGAGGGTCCTCTGTCCCTCTCTCTGGTCATTACCAGGCACTCCTCTCTTTCCCCTCCCCATGGGTTCCTTAGTGACCTGTGCAGAAGGAAACAGCAAGTTCTTCCTTCAGTCCTCCTATTTTTCTGTAACTATTATTGTAGCAAAATCTCAATAGAATGTCTTCTCCTTAATATATGTCATAAAGCACGTTATATATCTTACATATACAATGGATATTAACTAGACTTATTGTGGTGATCATTTTATAATATATACAAACATCAAATCATTACCGTTGTACACCTGAAATTAATATAATGTCATATGTCAATTATACCTCAATAACAAACAAACAAATAAATAAATAGTGTCTTTCTGGATTGTAGTCCAAGAACATTGAATCAGGATATCTAGATGTGAGCCTAGAAGCCTTCATTTAAAAAGTGTCTGACATAATTTTAAAGCATAGTCGAGTTTAAACCTGTAGACTTGACTGTAAGGTATGCCCTAGACACCTCTTGTTTTAGCAGTGTCCTCTTCTCTGCCCTGGGCTCTTCCACATGGGACCAGCCCTTCAGAAAGAACCTTGGTAAACTGCAATTGAGGTACCAGAGGAAACTACCAAAGAGCAAGAGAACTGAGATCTCTGGAGCCTGTACATTCTACAGTAGCTAGTTTACAACAGTTAACCAAATGAGTACCTACTAAGACACAGTCCAAGGGAGGCAATTCTGGAAACTCAAAGAAAAGTGGAATTTCTGACCTTAAAGAGTTTACAATCTGATAGGAGACAAATCTGCACATTAAAAGTATGTGAGAATAGACAATCTAATCATCCTAATTACTTGGGTAATTGTTTTAACTTTTACATCTATTTTGACTACAGACAGAAAGTCTGAATAGAGTCTTCTAACCCCTAGTCTAGGATTTTCCGTTAAATATCCTAATGCATTACTATAATATAGTCTAGACTTTCTAGTCTCTTGCTTAGAAATTTCTTTTGATTTATTCTATGTATTAACCATAGTATATTCTGGAATTTGAAGGTATGTATAGGTTCAAATATCCTGGATTATTTTCTCAAATTATCAAAAGATTTCAGAAATTCCATCACTTTTGCACTCAAAAATAATACAAGACAGCTATTATTTTTTTTTCATTCATTCATTCATTGATTCTAAGTCATAAATTGAGAGTCATGTATATCTTAGGATACTAAAGATGATTAAAACTTGGTGACTGTTCTCATGGACCACAGCCTCAGAGAAGGCAGATGTATAAATGCCCATGAACCTTAATTTTTTGGGGAAAAAAATCTATCTATCTATCTATATAAAATCACCTTGCAGAATATATCTTATCCCCTGTGCTTGGCAGATAATGATAATTTTAGAATGCACGAGAAGATGAAATTACTATACAAAAAGTAGTTCTCTCTAAGTTGGGTGGAGAGTGAGCGCACATTTTAAGCCAGCGGGGATACGGGCAGGTGACAGATAAGGCAAGGAATCTTATTTTAGCAATGGAGAGGTAAAGAACCTATAATGATCTATTCAGTGAAAGGAATGTGCTCCTTAAATAATCACTATGTGACATGCTTTTTCCATTTGATAACTAGATTAACTGTGACACAATAGGATTTAGGGCATGGGTGAGGGAAGGAAGAAGAGCTCTCAACACAGAATGGAAATAGGGTGAGAGCACAGGGTTGCCTGGCCCCAAAAACTACAGATATGTCATTGTGAATGGAAGCACCCATCAAAGAATTTTCAGCGTGGAATCCTGGGATGCCTTCATTTGTTACCCAGACTTCTCCTAGCTATGGCAGGAGCCTCAGATGCTAATTGCCACCATGAGTTCCTAGATTTACACACTGAACACTATGACATAATCCTGGAGGAATACAAGGAGATTGGGGAAGACAGATCTCTTCAGTCCTGCTGTGAGAGTAGAGATAAGCAAACCCAAAGCGAACCTGACAACTTTCCCTTTAATTGATTTAAATTAGGAATTGCTCCAACTTCCAAACTGTTTTCTAATTAAGTTCGATATGAATGATGGCCCATATTGCAGATGGTTGAAAGGTGAGTTTTCTAAAATAATAACGAAGCCAGAATGTGATCTAGTTTTCTGGAGGAGTAATCCATGCTATTCAGATGACATCTTTCAACATTTTGGGGAGGTGGTGGTGATTAGCTTATTTTAGGTTTTTAATAAAATGATAAATCCCCCTCAAAAATCCTTCCAAACTCTAAGTCTCATCTTAAAAATAATTTTAATGAGATTTATTTTTATTCATTTTAAAAATTGATATGTGCTCATGAGAAAATATTTAGGATATAGAAAGTAGAAAAATAGGAAAAACGAGTACCCAGAATGACAGATATAGTCACTGATAAAAATTAACATTTTCAGTATACTTTTCTCATAGTTTATAGTTTAAACTGTAAATAATTTTGATATCATATTAAATAGTGTACATATAAAATATATATCTTTTCATGTAATATAAAACAAAAGTTTCCATGATATTACAATATTTTACAAAGATGAATTTAATCCTCACATAGTATTTCTTCATATAAAGCATGCCATAATTTATTTGTCGACTCCTCTTTTTTCAGTTTAAAGTGTCATTTCCAAGTATTCAATATTTTGAATTAGGCTATACAATATATCAATGTGGATATTTTAACTTTTTATTGTTTTTGGTGTTTTTAGTTTGTTGACCTCTCAGGGTTTATTTACAGAAGTAGGATTATGTATTAAGGGTTGGTTATAAAAATATTTAAGAGTTTGATATATGTGGGGACATTTTCTGATAAGATCACCCCAATTTTTGCCTCACCATCAGGGTAAAACTGCCCATTTACTGCAAACATTCTCATATTAAATGTTCTGTTATTTTTACATGTGCTCATTTGTCTCTAACACTGAAGCTGGATTTGTATTTACTTGATTGCTAAGAGGTAGAATATTTCCATATGTACTTTTTAATCAGTATTTCTTCTTCTCTTATAAATTGTCTATCCAAATTTGTTTTACATGAAAACAATGTTGTTAATTCCTTATTTGTAAAGGATACAATTGGGTTATGGATAGATTTTCAATAAAAATGTACGTGAAAACTCAGTCTTCTGTAGTTAGGCCACTCAGAAAAGTTCAGTAAAATCATCTCAAACAGCAGGAATGCCCTCCAACACACACACACAGACCCACACTGTCGGGGAGGGGAAAATTTTCCCCTCTATTCCTCTTGAGTTCTTCTGGCTGGACTAATCATAAAATTGACCAAGACAGATTAACAGGGGAAAAAGAAACTAGTTTTAACTTGTGCACATAGAGGTCTCATAGAAATAGGACCTAATGAATGGCCAAAGCAGGCAGCCTTTATACTTTTAAGATAAAGAAACAAATTTGTGAGGAATTGACAGGACAAATAAACAGGCTTTGAGTGATTAATTAGTGAAGAATCTAAACAGAGTTTGGGTTTGGAGTAGCAAATTAAAGAAATAACAAGGTTTGTTTATGGCGGCTTCTCAGCCCCGAATGAATTTTCTTTCTTTTTTTTAACTTTTTACTTTATATTGGAGTATAGTTGATTAACAATGTTGTGTTAGTTTCAGGTGTACCACAAAGTGATTCAGTTATACATATACATGTATCTATTCTTTTTCAAATTTTTCCCAATTAGATTGTTATAGAATATTGAGCAGAGTTCCCTGTGGTAGGTCCTTGTTGGTTATACATTTTATTTTTTATTATTTATTTATTTTTTACTGGAATATAGTTGCTTTATAATGTTGTGTTAGTTTCTGCTGTACAATGAAGTGAATCAGCTATATGTATACATATATTCCCTCCCTCTTGAACCTCCCTCCCACCCCCGCCCCCCATCCCACCTCTCTAGGTCATCACAGAGCACTGAGCTGAGCTCCCTGTGCTATACAGCAGGTTCCCACTAGCTATGTATTTTACACATGGTAGTATATATATGTCAATCCTGACCTCCCAATTCCTCGCACCCTCTCCTTCCCCCCCAGGTCCGCATGTCCATTTTCTACATCTGTGTCTCTATTCCTGCCCTGCAAATAGGTTCATCTGTACCATTTTTCTAGATTCCACATATATGCGTTAATATATGATATTTGTTTTTCTCTTTCTGACGTATTTCACTCTGTATGACAGACCCTAGGTCTATCCACATCTCTACAAAGACCCAATTTCGTTTCTTTTTATGGCTGAGTAATATTCCATTGTATACATGTACCACATCTTCTTTAACCATTCCTCTGTCGATGGACATTTAGATTGTTTCCATGTCCTGGCTATTGTAAATAGTGCTGTAATGAACATTGGGGTACATGTGTCTTTTTGAATTATGGTTTTCTCAGAGTATACACCCAGTAGTGGGATTGCTGGATCACATGGTAGTTCTAGCTTTAGTTTTTTAATGAATGTCCATACTGTTCTCCATAGTGGTTCTATCAATTTACATTCCCACCAAGAGTGCAAGAGCGTTCCCTTTTCTCCACACCCTCTCCAGCATTTATTGTTTGTAGATTTTTTGATGATGGCCAGTCTGCAGTGTGAGGTGATACCTCCTTGTAGTTTTGATTTGTATTTCTCTAATAATTAGTGATGTTGAACATCTTTTCATGTGCCTCTTGGTTAAATATACCAGTGTGTACATATCAATCCCAAACTCCCTAAATATCCCTCCTCCCCACCCCCTCCCCACTGGTAACCATAAGTCCATTCTCTAAGTCTGTGAGTCTGTTTCTGTTTTGTAAATAAGTTCACCTGTATCATTTTTTTTAGATTCCACATGTAACTGATATCATACAATATTTCTATTTCTCTGTCTGACTTACTTCTCTCAGTATCACAATCTCTAGGTCCATCCATGTTGCCGCAAATGGCATTATTTCATTTTTTTTAATGGCTGAGTAATATTCCATTGTATATATGGAGAACATTATGGAGGTTCCTTAAGAAGCTAAAAATAGAGCTACCATACGATCCTGCAATCCCACTTCTGGGCATATACCAGGAGAAAAACATGGTCTGAAAGGATAACTGTACCCCAATATTCATTGCAGTGCTGTTTACAATAGCCAAGATGTGGAAACAACCTATATGTCCATCGACAGAAGAATTGATAAAGAAGATGTGGTACATATATACAATGGAATATTACTCAACTGACTGAATTTTCTATCTCTGGTGATAAGGGTGTCCTTCCAGGAGGGCACCTTTCACATGAGAGGTTTATTTCCTGCTTTCAGGGAGACAGAGAGGAGGGTCAAAGTGTCACTCTTGCCTTGGTTGTTTCTTAAGTAACTTTACTTCAAAATAATCAACATGCCATTAAGGCATATTTTGGGGTGGCCTGAACTGGGCCCCAACAACACTTACCCTCCTACCCCTATCCCCTGTACTTCTTTCCCCCTTAAGTAACCTACACAGCATGTTCCATATAGCATTCAGGAAGAGTGGACCCCGACAGCCTTCCAGGGGTGTGCAGCTTGATTTTGAGGTATGTAACAAAGAGGAATGATCTCCTGGGCTCCTCCTTCTCATTCTTCTCCCTGCATCACTAAACACACACAAGTGGCAAGGGAGCAATTTGACGGCACCATTCAGAGGTGCTGATTTCCTTTTGAAAAGGGCTGAGATTAGAGAAGTTGGTTGGATTCTCCAGGAGGAGAAGAAAGGTTTAGGAAGCTATAAAAACCGCTCACATATAAAACCTCTGGTTAGGGAAATATTTATGCTTCACAGTGAGTTCATCCAAGAAAAATAAATATATAACTAAACAAATTAAATATATTTATTTTCTTCATAAGGGAGAATACTGAAAATTCAATGAAATCAGTTTTGCACACGCTTCATATCTCTCTGCACTAACTCTTTATTATGATAATTTTCTACGGTGGTTTCAAAGGTTTTAGCTTTATTGTTTCTGCAACTAAGTTGACTGGCCACTAATAAAAATACCTAAAATAACAGATATTCCTTATGAGCCAATGCACATGTTCATATCTAGCTAATATAGAAGGGAATTTACTCTTGGGCAGTGCTATATAAAGTGCATTTCTCTAACACAAAAAAAATACATCGTTTTCTTAGCCAATTGCTGTATAAAATTTGAGATGTACTTCTGAGGTGAAGGGGGGAATTAAAATAATTCAATAAGAAAATTATACCTGAAAGTTCTATTTTTCGGTTCATACTAAAATGAAAATATAAGACGCAAAATAAATTTGAACTATAATATAACATGAATCATTAGTAATAATAATATTTTCCCTGCTAGAGAATAAATAAATGGGATTCATTTCTCATTCCATTTTTCTTTCAAGCTTCTCTCCTAAAGGTATTGCTTCCACAAGGGATATTTATTTTCATTTATTTTTAACCTTCTGACCTTAGTTTCCTTGACTGAAAAATAATGTTAATATTTCCTACGCCACTGCACCTTTGTGAGGATTATGAGAGAATTATATGTAAATTAAATACCAAATGCCTAGCATTTGATAGGTACTCTTTAAAATATTTTTCTATCAGGTTGCCTTTTTATTAAGTATTATAAATTATATATGGCATAATTCATAATTTTTCAGTCTTATTTATATTTGGGCCAATGAGTACCATCTACCATTTTAGTACTTAAGAGAAAAAGGCAAAACCTAAGAAAGACAGTCTCCACTTTGAAAGCTTAAAGAAATGGATTGATTCATTTTCCTCAACAATATCCCTCTTTTTAGAGAGGATCAATACAGTGAGATGCAGAAAAGAATCTCTCTTCTGATCATTGATAAAAGGAAACGTTAGCTGTACTTTAAACATACCTCGCTAGCAGAGAAAATAGTGAATGACATTGTAGGATCCATAGTAAAGGAACAAAATGGAATGTTGATGCAGAAGGACCTCTTAAGGGTGACTCACAAATCATGCCTTTGTTAGGTGTCTATGTGACTGTGAAACTTTCAGGATTTGTTTAGCTAATGACTCTAACTTGTTAAAATTTTAACCATGGCTCTTTCGCTGCATTTCAAAGGAGTCATAATGTTCCTTCTATTATTTGTTTCTTGTGCTTGAAAAGATGATCTCACATGAATATTTCTTATCATTTAACAACATAAGGACATTTAGTCAATTCTCTGATCCACCAGCCTCTACTAGTTGAGCTATAGGTTCTTCTAGCAGACTACATCTGTCCTCTTTTCTTTTACTTGGATTTCTAGACTTCTTCCAGGATAAGTAAAGCACACAGGTACTGAAGATGTGAACTTGAGGTGAAGAGGAGGAAATGCCATTGGTCATTTTGAGGGAAATAGTAAAATTATTGAAATTGTTGAACATTTATAGACACTGTGCTAAGAAATTTAGTACATTACCTTATTCAATATCCACTACAGTGTTCCAAGATAGTAATTATTTTTATATCCATTATGCAGATGAGGAAACTGAGTATAAACAAGGTTAGTGACTTATTCAATGTATACAACCAGTATGTTTTCAATAAACCCTGGCTAGTCTTGAAAGTAACGGCATGAGACAGCTTTGTAAAGTTCCATGAAACAACCTGTTATGTTCTTGGGCACCAAAACTCAGGAAATTCATTAACTTGCCTAAGTTCATGTAGTGACATAAATACATTTGACCACAAATCTATAAATTTGATCTAAAATCTATTCCACAGTTCTTGACTCTATAATGTGTTTCTTATGGTATTTGTCTGTTAATGGGAATTATAAATGATACAGACAAATAATAAAACTTGGTCCTTCCCCCATATGATCAGAGCCTATCAGGAGAAATAAATTTGATATTAGAAAACGTTTAAAGTATAATATATATAATGATAATGCTCACCTGATAAGAACAACAGAGAACTATGAGATGAGGTGAGAGAGGAGAGATTTGAAAAACCTGGATGAGAGATAAATAGTCCACCAGCCACTTTCTGAAGTGGGATTAGGTAAGAAGATCTGTATTAGCAATTATGAAATCAAAGTCAGAGAATTGATCATACAACCATTCAAGAAGAAAGATGCTATTAATTTGGCCCACGGTAATACAACACAACTATAATAGTTTGGTCTCCATCTACAAAGATATTTGAATAATATTGATAGTGACTTCTTTTTTTTGGTCACACCGTGCACCTTGTGGGATCTCAGTTCCCTGACCAGGGATTGAACCCGGGCCATGGCAGTGAAAGCTCGGAATCCTAACCACTAGGCAACCAGGGAACTCCCAATAGTGACTTCTGAAATTTACTTTAGGTTTAATATCTTTAAAAAATGGTTTGCCTGGGCTTCCCTGGTGGAGCAGGGGTTAAGAATCCGCCTGCCAATACAGGGGACATGGGTTCAAGCCCTGGTCTGGGAAGACCCCACATGACACGGAGCAAATAAACCTGTGCACCACAACTACTGAGCCTGTGCTCTAGAGCCCAGGAGCCACAACTGCTGAAGCCTGTGCACCTAGAGCCCGTGCTCTGCAACAAGAGAAGCCACCGCAAGGAGAAGCCTGTGCACCTCAACGAAGAGTAGCTCCTGCACGCCTCAACTAGAGAAAGCCCACACGTGGCAACGAAGACCCAACACAGCCAAAGATAAATAAATAAAATAAATAAATGTATTTTAAAAAATGGTTTGCCTGAGAAATTTTGGAGTAAAAACAAAAATAATTGGAATGGTTCTTAATGTGTTTGATATTTTGAACTACTTGCAAGAACCTTTACAATAATTTGTATATTACATTCCCTTCAATATAGAAACTACATTTGGAAAAAAGTTATATTATATAATTAATTATATAATAAGTCTAAGAATGAAGTTTCAATGATCCCCAAGTTGTTAATAGGATTTTTACTCTCCTGATGGTACTAACTTGGTATTTTTGAAAGGATAGAATTTGGGGAGTTATTCAGACCCATTTAATCCCTGCCTCTTCTATTTCCTTCCTTTGTCTGTAAATCTTCTGTAACTATTTTTTCATTTACAAAAGAGAAGGTTTTACATTCTGGGGATTAGTGGATTAAATAAAATGTATACATAAAAAGTAGCCTGGTTTCTAGGATCTAGCAAACACTTAGCAAATGTTAGTTCTTTTTCCTTGGGTAAAATACCTGTTATTATGCCTGGTTAATACTGGGTATTCACAACTAAGTCTTCCCAAAATTAATAGATAATAGTTAATAGATATTAGATAATTAGGGCTTCCCTGGTGGCACAGTGCTTGAGAGTCTGCCTGCCAATGCAGGGGACACGGGTTCGAGCCCTGGTCTGGGAAGATCCCACATGCCGCGGAGCAACTAAGCCCGTGAGCCACAGCTACTGAGCCTGCGCGTCTGGAGCCTGTGCTCTGCAACGGGAGAGGCCACGACTGTGAGAGGCCCGCGCACCGCGATGAAGAGTGGCCCTCGCTTGCCGCAACGGGAGAAAGCCCTCGCACAGAAACGAAGACCCAACGCAGCCAAAAATAAATAAATAATTTAAAAAAAAATTTCTATGAGAAGAAAGTTTAAAAAAAAAAAAACTCATACCATTCAACAGAACAATGCTAGTTCTAGGAATTTATACCAAGCATATAATAAAATCAAAAATGTACATAAAAAAGATATTAGATAATTAATACTTAGAACATATGTTGCTGTAACTTTACTTGTAATACCTTGGTCATCACACATTTGATTTCCAAGCAGAGGTTGAAACACCCTTCAATCTTCCTCTTTTTCCTCTCATTAGCAAATGCTAAAGGAAGTTTCTGCATTCTTTCCTCACTGTGTCAGCTGTGAACTATAAGAAACACTAGTTGTAGACTAAACAATACACACATCAGCTGTGATTTGTAAATAATGAAAGTTACCATGGTCATTAAAGACCAGCTCAGCCATGAAGGCACTGATTTTAAGTTTAATGAATAAATGAGGCACTCCGCTAATATTTAACTTTAATTTTTTTGACAAGCAGAATGTAAGGAGTAGTTTAAAAACTTCACCAGAGAAGAGAGAAATTTGGACATATTTGCTCTGGGAAAGAAAGATAAAACAATTGGGAGGAGAAGAAACAAAAATCACATATAGGAGCAGAAGAACATGTGACGAAAAGATGACTGTACCAAAAATATTGGTAACCTACTAAACCACTAGTATTATGATTTGGCAAGGGTTTAGAAGAGAGAAAATAATCACTTGCGTGTCCTTAGACTTTTGAGAGATAGTGTCATTTCTGTTCTTTGATGGACTTCTTTGCAAGAGAATCATGTAACTCTCCAAACACATATTTGAGTTTATTGTCCCAGTCTTATTTTAAGTGTTTTAAGGGCAAGAGGAAAAGAACAGAAGGAACATAAATGTAGATGGGTGGCTTCCCTGGTGGCGCAATGGTTAAGAATCCGCCTGCCAATGCAGGGGACACGGGTTCAAACCCTGGTCAGGGAAGAGCCCACGTGCCACGGAGCAACTAATCCTGTGTGCCACAACTACTGAGCCTGCGCTCTAGATCCTGCAAGCCACAACTACTGAAACCTGCGCCTAGAGCCTGTGCTCTGCAACAAGAGAAGCCACCACAATGAGAAGCCCGCGCACCGCAATGGAGAGTAGACCCCCCTCTCTCTGCAACTAGAGAAAGCCCGCGCACAGCAACAAAGACCCAATGCAGCCAAAAATAAATAAATAAAATAAATAAATTTAAATGTAGATGGAACACCTATTGGGTTCTAGATACTTTGTACCCATGATCATTACATGAAGTAAATACACCTGAGAAAATTGAGACTCAGCTGATATTTGACAAGTTCCTAATACATGAGGACTAAGGGTTAGCATCTAGGTAAGTTTGACTCCTAAGTCCATGGTTTTCCACTACATTGTTTTGCCTCAAAGAAGGAGATTTAGTCTGACTGGTCACTGATTCACCGTCTTTCCTTCTCTCTTAGAAAGACCTCGGTGCTTGCATCCCAGAAGTGAAGCATTTACTACATACATGAATAAGGGAGCACTCACAAACAGGTCTCCAGTGCCCAATCATCAGACATGCTGGTCAAAGGGGATTCTTGTAAGCCTTGAAATAAATAATCAGTGTAGAGGAGCAGGTGGGTATTTTTCATTTAAACGCTGTCCTGGGGAGAGAATGGAGGACAAGTTTGCCTGACCTAAGAGTTAAATCTCCATTGTTAGGATATAAGCATCATGTTAAAGGATTCTGACACTGTTGCACATTCAGCTCATGTCACAAATCTCTTTAAGCCAAGTTCTGAGAATCTGGCTTCTGCCTAACTTGATTATATTGCTCTTAGGGCAAATGTAAAAGTCAGTTTTCTTGATACTTAGAGTCATTTGCTTTGCCCTTTAGATTTGCACGTAAGTTTTCTTGAGCCTTTCTACTGAAATCAGAACTCCTGAGAATGATCTATATTATATCACAGAGAAATTCAAAATGGAGATTCTGGACCTTTAAGGTAGAAGGCCTGAGACTTATCTACAGTGAAGGAAACACCCCTCTCTGTAACTGTTTCTTACCTTTTCACAAGTCAAAAATCTAGCAGATATCCCTCCGATTCAGAAGAATTCACAAAAGTTCTGATAAGTCTGTGGAAATATTATCAAAGCAATACAGCCAATATTTTATCAGCATGTTATTTAGCAGATTATACTTAGATACTTTTTATTGCCTAATGTAATGCTTTGTGTTGGTTTGGTTTAGTTTGGCTAAGTGTACATAATTTAGCGTGGTTTAGTTTTGATTCAAATTCTGCTTCTCCACCAAGGTCTAGCTGCACCGTGAAGTGTCCACAGAAGCGGGGTGGGGAGGAAGGATGTACAGACATGGCATTTCACATATAATCTCATAATTAAAGATGTGCTTATCTTAAAAAGAAAAAAAATACAGTTTGAAAACCATTGATTTATTACACTGATCCATTTCAGATATCAAGGAGATACAAATATACCCCACTGCATTATATAGCATATAATATCACTATACCATATCATATTATATCATATTAGATTAGATTAGATTTTGTTCCAGATGATTTTCAGGCCCAGGGCCACACTCCTCTCTCTCATATCTCTTTCTTAAATAAGATCTTTCTTAATTTATCCCTCCTCACTTCCTTTCCCCTTTGGTAACCACAAGTTTGCTTACCATGGCTAATAGTCTGTTTCTGTTTTGTATACAGATTCACTCATATTATTTTTTTAGATTCTACATATAAGTGATATCATAAAAACTTGTCTTTCTCTGTCTGGCTTAGGAGTATGGGATTAACAAATGCAAACTATTATACATAAAATACATAAGCAACAAGGATTTACTGTATAGCACAGGGAACAATATTCAATATTTTATAATAACCTATAATGGAAAATAATCTGAAAAAAAATATGTAACTGAATCACTTTGCTGTATACCTGAAACTAACACAATATTGTAAATCAACTATAATTCAGTTAAAAACTTTTCTTACAAAATATAAGGCAATATATATTCAGTTTTGATATGCATGCAAACTTATTTTGGGGGGATACCTAATACAATGTCAGAACTTGCTATAGTCCCTTGGAAAACAAGATTTCATTGCTATGTTTTTATGGTAGAACATTGACTTATATGATACTGTAACCAATATTTTGTATTTTTTTTAATCTTGAATTTGCTTTTTTACACAAAATCAGTACCCTTCCAGGCACAGATGTGTAGGAGATGCTGTTTGACACAATCCATGGATGATCTGAACCTTTTCAATTAGTGCTGTTTTCTGAACAATTGGAAGTGGCTGATGTTGCATTTGCTACTAAGGGCCAGACTGCTTCAGGAATTTTTTTTTTTTTAATGTTATTAATGCAGTGACAGAGCTTTCAGTTATCTATAGAATGTAAGTATGAATGCATACTGTCAAATCACCACAATGAGGCTGGGCTTATTTTTCCACGAATAGAAACATTGTCAGTTTTAGATTAATTTTAATAGGAATTAATGGCTCCTTAAATAAATGATTGTTGACAAGCAACTCTTTCAGAATCAAGTATTCTCAGATTGGTGTTTGTAACTCAGAGCAATGTCTGTATATATTTATACCAATAGCTCATTAACTTACTCATATTTTATTTAAAGACTCAGCTTTATGTCATGTTGAGGATTTTTTTGAATACTACTACAGTCAAGACACTCTACCAGGTATTTGACATCTTTTCAATCAAATTTTTCACTACCAGTATGGCACAGAAACTATTGTCCTTATTTTTTATTAGAGAAAATGAAGAATAGCGAAGGCTAAAGTGTCACTGCAGGATGCGTGGATATGGTGAGCAGTTTATCATTTATTGTTTCTCTGTGATATGCCAGGTGCTTTATAAGGGGCCTCATTTAATGTCTCCTACACTGCATGCAGAGATATGCTTTCAATTAAATGGAATGTACCTCCCTTTTTTTATATACATAGAAACATTATCAGATAATTATCATCAGATGATATTATGTTGCATTATGATAATCCTGCAACCTGGTGAGGGTGTGGGAGGGAAAAAATGCCACATAGTTTTTACAGAGGTATTTTCTGAGCTATTAACATTCATGGCTTTTATAACGGATCACAACTCAACATTTGAAAACTTTTTATGCTTAGAGTAGTATATCATAAACAGACATTTTAGAATGTCTAGGCACCTAAGAGTGCTTCTGGTGGATGGAAAGCAACTGTATTTGTACGTACCCTAAATTTCTCTAATTTAAGTGACAGAAAAATTGTCAAGGCAGATGTAAAGTCAACCATGCAGCAGCTGGCAATGATGGCCTTTGTCAGAAATATGCTCCAAATTCAGAGACTAAATCCATGAGGTTTTTTGTTGTTGTTTTGTTTTGTTTTACAAAATTTCGAATTTTAGGCCCTCAGCTAAGAAAATAATGTCTTGTTTATCCATAGCAGTCAATTCAAACATTCTCCATGGGTGGCTTAGATATTGCCTCAACCAGAGTCCCAGTTGTGACAATTAGGTATCATTTTGAACTTGAATTACAGTCCCAGTTGTGAAAAGTCAGAGCTTCATTCACTTAGCAGTCAGTCTACTCATTCAACGTTATTAGGCAAGGAGAATGCTTTCTATCCTTGCTGCTTTACTTCCTTTCCTCGATACCACCCACACCCCTCACCATACAGGCTTACACGCATACACCTATATACACCAGTCTGCAAACGTTCTCCGTTTAAGCTAAAAGTTTTCATGCATGAAATTCTTTTTTGATTAAATCTCCAGTGCTGTGGCAGTCAGAGAATATTCTTAGTCTTTCTCAATTGGAAAAATGAGCCTACTGCCTTGAAAAAAGGGGGACGTTTGCTAGAGGAATATGGTGAACCTCAGACTAATATTTTATTAGTATCACGTGGCAAGTATAGTGATATGCGCCCTTTATAAATTGCCTATATAACCCTCAAAAATTATTTTTGGAGTTAGTATAAATAGTCCTTCTTTACAAAGAGGAGGGGGTTTTTTTGTTTTTTTTGTTTTTTGGCATAAGCTAAGTTAGTTAAATAGTCATTACACCCTGGGTAACAGTGGACCTAGAATTTGAATATAATTCTAGGTTATTCCAAAAACACATCTTTCAATTTAATGCAGCACACTGTAAGATGGTAAACATAATAAAATAAAATAAAATAATAAAATAAAATAAATGAAAAGACGAAGATTGTCCTTTAATTCCCCAGAGTTCAAATGCTCCTATTCAGAATAGGTGGCAATACATGTAGAAGGTTCAGACTCCACAGAAGAAACAAATAACTTTACAAGACACGAGACCCCATTACTATATTTACAATCAGGTTATTCTTATACTTTATGTGTTTTGGGTGCATACTGTGACAACAGCTTTGTATACAGAGATAATGAATTATCTGGTAGATAATAGTTTCAAAAGTTCTGGATATCCATTGTTTATTCCTCAAGATCAGCTCTCTGCCCTTCATAATTCTTCCTCGTCTCACAGGTCTGACATACATGGATTGTAACAACAGGCCTCCTTGACCCCTGGTGTCCCAGCGAGGACATCAATTGGGAGAAACTGTGTGGAGACTGGAGAATAGAAAGAGATAGAGATTGTGCTATTTATACTCTTGGCTCTCTCCATGCTGGATCTAGTTTTGGAAGTACATAGACTATCCTTTCCAAAGCCACATCCTTTGTCTGGGGAATCTCTACTATAATTATAGCTCTTTCCAGGTTCCAATAACTTCTCCTCCTTAAACCTCAGGTCTCAGAATGGCAATACGTCCAACTATATCTAAACCCAGGTAATTCAACACACTTTGTTCATTTCCTATAATCTTAATAACATTTTTACAAAGAACCCTTTCAGTAAGCTCGCTTTAATTATTCCAGTTGAATATATTGTCCTTTTTATGTTAGGACCCTGATTCAATTACTATAGAAGACCTTAGATGCAGTTGAAAAGAAAACTCTGATGCTCTTTTACAATCCTAATAAAACCCTAAAAATAAAAAAGATGGTTGAGGTGATCACCACTGAGACAATGGCTCTAGAAAATAATTCTGTGAAGTGTTTTCCTTCTAATCATAAATACAATGGATATGCATGCATGTTGCTCTCAACTAGTAACATGGATTTTTTTGGGAAAATCTAATTAAATGTATATAGAATTTTCCCCCCAGATAAATATTTGTAACCTTAATAAATCACGGTTTCACATTTATCCTAATACTTGTACAGCATGGTATTGTATTTAAAAAAAATAGAGTCCACCAAATAAAAGCAATAATAGAAAGATTCCAAATATTACTTGAATCTCTTACAGAATTTTAAAGGGGATCCTTTAAATATCCCAGAGCAACACTTCATCATATATTGGGTTGGCCCAAAAGTTCGTTCGGTTTTAAATACCAACAAATGACACATTTTTCATTTTCGCGAGGAACTTTGTTGAACAGCATAGTCACTAACCAAATGAACTTTCTGGCCAACCCAATACTTTCTTATTTACACTCAAGTTATCTCGGTACTCCCCAGTGCCCAAGCCACTCACTTGCTTAAACAGTAATTCAACATAAAAAATGTAATGTTCCTTGAATTTCCAGCTTATACACTTTATCTTTTTCTACCTCATTCTATTTCTTCCTGCTTCTCTATTCTTGTCTCTTCCTCTCTTTCCCATTATCCATCTATGTTATAAATTACATATAATATCACTCAAACTCATACTCAAAGATAAAACTCATTTAAATAGATAGAAGAAAGAGAGAGGTGACTGGAAAAAATTTTTAACTTTTTTTTCTCTTTCTAGTGCAAGGTGTGCTGTTATGTCAGGAGAGAGTATATGTTGAACAAATAATTCTATGCAATTTAGGTTTCAAGGCATTTGTAGGGAAAGTGAAACTCCTACTAGACACTCAGAAAGTCATGGGTCTCATATTAAAAATCAATGGGCAAAGTAAAAAACTGATAACAAAAAGAAAACTAAAGAGTAAAAAAGGAAAATCTACGTTCAAAAAGCCCAGGAATCTAAAAAATTGATACAAATGAACTTATTTACAAAACAGAAATAGACTCACAGACATAGAAAACAAACTTATGGTTACCAAAGGGGAAAGGGCGAGGGAGGGATAAATTAGGAGCTTGGGATTAAACTACACACAATACTATATATAAAATACAGGGACTTCCCTGGTGGTCCAGTGGTAAAGAATCCGCCTTCCAAGACCCCAAATAGCCAAAGCAATCTTGAGAAAGAAAAACGGAGCTGGAGGAATCAGGCTCCCTGACTTCAGACTATACTACAAATCTACAGTAATCAAGACTGTATGGTACTGGCACAGAAACAGAAATATAGATCAATGGAACAGGATAGAAAGCCCGGAGATAAACCCATGCACATATGGTCACCTTATCGTTGATAAAGGAGGCAAGAAGATACAGTGGAGAAAAGACAGCCTCTTCAATAAGTGGTGCTGGGAAAACTGGACAACTACATGAAAGAATGAAAATAGAACACTCCCTAACACCATACACAAAAATAAACTCAAAATGGATTAAAGACCTAAATGCAAGGCCAGACACCAACAAACTCTTAGAGGAAAACATAGGCAGAACACTCCATGACATAAATCACAGCAAGATCCTTTTTGACCCACCTCCTAGAGAAATGGAAATAAAAACAAAAATAAACAAATGGGACCTAATGAAACTTAAAAGCTTTTGCACAGCAAAGGAAACCATAAACAAGATGAAAAGACAACCCTCAGAATGGGAGAAAATATTTGCAAATGAAGCAACTGACAAAGGATTAATCTCCAAAATTTACAAGCAGCTCATGCAGCTCAATATTAAAAAAACAAACAACCCAATCCAAAAATGGGCAGAAGACCTAAATAGACATTTCTCCAAAGAAGATATACAGATTGCCTACAGACACATGAAAGAATGCTCAACATCATTAATCATTAGAGAAATGCAAATCAAAACTACAATGCGATATCATCTCACACTGGTCAGAATGGTCATGATCAAAAAATCTACAAACAATAAATGCTGGAGAGGGTGTGGAGAAAAGGGAACCCTCTTGCACTATTGGTGGGAATGTAAATTGATACAGCCACTATGGAGAACAGTATGGAGGTTCCTTAAAAAACTAAAACTAGAACTACCATACGACCCAGCAATCCCACTTCCTGGCATATACCCTGAGAAAACCATAATTCAAAAAGAGTCATGTATCAAAATGTTCATTGCAGCTTTATTTACAATAGCCAGGACATGTTAGCAACCTAAGTGTCCATCAACAGATGAATGGATAAAGAAGATGTGGCACATATATACAATGGAATATGACTCAGCCATAAAAGGGAATGAAACTGGGTTATTTGTAGCGAGGTGGATGGACCTAGAGTCTGTCATACAGAGTGAAGTAAGTCAGAAAGAGAAAGACAAATACCGTATGCTAACACATATATATGGAATCTAAGAAAAAAAAAAAGGTCATGAAGAACCTAGGGGCAAGACGGGAATAAAGACGCAGACCTACTAGAGAATGGACTTGAGCATACGGGGAGAGGGAAGGGTAAGCTGGGACAAAGTGAGACAGTGGCATGGACATATATACACTACCAAACGTAAAGTACATAGCTAGTGGGAAGCAGCCGCATAGCACAGGGAGATCAGCTCAGTGCTTTGTGACCACCTAGAGGGGTGGGATAGGGAAGGTGGGAGGGAGGGAGACTCAAGAGGGAAGAGATATGGGGACATATGTATATGTATAACTGATACACTTTGTTATAAAGCAGAAACTAACCCACCATTGTAAAGCAATTATACTCCAATAAAGATGTTAAAAAAAAAAAAATTGTTGAATCAAAAAAAAAAAAAAGAATCCGCCTTCCAATGCAAGGGACACGTGTTCAATCCCTGGTTGGGGAACTAAGATCCCACATGCCGTGGGGCAACTAAGCCTGCGCACCACAACTACTGAGCTCATTCACCTCAATGAGAGAGCCCGTATGCCGCAAACTACAGAACCCATGCACCCTGGAGCCCCCGCTCCACAATTAGAGAAGAGAAAACCCGCACGTCACAACTAGAGAGAAGCCTGCATGCCACAACTAGAGAGAAGCCTGCATGCTGCAACTAGAGAGAAGCCCGCGTGCCACAACAAAGACCCCACCCAGCCAAAATAATAAATAAAATAAATAAATTTTTAAAAAAATTTTTAAAAATGGATAACCAACAAGGACCTACTGTATAGCACAGGGAACTACATTCAATATCTTGTAATAACCTATATGGAAAATAATATAAAAAAGAATATATATATATATATATATATATATATATATATATATATATATATATATATATTCTTTGCTGTATACCTGAAACTAACACAACACTGTAAATCAACTATATTTCAAGAAAAAAGAAATAAAAATGAAAAAACAACAACAAAAAACACAATAAGCCCAGACATGGTCATTGATAACATTCTGATAAATGTGTGCTATAAATAATCACATATATATTTTATATATTTATATATTATGTATATGATATAAAACTTTTGCTTTGATCTGTCACTTTTATGCTTCAAAATTAAATTTTTAAAGTTGTTTTAAAATATTCTATAAGGCTTATTATAATGTATCTGCCCAATTCCCTCTTAGACATTTGTTATTTCAATTTTTAAGCACTATATCTGCTATTAAAATCAAACATTTGTCCATGTCTATGATCACTTCTCTGATAGATTACTAGATAAAGATGTACTGGGTCAAATGTTAGAATATTTAACTCCTCTGATTTACATTGCCAAAGACATTTCTTGAGAGGTGGAATCAATTCACACTTCTATCAGCAAGAAGTAAGTGAGGCTATTTCTCTATAAAATCTCCAGCTATTTATCAGATGCTAGTTAAATATGTAAGAAATGGCATATTGTTGTTTTCATTTGTATTGGTATGAAGTTTATTATGTATTTCATAGGTTGATTGACCATTTTTATTACTCATTTAGAAACTTTTCCATTAATAGCTTTTCCTTATTTTACTATTGGCAAAATTTTTATTAAATTTTATAGTGCTTCAAATTAGGGCATTATTTCTTTGTCATTATTTTTGCATGTTTACATTTTTGTGATTTCTTGTTAATATGACATTTTTTAGAGTTTAACTTTCTACCCAAATATGTTTCTTAAGAATTTCATCATAACTATTATCAGTTAATATTGTTGTTCCCAAATGTGTGTGTGCTTCTCTGTATATCTGTTTTTATAGATGTCATCTTTTTTCACATATAAACTCTTCATCAGGTAAAGCTTTTTTTAATACATAATATGAAAGAATAATATAGCAATCTCTAAGTTTCCCCTAACTTGTAGAATTTTTTAGTATCATTTATTAGATTATCTATCAATATTACCATTGACTATGATAGTTCTCCCCCAGCTTCTTTAAAAATAATAAATATTCTTTATCTTCTGAACAGGCTGAAGTCCTATTTGTTTTGTTCCATTGATCAGTTTGGTTTCATGCATTATGTCCAAATTTTTAAAATCATTTTTACTTGTGTAGTATGTTCTTAGAGCTAATAGGAAAAGAATCTTTAGTCTTATTATTCACAATACTCTCAATATTTCTGTTCAAAAGACTATTTTTATAAGCTTTTATAAATTTCCAAAGATACCATTGAGATTTTGAAGAATTTCCACAAATTAATACATACACGTATAAAATGATGATGTTGGATATTCCCCTGCAGACAGATTCAAGTTTTCTCCATCTATTCCTGTGTTCTTTTGTATCCCTTGGTATGGTCTGAATCACTTTTTGTACATATTCTGCTACTCAGTTTTTGTCAGGATTATTCTTAATTTATATGTCATCAATATTCTGAATATTTTTCATAACTGGAAAATAATTCAATTCATAAGTGAATTCTACATTTCATTGAAATGGTCAGAATTTCAAAAAAGCTATTAAGCATGTCTGATAGCCTAATAATTATTTCTCTTGTTCTCTATTTAAAAAATAATGCCACTTTAGTGAAGGTGTATCCCAAATACTGCATTCAATTTCTGGGGTTTGTCAGTCCCCTGAAACACCCTGATTTTTATATATTGCATGGATATGCCTTATCCCCTTGCCAAGAAAAAAGGATTTTAAAAATATCAGTTTATCAAAGGAATCCTATTTGCACCCAGTGAAATGCCAGGATGTATTTTATTAACCTAAGTATCATTTTAGCTGTTAACTTAAGATTAATCTTATTTATCCTTTTATAAAGAAATCTAGGGAAAATTACTATTTGTGAGGAAGGGCAATTGACGTATAGATTATATCATATTATTCAGTTAAATTATTTCATTTAGTAACCAATGCTCTATCAGCTTGCTCTAATAGATTAATAAATGAGCTGATATTAAAATAGTGCTATATTCTTGGATTTATCTCCCTTAATTATATAGGGTTAATATTTTGACAGTATGATTCTTAAAAAATTTCTGGTGTTTGATTTAACAATTTTACAACTACATAAAATCATTCTAAGAGTATTTTGGTGGTTTTACTTTTGTCATAAAATAAATTATAGATAGATAGACATAAAGATAAATAGAATCTCATATAATTTATATAACATGGTAATACTTACTTCTGTGTTTGAAACTTTCACAAACATTTCAAGCCTAGAGCTTGTTTTGAAGGAACTATTTCTTCGATAACCTATTAAAAATTCCTTTTTAATTTTATATATTGTATTTTTAAAATTTTATTTATTTTTTATTTACTTATTTTTGGCTGTGTTGGGTCTTTGTTGCTGCAGGCGGGCTTTCTCTAGTTGTGGCGAGTGGGGGCTACTCCTTGTTGCGGTGCGCGGGCTTCTCATTGCAGTGGCTTCTCTTGTTGCAGAGCACGGGCTCTAGGTGTGGGCTTCAGTAGTTGCAGCACGTGGGCTCAGTAGTTGTGGCTCACAGGCTTCAGTAGTTGTGGCAGGTGGGCTCAGTAGTTGTGGCTTGCAGGCTCTAGAGCACAGGCTCAGTAGTTGTGGTGCACGGGCTTAGATGCTCCGCGACATGTGGGATTTTCCAGGACTAGGGCTTGAACCCGTGTCCCCTGCACTGGCAGGCGGATTCTTAACCACTGCGCCACCAAGGAAGTCCCTATATATTGTATTTTATTTTTTGACATTAATTGCTAGTTGCCTCCTATAATCTAGTGTCTTTACAAATATCAAAAGTGGAGTTAGAGGATAACTTGAGATCCCCCTACAGGATGAATTGCACATCCACCCTTAAAGAACACTGACATGGTTATCTTAAAGAAAAAAAAAAAATCAGTAATTGCAAGTACCTCACACTGCCTAATATAATGCATTGCACTTTGTAGCCTTTTTTTTTTTTTTTTTCTGAAAAACATTTGCTTTGAATGCTTTTGAGCCTTTGAAATCTTTGAACCTTTAAAAGCTACCTGAAACATTGATTGTGTCTATACCCTTAGAAACTGTGATGTGGCCAACAAAGTGGGTATGTGACCCAGGTAAGTATGGAATCTGTGTCCTTCCTGGTATTTATTTGATTAAAGAAAAAATGCTTTCTCTTTTCACTGGGATTATTTAACTGGAAGGACGGGACTCTAGGGAGGACAGTAGCCGTCTTTTCTGGCATAAGGAGAGAGTTCGTCTACAGAATGAAGCTAAAAAGAGACAGACAATGATGAGAGATAGCTGGAGATTAAAATCTTTGAGATATTTGCTTCACTGCAGCTCCTGGGGTTCCAGTTTCTTCAGTTCATGCTTTGATTCTGTGAATTCCCCCAGTTTCTTCTCAGATACAGTAGCCTATGCATTGTCTATGGTTTAAAACTTGGTCAAGTTGGAAATTAGTTACCTGCAATCCAAGACTCCTAATTTTTGCCATGCATCCTTTAAATGCCCTGTTAATGGACACTTATACAGATTATACAGATGCATAGTAATGTCACTGGTTTATTCTTTGTGAAATAGACTTTCTGCTCATTTTTCAACATTGAGATAATCCTTCATCTCCAAGTTTACTACATCTTGTCCATTCTTCAAGACTACTTCTAGATTTGTAAGAGCATTATCTAGATGTCTAAACAAACCCATTTTTCCAAAGCAGAGTGATGATAATGGAATTTGGTGAAGAGCTGTTAGGACAGTTTAATAAACAGGCCAGCAGGTGAAATTTCTCAAATACCTGCTGTACTCTTCTCCTGGCTGGTCCTCTCCTTCTCTCCTGCTATAACATACATACATTTCTATGAACCTTTCGACTTGCTCCAAATTCTGGAATATGCAATTTTATTGCAAGTTGTTTTTACTTGAATAAAACATTGGACAACTGTATAAATGTTTAATTTAATTGAAACACCTGACTAGTATGTGTAACAGGGAAGCAAAGTCCCTACTGACCTACCTTATAACATCGCAATACATTTATTTCATCATTCTCAGGAATAATGAAATATTGTAACTTGCTCTTAATTTTATGTCTAATTAAAAAAAATTCACGGGCCTTCCTGGTGGCACAGTGGTTAAGAATCTGCCTGCCAATGCAGGGGACACGGGTTCAAGCTCTGGTCCAGGAAGATCCCACATGTGGCGGAGCAACTAAGCCCGTGAGCCACAACTACTGAGCCCATGTGCCACAACTACTGAGCCCACGTGCCACAACTACTGAAGTCTGCGCACCTAGAGCCCATGCTCCGCAACAAGAGAAGCCACCTCAATGAGAAGCCCAGGCACCGCAATGAAGAGTAGCCCCGCTCGCTGCAACTAGAGAAAGCCTGTGTGCAGCAACGAAGACCCAACACAGCCAAAAATAAATAATTAATTTAAAAAAAAATTCACATGGTAAACCTGCCATCTCAACTTTAGCATGTTTCCACCTTCTCATTGCACTAGGTTAGGGAAACCATGAAACACAAGGTCCCTTCTCTTACAAATGACACTCTTTAGTGAAGGTGGCATTTGGGTAGTACACCTACTGCAGGGCTGACAATTGCAGTTGCCTGATCTGCATAGCCCATCCCTTCTTTTAGGGAAGCTAGAAAGAGTCTATTCATCTGTCAGGTCTTAATTTTAAGGTTATTTTCTCTGTAAGTCCTCATGCTGCCATAGACCAGGTTAAAAGTATAGGTTATAGAGTTGAATAGCATATTCTGAATATTCTTATCTCCAATTACCTACTCAATACCATATTAGATTATAAGCTCTATAAGATCAGGGGCCATGTATGATTTGTCTATCTAGGGATTCCTATGTATAAATGCATGTGCTTTATTTCTTTATAAGAAATACCATGGCTAGACTTTTTGATAGGATTAAGCACAGAAACTTATAAGCACAAAAGAAAAAAAAAAGACTATTTTGTTAATACAAATAAATGAAAACGAAATAAATATTTGCATCATGCTGACGATATTCTGAAAAGAACATGACTTTATGCACATTTACATGACATCACACCAATTCCAAAAAAGTATTTGGGTCTATAAGTGGAGTACATACAATATTAATTCTTTTCTAATTAATTTTATGCAAATAGTAATGGAACATTAGGGAATGAGTTGTCTCTCGTTATTTTCACTGCAAATGTTATAAGGGAATCTACAATGCAAATATTCTTTCAGAACTCTGAACTAAGTCCAAATGTTTTCTTTGAGGGTGGGGTAGAGTGAAAATGCAGACAGACTGTAAATACCAAGCAGTGAAAAAAATCTTTCTTGGCACTTCATTATGGAGGCTCGAATGCATGGACCATAAGAAAGGAGAAGGGATTTAAGGGTAAATTCACAGCAGGCAGATTGCTTCTTAATGTCTTTCAATTCATTCGTGTGTGAAACAATATCATACCATAACATGAACCATTAGAAAGGCAGAGAATGGAGCATGTGATAAATAAATTTCTGTGCCAGGCCAAGAAACTTGTGTGTGTATGTGTGTGAGTGAGTGTGTGTGTGTTTGTATGTGTGTGTATGCATACAATGTGTGGAATCTAGAAATCTATCTGTTTTCTGTTCTATATATGCTAGATATATTTAGAACCACAAAAAATCTGAGGAAGGTGTTTCTGGTGTTTAAAGGATGATGTCATTTCAAAGAGCTATTTTAGGAACACAAAGTAAGGAACCTATCTCTAATCTCACATGTTGTCAAATATATCTGAGCAGAACAATCTGACAAACATATTTGTCTGTGTTTGTTTTCCAATTATTAGTCTCTGGACATTTAAATATTGAAGAAAGTCAGCTTACAAAGACAATTCAGAGAACTGTCAGTTTTGGCAAACACAAACAATTTAGTAATTCAGTGTCAGTAACTAGGCAATACTTCAAGACTCTAACCTCATACTGACCCATGTACTTATCTCAAGGGGCTTTGGATGTTATAATCTTGCTTAAGACAATTATCTTTGACCCTGTAGTACCACCTATTTCATGGGACTCTGTTTCTAAATTTCTCAGTCTCTGGACTTATGGCTCGTCTCTTATGCCACTATGTCACATCCAGCTTCCATTTTTTCATTTTCAGCACATTCTCTTTTACATTGTATGAACCAAAGCATCATCATTTCCTAGCTGTGTGAACTTAACTCTTAAGCCTTCTAAACCTCAATTTTTCCATCTGTAAATTTGGTGCTGTGCAAATTACTCCCCCTAAAAAATTCCGATAAAAACACGTAGAAAATCTCAGGTCATGAATGAATGGTAAATTTGAATAATTTGCTCTCTTCTCTACTGGATTCATGGAGTGTTGTAACAACACTACCTTGACAAACCCCTGTTTCCTTTTAGTTAATAACCACCCTTCACCCCAGATTCTACCATGTCCCACGTGGGATGTGGTGGAGATGGACGAGGGGGCAAAAGCAAGAGCAGACATACACCACAGACTCAAAATTCTATTAAAAAAATAAATAACCACAGAGTGAATCCAGACAATGTAGAAAAGAAGGTCATGATAAAGATACATAAATAAAAAACAAAGGAGATGATCAACTAAACTTAAAACTCATTCTTTAAAAAGACTAAATAAATAGAAAAGCCCCTGTTAAATTTATGAAGGCTGAAAGAGAGCAAGAGTGAACTGAACATTACAAATAAAAAAGGACCCTAAATGCATGGGGGATCTTTGTAACTCACAGAAGATTTCTGAACACAACTTTTCGTTAATCATTTTCAAAAAGCATTTTTTTCTAAAATTAAGAAAAAAATTTTATGAATACTGACTCAAAAAAAATTTTTTTAATCTCAGTATATTCTTAATTACTAAAGAAAAGTGATAGGTAAAAATAATTCTCTCAGAAAACCCAACTAATAACACTAAATCCAAATTGTTTGATAAGTAATAAACCCTAGCAAAACAATCTAAAGCCTCTACTACCCTATTTTTTCCAGATTACTATTAACAGCTACAACTGAAAACCCAGCTATAGAAATGCAGGCATTAGTCAATTGTTTTTGGGGGGTGATGATTTACATGTACAAAAAAAGTATTCAGCTTAATTCATTTACATTAACTGGTTGACAATGACTCTTGCGTGAAATCCAGGCTTATTCATACCAAATCAACAAAAATCAAACCTCCTCTATTCCAGAGAAAGTTGAGTGAAGCATTATTTCAACTGTCATAGTAATTACATTTAAATACATCATTAAGAGAAGAGAAAGTAAGGAGATGGTATTATCCCCAAGAAAATGGAATAAGTGTTATTGTAAAACGTATACAAAGGAATGTAGGAAACAGAGGAAGACTATGAGAGACACTAAATGGAGATGAATTTAAAGAAAATGTTCAGAGAGGAGTTTTGTTTGACTCTTAAGAGATAAGTAGGAATTTACAAGTTAGGGAAAAGAAAAGCTTTGGAGAAAATGTTTAGACAGAGAAATGGACGATGTTGAAGGTAAGAAGCATGAAAAAGTATGGTGTTTGAGGGGTGAGTGGAACACACGTACCTTAAATGTTGCTTCCGATAGCTCCTTAATTATCACATACTTGCTATATGTGTCCCCTGCTAAATTCACGTGTTGAAGTCCTAGTCCCTCCTAGGACTGTACTTTGGCATAAGGTCTTTAGGAGAGAATTAAGGTTACAAAGCAGCAGTGTCCAACCTTTTTGGCACTGGGGACCGGTTTTGTGGAAGACAATTTTTCTATGGAAGGTGGGGGGGGGGGATGGTTCAGGCGGTAACATGAGTAATGGGGAGCGGCAGATGCAGCTTCGCTCGCTCACCCATCTCTCACCTCCTGCTGTGCACCGGGGTTCTTAACAGGCCCGACCACAGACCGGTACCAGTCTGCGGCCTGGGGGTTGGGGACCCCTGTTATACAGGATCATAGGAGGGAGGCCCTAATCTGGCAGGATTAGTGCCTCTGTAAGAGGAAAAGAAACCAGACCTCCCTCTTGTTCCACAGTGTGAAGGCACCATGAGTAGGTGGCCACTTGCAAGCCCAGAGGAGGTGGCAGACTGACACCTACATTGACGGCATCTTGGACTTCCAGGCTTCCAGAACTGTGAGAAATAAATTTCTGTTATTTAAGCCACCCAACCTCTGGTGTTTTGTTATGGCACCTTGAGCAGATTAATACACCTATGCAAACTGTACTAGATGAAGAGATACGGGAGAAATAATTCAAACGACCCTACGTTCAGGTGAATCAGAAAAGGAGAGGCATCAGGTGGAAAGAGATGGGAGATGTTGACAGGGCCCACAGAATACTAAATCTGGGAGGATTCTTAAGGATCTCATTTTCAACTGCTTAATTTTACACTGAAAGAAACAAAGACCCGGCTTTGCCCAAGGTTATACCTAAAGCTAGTGAGAGGTGTGGAAGGGACTTTGATTTTCCTTGTATATGCAAGGGCTCCTTCCTCTGGAGAAGATCTAGCAGTGTGGTAGCATTTTTGCTGAGAATAATTCCACTTTCCTCTATACTCACATAAATTTCTTTCCTAATTCACTCTTCCTGATGCAGCCTGATGCTTCCCTTGAAGCAGTTGATTAATTACTAAGAACCATCAAACTCTGCAGTGACATCCCCTAGGCAAAGGCTGCTTTTCTTCCTAAAATGTCAATCTCCATGAAGGTCTGAGACACCCCATGTTTTCTGACATTCTCGGCTGGTGGGGCCCCTCTGCCTGGGGCTGATTCAGTGCAGAGAGGGTCTACTTTAACAAACAAGATGCTGATTCCCCACCAGCAGGCCTGCTGTTGCTGTTGTTTCCAATTCTCCAAAGGCAAGATCCTCCATATGCTCACCTACCACTGCCTCAGCACAGGATAAAATGGATGAACAAGTGAATGGGAAAAGCAGGAGCCAGTGGAGTTAAAGAACAGAGCTGACATTAAGCCTAGTCAGGCAAAAGGGAGAGACAAGTACTAAATCATAAAGGAATGGAAAACCTGGGCCAAGGCTACCACCCTAAGGATGGAGTTTCTGTTTCCACTGTTTCCCCCAAGCAATGCCAAAAGTAGTCAGAAAACACAGCCTTGCAATCAAATCTGAATATCACTTTATGATCCTCAAACTCATAAAGATTGAAACTAGTAATAATGACATCATCGGATAATGAGAAGTATATAAGAAGATGCATTTAATCCACATATTTATGAATACATCCAATTTTGCCCCCTTGGATGTTGCACCATTTGAAAAGATTCATGAAGGACCTTAAAAAACGGCTACATGTTTTGTATAATAATTAAAAAATAACATTAGGGATCTGGACATAAAAGAAAAAAAACAAAGAAAATGAAGATCTATGTATAATATGACAGTCATGAAAATGTGCTGCTTATATATCCTGCTGTGGATATGAAGATTCCAGCTTTTACCCTCCTGTAGTCTCCACCAAGTTTGCACCACTTCATGTGGGCTGCTCTAAGCCAATGATATATCGAGTATGGTGGGATTATTAAGGAGTTATCTGGTGAGATGAGCTCCTTCACTGACTGATTTTAGCTTGAGGGCTCCCCTGTGACCTGGCTGAAACTTTCTTTGAACGTTGCTGCAGTCTGAGATTTTTCCTGACATAATTAACCTTCCTTCTGTCTCTCATTTCACAGGAGTCAGATCTGCATTTTATTGTGAAGATTCTACCTTCTCCTACTCCCTCCCCCAATAAATCTTTTGCTGGTCTAATCCTGTCTTGTTGTCTATTTCTTGGGAACCCAAACTAATGCATGTAAGAATATTCAAGAGCGGCTCAAGGAACCTAATCAAACTTAAATGCTTTTGCAGAGCAAAGGAGGCCATAAACAAAATGAAAAGACAACCTATTGAATGGGAGAAAATATTTGAAAATGATGCGACCAAGGGTTTAATATCCAAAATATATAAACAGCTCATATAACTCAAAAACAAAAAACAAACAACCCAATCAAAAAATCCGCAGAAGACCTAAGTAGACATTTTCCCAAAGAAGACATACAAATGGCCAACAGGCACATGAAAAGATACTCAACATTGTTAATTATTAGAGAAATGCAAATCAAAACTACAACAAGGTATCACTTCACACCCATCAGAATGACTATCATCAAAATGTCTACAAATAATAAATACTGGAGATGGTGTGGAGAAAAGAAACCCTCTTACACCATTGGTGGGGATGTAAATTGGTGTAGCTACTATGAAAACAGTATGGAGGTTCCTTAAAAAACTAAAAATAGAGCTACCATATGATCCAGCAATCCCACTCTTGGGTATATATGCTGGCCAGTGGGACAGATTGGGAATCAAGAAGTGACGATTTCAGACAAGCATAGGCCCAGGAAGCAGGTACGCAGGCTAATGTGATGGAGAAACTGTGAGAGGGCTGGGGGTGTAAGGAGTAGCCAGGCTCACAGAGGCAGCGAGAGCAGAGGCCCTGGGCAGGAAACAGCACAGAAACGCCAGGGCGGCTGGGACACAGTGGAAGAGAAGGAAGCGAGAAGTGTTTGTAGCTGCTGGTGAGGGCCAGATCCTACAGGCGCTTGGAGATCAGGGCAAAGGTATTATTATAAAAGCGACGAGGAAACAGAGAAGCAACCGAGCCCAGTTATCTTTTTAAAAGCTCGGAGACCTTTCTGGCTGCTGTGCGGGAACAGACTAGGAACAGACAGGTCCGGGAGGGATGGCCTTTGGGAACAGGGAGACCTCTTGGGAGGCTGCTGCGATCATGCAGGGACAGACGGAGCTGCCTGGACCAGGGAGGGGATGAAAGAAGTGAAGGGAGCAGAGGACGCGGTGACAACTGAATGTGGGGGAGGGAGAGAAGTGCAGGTCCAGACGACGTGCAGGTTTGTGGCCTCAGAACCGCGATGAGAAAGCCCCAGGGAGAAACGGGTTTGGCCAAGATGATATAATCCCACCTGGTTAACAATGTGGCCCCTCCGCCTTTACCCTGGGCGCGCTGTGTGTAGTTTCCCAGTTGGCTTTTGTCACTTAATTTCCACACTGCTCCAAGGTCCTCATGATCGCTGCTCATGCTTAGGGCATAAGAATGTGCAGTAGGTCTGCGCTCCCGTTTACATAACCACCTGCCCCTGCCCGGTGACTGAGCCTGTTTCTAATCCTGACAGTAACCAGGACCGTGGCCCTTCCCGAGACTTCCTGGCAGCTTGGCGTGGAGCCCCTGAGCAGCCCCATGGTGGGGAGAAAGCACTTCGGAGTTTGGAGGCTTTTTTAATCTTAGAACTCTTTCATAGTTTAACTGTGTGTGTTGTATTTGGTTACATAAATAATATGTAAAAGATTCAGACAATGCAGAACAGAACATGAAGTCCCCTTCACCATGACCTCCCCTGCCCAGCTCCTGGCGCCTCCCTGCAAGTAACTATCATCAACAAACAGGCGGCTTCCTTCCAGACCCCTTTCAAGGCCTTTACACTCTTACACTCATTCTTTATGTATGTTGGACCTTATTATACATCTGTTCTGCAGCTTCCATTTTTTACCAAACAATATACCTTGTTAGAGATCTAGCTACCATGTTCTTTTTTTTAACAGCTGCATAGTTTTTATAATGTGGTATTATATTTCATTGAATATTTTATTTTATTTTATTTACTCACGTTTTCTGAGGATTGGGCTGCTTACTAATTTTCACAATGCTGCTGTGAATGTCGCTAGACAAATTCGGGCTCACATGCAAGGATTTCTGTAGAACAGATTCCTGGAAATAGAATTGCTGGATCAATGGGTATGTGCACTTAAAATTTTGTTAGTTACTTCCAAATTAACTTCCCCAAAGCTGTCTTTTTCTTTTTCTTAAAAAAAAAAGCTCCTTTGGTTACAAAAATTGTCTTGCAAAAAATATAAAGAATACAGACAAGACCAGAAAATACTCATAATTCCATCACCCAGGAATGACAGTTATTAACATACAATCTATTTGAGTCTTTTTACTGTGCATATATGTACATATGAATTTTAATGAAAACGTGGTCATAATGTATAGTCTTTTTAGAAACCTGCTTTTTGCAGTTAACTATATCTCACAAAGATCTTTTCAAGTCATTAAAGAGTCTTCTGTGGTGACATTCTAGGTCTTAATGTGGTTTAGGGACAAGAGGAAGAAAGCTTACGTGGAAGGAGGGAAACTAAAATGAATTTCTTTTAAAGACTGTGCTAAACAGTTGATAACCCATGTGTAGGATATGTTCACCTGAACTGTTTATGTAGAAGAATTATTCTACAACCCTGGTTCTTGAATGTATTTGAGTACCTGATAAAGTCATCTTATTCCCAGCAATGTGTATGATCACACAATTTACATATAATTTCAGGGGTTCATGTCCCTTCTTCCCCCACCGGAAAAAATTCATCGTCTACAGCATCGTTTTAAATGGTTGCGTTGAATGCCTCAGGGTGGCTGGAGCACAGCTCATGTAACCCCTAGGGCGTTAAGAATACGGACTCGAGTCAGACACACCCCGTCAAATCCTGGCTCGACTGCATGCTCTTCAGCCCCTCTGCCTGTTCCCTCACTTGTAAAATCCAGACAATGACAGGTGGGTTATAGGGTGGTCGGGAGTTTAAAGCGTTCACGTGCATAAAATGTTTAAAACAGGGTCTGGCACACGGTAAGTGCTAATTAAACGTCAGCTCTTATTATTTCCAGTGTTTGGCTTTTGTAACATTTCTAACTCTATCTTTGCACACTTCTGTGATGACTTCCCGGGGATAAATTCCTAGATGTCGAATAACTGCGTGGAAGCATTAGCGTTATTTATAAGATTTTGGATACATAATGCAAAACTCCTCTATAAAGATTCCGATTCAATCATTATCTAGGACTGAGTTTCCAGTGGTGATCAGATGGAGGAAAATCCACGCCTTGGTGGAGTTTACATCAGAAAAGGGGTAGAGTGTAAACAAAATAACGAAGTGACCTATTAGAAGGTGACAAGTGCTGTGGAGAGAAATGAAGCAGGGCCGGGAGTGGGAGGGCTGGGACGGGGTGGCGGTTGCGGTTCTGAAGGGACCTGAAGGAGGGAGGGAAACGGGAGGACCATGTTCCAGGCCGAGGGGACAGGTACAAAGGGCTTGGGGGCAGGAACGTGCAGGGAGTGCCTGAGGGGGATCCAGGAGGAGAGGAGGACAGAGCCAGAAGGGGGCAGGGACACTTCACGGAGGGCCCGCAGGCTGAATCAAACTACACTTTGGGAGCAGTTTTAATTCTGTCCAACGATCAGTCTAGGAAGGATGAAGTAGGTGTTCAAGGGGACAATTGGAATGAACTGAAATGATGTCTTCCTTGTTTCAGTCTATGCTTAAGGGCACTAAAAGGAAAAGACAGCTCTCAACGTTTCCCCAAGAAAATCAGAGGTTCCTTGTTTTCTGAGTAAAACATGTGAATGTCTCACATACTCAAGTCCAGTCGTTTTTTTTTTTTCTTCCTAGAACAGTAAGAACCAGAACAAAATGAAAAGACACAAGCTTGTCTTGTTTGTTCCTGGGCCGTGTTCCCGGGACAGGCTGTTTGCCAGGTGTGTGATCCTGAGATGATGTTTATCAAGGGAACTTAGGTCTACAAGTCTGAGATGACATTGCCCGGGGTCGAGGGTCCCTGAACCCCACGCCTCACCCCCTCCTGTCTTCCCTGCACCCCGCGGCCACAAAGCATCAGCCCCAGAGACGCATGCAGGGGGCAGAAAGGCCAGTTCAGAGGTTGCAGTTCAGGGCAAAGAAGTAGCAAACCACAAGTTCATCTTGGGGACACCATGGCGGAGATAAGTGACCTGGAATTTCTACCCACTTCCTCCAACTGCAGAACCTCTGCTTCAAATAAACCAGGGAGTTGTGGGGGCTTGGGAAGGACCAGACTTTGAGCTGAAATGGTTAGAAATGAGGGGAGACGAATGGGTGTGGAAGTGAGGCTGGTGGGTGCGGGTGTTGCCATATGGGGTCAAAGCTGAGCCCTGACAGGACGCTTGCTCCTCCTGTGTGGGTGTCATCTACACCCTTACAGGCGCTCCTGTCGGTGACTCGGCTGGTCGACGATATGTCATTGATCGCCTACTGTGTACACTAGGCACAGGGCCGGTGCCACAGGAGAGGTTATAAAGAATCGTACCCGGAGGAGCTGCCAGTTCCCGCCGGGGAGGGAGGGACACTTTGCTCCACTTGCTGGCTAAGTGCCCCGCAAGCCTTGCCTGCTCCAAGTTAACACCAATCAGCTGGATGTTTCTTTGTCTCCACTCTCTCCCTTCCTTCCCTCCCTTCTTTCCGTTTTGCAGATGGTACAGTTTTGTCATTATGAGGTGGGGTTAGACATAACAGATAACTTCTCCTGATAACGGTACCTCAGTTTAATTTTTTAGCCAACTTCAAGCAAGTTTAAATGCTCATTGAAAAGGTAAAACTATGTAAAAACATCCAAAGAAGAAGGGCAAATCTTCACCGCTTTTACTTCCTGCTCTTCCTCTCCCGAGATACCCACTGATAACATATCAATATTTACTTTCCAGATAAGGCTGTTTTTTTCCTTGCACACACCTGTTTCCAGATACAGTTTTTATACAGAGAGTATAAACTCCTGTTTAATACACTTTTGTGTTTCCAGCTTCAGGAACATGATAGACACTGAAAATATTTGTTGAACAAATGAATTAAGAATTTCTGAGATTTGTCTTTCTCGTTTAAAAATGCACCATGGACAGCCTTCCATGTCTCCAGCTCGTTCTTTCTATGGCTGCCCAGTATTCTATGGAATGTCTGCACGGTTGTTCAACCACAACCCTATTGTCAGACATGAGCTTCCCCCTGCTTTCAGTATTGAAGCCCTTGCGCCTACCTCCTCCCACACTCACGTGAGTATTTCTCTAAGCAACTGTGGTAAACAGAATAATGGCTTCCCAAAGATGCTCACATCCTAGCCCTCAGAACATGTGAATTTGTTTCCTTCCATGGCAAAAGGACTTGCAGGTGTGATTAAGCTGAGGCTCTTGAAATGGAGAAAGTCTTCTGGATTATCAGGTGTGTCCAATATAAGGCACCTTATAAGAAGGAGGCAGGAGATTCACAGTCAGGTGAGGAGATGTCCGGAGGAAGCCGGGGGAAAGCAGGAGCTGTGCTGACAGAGCAGAGGTTGGGGTGACGCCATTGCTGGGAGGTGCTATAAGCCAAAGAACGCGGACAGCCTCCAGAAGCTGGAAAAGGCAAAGAAATGGACTCTCCTCTAGAGCCTCCAGAAGGAATGCAGCCCTGCCGGCCCATTTTGGACTTCTGACCTCCAGAACTGTAAGATAATCAATTTTGGGTTTTTTTCCAATTTTTTTTATAGTGATAAAAATTTTATAGTGATAAAATTTACTGTCTTAACCATTTTTAAGTATACCGTTCAGTGGCATTAAATACATGCATAATGTTTCATCAACACCATCCATCTCCATAACTCTTTTCATCTTGTAAAACAGAAATTCTAGACCTATTAAACAATAACTCGCTATTGCCCCCTCCCCTCTGCCCCGGCAACCAACCTTCTACTTTCTGTCTCTATGATTTGGACTACTCTAAATGTCTCATATAGTGGAATCATATGGTATTCGTCTTTTCGTGGCTGGCATATTTCACTTAGTGTAATGTTCTCAAGATTCATCCATGTTGTAGCATATGTCAGAATTTCGTTCTTTTTTTAAGGCTGAATAATACTCTATTGTATGGTGGTAGATTTCTAGACAGAACTGAGACAGGCATTCTTAGCTGAGAGGCCAAGAGATGGCTAAAACAGCATTAGAACATCAAGGTAGCTGATTCCAAGCAGAAAAACCTTCTGACAATGTAACAACGTATTTGAATCTGCTGACGATGTAATTAAGATTATCCATAGGTGGTGGTGGGGGAGTTCCCTTGACAATTATATCAAACCTGTGACGTTTAAATTCAACAAAAGGGCTACATAACAGATTTCAGAAAGAAATAAAGTCTGCTTTAGTTTTGTTCTTCTGTTTTTTTAAAATATAAATGGGTTAAGTCAAAGCTGATTTGAGTAGATGTAGAATACTAATGTGTGTATATCTGGGACTAAACTAGCCATTGGAGACACAAACAGGCATGAGAAATTCTGTACTCTTGATGATCAAAAACTGGTGTGTAAAATCCTAGAGAAGCTTCAGAGTAGAGCTTTAGGTCTTACATTTAGGCCCTGATCCATTTTGAGTTAATGTTTGCACTTGCTATTAGGTAAGGGTCCAGCTTCATTCTTTTGCATGTGGATATCCAGTTTTCCCAGCAACATTTTTTTAAAAGACTGTTGTTCCCCCATTGAATGGTCTTGACACCATTATCAAAAATCACTTGACCATATATATGAAGGTTTATTCTAGGCTCTCATTTAATTTGTCTATATCTATATATATATCTATATATCTATATATCTATCTATATAGATATATATATCTGTCTTTATGCTAGTACAACACTGTTTTGATTATTGTAGCTTTGTAGTAAGTTTTGAAATCAGGAAGTGTGAGTCCCCCAGCTTTGTTCTCCTTTTTCAAGATTATTTTGGCTATATGGGGATCCTTGAGATTTCATATGAATTTTAGAATGGGATTTTCGACTTCAGAATCCCAATGATGTTTTTTTTAAAGATAGAGATTGCAGTGAATCTGTAGATAACATTTGGCAGTATTGACATCTTGAAGATATGAAGTGTTCCAATCCATGAACATAGGATGTTTCCATTTATTTATGTCTCCTTTAATTTCTTTCAGCAATGTTTGTAGTTTTCACTATACAAGTCTTTCACCTCCTTGGTTAAGTTAATTCTAGGTATTTTATTTTTGATTCTAATGTAAATAGAATTTCCATCATTTCCTTTTCAGATTGTTCATTGTTAGTGTATAAAAATGCAACTGGTTTTTGTGTGTTAACTTTTCACCTCCTATCTAGCTGAATTCATTTATTAGCTCTGACTGTTTTGGTTTTGGGTTGTGGAGTCTTTAGGGTTTTCTACATGGAAGATTATATCATCTGCAGAGATAATTTTACTTCTTCTTTTCCAATTTTGATGCCCTGTGTTTCTTTTTCTGATTAGAACTTCCACTACTGTGTTGATTACAATTGGAAAAAGTGGGCAACCTTGTCTTGTTCCTGATCTTGAAGGAAAAGCTTTCAGTATTTCACCATTGAGCATAATGTTTGCTGTGGGTTTTTCCACACATATGGCTTTTATTATGTTGAGGTACTTTTCTTCTTTTCCTAGTTTTTGTTTGTTTGTTTATGAAGAGGCATTGAATTTTGTCAAATGCTTCTTCATGAGCGATTGATGATTGTGTTCATGTTTTCCATATTGTGTTAATGCAGTGTATTTCAGTTGATCAATTTTATGTTGAACCATCCTTGCATTTCAGGAATAAATCCCACTTAGGGTGTATCCTTTTAATATGCTGCTGAATTCAGTTTTCTAGTATTTTGTTAAGGATTTTCCCATAAATGTTCATAAGGGAAATTGGTCTGGTGGTTTTTTGTTTTGAGTTTTCTTCTTTGTTTTTGCTTGCAGTGTCTCTGACTTCAGTATCAGAGTAATGTTGGCCTCATAGAATGACTTAGGAAGTGCTCCCTCCTCCTCAATTATTTGGAAAACTTATTTAAATATTTGGTAGAATTCACCAGTGAAGCCATCAGATCTGGAGCTTTTCTTTGTTGGAAGATTTTTGATTACTGACTTAGTCTCCTTACTAGTTATAGATCTATTCAGATTTTCTATTTCTTCCTGATTTAGTCTTGGTAAGTTTTTGTGTTTGTAGGAGTTTGTCCGTTTCATGTAGGTCGTCCTATTTGTTGGCATACAATTGTTCATAGTATAATTATTCTCTTGATTTCTGTAGGATTGATAGTAATGTCCCCACTTTCATTTTAGTAATTTGAGTCTTTTTTTTTCAGTCCATCTAACTAAAGTTTTTGTCAATTTTGTTGATCTTTTCAAAGAATCAGGTTTTAATCTCATTATTTTTGTCTATTTTTCTATTCTCTAATTTTTAATTCCTTCTTTTAGCTTTGGGTTTCATTTGTTCTGTTTCAAGTTTCTTAAGTTGTAAATTAGTTTCTTGATTTGAGATCTGGTTTTTTAATGTGTTTGTAGCTATACATTTTCCCCTTGGGACTGCTTTTGCTGCATTATAGCTTTGGTATGTTGTTTTTGTTTTCATTCAGACTTATGAGTTTCTAATTTACCTTGTGATATCTTCTTTGATCTATTGGTTGTTTAAGAGTGTGTTGTTAAATTTCAGCATTTGTGAATTTTCCAGTTTTTCTTCTGTTACTGATTTCTAACTTTATTCCACTGTGGTTAGAGAAAATACTTTGCATGATAATTATCTTTGTGGCCTAATGTATGGTCTAACCTGGAACATATCCCTGTGCACGTGAGAAGAATGTGTAGGCTATTGCTGGTGGGTAGAGTGTGCTATGTCCATTATATATAGTTGGTTTATTGTATCTATTTCCTTACTTCTGTCAGCTTGCTCTATCCATTATTTTTCTCTTCAATTCTGTCAGGTTTTGCTTCATTTATTTTGATTGTCTGTTACTAGAAATGTAAATGTAACTGTTACAGCAAGAAGATATGTCAAAGTTCTATTAATATATAATGTCCTACTTTGTCTCTTGTAAACTTTTTTGATTTAAAGTATTTTTTCTGATGTTAGTATAACAACACCTGCTGTCTTTTGGTTACTATTTGCATGGAATATCTCTTCTCTGTTCTTTCACTTTCAATCTATTAGTGTATTTTGATCTAAAGTGAGCCTCTTGTGGAGAGAACAGCATATAGTTAGATCATATGTTTTCATCCATTTTGACAATCTTTTGATTGGAGAGTTTAATTCATTTACATTTAAGAATGATTACTGGTAAGGAGGGACTTCTATCATCTTGTTTTCTATATATTTTATAGCTTCGTTTTTCACTTCTTGCATTACTGTCTTCCTTAGTGTTCAGCTGATCAGCTGATTTTCTTTCTTTTTTTTTTTTTGGTACTGAAATGTTTAAATTCCTTTCTCATTCCCTTTTGTTTATATTCTATAAGTTATTTTCTTTGTGGATACCTTGGAGGTTACATTTAGCATACTCTAATTTGAATTTATACCAGCTTAACTTCAACCAGCTCAAGTTCAATATTATACAAGAACTCTGCCCTTTACAGCTCCATGCCCACCCCTTGCTCTTGATATTACAGAATTACACCTTTATACATTGTGTGCCCCAAAATAATATAAAATAATAATTGTTTTAATGCATTAGTCTCTTAAATCACTTAGAATACAAAGTGGAGTTACAAGCCATTGTTACAATAATATTAGCTATTATAATTGCCCATGTATTTATCTGTATTGGGATCTTTGTTTCTTCATATGGCCTCAAGTTACTGTCTAGTGTCATTTTATTTCACCCTACAGGACTCCCTTGAGCATTTCTTGCAAGACATATCTAGTAGTAACAAACTCCCTCTGCTTTTATCTGGCAATATCTTAATTTTTCTCTCACTTTTGAAGGATAGTTTTGCCAGATACAGGACTCTTAGTTAACAGGGTTTGGGTTTTTTTTGTTTTTCTTTTGTTTTTCTTTTTCTTTTTTTTTCTTTTAACAATTTGAGTATATGAGCTCACTGCCTTCTGGCCTCCAAAGTTTCTGATGAGAAACCTGCTAATAATCTTATTGAGGATCCTTTGTATGTATTGAATAGTTTATCTTATGCTGCTTTCAAGATCTCTTATCTTTGGCTTTTGATGGTTTGATTATGTGTCTTGGTGTGGATCTCTTTGAGTTCATTTTACTTGGAGTTTTTTTTCTTTTTTCCTTATTTCTTTTTCTTTCTTTTGTGGGTACCATCTTCACATTCCCTCCACCTCACTCCAAAGTGCCAGTATCTCCTGGAGGGGAGCTTCTACACATGTCTAGTTACCCAGTTTCTGTAGGTGCAGCCAAGGGACATTTCTCAGTCATCTGGCCTGGAGGCTGGGGGGCTTGCATTCCTGGTTCCCTTGGGGCTGTAACAATCAGAAAGAGAGAGTCTGGGCAGACTATCACCCCCAGGGCACTGCACAGATAGCAGAATGAAACACAGCTCCTGTCTTTCTAAGAAACAGGCCTATTTGCTTGTCCAGGAGCTTTGGCTTAAAGGGCAAGTTTCTGGTTTGGCACATTTCAAGGGGCCTATGGAACTGCTCCCAGGGCACAATCTTTGAGTTCCCCCTCTGCCTAGCTGTAACTCACCAATAATATGTATATCCACCATTTCATTGCAAAAGTGCTAACATCTGTAATAGTAGTCAAATAATCATAGTAATTCTCAAAATAAGTTGTATGAAACATATATGTATTGCTTGTTGTTTAACCTAAAACAATTGGAAATATTCACCTAAAAAGTTGAACACCTAAAAAGTTGAAATGGATAAACATCATTGAATGAATATGCTTATTCTGTCAAATATTACTGAGAGTCCTAAAATAATACACGTCTCGAATCACTAAAAGGGGGAATTTGATATACATTGATAATGGAACATTTTCTTAAAACATTCAGCCAATAATTTAATCAAAACATGTGTTAATTATTTTATATATGTCAGGGCATTTTCTAGGATTAGTAGTCCATGAAACATACTTTAGTAAACAATGTTAAAGTAACATTTTATAAGTGCACACACATTCTTTTTATGCCTGCTGAGTATATGAGTATTATGGTAATAAAACTTACTTTTTCATGCATAGATAGGAACTTGTACATCAACTTAAAAGCTACATCCTTATCCTCATAGCATGTTTTCCCCTCCCCAGGATCCAACAAAGATCCTTGCATACAGTAAGAGCTCAGTAAATATTTCCTTCCATGGGATGACCCAATTCTATTCCTAATCATGTCTGATTTGCTGTAAAATCAGCATTAAAAAATAATAAAATGATTCAGGAGACACAGCATTCTTAAGAAATGTGTTTCTCCTTCCAACTCTTCATGTAGTTTCTTATATATCTGATAAATGGTAAAAGTGGAGACCGCGAAACTGCAAGGAAATGAGTCTTCTCACGGCATTGCTGATATTGCATAATAATCTCAGGAAAGATTTAAATAAATATATGATTGAAATAAGCCCTATGATTTAAATATGTATATCAGAAAAGACGCATAACATGCCATAAAATATTTGCATCATAAATCAGAATTTATGGTGATTTGAGTGGTAACTCAGTGAAAACAAGAATGTGCTAAAGTGCTATTCTATAAATGCAGCCTCGCATTGACTTATGCCTTTTCATTCTGGCTTCCTTTCTTTATATATCTATAATTTATACTGTTTATATAAATGAACTGAGATACATTCTAGTAAGCACGAATCAACATTGCTCCTACTACCCAGATCACTGTACCTTTTAACCCATTGCAAACTTTAATATGTAAAAACAAACCTAACAGAACCAAACGTGTTCCTCTTTAAAGGATTTAATTATTTCAGCAATATGGTATTTATTTGTCCCAGTAACCGTTAAGAGATAATAGATATTTCTTGCTCATATAGCATGAACAACACTGAACAAATGACATTTAGAAAATAATTAACATCATTTCTACAGTTAATATCTTTTCACATATCATGAGGGTCATGCCTCTTGATCTGCCCTCATGATGTGTGGCATCATTATTTTATAACAGATGTACCATTGCTTCACAACTGTTTTCTGTTATCCCACTTTTGCAGTTCATATTATGCATATCACAAATGCAGAGGCATGAGACAGGGTTACAGAAACAGCTACTTATGACAGTCTACCATGGAGGTAGATCCAAGAATGCTGTTATGACCAGGAATCAGATTAATTTACCCATCATGCTTGATAAATACTTTAAAACAAACAATATCACCAAAAAAAATAGTCATTTCCATTGGTCCCTCTATGTTGACACTAACACCACCTTTTTTTGACTGTCGCTTTATATCATGGCTTCACTTTATATCAAGTCCCCCAAATGTGTTGTTCTTATTCAAAGTTCAGTTGGATATTCTAGGTTCTTTGTATTTCCATATGCATTTTAGAATCAGTTGTTCATTTTCTTCAAAAAACATTGTTGAGATTTTGATTAAGACCGTGTTGACTGCTTAATGAATTAAGGACGGTTGACATAAATATTGAGTCTTCTGATCTGTGAACATGGTATATCTCTGCATTAATTGTTTTTTTCTCTCTAAAAATGCTTTGTAGTTTTCAATATAGTTGAATTGCACGTGGTTTGTCAGTTTTATTGCTAAATGTTTCATATATTTGACATAATTGCAAAGGTTATTTTTATTTTACATTTCTGATATTTCTTTACCAGTATAAGGATATACAATTGATTTCTGTATATTTCTCTTTTGTATCATAATGTTGCTAAATTCACTTATTCGTCCCAGAACTTGCTTTTAGCGATTCCTTAGGAATTTCTTTTTACAAGATTATGCTTTCTGCTAATAAAACAGTTATATTTTTTACATTATAGTCTTGATAATTTTTATTTCTTTTTTCATATCGTATTTCACTGACTAGAATCTGAGTACAGTGTCGAAAAGAATTGGTGAGAGTTCAATCTTGTTTCATTGCTGATCTTAGGAGCAAAGCATTCAGTCCTTAACTACTAAGGTATGATGTTGTTATCTGTAGGTAGTTTTCAGAAGGTACTTTTTATTTTCTTTTAGTATTTGATTTAGGGTTTGTAATATAGTTATTTAAATGATTAGAGTCTACTTTTTAGTCAAAGTATACCACTTCATAGCCAGTACAAAGACCTTATAAGAATATATCTATTTCTCTGCAGCCCCTTGCCAAGTTTTGTGCTATGTATCATATATGTCATTATATGTTAACACACCACAATGTGGTGTTACTAGTTTTCCTTTGTAGAGTTAATTATCTTTTACATAAATTTAAATAGTCTTAGCATTTACCCATTTTGGTTACCATTTCTATGTTCTTTATTCATTAGCTTGTATCCAGATTTCCATCTGATATGTTCTCCTACTTGTAGGATTTACTTTATCTTTTGTTGTAGTGCAGATCTGCTTGTAATAAATTCTTTTAATTTTTATAGGTCTGAAATATTTTATCTTCATTTAAAAAATTTTTTTCTCTGGCTATAGAATTCTAGGCTGGCAGGTGGTGTTTATGTGTGGGTTTTCCTTCAGCACTTTAAATGTGTTGCTTCTTCCATCCCTTTCTTTTTTATTCTTGCATTGTTCCTGAAAGTAGTATGCCATTTTTCTTATCTTTGTTCCTCTCTTTTCTGTGGTTGCTTTTATAAGATTTTTTTCTTTACACTGGTGTTAAGCAACATGCTTACAATTTGTTTTCGTGTAGTTTTCTTCATGTCTCTTTGTTCATCGAGTGTCTTTAATCTGTAGTTTTACAGTTTTCATCAGCCATTATTTCTGCAAATATTTTTTTGTTTCCCTTTCCTTTTCTTTAGCAATGCTAACTGCACATATAATAGGCCATTGAGGTTAATTCACAGTTCACTGATGCCCTGTTCATTTTTGTCCATTTTTATTTTTGTGTACCATTTTAGATAATTTCTATTATTATGCCTTCAATTTCAGTAATCCTTTTTCTGCAATGTCTCATCTGCCCTTAAACCATTCCTTGTATTTTCACCTTGGATTTAAAATTTTCATCTTTAGAGGTTTTGTTTGGGTCATTTTATCTTTTATGTTTCCACATACCATTTCAATATTTCTTCTACCTTCATAAACATATGAAATATAGTTCTGTTAGTTGGTTTAATGTCTTTGTCTACTGAATGTATAATCTGTCTTTTTGGGTCAGTTTTAATTGATTAAATTTTCTCCTCTTCACGAGTTACAGTTTCTTGGATATTTTGCATACCTGGAAGTTTTTGTCAGATTCCAGACACTATAAATTTTACCTTTCTGGTATGGTGGATATTTTTAAATTTCTAAAAATATTATTTTCTTTTTATCTGGGATGTAGTTAAGATACATGGAAACAGTTTTATCCTATTAGGAACTGCTTTTAAACTTTATTGAGACTAGAATAGCATTCAATCTAGGATTAATTTTGCCTCATTACTGAGCCAAAACCCTTCTCAGTGTGTTCCCTGATGCATCACACTTATGAGGGATTCCACTCTGCCTTGTAGGAACAGGAGATATTTCCAGCTAGATGTGAGCATCGAGGATTTTTTTTTCTGTAATACTTTCAGGTTATTCTTCCCCTGGCCCTATGCAATTTCTACACGTGCATTTATTGCTCAATTTCCAGTAAGACTTGAAGGAGACGCTCTGCAAATATCCACCATTCTCTCTAAGTGCATCTTTTACTCCTCCAGTGTTCTTTTCTGAAAATTCTAGTCACTCTGGCCTCCCTGGATTTTCTGCTCCATCTGTTCATATCAGGGATTTCTCTAGGTTCTTCCTGGCTTCTCCTTCTCTGACACATGGCCTGGAAGCTCACTTCAGTCTGTAAACTGAGGCCAGTGCAAGGCTCAGTTTGTTTCCTGATTCTCGGGGAACACTACACTATCATTCATTGCCTAAAGGTCAATATACATATTTTAATATGCTTTTATTACTGACTAATGTTTAATATTAAGCACATTCTAGCCCCCAGATATTTTCAGCAGTATTCTGAAATTCCTTTGCATCAGCTATTAAAAGATGATATTGAACAAGTTTCAAAAGAGAATACTTGTTAAAAATACTATTTATTTCCAAACAGCCTATTAAACCATGGGCTATTACTACATATTCATGAGACATTTAACATTATATTTCTACTACAGCATTATAAATTAATCTTTTCAATGATATTGAGGTATAATTGACAAAAATTGTATACATTTAGGATATACAATGTGATGTTTTGATATAGGTACACATTGTGAAATGATCACCATAATCAAGCTAACTATCATATTTATCTCCAACCTTTTGATGTGCAATTGTTTTATATAATATAGTTTTATATAAATTTATGTAATTTTACTGTTTTTTTTTTCAAGGAGGGGAATGGTAAATTGAATTCCTATAACTTTATCTTTTTCAGAAGAGAAGTACATATAGTTTCTACAGAAACAACAAAGGATTGTGATTCAATCTAACAGTAGGATATTATCTAAAAAATATATATAACAATCTATATAAAGACCTGTGCAAGGTGAAGAAATACCAGGAAAAAAATGGCCCAAGGCAATGCCTTATATTTCATAATAACCTAAATAAAAATAAATCAAAATTAGAAAACTTATTAAATAAAATAATAGAAATAGTAAGCCGTGGAAAGAGAGCTGACAAAGTTCAGGAAAGATTAGAAAGAAAAGATGAAAAAAATTGGAAATAAGGGCTAACCTAGAAGCCATGAGTGTATAGATAGCAGAGAATCTCATAAAGAAAATAGGTAATGGAAAGGAGAAAATGAAAACCATAGATGTAAGTGAAGAAAATGATAAAAAGAATTTGAAAAAAAAGGAATAGAGAGGAAAAGCAAAAATAATCAGGCACGTTACATTAGCAAGCACAGAAAAGAAAACCAAAACAATGGAACACACACGGATACACTCAGTGCTATTAAATTCAATAAAAATTTATTGAATTAGTTAATCAATGCACAGAAGTAGATTATATCATACAGAGCAGTAAAGATCTAATATCACTACATAATATGATAATCATTCATAGTCAGTTATACTGTAGTAGTTCACTATTACATCTGTAACAAATTACTACACATTAGTGACTTAAAAATTACAAATGTATTATTGTACAGATCTGTTAGGTCAGGAGTCCAGCACAGGCTGAAATCAAGAGTGTGTTCTTTCTGGAGTTTCTAGGAGATAATGTGTTTCCTGCCCCTTGGACTGTTGGCAGATTTCAGTTTCTTGCAGTTGTGTGACTGATACCCACGTTTTCTTCTTGGCTGTCAGTTAAGAACCATTCTCAGCTTCTAGTGGCCACTGTGTCACTTGACTCATAGCTCTTTTCCTCCCTCTTCAAAGCCAGCAATAGTGGGTCAAGTTCTTCTCAAGTCACATCCCCCTCTGACCCTTCTTCTTTTGTTAAATATCTCTCTGACCACAGCCATGGAAGTTTCTTAACTTTAAATTATTCATTTGATTAAATTTAGCCCATCATGATGATCAAGGATAATCTCCCCATCTCAAGGTCCATACTCTAACTATATTTTCAAAGTCCTTTTCACCAACATAATATATACACAGGTTTTAGGATTTAGGGAATGGATATCTTTGAGAGTCACTTTTCTGCCTACTCCATATACCTATGAAAATTCCATAAATTTCTTCATGATAAGAATTGGATACACTTTACTCAGCAAAACCCACAAAGTTACTTTTCCCTCCAGCACTGAAACAAAAAAAACTTTTTTTTCTTTTTAAAAGAAGGGGTTAGGTGCTAGGTTTCATGAAAAATATACACTCTATGTTTAAAGTGTTAAATCATGGTCATCAGAGTAAGGTGTAAATATTACAAGGGCTCTGGAATCCTGAGAAAAAGAGGAAACAGATCCAGAATCTTCTATCTTAAGTTCTTTCCAGTACATTAACTTGAGTGGCACAAAAGTGAGTGAACAATTCTAATTGTTCTTTTTCTCATTTCCTTCTTCCATTCTTTTTTTACCTGGATTTCTCCTTACTTCCGTCTCTCCCTCTCCTTTTATCAGACATAAGATTAAGTAAATAAGTGAGATGTAGGTATGACACAACTGGATAAAAGTTTGGCAAACTGATATTCATCAAATGTATCCCTGAGGTCCCTAGAGTCACATCCATCTTATATAAGCCAGCAGTATCCTCCCCACTCTAAGCTCCTTTCTGACTGACATTCACTTGAAAGGGCTTGAACAATTATTCTAATTGCTCTAAGTTTGGGAATGTGTAAACCATCAAGGTATATAATTCTGCAACAGTAATATGATTAGCCCTGTTTCACAGGTGAAAATGCAGAGGTTCAGATAAATTTACCAAACAAACTGCGACACTTAACTACTGAATGTCAGGAGTTGGGGATTTTTAATCGGGGCTTTCTAACCACAGCATGCAAAGTCTTTTCGGTAAAGCCTTTGCCAACCTTTACAGGCACACTGGCAAGAACAGAAAAAGCACAGTGTATTCATTTTCTAGGACTGCTATAACAAAGCAGCACAAACTGGTGGTTTAAAACATCAGAAATGTTTTCTCTCACAGTTCTGAAGGCTAGAAGTCTGAAATCAAGGTGTTGGCAGGGTTGATTTTGTGTGTGTGTAAAGTCTCTGTGGGAGAGTAGCTTGCATGTCTCCCTCATAGCTTCCGGTCATGGCCCTTGGCATTCCTTGGCTTGTAAACGCATCACTCCAATCTCTGCCTCCATATTCACATGGCCTTCTGCCCATGTCTCTGTGTCTTCACATGGGCTGAATTCTTATAAGGGCACCAGTTCTATTGGAATAGGGACCCACACTACTCTATAACTTCATCTTAACTTAAATAATTATATCTGCCCCGATTCTATTTACGAACAAGTTCACATTCTGAACTACTGGGAGTGAGGATGTCAACATATCTTTCTTAGGGTGGGTAATTCAACTCAGACACATTTCTATCTGTATGTAAAAAGTGTTTCCCCAAAACCTTACAGGGTCAAATTGGAGGACAACACCTGAAAAGGCGATTAATCTTTACGAAATGCAAGGTGAAATTAAATAGGTCCTTGGCTTCAAGAAGAAAAGGTTATTTTTGAACAGCAGCTCTTTAATGCAGTTCTTATATTTTATTAATAATTAATAAATGATTAATGCAGATTGCTTTCTTCCAAATAAATTATCAGAATGTGTTATAACAGATGTGAATAAATCATGGGCTCTAGTTCATGAGTGGTCTGCACAAATGTCAGGCATATAATACATTATATTTAAATATTATGTGCCTGAAATATGGGTGAGGACTCAATTGTAATATGTTAACACATTTCTATCTATGAGTTCTTAATTGTTGAAAACCAGCGTGTTCTGAAATGATTTTCTAGATGTTTATTGTTTAAAGCATGTACTGATACTGATTTAATTTCCTCTTTTCCTTTTAGTGGTATAAAATTGAATTGTTAAAAATATCATTTATAACAATAAGAGATAGTCTAAAACAGCGGCCCCCAACCTTTTTGGCGCCAGGGACCGGTTTCATGGAAGACAATTTTTCCAGGGACGGGGGAGGGCGGGGGGGATGGTTCGGGTGGAATGCGAGCGTGGGGAGCAGGAGATGAAGCTTCCCTCACTCACTCACCCGCTGCTCACCTCCTGCTGTGCGGCCCAGTTCCTAACAGGCCACAGACCGGTACTGGTCTGCAGCCTGGGGGTTGGGGACCCCTGGTCTAAAACATCAGCACAGAGTAAAAATGTTATCATACTATATATTTTTTTCCTATTAAGAAATGAAATTGCTTATTCAAATGATTTTAAATCATTCACTTAATGGAAATAGTTTTTACATGATAAGAATAAAGTAGCAGAATGATCAGCATGTAATTATCATTGTCGTCGTCATCATCATCATCATCATGGATGCTAGTTACTGAGTGCTGGCTTTGTGCCAGGCATTGAGAACAGTGTTCTAAAAATGTCATTCCAACCTCAAAACAATCTTAGGAATGAGCTAGTGTTATACTTCCCATTTTACATGTGAGAAAACTGAATTAGAGATGTTAAAAAATTAACTTTTCTAGGGACTTCCCTGGTGGTGCAGTGGTTAAGAATCCGCCTGCCAATGCAGGGGACACAGGTTTGAGCCCTAGTCCGGGAAGATCCCACACGCCGTGGAGCAACCAAGCCCGTGCACCACAACTACTGAGCCGGCATGCCACAACTACTGAAGCCCGCATGCCTAGAACCCGTGCTCTACAACAAGAGAAGCCACGGCAATGAGAAGCCCACGCACCACAACGAACAGTAGCCCCCACTCATTGCAACTAGAGAAAGCCCGCGCACAGCAACAAAGACCCAATATAGCCAAATAATTATTTAATTAATTAATTTTTAAAAAATGTATAAAAAAAAATTAACTTTTCTAACACACAGTTATAGGTTATGAGCCAGGATGCAAACTCAAGTCTCAGTTCATACATGACACTCTTAATCTCTTCTATCCCAGGAGGAGCTAGGCTTCACAACAAAAAACTTGGAACGGTCCTGCTGTTTGAGCTTAGTAATTTATGCAGACTCTTGGGATGTGATATCCCTCGCTTATAATTGGAAGCTACTAAAAATAATGACATGGATAGGGCATACAGTCATCTCAGTGTTGTTCACATATTAACTCATTTAACCTTCAAAATAACAATGTGGGAGATTTCTTACTCTTCTTCCATGCATGAGAAAACTGAGACTAATATTTCCAAGGTTAAACAGTTAATTGTACTAAAATGTGAAATTAATTTCTGGTTATAAAACCTCTGCTCCTAACAATTATACTCTACTACTGTATGTATGTATTAAAAGAGAAGATTCCCACTCTCCCCCAGTTCTTAGCACCCGTGACTCTCTGTTTTACATTTGTTATTTCTTTCTAACTATGGCTGAGTCTTTGCTCAACATCCCAAGAGCATTTTAAGGTGATTTGTCCTCCAAGATCTTGTTAAAATAAATAACTTCTGCCAAAAGGAAAGTACTATCCAAGCATTGGGAATAATTCTGTAAGAATGTTCCTGAGTGCATGATGGTAAGTGAAACAAGTGTGCAGAAGCATGGCTAGCCCAGGTTCTCCAGGGTTACTCCGACATATTCCTTTATTTCTTAATCTCTTATCATATTCTGCATCACTCACAGGCCCCAGTCTGGTTCAGCTTATTGATTGCCACATACATGCTTTTTGTCCTAATCTTGTGTCTTCAGTATCTTGGCCTACAAGTACTAAAATTCCAAATTCTAATATCAAAAGCATTAAATTGAGCACCTGGAAATTCTGGAAGGCAGAGTGATCACATAAGTTAAGTATAATCTGTTGATTATCTTTTGTATGTTTTGGTCTCAAAATAATATTTCTCTTGTGTATTTCAAGCTGCCTCTCCCAATATTTCATCATAGGTTTAAGTCACAACTAGCACGTGGCTGAGAGTATAGCTGTGCATCAAATCTGTTTTATCTTTTTTTGGATCTACTGCTAACCTAAATTTGCCAACTACTCTGGTCATCAGGTGACAAGGCCATGTTATTTAAGCAGAATTAATACTCACTACAACCGGGGATAGCTCACAAAATAGTCTATGGACCCTTGATGTTCTTTATTCCCTTCCTGAGTATGACATAATATACTATACTAGTCTCACTGAAAGTGGCAAAGCCACAAGAAAGAAGGGGCCAAGCTCTCTCTTTACCACTTGGAATAGAGTTGCCTGCTCATTTTGATTTTAGGTGAGTAAAAATAAACTTTTTTCATGTGTGAACAAATATACATTTTTGAGGCATTTGTTACAGTAGCCAGTGTTACCCTAAATAATACATAAACTAAAAAAACAAACAAACAAAAAACATAGTTGAAAGTTGACTTCCTTGAAGAATACGCTCAGGGGAAGCAGTCACTCCCTTTACTGTAGCTAAATGTTTGCTTGCACAGTTTTTTGCTAACCTTCCCAGCTCCATCTCATTTTAACCTTTTCTCAGGTCCACAGAACTCAAGGAGAATTCTAAACTTAGATATCTAATTTTTTCCTCGCTATTTTCTTTTTGTAAATCTGGAATATTGTTTCCTGGCATCTTTTAATGACCAGCTCCTTTTTTAGATTTCAGGTGTCATTGCAAAAGTGGATATTGCACTACCTGGTACCACAGACTTATTTGCCAAAAGTTGGTCCCATGACATTGTGGATAAGAGCTTGGTCTCTGGAGCTGTACTGTCCAATACAGAAGCTACTAGCCACATGTGGTTGTTAGCTCAGTTACAGTAGCTGCGTTCAAGTGTTTAATAGCCACATAGGACTCATGGCTACCATATCGGACAGAACAGATTGTAAATATTTCCATCACCACACATAATTCTATTGAACAGCAAGTCTCTAAAGACAGACGTGGGGCTACAATTGAATTTGCCTCTTTGCACCGCTGTTTGCCAAATATCTCAAATAGATACTCTTGATATTAAATGAGAGATTATATGTAAAATATTTAAAGCAGTGGCTAGTAGATAATAGAGGCTCAAAATTGGTTAGATATTTTTATCCCTAAGCACATGTTGCAGGTTTCTGTAAGGTTCTCCCAATAGCCTAAATCTTAAGCGACTTGTACTAATCTATAATGTTTTAATATATCTTGCCCCCATTCTTAATCTCATCTCATCATTTAACCCTTGTCCTTGGATCTGATATTTAGCATAACTTCATCTGTAATATATTAAAATACCTTGCCCCCTATTTTCTTTTTTTAAGAAAAAAAATTTAAACCCTTTTTATTCCACCACCCAGAGGCAATTACTTTCTTAAAATTCGGGTGTTTATCCTTCTGGTCTTTTTTTTATCCCAAGCATTGTTAATTGACTTTGTTTACAAAAAGAAGATCATAGAGTACATATATCTTATCATCTGCTTTATCCATATAATAATGTGTGGATATTTTCCTGTGTGATTCATTGTGTTTCTTTTTTTAATTGGTTATTTCTTTTTCTTAAATTGAAGTACAGTTGATTTACATTGTTGTGTTAGTTTCAGGTGTACAGCACAGTGATTCAGTTATACATATATATATATATTCTTTTTCAGATTCTTTTACCTTAAAGGTTATTACAAAATATTGAGTATAGTTCCCTGTGCTATACAGTAGGTCTTTGTTGGCTATCTATTTTACATATAGTAGTGTGTATACGTTAATCTCAAACTCCTAATTCATCCCCCCCCCCACACCTTTCTCCTTTAGTAACCATAAGTTTGCTTTCTTTGTCTGTAGGTTTATTTCTGTTTTGTAAATATGTTCATTTGTATCTTTTTTGTTTTGTTTTTAGATTCCACATGTAAGTAACATCATATGATATTTGTCTTTCTCTGTCTGGCTTAATTCACTTGGTATGATAATCTCCAGGTCCATCCACGTTGCTGCAAATGGCATTTCATTATCTTTAATGGTTGATAATATTCCATTGTGTATATGTACCACATCTTCTTTATCCACTTATTTGTCAATAGACATTTAGGTTGCTTCCATGTCTTGGCTATTGTAAATAGTGCTGCAGTGAACATTGGGGAGCATGTGTCTTTTCAAATTAGAGTTTTCTCCAGGTGTATGCCCAGGAGTGGGATTGCTGGATCATATGGCAACTTTATTTTTAGTTTAAGGAACCTCTATACTGTTCTCCATAGTGACTGCACCAATTTACATTCCCACCAAGAATGTAGGAGAGTTCCCTTTTCTCCACACCCTCTCCAGCATTTATTATTTGTAGATTTTTTGATAATGGCCATTCTGACCAGTGTGAGGTTATACCTCATTGTAGTTTTGATTTGCTTTCTTTAATATTTAGTGATGTTGAGAATTTTTTCATGTGCCTGTTTGTCATCTGTGTATCTTCTTTGGAGAAATGTCTATTTAGATATTCTGCCCACTTTTTGATTGGGTTGTTGTTGTTTTTTTTTAAATATATTGAGCTGTATGAGCTATTTGTATATTTTGGAAATTAATCTCTTGTCCGTCACATTGTTTGCAAATATTCTCTCCCATTCTGTAGGTTGTCTTTTCCTTTTGTTTATGGTTTCCTTTGCTGTGCAAGAGCTTTTAAGTTTAATTAGGTCCCATTTGTTTATTTTTGTTTTTATTTCCATTACTCTAGGAGATAGTCCAAAAAGATATTGCTGCGATTTATGTCAAAGAGTGTTCTTCCTATGTTTTCCTCTAGGAGTTTTATAGTATCTGGTCTTACATTTAGGTCTTTAATCCATTTTGAGTTTATCTTTGTATATGGTGTTAGAGAATGTTCTGATTTCATTCTTTTACATGTAGCTGTCCAGTTTTCCCAGCACCACTTATTGAAGAGACTGTCTCTTCTCCAATGTATATTCTTGCCTCCTTTGTCGTAGATTAATTGACCATAGGTTCTTGCCCCATATTCTTTTTTTTTTTTTTTAACATCTTTATTGGAGTATAATTGCTTTACAGTGGTGTGTTAGTTTCTGCTTTATAACAAAGTGAATCAGTTATACATATACATATGTTCCCATATCTCTTCCCTCTTGCATCTCCCTCCCTCCCACCCTCCCTATCCCACCCTTCTAGGTGGTCACAAAGCACGGAGCTGATCTCCCTGTGCTATGCGGCTGCTTCCCACTAGCTATCTATTTTACGTTTGGTAGTGTATATATGTCCATGCCACTGTCTCACTTTGTCCCAGCTTACCCTTCCCCCTCCCCGTATCCTCAAGTCCATTCTCTAGTAGTTCTGTGTCTTTATTCCCGTCTTGCCACTAGGTTCATCTGAATGAGATCCTTGCTGGGTAGAGTAATCTTGGTTGTAGGTTTTTCTCCTTCCTCACTTTAAATATGTCCTGCCACTCCCTTCTGGCTTGCAGAGTTTCTGCTGAAAGATCAGCTGTTAACCTTACAGGGATTCCCTTGTGTGTTATTTGTTGTTTTTCCCTTGCTGCTTTTAATATGTTTTCTTTATATTTAAATTTTGATAGTTTGATTAATATGTGTCTTGGCGTGTTTCTCCTTGGATTTATCCTGTATGGGACTCTCTGTGCTTCCAGGACTTGATTAACTATTTCCTTTCCCATATTCTTGCCCCATATTCTTAATCTCATTTTATCATTTAACATTTTTCCTTGGATCTGATATTTAGCCTAATTTACAACTTCTACTATTTTTACTTCCATTTGTGAAAATTTAAGTTTTTCTAACTAAGTTGTCTCAGAATGCTTTAGGTAAACATGATTTTTTTGTTAAAGTTTTAGTTCCAAGTTCCAAAGACAAAACTTTTAGCAGATTCTTTTTCTCTAAACAGATTCACTTCTAAATAGAGAAGAAAGACTCTTAGATACAAGTAAACCAAAGGTATATTTGAGTGCTGCCTTCTACCACCTCCTGAATCCCAAATGAAGTAAGCCCGGAGGATTATCCTAGGTAGGAGTAAGAATGACAGGATTCAACACTCTGTGCAGGGTGTGGCTAGGAGACAGGAAGATGTTTCCTCATCATTTCAGAAGTTCATGATCACTGGGCTTACTTTGCTATTTTGCACAGATGCCCCAACTCCACATAGGTTTCTAAAAGATATAATTGCAAGTATTTGACCTAGAGTCTATTTCCAGTTACTCAGGTTGCACTAGAAAGAACCTTTAGAACCACTATTTTATAGTCTACCTGGATATAGCTGTGGTTGTTAGAGAAGCAGTACAGGGTTTAATGAGTGTGTCTGCCCCATTCTCAAGCAGCAAAGCAATTCTTCAAATAGCACAAAAAGCCAAGTGCTTTCTTACACTTTAACATACAATTTGCATCTTTATTCCATTTATCCCTTAGCAATTTTATATGATCCTGCTTAGAACTTAAAGCCTACAGGGGCAGTATAATGACTAAAGGAAAGACTCTCGTTCACAGGACGGATTGTTCTGGGCACCTCTACAAATAACACATGTCTACCTGGCCAGGCCATATACGCTATTACTACTAATAATAAACAAAATCTATGATGATTTCTACCATTTACTGAGTGCTCTACATGTTAAGCCCATTGATCAGTCTTTATAAAGGGCAAAATAGTAACTATCTTTAAGTGTTGAGAGAATAGGAGGTAATTCAAAGAAATGGAAATAAACCTAGAATGGGTAAGAAATTCATAGATGGTTGCACTTCTAGTAAGAATAGCAGCTGAATGTCAGGTCTAACAATGTCAACTCCAAGTATGAGCTTTAGAGAAGTGGCTAAGGGAAAAACTTTCCCAATCAATACAAAGCGGGGATTATCAGGCCCCTTTAAGCAAATCTCAGATGATAGGGTATAGGTTTTCAATCTTAAAGTGGTTTAATGATTGCCTGGAGTGCTCCTTAAAGACTTCCTAATTCTAAATCTTTTGGGGGTTGAAGTCTGGGAATGTGCCTTTTAACAAGCCAGGAACATAATTTGGCTGTCTTTTCTTTGAGAGTCCAAGCCCTGGAGAGAGAATTATAGTTTCCTTCCATTGTTTGAGACAAATTTGCTCAATGAAAGTCAACTTCCAGATGGTGAGCTGCCCTACTAAGAGCAAGCAAGGTTAATTTCCTACAAAGATCTTAAAATAGGAAAAAGAAACAGGGAAGCAGGGATTTTTAACATATAAAACCAGGAGAGAAATTGCATATTAAAAGGGAACATTCATCCTTTCACTGAACAAGTACTAACTTAAGGCAGAGATTGTGCTACATATTTGGCTTACAATAGGGATTTCATGGAAATTTCAATCAAAGGGATAACAGAAAAGAGTCAGTATCTGTAAACTGGGAGGAGAGCTCTAATAAATGGTACAGAAGTGTGTCTTGGGATCTGAGGGCCGCAGGAAGGTAACAACACCAAGGCTTCATCTTGGATATATATACTGTGGACTTGCCCAGACTCTGTGTGCTCTCTGGTGAAGATAGATGCTCCATTACCATTCAGGTAAGCCCTGGCCATTAGAATAGTGATGCTATTACTGGCCATATAAGATTCTTTAAGTAGCACAGTATAAAGCAGGCTTTGAGAAATGTCAGATCTGGTTTTGCATCCCAGCCTGTAATAGTTGTGCAACCTTGTTCAATTTACTTTATTTCTCTGAGTTGCAGTTTTCTTCTTTGTATAATATGGGTAATAACATTATCTATCATCTAGAGTTTTGTAATGATCAAATAAGTAGACATTTACTATCTCATTTAATCAGTTCTTCAAAGTATTTAGAATAGCACTTTGAAATTAAACAGAAAATAGGGCCAAGAATAAACCCAATTTGCTTTTCCCTCTGTATTAACCTCTTAAGTTGCTTCATTTAATCTCACAGTCTTAAATAACATTACTATTCTGGTGACTCCCTTGAGCTTTAGACTAAATATTCAACTTCCTATATGAAATCTCATCATGGGTACTTAATAACTATCTTTTAAGTGCTATATCCCCCCAAATTAATATATTCAAACCCAGACTTTTAAATTTTATTACTTCACATTGCTCATCTCTGAATTATTAGCATCTCAGAAAATAGGACCATAATTCTGGCAAAATAAATTTAATCTTGATTCCTCTCTTAATCTCATACTATATCCAGTCCCTCTGCAATTCCTGTTAGTTCAGCTTTAAAATGTATTCCAAATATCACCACTTTCCCCTGACTCTGTGTCCCATCCAACCTACCATCATCTCCCACCTGGTGCACTGACACAGCTGCCCAATTAATGTCCCTATTTCAGCTCTTGACACTAGATTCGATTTCTCCCTGTGTTCACAACCAGAGTTATTATTTCATAAAATTCAGTCACATCACCATCCTATTCAAAACCTTCCAATGCTTTCATATTCCAGTTAAAATAAAATCCATTTCGTTTATGCTAACCTACATTTCCAGTATGATCTACCCCCTGCCCACTTCTCTGACTTTACCATGCTGCCCACATTTCTAAGAACCCAATGTTTCTTGCTACTTTTCCAACAGGACAGGCCCGAAAGTGTTCATTTCCACCAGAATTCCTTCCCGCATGCTGTTATCTCTGCTTTGATCCTTCATATCATTCATGTCTCTTTCCACATGCTCCGTTCATAAAGACAGACTATATTCCACTGACTACACTACAGAAAATATTTTCCATCTGTTACATTTTATTCCTTTATGCTACTACATTTTGTATTACACTTACCATTGTAATTAGCTAAATTTCTATTCTTTAAGTTCATGTGCCTTCTGTTTTTCTCATTATAAGCTCAAGAATGCAAAAACAATGTCTGCTTGGCTTCTGCTCTATCTTCAGAACCTATAAATGCTCTAGCATGTACATAGTAGGCACTTTAAATAATGTTGAATATAAGACATGAAAGTGTCAGACACAAAAAAATGTACTCAGTAGATAGTATAGTAATCCAAAAAGCAACAGATAAAATTTACAGCTTCTTCTCCAACTCCTTCACCGTGGCTATATTAAACTATTTCTTGTTTTCCAAAAGCACTGTGACTTTTTGAGTCTCCTTGTCTTTGAATGAATGAACTTTTCCCTCAGCTCAAACTATGGAAGAGAATTACAGGCTGTGTTCAAGATTCAGATGAAATATTTCCTCCTCTGGATATCTTTCCCTAGACTCTTTTCCTTCTATTCCATTAGATAAGGTCTTTTCACAGCATCATGAACATATATGTCTTCTTTAAAGTCCTTCTTGTCTTTTTTCTTTAAATGTCTGTTCTAATAAACTATGAGCCTGTAATGGACAGGATTAAACATTTTTCATTGTATTCAAATAGGACTTCTGGCCATGTCACCTCCTAACTGGATAACTCCAGGCAATTCTTTAATTAAACCCTGTATACCTCACTTTCCACATTTATAACACAAAGGATATAATTGTAAATGTATCATGTGATTAATTGAGAAATGCAGATTGAGGAATGCAGTGAAGTACCCACTGGGTATGCTACGCAAGGCATTAAGTGTTCTCTAAATGTTAGCCGTTATTATTATACATTCCCAAAGTTAGCATGGCGCCTTGCATACCACAGATGCTCAGTAAAGGATTACTGAAGTTAAAGAAGAATTGTACCCAACAGAGTTAAATAGGCAAGGAAGACTTTATATGAGTGTATTGCAAAATAGGAGAGAGAATGCATTCAACTTTCCTGAAACAAAAAGCAGAGAAAAATTTAAGCTCTGGGGTAAGCTAGTGGAAAAGTATTGATGATCATTAGGAGACTGGTTGGTCAATGTGATTAGGCCATCTGTGTTTGCTAATAGGTACATATGGTGCATATGGAAGTTAGGCACCCACCCTCCCACAGAGATGGGGAGTCAGAGGCTCTATCTTCCTTGATGATTACATTTCAAGGGAGGTCTCCCAGATCCTTGAGAAAGACATTCCTGGGTTTTAAAACTGGCAAGAGGCTGAGAGAAGGAATAGAGAAAGAATTTACAATAGAAATTAAAAGTAATTTATAAAGTAAATGCCCTAAGAAAAGGGATGACAAGGCATATAGTCAGGAAGGAGCCTGTCCAAAATTTAATCAAACTGAGGGGACATTTAAGACTATCTTGGACACAATAAAGATCCTGATTTCCGGTCTTATGTAAAGCAATATAATCTAATACTGCTAATTGCTGCATTGTTATAGTGATATGTACCAAATACTACCTGTGGGTAGTCATTAGTGATGTTAACCAAATATGTCTAGCTCTCTGCTTATGGACATATAGCAGGATGAAACTTCCTGTTCCCCTAAGGAGTGAATGAACCCATGTGAATTGTTTTGGACAATGCATTGTGGAAAGAAGTGATATATTCCTCTGCTGGACTGAAGGTTTTAATTGTCTGTGTGTTAGCCCCCACTAAGGCAACCTGTAACATTTGAAGGGGAGCTGCTTAGTCAGCCTGACTTCTAGAGTGGGAAGTTAGGAAGCTGAGTCAAGCCAATCCACACTGGACTGCAGAATGAGAAGAAATAAACTTTTGTTTTCAGAAGCAGCTAATACTGAAGCATTGTATGTAGTTTAAGCATGACCTAGACATCTCTTCCTCTCTGTAAGCATTTTAACTGACTTCAGTCAGAAAAACAAAACAGACAAATACCATCCTCAAAGTTCCAAAATCATCCACCAAAACAAAGTAAGAACATACATACAGGCCCCAAATCACACACAAAAAAGTTGTGTGTGCAAGGGATATGAGCTTGAAATATTAATCTCTCTTCTATTATTGAAAGACATTTATTTTTCCTTGTTCATTTTTGATAGAAATATGAGCCATCAATTTTCTTTTATTTCAAGATCCTATAGATTTTCTATAAATCTACCACAATGAAAACATTTATATTTCATTATTACAAATTCCATAGGGAGCTCTCTCTCTTATACACTCCTTCTCAATTTCATTACATAATTAAAATGGGGAAGTTGCCTTGGGGAAATAATAAAGTATGCTAGGATATACCTGTCTTAAGTAAATACATAGAAGGTATATTTTTACTAAATATTTTAGATTACTTCAGCTTCTTTTAAAAAATATACCTAATGACCTGGCATAGACAATTACCAAAACTTGAGCATTATTACCCTTTGAATGATAATTATATTTTAATTAAAATGCCAAAGTGATCGAAAGGTGAAGAATAAGCTATTTACTGTGTGGAGTCTAAACAATGAAATAAATGGGAGAAAGGACTTAAATTTTATGATGTTTTTCTAGTACCACTGAAAAAGTGATATTGAGAGCAATTATTTTTTTCCAAAATGCAGTACTATATAAATAGAAGCAAATTAAATCTACCACTCAGCAAATTTCATTTGCCATGGAGAGATTAATATGAAAAGGGCCTCTGAATTTTTATCAGAGCAGAAAACTTAATAGGATATTTCAAAAATTCAGCTCTGTCTGGCTTGAGGATAGATAATGGAATTTTGCAGCTTAAATCTTGAGGTCACTATTTCAAAACGCCCCAGGTTGGCAGTAACTAAAAAGCATTACTATCTGATGGCACTGCAGTGCCTATGTGAAATGAATTACTGGTTTCACTCTGATGGTTACCAGATAGGGATCTAATACCATCTGAACAACTGGAGCTAATTGGCCCAATTGCTGGTATTTCAAGGAGGCATCCAACAATTGAAAATGGAATTACATTCTCACTGTGTACTTGGTTGCTTTCCCATGATGGGAAAGACAGGTGTGAAGTTTACCTGGGCTTATCTTGGGTTTTGATGTAAATAAATCGAAGATTAGTTTTGGCAGCTCATGCTTTCACCCTGCAGGGTCCTGGAGATCTGGGTATTAAGTTGGGGATAATGTGTCTTGCCCCGTTTGCCTGGAAGGAAGTCTGTGCAAATGAAGTGATGTTTTAGGGTCTTGTCGTCAATGGATAAAGGACTTGCTCTAGGCTAGAGGAATTCAGGGAAGGTTGATATGGCTGCCTACGCCTGTTACCCAGTTTGCACAAAACTACTCTTAGCATTTCAGATTGGTATAGTGGAAGGGAGGAATTAGAGTTACTGAGATGTGTAAATCAGGGACAAACACTAACCCTTAAACTGTCTCAGCGACAGACAGTGGATACATGAGAGCACTGACCCAAAGACAAATGGCCTGGATTCAAATACTGGTTCCACCCAATTGCTGGTGTGTTGTGTATACTCCCTAAGCCTCAATTTCTCACCCTTATATGGCTGCTGTGTGATTTAAAAACTTAATGAACATATGAAATGAGTCTGGCAAAGAGTAAACATAATTACACTGGTTATAACATTTTTATTGTAACAAATTAGTAGTTATTGTTATTTTTAACACCTGTTTTTCAAAAACTACCTCCTAGTTTGGTATGAGGATCAACAAACAAAAAGAAACAGGGCATCTATAAAGTTCCACACAAATTCAAGGTGTTAATAATAATAGTATCCAGGTTATTTTTGCATATTATCATGTTTTATTTCTTATTTTATTCCTGCAATTTCAGACAGTGGCATCAGGGACTAATTAACACTCTGGGCATAGAGTAAAGCTGAGGCAAACAGTAAGAGGAATAAAGAGGGGGCTTGTGGAAAATCTTTGTGAAATATAAGAACTATCATTGCCTCAAGCAGATTCCCTCATGCTCTGGGTTAGCAGGACTGCCAGGTCACTGAGCATTCTTTGTACATGATGTTTATTGGAGCCAGTAGGTATTAAATTATTTCATCAAGCAGTCCTGTAACTTTGCAGCTCCCTGGTGGGTCTTCTAATCTCAGATTATGTTCACCCATCGAGCCATGATTGCTGGAAGCATTATTACTATTTCTCATTATACTATCTCCTATCTCCTGTGTCCTCTTTTATCTCTTGTTAAAATTATTCCACTGAGAATATTTTTTTTAACTCAAATTGAATTTCCTTTCTGACTCCCTACCTTCATGTCTTAAGAGTTCCAGTTTCCTAAAGATCCCTTAAAAATTCTAAGGGAAAACAAAATGTGTGAGTTCAGTAAGTTTTTTTTTTCCTTGGGAAAATAACTTTAATGTTTCCATCCACTCCATATGTATTAATCAAAGTTCTGGACCATGTCCTGAAAATGCTATGTGTGAGTGCACACACACAAACACACACACAGACACATAATATGTTTAGTGTGGTAGAGATTATGTAGCCAACTCAATGAATTCTATTTTTTTTGATGGCTTTTTTTTAAATTGAAGTATAGTTAATTTACAATGCTGTGTTAGTTTCTGGTGTACAACAAAGTGATGCAGTTACATATATATTCTTTTTCATATTCTTTTCCATTATAGTTTATTACAAGATATTAAATATAGTTCCCTATGCTATTCAGTAGGACTTTGTGATTTATCTAGTTTATATATAGTAGTGTGTATCTGCTAATCCCCAACTCCTAGTTTATCCCTCCCCCAACCCCTTTCCCCTTTGGTAACCATAAGTTTGTTTTGTATGTCCATGAGTCTGTTTCTGTTTGGTAAATAAGTTTATTTGTGTCATATTTTAGATTCCACATGTAAGTGATATCATATAGTATTTGTCTTTCTCTTTCTGACTTACTTAGTATGATAATCTCTAGGTCCATCCATGTTGCTGCAAATGGCAAAATTTCATAATTTTTTATAGTAGCATTCCATTGTGTGTGTGTGTATGTACGTGTGTATATATATATATATATATATACATACACAAGCACATATATATACATACCATACACACACACACCTTATTTTTTTTACACACATATACATTCCTTTTTTATATTCTTTTCCATTATGGTTTATCCCAGGAGATTGGATATAGTTCCCTGTACTATACAGTAGGACCTTGTTGTTTATCCATCCTAAATGTAATAGTTGGCATCTACTAACCCCAAACTCCCAGTCCATCCCTAACCCTCCCCTCTTGGCAACCACAAGTCTGTTCTCCATCTGTGAGTCTCTTTTTGTTTTGTAGATAGGTTCATTTGTGCCATATCTTAGAATCCACATATAAGTGATATCATATGGTATTTGTCTTTATTTTTCTGGCTTACTTCACTTAGTATGATAATCTCTAGTTGCATCCGTGTTGCTGCAAATGGCATTATTTTGTTCTTTTTCATGGCTGAGTAGTATTGCATCATATATATGTACCACATCTTCTTTATCTATTTATCTGTTGATGGACATTTAGGTGTTTCCATGTCTTGGCTATTGTGAATGGTGCTGCTATGAATATAGGGGTGCATGTATCTTTTTGAATTATAGTTTTGTCTGGGTATACACCCAGGAGTGGGATTGCTGGATCATATGGTAACTCTATTTTTAGTTTTTTAAGGAACCTCCATACTGTTTTACATAGTACTGCACCAACTTACATTCCCACCAGCAGTGTAGGAGGGTTCACTTTTCTCCACAACCTCTCCAGCATTTGTAATTTGTAGATTTTTAATGATGGCCATGCTGACCAGTGTGAGGTGCTACCTCATTGTAGTTTTGATTTGCATTTCCCTAATAACTAGCAATGTTGAGCACCTTTTCATGTGCCTACTGCCCATCTGTATGTCTTCTTTGGAAAGATGTCTATTAAGGTCTTTTGCCCATTTTTCAATTGGGTTGTTCATTTTTTTTGTTGTTGAGTTGTATGAACTGTTTGTATATTTTGGAGATTAAATCCTTGTCAGTTGCATTGTTTGCAAATATTTTCTCCCAGTCCATAGGTTGTCCTTTTGTTTATGGTTTCCTTTGCTGTGCAAAAGTTGGAAGTTTGATTAGGTCCCATTTGTTTATTTTTGGTTTTATTTCTATTGCCTTGGGAGACTGACCTAAGAAAACATTGCTACAGTTCATGTCAGCATGTTTTGCCTATGCTCTCTTCTAGGAGTTTCATGGTGTCATGTCTTATGTGTAAGCCTTTAAGACATTTTGAGTTTATTTTTGTGCATAGTGTAGGGTGTGTTTTAACTTCATTGATTTGCATACAGCTGTCCAGCTTTCCCAGCATCACTTGCTGAAGAGACTTTTTTCCCATTTTATATTCTTGCCTCGTTTTTCAAGGATTAATTGACCATAGGTGTGTGGGTTTATTTCTGGGCTCTCTATTCTGTTCCATTGATCAATATGTCTGTTTTTGTACCAATACCACATTGTTTTGATTACTGTAGCTTTGTAGTATTGTCTGAAGTCTGGGAGGTTTTGCCTCCTGCTTTTTTTTTTTTTTCCTCAGCATTGATTTGGCAATTCTGGGTCTTTTATGGTTCCATGTAAAATTTTGGATTATTAGTTCTAGTTCTGTGAAAAATGTCATGGGTAATTTGATAGGGATTGCATTAAATCTGTAGATTGCTTTGGGTAGTACTGCCGTTTTAACAATATTCTGTCAATCCAAGAGCATGGGATATCTTTCCAGTTCTTTGAATCCTCTTTAATTTCCTTTATTAATGTTTTACAGTTCTCAGCATTTAAGGCCTTCACCTCCTTGGTCAGGTTTACTCCTAGGTTTTTTTTTTTTTTTTTTTTTTGGTGGTGGTATTTTATTTATGTATTTATTTATTTAATTTTTATTGGAGTATAGTTGATTTAAGATGTTGTGTTAGTTGCTGCTGTACAGCAAAGTGAATCAGTTATACATATACATATATCCACACTTTTCTAGATTCTATTCCCATAAGGTAATTACAGAGTATTGAGTAGAGGTCCCTGTGCTATACAGTAGGTTCTCATTAGTTATCTATTTTATACTAGCACTGTGTATATGTCAGTCCCAATCTCCCAGGTTATCCTGTCCCCCCAACCATAAGTTTGTTTTCTACACCTGTGTTTCTATTTCTGTTTTGTAAATAGGTTCATTTGTACCATTTTTTAGATGCCACATACAAGCGATATCATATGATATGTGACTTTCTCTGTCTGACTTACTTCAATCAGTATGACAATCTCTAGGTCCATCCATATTGCTGCAAATGCATTATTTTGTTCTTTTTTAGGGCTGAGTAATATTGCATTGTATATATGTACCACACCTTCTTTATCCATTCCTCCACAGATGGACATTTAGGTTGCTTCCCTGTCCTGGCTATTGTAAATAGTGGTGCAATGAACATTGGTGCGTATGTATCATTTCGAATTATGGTTTTCTCTGGATATATGTCCAGGTGTGGGATTGCTGAATGATATGGTAGCTCTATTTTTAGTTTTTAAAGGAAACTCCATACTGTTCTCCATAGTGGCTGTACCAGTTTACATTCTAACCAGCAGTGTAGGAGGGTCCCCTTTTCTCCACACCCTTTCCAGCATTTATTGTTTGAAGACTTGTGGAGGATGGCAATTCCAACTGGTGTGAGGTGATATTTCATTTTGGTTTTGATTTGCATTTCTCTAATAATTAGTGATGTTAATCATCTTTGCTTGTGCCTGTTGGTCACCTGTTATGTCTTCTTTGGAGAAATGTCTATTTAGGTCTTCTGCCCATTTTTGGATTGGGTTGTTTGTTTGTTTTGATATTGAGTTGCATGAGCTGTTTGTAGATTTTGGAAATTAATCCTTTGTCGGTCGCATCGTTTGCAAACATTTTCTCCCATTCTGTGGGTTGTCTTTTTGTTTTCTTTATGGTTTCCTTTGCTGTGCAAAAGCTTCTGAGTTTAATTAGGTCCCATTTGTTTTTGTTTTTATTTCCATTACTCTAGGAAACAGATTGAAAAAGATATTGCTGCGATGTATGTCGAAGACTGTTCTTCCTATGTTTTCCTCTAAGGGTTTTATAGTATCTGGTCTTATATTTAGGTCTTTAGTCCATTAAAAGTTTATTTTTGTGTATGGTGTTAGAGAATGTTTTAATTTCATTCTTTTACATGTAGCTGTCCAGTTTTCACAGAACCACTTACTGAAGAGATTGTGTTTTCTCCATTGTATATCTTTGCCTCCTTTGTCAAAGATAAGGTAACCTTAAGTGCGTGGGTTTCTCTCTGGTCTTTCTATCCTGTTCCATTCATCTATATTTCTGTTTTTGTGCCAGTACCATACTGTTTTTATTACTGTAGCTTTGTAGTATAGTCTGAAGTCAGGGAACCTGATTCCTCCAGCTCCATTTTTCTTTTTCAAGATTGCTTTTGCTATTTGGGGTCTTTTGTGTTTCCATACAAATTGTAAAATTTTTTGTTCTAGTTCTGTGAAAAATGCCATTGGTAATTTGATAGGAATTGCACTGAATCCATAGATTGCTTTGGGTAGTACAGTCATTTTCACAATATTGATTCTTTCAATCCAAGAACATGGTATATTTTCCATCTATTTTTTGTCATTTTTATTTCTTTTATCAGTATCTTACAGTTTTCTGAGTACAGGTCTTTTGCCTCCTTAGGTAGGTTTATTCCTAGGTATTATATTCTTTTTGATGCAGTGGTAAATGGGATTGTTTCCTTAATTTCTCTTTCTGATCTTTTGTTGTTAGTGTATAGGAATGCAGAGAGATTTCTGTGTATTAATTTTGTATCCTGCAACTTTACCAAATTCATTGATGAGCTCTAGTAGTTTTCTGGTAGCATCTTTAGGGTTTTCTATGTATAGTATCATGTCATCTGCAAACAGTGACAGTTTTACTTCTTCTTTTCCAATTTGGATTCCTTTTATTTCTTCTCTGACTGCCGTGGCTAGGACTTCCAAAAGTATGTTGAATAAAAGTGGAGAGAGTGGATATCCTTGTCAATACTTGTGATTGGTCTGTTCATATTTTCTATTTCTTCATAGGTCAGTCTTGGAAGGTGGTGCCTTTCTAAGAATTTGTCCATTTCTTCTACGTTGTGCATTTTATTGGAGTATAGTTGCTTGTAGTAGTCTCTTATGATCCTTTATATTTCTGTGGTGTCAGTTTAACTTCTCGTTTTTCATTTCTAATTTTATTGATTTGAGTCCTCTCCCTTTTATTTCTTGATGAGTCTGGCTATAGATTTAGCAATTTTGTTTATCTTTTCAAAGAACCAGCTTTTAGTTTCATTGATCTTTGCTATTTTCTTCGTCTCTATTTCATTTATTTCTGCCCTGATTTTTTTGATTTCTTTCCTTCCACTATAAGTTTTGTTTGTTCTTCTTTCTCTAGTTTCTTTAGGTGTAAGATTAGGTTGTTTATTTCAGATTTTTCTTGTTTCCTGAACTAAGATTGTGTTGCTATAAACTTTCCTCTTAGAACTGCTTTTGCTGCATCCCATAGGTTTTGGATTGTCGTATTTTCATTGTCATTTGTCTCTAGGTATTTTTAAATTTCCTCTTTGATTTCTTCAGTGATCCATTGCTTGTTTAGTAACATATTGTTTAGCATTTAGTAACATATTGTTTGTGTTTTTTTACACTTTTTTTCCTATAATTGATTTCTAATCTCATAGTGTTGTGGTTGGAAAAGATGCTTGATATGAGTTCAGTTGTCTTACGTTTACTGAGGCTTGATTTGTGGCCCAGGATGTGATCTATCCTGGAGAATGTCCATGTGCACTTGAGAAGAAAGTATATTCTGCTGCTTTTGGATGGAATGTCCTATAGATATCAATTAAGTCTTTCTGGTCTAATGTGTTATTTAAGGCTTGTGTTTCTTTATTAATTTTCTGTCTGGATGATCTGTCCATTGGTGTAAGTAGGGTGTTAAAGTCCCCCACTATTATTGTGTTACTGGAGATTTCCCATTATGGCTGTTAGTATTTGCCCTATTTATTGAGGTGCTCCTATGTTGGGTACATATATATTTACAATTGTTATATCATCTTCTTGGATTGATCCTTTGATCATTAGGTGTGTCCTTCTTTGTCTCTTGTAACAGCCTTTATTTTAAAGTCTATTTTTTCTGATATGAGAATTGCTACTCCAGCTTTCTTTTGATTTCCATTTGCATGGAATACTTTTTCCACCCCCTCACTTTCAGTCTGTTTGTGTCCCTAGGTCTGAAGTAGGTCTCTTGTAGACAGCATATATATCCGTCTTGTTTTTGTATCTGTTCAGCCAGTCTCTGTCTTTTGGTTGGCACATTTAATTCATTTACATTTAAGGAAATTATTGATATGTGTATTCCTATTGCCATTTTCTTAATTTTTGGGGGTTTATTTTTGTAGGTCTTCTTTCTTCCCTGCCTCTTTTGTTCTCTTCTCTGGTGGTTTGATGACAATCTTAATGTTGTTTTGGGGTTGCTTTTTCTTTTGTGTGTGTGTATCTATTGTAATTTTTCGGTTTGCTGTTCCCATGAGGTTTTGATATAGCAGTTTATATATGTACAAGGTTGTTTTAAGTTGCTGGTCTCTTTCCCTCCTAGAGAAAATCCTTTAGCATTTGTTGTAAAGCTGGTTTGGTGGTGCTGAATTCTCTTAGCTTTTGCTTGTCTGCAAAGATTTTATTTCTCTGTTGAATCTGAATGAGAGCCTTGCTGGGTAGAATATTCTTGGTTGTAGGTTCTTCCCTTTCATCACTTTAAATATATCATGCCACTCCCTTCTGGCTTGCAGAGTTTCTGCTGAAAGATCAGCTGTTAACCTTATGGGGATTCCCCTGTATATTAGTTGTTGCTTTTCCCTTGCTGCTTTTAATATTTTTTCTTTGTCTTTAGTTTTTGTCAGTTTGATTAATATGTGTCTTGGTGTGTTCCTCCTTGGCTTCATCCTGTATGGGATGACTGGGATGACTGCTTCCTTTCTCATGTTAGGGAAGTTTTCAGCTATAATATCTTCAGATATTTTCTTAGGCCCTTTCTCTTTCTCTTCTTCTGGGACCCCTATAATGCAAATGTTAATGTGTTTAATATTGTCCCAGAGGTCTCTGAAACTGTCCTCATTTCTTTTCATTCTTTTTTTTTTCTTTATCCTTTTCTGTGACAGTGATTTCCACCACTTTGTCTTCCAGCTCACTTATTTGTTCTTCTGCCTCAGTTATTCTGCTACTATTTCCTTCTAGTGTATTTTTCATCGCAGTTATTGTATTGTTCATCTATGTTGTATGTTGTTTTTTAAATCTTCTAGCTCCTTGTTAAACATTTCTTGTATCTTCTCGATCTGTGCCTCCATTATTTTCCCGAGATTTTTGGATCATCTTTAATATCATTACTCTGATTTCTTTTTCAGGTAGATTGCCTATCTCCTCTTCATTTAGTTGTTCTTGTGGGTTTTTATCTTATTCCTTTGTTTGCAGCATATTTCTATGGTGTCTCATTTTGTCTGACTTTGTGTTTGCGGTCTCCTTTCCACAGGCTGCATGTTCATAATTTTTGTGCTTCTTGTGTCTGCCCCCTGTTGGGTGAGGTTGTTCCAGGGGCTGTGCAGGCTTCCTGCTGAGAGGGACTGATGCCTGTCCTCTGGTGGGTGGAGCTGGGTCTTCTTCCTCTGATGGGCACAGCTGTGTCAAGGGGTGTGTTTTGAGGTGGCTGTGAGCTCAGTATGACTTTAGGCAACCTGTCTTCTGATGGGTGGGGCTGTGTTCATATCTTGGTGGTTGTTTGGCCTAAGGCTTTCCAGCACTGGAGCCTCAGGCTGTTGTGTGGGGCCAGGCCTTCGTGCTGAAACATGGACATCAGAGAGCATACTCCCATCAATAGTCCCTGGGGCTTCTGTTTCCAGTGTCCTTCCCCTCACATGAGCTACTGTCGACCTTCGTCTCCTCAGGATACCCTCCAGAGTCCCTAGGTAGGTGTAGCCCAAGATACTATGAAGGTACTACTTTGTGCTGGGTCCCAGTGTATGTGAAAACTTGTGTGCACCCTCCAAGAGTGGAGTCTCTGTTTCTCCCAGCCCTGTGGAGCTCCTGCACTCAAGCCCTGCTAACCTACAAGGCTCAATGCTCTGGGAGTTCTTCCACCTGATGCCAGACTCTCAGACTGTCTTGGAGGGCTATTTTATGTGGAAACATGCTTGTACAGCTCGTGTGGGTTTAATATTGATATTTTTTGGTGTGAGGGTTGTTTTTAGTATAGATGTGTGCCACCTCTTTCCTCAGTGTATGCTGGCCATTATCCCCTCTATAGGAGGTGTGACTGATGTGGTGACCAGATCATGCACTGGGTATTGAGCAGGGCCACACTTTTGCTCTGTGGTTGTCACTGCCCTGTCAGAGGTGGGGTCTGCTGCCTAATTGTTGGAGTAAAGGCCACCAGATCTGTTTCTTAGCTGTGTTTCTGATCTGTGTTGTGAGGTAGGTGGGATTGGAGCACTCCCACTGGGATGGAAGCCACTGAGTATTCCTCCTCTGGAGCTGTTCACCTGTGGGTGTGCTCTGTTGTGTCACCTTTCAACCATTTCAGTTGGCCCTGGTGTCTCTCAGACATTGTTTTCACGAGGCCTCCAGCATAGATCTACTTAAGTCAGGTCCCAGGATTGCAGTAAACATGGATATGGACCCACTTTGGGTGCTATGGGGGGAGCTCAGACTCTGGCCTCACCCTTCCCCCACGTGTATGTGCCCACAAAGTCTACAGCTACTAAATCTAGACCTGTCTTGGCTGCAGGAGCACTCATTGTCGGGTCAGATGTTCTCTAGGTGCTGAGTTTACAAAGCCGGTCATGGGACTGTCAATTTGCAGTTTGCCAGCTGTGAGGAGAGATTTCAGCTTTTCTTCCTTAGTTGCACAGCTCATGGGGCTCAGCTGTGGTTTCAACCCCACCTCTGCATGTGGGCCACCCACAGGGGTCTGCTCCTGAGGTTGCCCCAGAGCACATGAGCCCACCCTGGTGAGGAGAGGGTGCAGAGGCAGCAGCAGCTGGGTTCGCTGGAGCCCTGAGGGGGATGGGGTGTGTGGGGTAGCCGGCAGCCATGGGCATGAGCGAGCCAGCCCCAGTGGGGGTCCTTCCTCGTGCCTGGGAAGGCAGGGACCAGTGCATAGGGAGAGAGGCTGCAGTGGCAGTCCTTCCCCCTTGCATGTCAGTCAACAATGGCGCTTTGCTTGTATGGTGGTCTGCATTTCTTCCACAAGCATTCCCGGTTGCAGATTTCCTCACTCCCGTCCCCTCAGGATGTCTCCTTACAGCCAACAGTAGTCTTCTCCCTAGGTTTGTTCTCCAAACCCACATTCCAGCACCAAGCCCTTGTCCACACTGACAGACACATGTCTCAGTCTGGTGTACGCAGGGCTGTGGCATGGACCACCTGTGTAGGTCTCACTCTGTCCTTTCTGCCACAGACTGGTTGCTGTGCTCTCCTCTGATAGACCCTGAAGCTCCCCTTCTGGCCCAACTGATCTCCCTGCTGGTGAGTGGGCTTCCCCTGATGCGGGAACCTCTCCTTTCCTTCAGGTCCACCCCCCAGGGGCACAGATCCCATCCAGCTTCCTCTCCTCTTCCTTTTATATTTTTCTTTCTTTTGTCCTACCCAGTTATGCGGGGGATCTTTCTTGTCCTTTTAGGTGTCCAAGGTCCTCTGCTAGTGTTCAGCTGGTGCTCTGTGAGAATTGTTCCATTTGGAGATGTATTCTTGATGCATTTGTGGGGAGATATGAACTCCACGTCCTCCTACACCTCTGCTATCTCGTCTGCCTGGTGTGATTTTAAAAGGTATTTCTTAATATTCCCTTTCTGATATTTCATTGTTCCTGTAAAGAAATGCAACTGATTTCTGAATGTTAATCTTGTATCCTGCTACTTTGCTGAATTCACTTATTAGATCTAGTAGTTTGTGTGTGGAGTCCTTAGAGTTTTCTATATATAGTATCATGTCATCTGCATATAGTGACAATTTTACCTCTTCCCTTCCAATCTGGATACCTTATATTTCTTTTTCTGATCTGATTGCTATGGCTAGGACTTCCAATACTATGTTGAATAGAAGTGGTGAGAGTGGGCATCCTTGTCTTGTTCCAGATTTTAGTGGGAAGGCTTTCAGCTTTTCACTGTTGAGTATTATGTTGGCTGTGGGTTTGTCATAAATCAGGGGTGTCCGGACTGGTACCAGTCCATGGCCTGTTAGGAACCGGGCTGCACAGCAGGAGGTAAGTGGCGGGTGAGTGAGTGAAGCTTCATCTGTCACTCCCCATTGCTCACATTACCAACTGAAACATCACCCCCCAGCCCCATTCCACCCGCTCTGGTCCGTGGAAAAGTCGTCTTCCATGAAACTGATCCCTGGTGCCAAAAAGGTTGGGGACCGCTGTTATAAATGGTTTTTATTATGTTGAGATATGTTCCCTCTATACCCACTTTGGTAAGAGTTTTTATTGTGAATGGATGTTGAATTTTGTCAAATGCTTTTTCTGCATCTATTGAGATGATCATGTGGTTTTTGACTTTCTTTTGTTAACGTGGTGTATCATATTGATTTGAGGATGTTGAACCATCTTTGTGAACTTGGGATGAATCCCACTTGGTCGTGGTGTATGATCTTTTTATGTGTTGTTGGATTTGGTTTGCTAATATTTTGTTGAGAATTTTTGCATCTATATTCATCAGGGATGAATTTTCTTTTCATCCTGTAATTTTCATCCTGTAATTTTCTTTTTTGGTGGTATCTTTGTCTGGTTTTGGTATTAGTGTGATGGTGGCTTCTTAGAATGTCTTTGGGAGTGTTCCCTCCTCTTCAGTCTTTTGGAAGAGTTTGAGAAGGATTGGTATAAGTTCTCCTTTGTATGTTGGTTAGAATTCCCCAGTGAAGCCATCTGATCCTGGACTTTTGTTTGTAGGGAGTTTTTTTGTTTTGTTTAAATTACAGATTGTATTTCACTTCTACTGATTGGTCTGTTCAAATCATCTATTTCTTGGTTCAGTTTTGGTGGGCTGTATGTTTCTAGAAAGTTGTCCATTTCTTCTAGGTTGTCAAATTTGTTGACATATAATTGTTCATAGTGTACTCACGATTTTTTGTATTTCTGCTGTATTGCTTGAGATTTCTCCTCTTTGATTTCTTATTTTGTTTATTTGGGTTCTCTTTTCTTCTTGATGAGCCTGGCCAGAGGTTTCTCAATTTTGTTTTCCCTTTCAAAGAACCAGCACTTGGTTTTATTGATTTTTTTCTATTCATTTTTTAATCTCTATTTTATTTATTTCCTCCCTGATCTTTATTATTTCCTTCCTTCTGCTGCCTTTAGGCTTTGCTTTTTATTCTTTTTCTAATTCTTTTAGATGGAGTGTTAGGTTGTTCATTTGAGATTTTTCTTATTTTTTTTTGAGGAATGACTGTATCTCTATGAACTTCTCTCTAACAGCTGCTTTTGCTGCATCCCATAGTGCTTTCATTGTCGTTTGTCAAGGTATTTAAGTTCCTTTTTGAATCCTCATTGACTCATTTGTTTTTTAGTAGCATGTTGTTTAGTCTCCATGTAATCATTTTTTTTCTCACTTCTCTTCCTGTGGTTGATTTCTTAGTTTCATGCCATTGTGGTCAGAGGAGATGTTTGAAATAATTTCTATACTCTTAAATTTGTCAAGGTTACTTTTGTGCCCTAGTATGTGGTTAATCTTAGAGAATGTTCCATGTGCACTTGAAAAGAATGTGCATTCTGGTTTTTTTTGATGTAATGTCCTGAAAATATCAATTAAGTCTACCTGTTCTATTATATCATTTAGGTTCTCTGTTGTCTTATTGATTTTCTGTCTAGAAGATCTGTCCATTGATGTGAGTGGGGTATTAAAGTCACCTACTGTTATTAATTTATTCCCATCAATTTCTCCCTTTATGTCTGTTAGTAGTTTATGTATTTGGGTGCTCCTGTATTAAGTGCATATACACTGATGAGTGTAAAATCATCTTCTTGTATTGATCCTTTTACCATTATATAGTGTCCTTCTTTATATTTCTTTATGGCCTTTGTTTTAAAGTCTATTTTGTCTGATATGAGTGAGCATTGCAACTCCTGCTTTCTTGTCATTTCCGTTTGCATGAAATACTTTTTCCATCTCCTACTTTCAATCTATGTGTGTCCTCTGCCCTAAGGTTGGTCTCTTGTAGGCAGTATATTGTAGGCTCTTGTTTTTTTATCCAGTTTTCCACTCTCTCTTTTGAGTGGAGCATTCAGTCCATTGACATTTAAGGTAATTATTGATACATATGTATTTATTACCGTTTTAAACCTTGTTTTCTGGTTGATAGTATGTATTGTCTTTGTTCCTTTTTCTTTTTGTGGTTTGATGATTTTATTTTATGCTTGTGTTCTCTCCTTTTTTTGTGAATTTATTGTATGTTTTTGATTTGTGGTTGACCTATTTTTTAAGTATGTATATGTACATATATGTATGTATGCATCTTTTTAAAGTATCCCTTCCTATATCTGCTTGTTTTAGGCTGATAGTCATATAGGCTCAAACACATTCTTTAAAAAAAAAAAAAAAAAATCTATATTTTCTTACTCTCCTTCCCCACATTTTAAAACTTTGATGTGCTTTTTTACATCTTCATGTTTATCCCTTTGCTCTTCCTTGTGTTTATCATTGCTTTCATGAATAGGATTTTTTTTTTTCTTTTTGATCTGTATACTGGCTGTTTTAAGTGATTTACTGTCCAATTGTGATTTCCTCCTTCTTGTATATTCTTGATTCTTTTCTATTTAGAGAAGACCTTTCAATATTTCTTTTAGGGTAGGTTTAGTATTGCTGTATTCTTTTAGTTTTTGCTTGTCTGAGAAATTCTTTATTTCTCTTCCTATTCTAAATGATAATCTTGCTGGGTGTAATATTCTAGGTTACAGATTTTCCCTTTCAAGATTTTGAATATATTTTGCCACTCCCTTCTGGCCTGCAGCATTTCTGTAGAGAAATCAGTTGATAGCCTTATGGGGGGTTCCCTTGTAAATAACTCTTTGTTTTTCCCTTGCTGCCTTTAGAATCCTCTTTAACTTTTGCCATTTTTGTTATAATATGTCTTGATGTAGGTTTGTTTGGGACCCGCTGTGCTTCCTGTAACTGGATATCTTTTTCCTTCTCTAGGTTTGGGACGTTTTCAGCCATATCTTCTTCAAATACATTTTCAATCCTCTTTTCTTTTTCTTCTCCTTCTGGAATCCCTATTATGTGTAGGTTGGCATGCTTTATATTATCCCATAGGTCTCTTATATTGCCTTCATTTTTTTTTTTATTTGGTTTTCTGTCTGCTGTTTTGACAGGGGTAATTTCCATTATTCTATATTCCAGGTCACTTATTCTTTCTTCTGTATTATTCATTCTGTATTATTCATTCTGCTATTCATTGCCTTTAACTCAGCTTTCATCTGAGTAAATGAATTTTCTAATATTTCTTGTCTCCTCCTTATAGTTTCTGGTTCCTTATTACAGTAATCTGCATTTCTGTCAAAATACTTTCTGAATTCCTTCAGTATTTTCATTACCTCCTTTTTGAACTCTGTTTCTATTAGACTGAAGAGGTCTGTGTCTTTGTTTGTTCCTTCAGGGGAATCCTCTGCTTTTTCATTTTGCTTATATTTCTCTTACTCAGTGAGTTTAGGAGAAACAATTATCTACTGTAGTCTTGGAAGTCTGTTTATATGCAGGAGCATCCATGCATAGCTTGTGTGGATTTAATATTTTTTTGGTGTGGGGCTGTTTTGATTTTGATGTTTGCTGTCTCTTTCCTCAGTGTGTGCGGGCTGCTATCCCCTTAATGGGGGTGTGCAGGTGTGTGGCCCGCACATACTCCCAAGGAGGTGGGGACAGTGGTTGGTGCCCAGTCGTGGGACCCTCCACAGCGGCAGCAGTCCGCACCCACCTTTGGAGTCTGAGATGGCAGCGGCAGGTCATGCCTGCCCCTGGAGCTCTTGTAGGTGGTGCCCTGCCACCTGCGAGCACGTGCCTGGAGAAAGAAGCTCCTGTGGTGGTCCCACCCCTCTCCTCGTGGGCCCCCCAAATGCACCTTGCCTCTCTGGCGGGCCCTGGCTTCTTCCCAGACTCCCTTGGTTGTGGGGCACCACACCCTAGCCCCCTCGACTGTCTCCACACAGCCAACCCATCCTCTCCCTGGGTCTGACCTCCAAAGCCCAAGGCTCAGCACCCAGCACCCGCCTGCCCCAGTGGAGGAGTGTCTCAGGCTGGGGAGCACTGAGTGGCACCGACCATCTGTGCAGGTCTCTCTCTGCTTTGCCCTCCATAAACTGGTTGCTGCACTCTCCTCTGAGGCTCCGAATCTCCCAGTCTGTCCTGGCTGATCTCTCCATCAATGATGGGACTTCCCAGAGTTTGGAAATGTTTCCGCTTTCACAGCTCCCTCCCAGGGGTGCTGGACCAGTCCCAATTCCTTTTTCTCTCTCTTTTTTTTTTTCTTTTATCCTACCCAGTTACATAGCGATTTTCTTGCCCTTCTGGAAGTCTGAGGTCTTCTGCCAGTGTTCAGTAGATATTCTGTGAGAATTGTTTCACATATTGATTTTTTTTTTTTTTTTGGGGTATAGTTGCTTTACAATGTTGTGTTAGTTTCTGCTGTACAATGAAGTGAATCAGCTATATGTATACATATATCCCCTCCTTTTTGGATTTCCTTCCAATTTAGGTCACCACAGAGCCTTGAGTAGAGTTCCCTGTGCTATACAGCAGGTTCTCATTAGCTACCTATTTTATACATAGTAGTGTATATATGTCAATCCCAATCTCCCAATTCATTCCATTCCCCTTTCCCCCCACCTTGGTGTCCATACGTTTGTTCTTTACACCTGTGTCTCTATTTCTGCTTTGCAAATAGGTTCATCTGTACCATTTTTCTAGGTTCCTCATATATGTGTTAACATATGATATTTGTTTTAATTTTTCTGACTTACTTCACTCTGTATGACAGTCACTAGGTCCATCCACATCTCTACAAATGACCCAAATTCGTTCCATTTTATGGCTAATATTCCATTGTATATATGTACCACATCTTCTTGATCCATTCATCTGTTGATGGACATTTAGGCTGCTTCCATGTCCTGGCTGTTGTAAATAGTGCTGTAATGAACATTGCGGTGTATGTGTCTTTTTGAATTATGGTTTTCTCAGGGTATATGCCCAGTAGTGGGATTTCTGGGTCATACGGTAGTTCTATTTTTAGTTTTTTAAGGAACCGCCATACTGTTCTCCACAGTGGCTGTATCAATTTACATTCCCACCAACAGTGCAAAAGGGTTCCCTTTTCTCCACACCATCTCCAGCATTTATTGTTTGTAGATTTTTTGATGATGGCCATTCTGACTGGTGTGAGGTGATACTTCATTGTAGTTTTGATTTGCATTTCTCTAATAATTAGTGATGTTGAGCATCTTTTCATATGCCTCATGGCCATCTGTATGTCTTCTTTGGAGAAATGTCTGTCTAGGTTTTCTGCCCATTTTTTGATTGGGTTGTTTGGTTTTTTTGCTATTGAGTTATATGAGCTGTTTGTATATTTTGGAGATTAATCCCTTGTCGGTGCTTCGTTTCCAAATATTTTCTCCCATTCTGAGGTTGTCTTTCCATTTTGTTTATGGTTTCCTTTGCTGTGCAACATCTCTTAAGTTTCATTAGGTCCCATTTGTTTATTTTTGTTTTTATTTTCATTACTCTAGGAGGTGGGTCAAGAAAGATCTTGCTGTGATTTATGTCAAAGAGTGTTCTTCCTATGTTTTCCTCTAAGAGTTTTATAGTGTCCAGTCTTACATTTAGGTCTTTAATCCATTTTGAGTATTTTTGTATATGGTGTTAGGGAGTGTTAGCTTTTACATGTAGCCACCCAGTTTTCCCAGCACCACTTACTGAAGAGATTGCCTTTCCTCCATTGTATAGTCTTGAATCCTTTGTCATAGATTAGGAGACCATAGATGTGTGGGTTTATCTCTGGGCTTTCTATCCTGTTCCATTGATCCACTGATCTATATTTCTGTTTTTGTGATAGTACCATACTGTCTTGATTACTGTAGCTTTGTAGTATAGTCTGAAGTCAGGGAGCCTGATTCCTCCCTCTCTGTTTTTCTTTCTTAAGATTGCTTTGGCTATTTGGGGTCTTTTGTGTTTCCATGAATTTTTGATGTATTTGTGGGAAAAGGTTAGCTCCACGTCCTACTCCACCATCTTGATCCGTTCCCCCATCTTTACCCATTCATCTGTCCATGGACATGTAGGATGCTTCCATATCTTGGTTTATGTAAATATTGCTGCTATAAATATTGAGGTACATGTATCGTTTTGAATTAGAGTCTTCTCTGGATATACACCCAGGAGTACGATTGCTGGATCATATGGCAACTCTATTTGCAGTTTCTTAAGGGACCTCCATACTATTTTCCATGGTGGTTACACCAGTTTACATTCCAACCAACAGTGTAGGAGGGCTCCCTTTTCTCTAAACCTTCTCCAGCATTTGTTATTTGTAGACTTTTTAATGATGGCCATTTTTACAGATGGGAGGTGATACCTTGTAGTTTTGATTGGTATTTCTCTAATAATTAGCAATGTTGAGCATCTTTCATGTGCCTATTGGCCATTTGTATGTCTTCTCTGGAGGAATATCTATTTAGATCTTCCACACATTTTTTGATTGAGTTGTTTGGTTTTTGATATTGAGCTGCATGAGCTGTTTGTATATTTTGGAAATTAATCCCTTGTCAGTCGTTTCACTTGCAAATATTTTCTCCCATTCTGTGGGTTGTCTTTTCAGCTTGTTTATGGTTTCCTTTGCTGTGCAAAAGCTTTTAAGTTTGATTAGGTTCCATCTGTTTATTTTTGCTTTTATTTCTATTGCCTTGGTTGACTGACCTAAGAAAACATTACTATGATTTATGTCAGAATGTTTTGCCTATGTCCTCTTCTAGTAGTTTTGCGGTGTCATGTCTTATTTAAGTTTAAGCCATTTTGAGGGGTTTTTTTGTTTGTTTTTGTTTTTGTTTTATGTGTGTGTGGTGTGAGGGAGTGTTATAACTTCATTGCTTAACATGCGGCTGTCCAGCTTTCCCAACATCACTTGTTGAAGTGACTGTCTTTTCTCCATTGTATATTCTTGCCTCCTTTGCTGAAGATTAATTGACTGTAGGCGTATGCCTTTATTTCTGGGCTCTCTATTCAGTTTCATTGATCCATATGTCTGTTTTTGTGCCAATACCACACTATTGATTACTGCAGTTTGCAGTATTGTCTGAAGTCGGGGAGGGTTGTGCCTTCACCTTTGTTCTTTTTCCTCAGGGTTGCTTTGGCTATTCTAGGTCTTTTATGGTTCCATATAAATTTTAGGATTATTTGTTCTAGTTCTGTGAAAAAGGTCATGGATAACTTGATAAGGCTGCATTAAATATGTAAATTCCTTGGGTAGTATTGCTGTTTTAACAATATTAATTCTTCCAGTCCAAAAGCATGGGATATCTTTCCATTTCTTTGAATCATCTTCAGTTTCCTTTATCACTGTTTTATAGTTCTCATCATACAAGCCTTTCACCTCCTTGGTCATATTTAGTCCTAAATAGTTTTTTTTTTTTTTTTAATGCGATTTTAAAAGACTTTTTTTTCTTTACTTTTTCTTTCTGATATTTAATTGTAGTGTAAGGAAATACAACAGATTTCTGTATGTTTATTTGTATCCTGCTACCTTATTGAAATCTTTTATCAGTTCTAGTAGTTTTTGTGTGGAGTCATTAGGATTTTCTATATATAGTATCATGTCATCTGCATATAATGACAATTTTACCTCTTCTCTTCCAGTTTGGGTACGTTTTACTTCTTTTTCTTGTTTGCCTGCTGTGGCTAGGACTTCCAGTAGTATAATGAAAATAAGTGGTGAGAGTGGTGTCCTTGTTTTGTTCCAGATTTCAGCAGAAAGGCTTTCAGCTTTTCACCATTAAGTATTAAGTTGGTCGTGGGTTTGATATAAATGGCTTTTATTATATTGAGATATGTTCCCTCTATACCCACTTTGGTAAGTGTTTTTATTATGAATGGATGTTAACTTTTATCAAATGCTTTTTCTGCATCTATTGAAATGATCATGTGGTTTTTGTCTTTTGTTGATGTGGTGTATCATATTGATTTGCATATGTTGAACCATCCTTCTGAACTTGGGATGAATCCCACTTGGTCGTGGTGTATGATCTTTTTTATGTGTTGTTGGATTTGGTTTGCTAATATTTTGTTGAGAATTTTTGCATCTATATTCATCAGGGATATTGGCCTGTAATTTTCTTTTTTGGTGGTATCTTTGTCTGGTTTTGGTATCAGTGTGAGGGTGGCTTCACAGAATGTCTTTGGCAGTGTTCCCTCCTCTTTGATCTTTTGGAAGACTTTGAGAAGGATACTTTCTTCTTTGTATGTTGGTTAGAATTCCCCAGTGAAGCCATCCAATCCTGGACTTCTGTTTGCAGGGAGTTTTTTTGTTTGTTTACAGATTATATTTCACTTCTAGCGATCAGTCTGTTCAAATTATCTATTTCTTTTAGATTCAGTTTCAGTGGGCTGTATGTTTCCAGAAACTTGTCTATTTCCTCTAGGTTTCCAATTTGCTGGCATATAATTTTTCATAGTATTCTCTCATGTTTTTCTTTTCTTTTTGTATTTCTGTGGTATTGGCTGTTATTTCTCCTCTTTGATTTCTTGTTTTGTTTATTTGGGTCCTCTCTCTTTACTTCTTGGTGAACCTGGCCAGAGGTTTCTCAGTTTTGTTTACCCTTTCAAAGAACCAGCTCTTGGTTTTATTTATTTTCTTTTGTATTTTTAAAAATCTCTATTTTATTTCCCATCTGATCTTTATTATTTCCTTCCTTCTGCTGACTTTAGGTTTTATTTGTTGTTCTTTTTCTAATTCTTTTAAGTGCTAGGTTAACTTGTTTATTTGAGATTTTTCTTGTTTTTTGAGGCAGGGCTGTATAACTATGAACTCTCCTCTTAGGACTGTTTTTGCTGTATTCCATAGATTTTGTATGGTTGTGTTTTCATTGTTATTTGTCTCAAGGTATCTTTTAATTTCCTCTTTGATTACATTGTTTACCATTTTTTTGTTGTTTATTGTTTGTTTGTTTTAGTAGTATGATTTTTAGTCTCCATGTAATCATTTTTTCTTGTTTCTCTTTCTGTGGTTGATTTTGAGTTTCATGCCATTGTGGTCAGAAAAGATGCTTGAAATAATGTCTATCCTCTTAAATTGGTTGAGGCTTGTTTTTTGTCTTAGTATATGGTCTATCCTAGAGAATGTTCCATGTGCACTTGAAAAGAATGCGCATATATTTTTTTGTTTGGATGCAATGTCCTGAAAATATCAATTTAAGTCCAACTGTTGTGTCATTTAGGATCTCTGTTGCCTTATTCTTTTCTGTCTGAAAGATTTGTCCATTGATGTAAGTGGGGTGTTGAAGTCTCCTACTATTACTTTATTCCTGTCAACTTCTCCCCTATGTCTGTTCGTATTTTATGTATTTTGGTGCTCTTATATTGGGTGCATATATGTTAACAAGTGTAATATCCTCTTCTTGTATTGATCCTTGTGTCATTATACACCGTCCTTTTTCTTTATGGCTTTTGTTTTAAAGTCTATTTTGTCTGATGAGTATTGCTACCCCCACTTTCTTGTCATTTCCATTTGCATGGAATATCTTTTTCTATCCCCTCACTTTCAATCTATGTGTGTCCTTTGCCCATAAGTGGGTCTTTTGTAGGCAGCATGTTGTAGGCTCTTGTTTTTTTTGGCCAATCTGAAGCTCTGTCTTTTGATTGGGGCACTTAGTCCATTGACATTTAAGGTAACTATTGATAGATACATATTTATTAACATTTTAAACCTTGTTTTCCAGTTAATTTTGTATTTCTTCTTTGTTTTTATTTTTCCTTTTGTGGTTTGATGGTTTTCTTTTGTATTATGCTTGAGTTCTCTCTCTTTTTTTGTGTGTGTGAGTCCATTGTATGTTTTTAGATTTGTGGTTACCCTGTTTTTCAAGTATGTTAACCCATTACTATATCTACTTGCATTAGACTGGTAGTCATAAAGTCTCAAACGCATTCTTTAAAAAAAAAATCTACATTTTCTTATGCCTCTGTCCCACACTTTATGATTTTCATGTCCTCTTTTACATCTTCATGTTTAGCCTTTTCTGTACATTGTAGTTATCACTTTCACACAAAAAAAATTTTTTTAATCTACGTACTGGCTTATTTAAGTGGTTTGTTTTCCACCTGTGATTTTCCTATAGATTCTTGATTCTTTTCTATTTAGAGAAGACCTTTCAATATTTCTTTTAGTATAGGTTTAGTATTGCTGTATTCTTTTACTTTTTGTTTGAGAAATTCTTTCTCTCTCCTTCTATTTTAAATGATAATCTTGCTGGGTGGAATATCCTAGGTTGCAGGTTTTTCCTTTTCAGGACTTTGAATTTATTTTGCTACTCCCTTCTGGCCTGCAATGTTTCTGTGGAGAAATCAGCTGATAGCCCTTTGGGGTTTCACTTGTAATTAACTCTTTGCTTTTTGTTTTGTTTTCTTGCTACCTTTATGATCATCTCTTTAACTTTTGCCATTTTAATTATAGTATGTCTTGGTGTAGGTCTGTTTGGGTTCATCTTGTTTGGGACCCTCCCTGATTCCCATACCTGGATATCTATTTCCTTCTTTAGGTTTGGGATGTCTTCAGCCATAATTTCTTCAAATACATTTTTGATCCCCTTTTCTCTTTATTCTTCTGGGATCCCTATTATGTGTAGATAGGCTCACTTTATATTATACCATAGATCTTGTATATTGCTTTCACTTTCTTTCATCTTTCTGTCTGCTGTTCTGATTAGGTGATTTCCATTCTTCTATCTTCCAGATCATTTATTCGTTCTTCTGTATTATTTAGTTTGCTATTTATTGCCTTTAGCTCAGCTTTCATCTTGGCAAATGAATTTTCTAATTTTAATTGGCTCCTCTTTATAATTTCTAGTTCCTTGTTACAGTGATCTGCATTTCTATCCATAGCCTTTCTTAATTCCTTCAGTATTTTTATTACTTCCCTTTTGAATTTGGGATCTAGTAGACAGGAGAGGTCTTTCATTGTTTGTTCCTTAAGGGGATTTCTGTTGGTCTTTTAATTGGGAGTGGTTCCTCTGCTTCTTCATTTTACTTATATTTCTCTGACTCTATGAGTTTATGAGAAACTGTTATCTACTGTGGTCTTGAAGGGCTGTTTTATGTGGGAATGTCCCTATGTAGCCTGTGTGAGTCGTATTTTTCGTGTGATGGCTGTTTATAGTATGGATCACATTTTTCCTCAGTGTGTGCTGGCTATTATGCCTTTGATAGGGGGTGTGATTGGTGTTGTGGTGACCAGAGCCTGTACTAGATGTTGAGTAGCACTTCCTCTTTGTTCTGTGGCTGTCACAACCCTGTTGGGGGCAGGGTCTGCTCTCCAGTTTTTGCAGTAGAATTTCCCAGATCTGTTTCTGAGCTGTGGTGTGGTGTAAGCAGGACTGGAGCTCTCCCACTGAGAGAGGAGCCACTGACTATTCCTCTGCAGATGCTGTCCACCAGGAAGTGCTTTCTGTGGTGTCATCTGTCACCCATTGTGTGGGCTCACAAACTACACTGTTGTTGGCACTGTCCTTGGCCCTGCCTCAGCCATGGGGATGAGGCAATGGGCCTGGGTGTCCCTCAGATGCTGTACTGACAAAGCCACTAGCACAGATACACCAAAGTCAGGCACCGGGACCCACCATAGTCATGCATATTTGCACACTTGGACCTACCATGGGAGCTATGGAATCAGCCCAGACTCAGGACATGCCTCCTGGTGCATGCACCCATAAAGCCTGCAGCTGCTAACTCTGGACCTGTTCCAGCCACAGGAGCACTAGTAATCTGCTCAGATGTGCCACAGGCACTGAGCTCACAAAGCGGAGTAAATCCACCAAAGTCACAAAGCCACTGAACAGGGCTCAGATTTCAGCCTGGCTTCTGTAGTTGCACAGTCCATGGGGATTTGCTCGGATTTCAGCCCTGCTTCCGTGTATGGGCAACAGCTGGCTCTTGTCTGTAGAGGCAGATTGGCACCCACTGTGAGCATGGGGAAAATGAGGCTGCTATGGTGGGGCCCCACCTCTTCCATCACACAGGTGTTAACAGTGGGGCTTCTATGGTGGACTGGGGCTCTGTCCTATGCACACCCCCAATTGTGGCCTGGGCCATACTCCAGCACCTTCAGGCTGTCTCTACACAATCAACCCCAGTCCTCTCCCCAAGCCGTCTGTCCACTGAAGCCTGAGTTTCAGCACCCAGCCCCCCTATACCAGTAGACATGCATCTCAGGCTGGGGAGTACAGCGAAGTGGCTAGGACCATCTATCCTGGTCTCTCTCTCTGTTCTGCCTGCTGCAAGCTGGCTGCTGCACTCACCTCCAAGCTTCTGAAGCTACCGTTCTGTCCTGGCTGATCTCCCAGCTGATCAAGGCAGTTCTCAGGGTGAAGGAACATTTCCTCTTTCACAGCTACCTCCCAGGGGCACAGGTCCCTTCCCAATTCCTTTTTTCTTTCTTCCTACTCAGTTACATGTTAATCTTTCTTGTAGCTTTGGTTGTATGAGATATTCTGCCAGTGTTCAGTAGGTATTCTGTGAGAATTGTTCCACATGTAGATGTATTTTTGATGTATTTGTGGGAGGAGGTGAACTCCATGACTTCTGTTCCACCATCTTAATCCACGACATCCAACTCAATGAATTCTGTTGATCTAGATTCATAATGTTTTATGAATAAAATGGAATTAAACTTAGGCTTTTTTCCCTATGTGTCTGAACCATAGTTTCTATTCTTGGTCTTCTCTGCTCCTACTCAATTCAGGTCTCTTTCTCTCTCTCCCTCTCTCTCTCTCTTTTTTTTTTTTTTTTTTTCTGAATAACATTCTTAATATATGGCAATTTACCATAGAGTATGGAAGTGAATTATATATGAAAGACCAGAAACAATATATCAGTCGAATATTTTGCACTAAGTGACTGAGGCACTGGTGTCTTCCTTGGGCATATAGAAGGGTTGAGCTCCTTGCCTTGTGTTTTATGTCTGAAAATGCTCTCCTAGTATCTTTCTTCACACACTATTTTGGCCTCCTGAATGCTACTGTCCACTTCCCCTTCTTCTGGTTTCATTCATTGTAAAGACCTTGCAATTGACCCATCCCAACAAAGACTACAAATACCAAATCAGAAACTAACAATTTGTGTTTCCACATGTAAAAGGATAGAGGAGCACTGGAATGTCTAAAACATTTTAAGAATTAATACGATCAATTGTTGATGTTAGGAAATCAAAGCTCTGCCCAGAAAGTTTTGGATTTATGGTTACTATACCAAGTCCACCTAGAATATACAGTTTTTATATAACATCCTTACTAAGGACAGAGGCAAAGCAAAACATAAAAAGGAGAGTCCATGAAAGGTAACAGCTGGTTGTAATCTTCGTGAGGGGTGGGCTATTCCTCTTTCTTACCACAGTATATCTAGTGCCTGGCACAGTTCCTAGCGTGGAGTAGAAACTCAATAAATAATTGTTAAAGAGAAAAGCAAAAGGGACAGGTCATAGCCACAGACACAATCACAAACTTAAGCCTATGGAGGAGAGAAGAACAGATACACATGACTTCTCAGGACACAGGCAGCAAAGCTCCAGACTCCTGCTGTCTTGCCCATGATACCTATGGTGTATTTTGTCATGTAGAACACAAATTTTCTAGGAATCCTCTTTTTGAGGATTTTTTTTTTTTTAACTGAACCACTACCCGACGTACAAGTTAGTCCAAACAGAAGATTCTATCAGTTCTCTAGGCAAATATTCTTAGGAGTGGTAGCACAAATAAACTTTTCTTCTAACTATCCAGAAGTCATCATCTTAACAGAAAGACCTCACACATTTCTACTGAGACTTAGTCCCAACCTCCTTTATGTAGTTACTATTTATTACAAACTTCTTATATGCCAGGAACAACTCTTAAAATCTTAATATGATAATTAATAGAATCCTCTTAACAAATTGTAATGTGCCTGTTATTACTAGTCTCTCACCTGTAAATTGGAAAAGAGTCTTAGAAAAGTTTAATTGAATATCTTCTAGAGGCCACTCATTATTGTAAAGGATGCTAAAACAAAAATGAATGATACATGGTCTCACCACTCAAGGCATTTCTATTTTATTGGGGTAGATGGATATATACATAAATATAAATACTATAATTAGGAAAGTGCTGTACTTGCACGTTCACAGCATAGTGATTAACACAAATACTTTTGATTTCACGTTGCTCTGGTCCCACACTTTGTTCCGTCATTAAGTATCTGTTTGGGGGAACTTTTAAACTGTTCTCTGCCCTATTTTCCTCATACAGTTAATTAAGGTGATATTTGTATTTATCTCCAAGAGTTGTCATGAGAAATTAATGTAAACGATGGATGTAAATGGCTAGCCCATATTAATTTCTTAATAATTAAATGATAATTATTACTACCAATAAGTTTATTATTGTGAAAATAATGATGAAAATAATAAATTGTCTACAAATGAATTAGAGCAGCTGTCATGAGGAAGATGCATTTGAGATGACTATTTAAGGATGCGTAGGTTGTCTCAAATTGTAGCAGAAGATACTTAATCCTGACAGTTGGAACAGCATGTGCAATGATTATCAGAGTAAAATTGAATTTCCTATAAAACCTTGACCTCCAAGTCAGAAACATGGACACATCCTCTTCCTGTTGACCACAACAAGACCAGTATCCCTCAGCAGAAGATGAATTATACAGTCTGGATCATTGATCATGCTGAGATTCATTGTCAGCTTGACTTTTAAGATTTGCCAGGTATTAGAGGAGCTTATTTATAGAAAGCAGATGGCTTTTTGTCATTTAATTCACTGAAATTTACTTAGTATGAGGAAGGGAGAAACCAAGCTGTCTCCATGATAAAAGCTTTCTAAATACATTAACTCATTGAGTGGACTGCAGAGGGACAAATAGACCATTGCTTTTAAAATGAATTAGCCTTCTTTTATGTTTTCAAAGAGATAAGACCAAAGTTCTCAGCAGTGAATGATAACATGAGTAGAAGAAATTTCAGAATTTGCTTTATCAAATGCTGAATTCTCTCTCTTCCATAGTGCTGCCTTCCTTATGAGGTGCCTTCACTGCCTCCCTAGAATAGATCAAGTTCAAAAAACCGTTGCCTGATTTCAAACCCCAGACCCATTCCATTACAATTCTCAGATCTCTGCCTTGTTTGTCTTTTTATTTTTTGTATACAATCAAATCAAAACTCCAATTGGCTGCCTTCTGTTCTGGTATTACAAAGTACCTTTTGCTTTCTTTCTTTTGCTGTAACACACATTCTGCATCATTTTAAAAGTGGCCCCTAGTTATTCATCCAACTGTTGTTTTTATTCAAAATTTTATTGTGACATATTTACCAAGATGTGTGTATTCTCTCTGTCCGGTTGATCTCTGTCTCCTTTCTGCCTTCCCTTCCTCTTTTCCTCCTCACTATCCAAAATCCAGTGAGCACTATTGAAGAGCAACAGGAAGTGTGAACTTTGGAGCCAATAGTTTTTTTTTGTCCTAACTAACTATTGTCCTACAATAGTTTTTTGTAGTTTTTATTATAACTTATGAATCTTACAAAAATGTATTTTTCTCTGCAATTATTTAATCTGTAAATAATTCTATATACCTCATGGAACTGTTGTAAGTAATTTAAAAAAAGGGTAATACATACAAACAGTGGCTGGAAATATAGACTTATTACTATTATTACCACTATTAGGTACCAGGGATACAAAGACAGAAAACCCATGGTATCTTCCCTGAAGGAGCTCACTATGTAGGTTTAGAAGAACTTAGAGTATCATTACTTTAGGATAAAAGATATGCTTGAGTATGTAGACAGATAATGAAGAGTGAGATATAATGTTTTAATTCTTTTAATAAACAAACAAACAACTTTTGAGCACTTCTGTTTGCAAGGGAAGGTGATTGATTGTGTCTTAATCCACATGCACTTGAGATGGCCTGGAGCTGCTTGTTTGGAAACCTGTACTGAACTGTGAGACAGCACAAAAGATCACATTAATGATCTCTGGCAGGGACACAGGATGAAAGAGTAGAATTGCCTCATGAGTTGGCCTGTGATTAATAACATGAGGAAAATTAAGATGCCTCGCAATTGGTCACCTTCAAAACCTTACAGTACCTCAGCAGAAGAAAGAATAAGTCTCTCATAGGATAAGGCAAGACTTCTTGGAGGAAGATCTTGGAAATGCCCAGTCAGTCACTTTGTCCCAGCGAAAGTCAATCATGATGGGCAACACTCAATATTTGTCCCAGGGTTCCCCACAAGAATTGGACAAGGTTTTGCCAAGAGTGAATCACATTTGATCTCTCCCTTGTTCAATCCTGCCTCCTTTCTTTTACAGGTTTTCATTTGTAGTATACATCTTTCACACCAGTCTCCATCTCAGCATCTGCTTCTGGAGAAACCAACCTGTGACAGTGGAATTTAAATGTGGGAAGACATGGTCATTCATTTGATACAGAGTAAACGTTTCTAAGTACATTTCTGCATGTGCTGCAAAGATATTTCATACTTATAACAAGCATGGTTGTGGTAGTCTTCATCGCTAAAAGAATGGCAGAGCAGACATACATACTTCAGGTCATTGTTTTCAAATTCGAAGAGGTCAAGGTCAGTCTAAAGGAAGTAGCCTACATATGCTCATAGGCTTGATGTTAAGGAGGGTCTACTCTTCCCAAAATCTGTCTTCTGTTGCCTTGCTCCAAAAGGCCCTTTAACAACAGTACTGATGATGGATCCACAGCATTGTGAATGTACTAAATGCCACTGAATTATGCAGTTTAAAAATGATTTAAGGTAAACTTCATGTTTATACCAGAATTTAAAAATGCTAATATAGCTGGAAGAACTCAAGCCTTAACATGGAGAAAAAGCCAAAAAGAGATCATTTGGAAGTTGGTTTAGAATAGAAATTGGCCACAGCCTTGTTGGGTAGGGGAAACTGGGCATGAAAAAATAGGAAAGAAGAAAGAAGTGTGATGACAGAGTAGTGGTTCTCCACCTGTCCTTCACTCTAGGAATTCTAGATCTTTGGATGAACATAAGAATCACCCTGGAGGATTTGGAGGGGGGAAAAAAGAAAAAAAACCTGTCCTCCAGGCTATGTCCCCAAAGCAATTAAATCAGAATCTCTGAGAGTAGATCCCAGGCATCAGGTTTTTTAGGTGCCCAGGTGATCCATTATGTACTCAAGCTTGAAAAACTACTTTATTTCCATACCATTTACTAGTGAATGCATTTTCATCTTACTGTGTCCTGTTATATATGGTATTCTTTATTGGGAGGTGATGTGAGAGTAACATCAAAATCTTTCATCTCCCAAATTCTGACATTGCCCTCTTGTTCCCCTAACCCTAGAAGGGAGTAGGAAAGGAGAAACCTTCCATGGATGAGAACCACTCTAGTAGGGGAGTGAAAATGTTATCAGTGTCCAGCTTTGCCAGCAACGACCTATGGCTAAAACCCTGAAATGTATATATCTGCTTCTCTTAACACTTCTCCTATTTTACCAGAAATACTGTGGAGCCCTTAAGCTGTTTTTCTTCCTTTCAGTCTTTATTCATCCACACCTTTATCTAAATACCAGTCACAATAATTTCTTCAAAATGCAATTCTGTTTGTCATTCTCCTGCTCAAAACTCTTCAGTGGCATCTTTTTTAGCCTCTGTAATAAGTGGCTACAAGACCTTGGATGAGCTCCACCTGCCCATCTCTGTAGCCTCATCTTTTTATCTTTGAGAACATCCATGTGACTTTCTCCTCCAGTCTCACTGTACCTCTCATTTCTCGTAACACCTCTCCTGTTCCCTCCTGTCCTCTCCTCTTCCTTCTGTATCTCTACATCCCTATCTCTGTCTCTCAGATCTCAAGAACTTGACCTGTGGTATTGAATTTGATTAGAATGTTCTTGCCTTTTCCTTGGTTGGTGATCCCCACTCCTCTTTCAGGTCTTGAATTAAACATCCTTCCTCAGGGAAGCCTCCTGACATGCGGTATCATCCACTGCAATAAACAAACAAGGCAGTGGGCATGGTTCAGATATGTTCATAGCAAGGTAAGATATTTTTTTCTTCCCCACTGGCCCTCGAGTTTTAAGACAGTATAGTAATGTCTATTCTATTCAACACTTTATCACTAGGGCTTAATATTATGTCTGGTGCTTTGAAAAATGTGTTTCTTATTAATGATGGAGTGATTGACTGATCTTAGTTTCTGAAGCAAAATAACTCAAAAGGAATAGTGATTTCATAGCACCCTAAGTTGTTGTGCCTTTTCTTCCCAGAACAATTTCTCTGCATTCTCAAATTAGATGTTAAAATATCTTGACAGTGCCTGAAGTCTGAGATTAGTCACAAGAGGATTAGATCTTTAACCAACATGATGATAGCCCAGGGGGTAGATGATTATAGCCTAGCATATCACAAGAGGACTTGACTTGGGAGAGTGAACACAGATTTGGCATTCCAAGATTTGTTGAAGCAACGGGAATGCCTCCTCGTCAATCTTGATAAAGGTCAGATTATAAGAAATAAGAGTAAGTACCATTTAACCCAGTAGGTAGCACATGTATACCTCCATTTTCTCTAGAGCCTGAGAATATAAATTGTTGAAAGATGATTCAGAGAAATTAACTGATCCAGAATACGGTAATATATCATTGTCTGCCACCAAGTATCAGCATCTCAGCATCTTTACATGACGCCTTTTTTCCCTTTATTTGCTTCTACAGATATAATGAACTGAATCCTCACTTTTCCTAGACTCTTAGATCTACATTTTTAAAGCAATTTTAGCTAGTGCCTAGAGGCCAATAAGCAGAATTATATGGAGAAATCCACCAATTACTTAAAATTACACAACCCTTCAGAATCTTAAGGAAGTAATAAACTGAGCAAAAGAGGAAGTGAATGTCATCATCCCAAGTTCTGCTCCTGAAATGTGTCCAGTCTTTATAGGTTTCCCATAAACATGGTCGTCCACATCTCACTAACCTCCAGGTCAGTGCATGAGTGTGCTTTCAGATATCTCAGATGCCTACCCAAAAAAAGATCAGAGACATAGAACCCAAATTCAATTACTATTATTGTAGGTGAAGGTGAGCTCTCTCTGTTGCACTTGCATTCAGGGGTCAGAAAATTACAACCCACAGGCCACATCTGCAGGCAGCCAGCTTTTGTAAATAAAATTTTATTGTAATATACTCATGGCATTTGTTTATGTACTGTCCACAGCTACATTCACTGCAAAGGCCAAGTCGTAGGGCTGACACAGACACCATAACGCAAAACCTAAAACCAACTGGCTCTTTGCAGGAAATGCTTGCTGACCCCTGCACATGTATCAGGTCCTGTTACATCACCAGTTGGTCTCAGAAATGGGAGATTAAGGTCAGGGTGTCTACTTCCTGAGGCCAGTATTGCAGAAGAAATAGTATAGGTAGTAATAAATAGACAAGAGATCCCAAAGTAGCATTGAATTTCCAGGTAGAAGACTTGAAAATGTTGGCATCCTCTTCAAAGTTAGTTGTTAGTAGTTAAAAAACAGTATTTCAATTTGAAGAAGGAAATTTCAGTCAGATTGACTGACTGGATATATTTAATTTGGGGCATCAGTGGGAAAAGGCAGAAACTTTTAGAAGCTCATAAAAATGCAGAGCTCACATCTTAGGCCTTTCTGAAATCTCAGTACAGAAAAAGCCATTTATTTTTCATCAAATAATTACTGAGTACCCAGTGGTTTAAAAAAATATACTAGACCACTGAGTAGTCCTATAAGTGAAACTTAAAACTTGAAAATAGCTGTTTATTTTCTTTAAAAGCAAGATAATAGCTGTTCATTTTCTTTAAAAGCAAGATAAATGAATAATTTTTTTAAAAGTACACATATCATCTATAATGAAGTACAATTAATATCATTTAATAGTCATTTAACTTTTAATAGGTTATTTAACCTGTTAGTGACCCAGTATCATCATTTGTAAGATACAGATGATAAAGGTCATAATTCATAAGGTTGTAAGAATTAAAGGAGCTATTATATTTAAAAGTCATAAAACACTTTTTGGCATAGAGTAAATACGAAAAAACAAAAACAATCTGTTTTTCTTGTTGTGAAGAGATGCACATTCAGATATATTACAATGGTTGTGGTAACCACAATCTCACTAATGTTCACATTCTCAATTATTCAGACTTGTCTCAAGGATGCAATTGGTGGTTGATAAAGGGAGAACACTGGTCTTACCTGGTGGAGATTTATTTTATTTTCTTATTCTGTTTGTCTTATGAAAAGAAAAAGGATGCCTTTATTTGGCATCTGCTTTTCATTTCTTACTTGTTGGTGGCCTGACCTCTTCTATATACTTAGTTGTCTTCAGTCAAATTTATTTTCTTCTTCTTTCTCTACCTTTTCTTACTTTCCACAATACCAGAATTTAGATGTCATACCTTAAAAGTGAGTCTAAATATTGTGACTGCACTGCATAAACTTTAAAGCACTGGTCAGATATTAATTTGTATTACTGCTTTGAGTCAACGAGAAAGTCCCTTGCCTTTTTGTCCCCCATCTAATACCACTTCCTGAGAGAGATGTGTGCTCTTAGAACATTCAGCTTTTCTCAACTTGGTCTTTTATCATCTTCTGATTTTATGCCTTTCCAATATTTATTGTGTGTAATTGGAAATCTGACCTTTATATACAGGAATCATTATAGTAGCTAAATAATGGAAAATAATAATACTTTACTTTCCATAGCATCTTATAAATATTAAATCAACTTTCACAGGCGTTGTAAAGCTGGGCTGTGAGCTTGAGGCCAGAGACCATATTTTATTTATTTTTGCAACCTAACAACTTGCTTCCTCATATCTAGCCATTAGCAGGTGCTTAATAATTTTAAAATGTAAATGTTCTTACCATAAAGGCCCTGTGTGGGATGCTTGTAGAGTACTATCTCCTGTATACAAATGAAAAATAAACTTATTAAAGCAAAGAGCACACAGAACTAGAATTTAGTTATTATAATTCATTATTAAAAACTCTTTCTACTAAATTAGGGCTTGCAAAACAAACAAAAACAAGAGGATGGTTAGGGATTGCAAAACAAAGAAAAAGAAGAGGATGGTTTCTCATGGACATCCTCATGATGTCACTTTCAATGACAGGGTGTTACAATGAATATTATTGTAAAAGAATGATAAGGCTTTAAAATGGACTGATATAACCAATAGTGACATGAAGAAGTTTCTTGGATTAATAATTTTGATGGGACAAATAAGAAAGTCACACTGGAAAGAATATTGGTTGACTGATCCCTTACTTTAAACACCTATCTATCTATCTTTCCAAAGATTATGACAAGAAGAAGGGTCAAATAAATAATGACATTTCTTCACTTTAATGATAACTTGGAAACTCCACTTCCTGCAGATAGAATTTCAAAAGTTAAACCTCTTTTGGGTTATTTTCTACAAAATTTCAATCGCTCTATATACCCAAATAAGAGCTATCACTTGAGGAGGTAATGATAAAGTGGAGAGGACAACTCAGATTCAAAACCTATAATCCTGGAAAACTTACAAAATACGGAATTTTGGTCAGGACAGTTAGCGAAAGTGAAACTGGATCTATGCAACCTTGAAATTTACATGGGTGAAGGAAAGAAACTGCAAGAAACAATATTATTGGTCCTAATCTTGGTTCATGGCACCATATTTACGAAGACAATTGTTACAACAGTGTGACCACATCTGAAATATTGTTGAAAACTAAAACCAGAGTGTGTGGGACTATAAGAGAGAATCATGGTATACCAAACCTATTAAAGGAGAAATCTGAAAATCTACAGAGGGGAGAAATGACATTCTTATGGAAGGGAGAAGTGATTGATTCTTCTTATATGGAAAGACAAGAGGCTAGTCTGAATGGTGACAACTATTCATGATGCCTCCATAGCATCTACAGGAAAGGAAGACTGGAGGACTGGCCGTCAGATGACTAAGCCCACTTGTATATTAGAGTATGATAAATATATGAAAGGAGTTGATTGATCTGATCAATATCTGGCAAACTTCAATATCCTCTGGAAAACTCAAAAATGGTATAAGAAAGTGGGTTTGTATTTGAGTAATTATGGTTTATTCAATGCATTTAAAATTTATTGTAACCTTAATGCACAGAATAAAATGATTTACACGGAATTTTTGTTAGCAGTAGCTAGAGAATGGGTAACTGACCGTTCTGGTGGTGTAGTGGTAGTCCCACACCTTGTTCTTCTTGTGGCATTTCTAAAAGAGCCCCCTGCAAAGATTCACCTGGATGACTACTATGTAAAACAAAAAACATATTTTAGAGGAAATAATACCCACAGGACTAAAAAAAAAAAAATGCCACCAGAAAGTGTAGAGTCTGCTCTTTCAGGGGAAAGTGCAGTGAAACATGGTATATTTGTAATGGATGTTCTGTTCCCCTGCACAGAGGTGCCAGCTATACTGCCTATCACACGCTAATGAAATATTAGAATGCTTTAGTAAAAAACGTACAAAGCTTCAAATAAATACATTAAGTGCAAAAAAAGTCACTGATATTTACTCAGATGCAGGTGTTTCAATATTCACTTACATAACAAATCACCGATCACAGGCATTAGTTTCTGCAAAAATCCCCTGGGTCAATAATATGTTAAATGCACCAACATTCACATGATAGGGGTCCCAGAAGGAGAAAAGAGATAGAACCTAAGAAAATATTTGAAGATATAATAGCTGAAAACTTCCCTAACATGGGAAAAGAAATAGTCACCCAAGTCCAGGAAGTGCAGAGTCCCAGGCAGGATAAACCCAAGGAGGAACATGTTGAGACACAGAGAGATCAAATTGACAAGACAAAGAAAATATTAAAAGCAACAAAGGAAAAGCAACAAATAACATACAAGGCAATTCCCATTAGGTTATCAGCTGATTTTTCAGCAGAAACTCTACAGGCCAGAGGGAGTGGCACAATATATATAAAGTGATGAAAGGGAAGAACCTACAACCAAGAATACTCTACCCAGCAAGGCTGTCATTCAGATTCAACAAAGAAATCAATAGCTTTACAGACAAGCAAAAGCTAAGAGAATTCAGCACCACCAGACCAACTTTGCAACAAATGCTAAAGGTACTTCTCTAGGCAGAAAAGAAAAGCCCACAAATAGAAACAAGAAAATTATGAAGGGGAAAGCTCACCAATAAAGGCAAACATACAGTAAAGGTAGAAACCATCCCCACACAAATATGCTATCACGACCAGCAATTACGAGGAGCATACAAATGTAGGGTATTGGAAATGCATGTGAAACTAAAAGACCAGCATTGTTTGAAACTTAAAACAATCTTATTTATATAGAGACTGCTATATCAAAACCTCATGGTAACCATAAACTGAAAATTTACAATAGATACACAAAGAATAAGGAATCCAAACACAACAGTAAAGTTAGTCATCAAATCACAAAAGAAGGGAAAACCAAACAAGTCATGGAGATGTAGTGTACAGCAATACTGATTATAATACTGTATTGCATATTTTTAAAAAAAGGGAAGAAAAAAGACCTACAAAAACAAGTCCAAAACCATTAACAAAATGGCAATAAGAACATACATATTGATAATTACCTTAAATGTAAATGGATTTAATGCTCCAACCAAACGACACAGACTGGCTGAATGGATACATAAACAAGACCTGTATATATGCTGTCTACAAGAGACCCACTTCAGATCTAGGGACTCATACAGACTGAAAGTGAGGGGATGGAAAAAGGCATTCCATGCAAATGGAAGTCAAAAGAAAGCTGGAGCAGCAATTCTCATATCAGGTAAAATAGACTTTAAAATAAAGACTTACAAGAGACAAAGAATGACACTACATAATGATAAAAGGATCAATCCAAGAAGAAGATATAACAATTGTAAATATATAAGTACCCAACATAGGAGCACCTCAATATATAAGGCAAATACTAACAGCCATAAAGGGAGAAATAATGAGCGGCTTTAACACCCGACTTTCATCAATGGACAGATCATCCAGAGAGAAAATTAATAAGGAAACACAAGCCTTAAATGGCACATTAGACCAGATGGACTTAATTGATATTTATAGAGCATTCCATCCAAAAATAGCAGAATACACGTCATTCTTCTCAAGTGCACACAGAACTTTCCCCGGCATTGATCACATGCTGGGCCACAAAGTGACCCTTGGTAAATTTAAGAAAATTGAAATCATATCAAGCATCTTTTCTGACCACAACACTATGAGATTAGAAATCAACTACAAGAAAAATACTGCAAAAACACAAACACCTGGAGGATAAACAATATGCTACTAAACAACCAAGAGATCACTGAGGAAATCAAAGAGGAAATCAAAAAAATACCTAGAGACAAATGAAAATGAAAGCGTGATGATCCAAAACCTGTGGGACACAGGAAAAGCAGTTCTAAGAGGGAAGTTTATAACAATACTATCTTATACAGGAAACAAGAAAAATCCCAAATAAACAATCTAACTTTACACCTAAAGCAACCAGAGAAAGATGAACAAGCAAAACCCAAAATTAGAAGGAAAGAAATCATAAAGATCAGAGTGGAAATAAATAGAGATGAAGAAAACAATAGAAATGATCAAAGAAACTAAAAGCTGGTTCTTTGAAAAGATAAACAAAATTGATGAACCTTTAGCCAAACTCACCAAGGAAAAAAGGGAAGAAGGCTCAAATCAATAAAATTAGAAATGAAAAAGGAGAAGTTACAATGGACACCACAGAAATACAAAGGATCATAAGAGACTACTATAAGCAGCTACATGCCAATAAAATGGACAACCTAGAAGAAATGGAAGAATTCTCAGAAAGATACAATCTCCCAAAACTGAACCAGGAAGAAATAGAAAATATGAACAGACCAATCACAAGTACTGAAATTGAAACTGTGATTTAAAAACTCCCATAAACAAAAGTCCAGAACCAGATGGCTTCACAGGTGAATTCTAGTAAACTTTTAGAGAAGAGTTAACACCTGTCCTTTTGAAACAATTCCAAAACATTGCAGAGGAAGGAACACTCCCAAACTCACTCTTTGAGGACACCATCACCCTGATACCAAAACCAGACAAAGATGCCACACAAAAAAAGAAAATTACAGGCCAATATCACGATGAACATAAACACAAAAATTCTCAACAAAATATGAGCAATCCAAATTCAACAGTACATTAAAAGAATCATGCTCCGAGGAGCTTCAAGATGGTGGAAGAGTAAGACGCGGAGATCACCTTCCTACCCACAAATACATCAGAAATACATCTATGTGTGGAACAACTCCTACAGAACACCTACTGAATGCTGGCAGAAGACCTCAGACTTCCCAAAAGGCAAGAAACTCCCCACGTACATGGGTAGGGCAAAAGAAAAAAGAAAAAACAGAGACAAAAGAATAGGGATGGGACCTTCACCAGTGGGAGGGAGCTGTGAAGGAGGAAAGGTTTCCACACACTAGGAAGGCCCTTCACGGGCGGAGACTGCAGGTGGCGGAGCGGGGAAGCTCTGGAGCCACGGAGGAGAGCGCAGCCACAGGGGTGCAGAGGGCAAAGCGGAGAGATTCCCGCATGGTGGAGCGGTGCCGAGCAGCACTCACCAGCCCGAGAGGCTTGTCTGCTCACCCGCCGGGACGGGCTGGGCTGGGAGCTGAGGCTCGGGCTTCGGAGGGCAGATCCCAGGGAGAGGACTGGGGTGGGCTGCGTGAACACAGCCTGAAGGGGCTATGGCGCCATGGCTAGCCTGGAGGGAGTCCGGGAAAATGTCTGGAGCTGCCGAAGAGGCAAGAGACTTTTTCTTGCCTCTTTGTTTCCTGGTGCGTGAGGAGAGGGGGTTCAGAGCGCCGCTTAAATGAGCTCCAGAGATGGGCACGAGCCGCGGCGATCAGCGTGGACCACAGAGACGGGCATGAGACGCTAAGGCCGCTGCTGCCGCCACCAAGAAGCCTGTGTGTGAGCACAGGCCACTCTCCATACTTCCCCTCCCGGGAGCCTGTGCAGCCCGCCACTGCCAGGCTCCCGTGCTCTGGGGACAACTTCCCTGGGAGAATGCACGGCGCGCCTCAGGCTGCTGCAACGTCACACCAGCCTCTGCCGCCTCAGGCTCGCCCCGCATCCGTACCCCTCCCTCCCCCCGGCCTGAGTGAGCCAGAGCCCCCGAATCAGCTGCTCCTTTAACCCCGTCCTGTCTGAGTGAAGAACAGACGCCGTCAGGTGACCTACACTCACAGACGGGGCCAAATCCAAAGCTGAACTCCAGGAGCTGTGCAAACAAAGAAGAGAAAGGGAAATTTCTCCCAACAGCCTCAGGAGCAGCGGATGAAATCACCACAATCAACTTGATGTACCCTGCATGTGTGTAATAGCTGAATAGACAACGAATCATCCCAAATTGAGGAAGTGAACGTTGGGAGCAATGATATATATATATATTTTTCCCTTTTTCTCTTTTTGTGAGTGTGTATGTTTCTGTGTGTGATTTTGTCTGTATAGCTTTGCTTTTACCATTTGTCCTAGGGTTCTGTCCATTTTTTTTTTTTTTTGGATAGTTTTTAGCACTTGTTATCATTGGTGGATTTGTTTGTTGGTTTGGTTGCTCTCTTCTTTCCTTTTTTTTTAATAAAAAAATCTTTTTAATAATTATATTTTTTATTTTAATAACTTTTTAATTTAATTGAATTTTATCTTCTTTCTGTCTTTCTATTTTTCCTCTCTTTATTCTGAGCCGTGTGGATGACAGGCCCTTGGTCCTCCAGCCAGGTGTCAGGGATGTCCCTCTGAGGTAGGAGAGCCACGTTCAGGACACTGGTGCACAAGAGACCTCCCAGCTCCACGTAATATCAAATGGCGAAAATCTCCCAGAGATCTCCATCTCAACACCAAGACCCAGCTCCACTCAACGACCAGCAAGCTCCAGTGCTGGACACCCTATGCCAACAACTAGCAAGACAGGAACACAACCCCATCCATTAGCAGAGGGGCTGCCTATAATCATAATAAGGCCAGAGACACGCCAAAACACACCACCAGACATGGACGTGCCCACCAGAAAGACAAGATCCAACGTCATCCACCAGAACACAGGCACTAGTCCCCTCCACCAGGAAGCCTACATAACCCACTGAACCAACCTTAGCCACTGGGAACAGACAGCAAAAACAAGGGAAACTACGAAGCTGCCTCCTGCAAAAAGGAGACCCCAAACACAGTAAGTTAAGCAAAATGAGAAGACAGAGAAACACACAGCAGATGAAGAGGCAAGGCAAAAACCCACCAGACCTAACAAATGAAGAGGATATAGGCAGTCTACCTGATAAAGAATTCAGAATAATGATAGTAAAGATGATCCAAAATCTTGGAAATAGAATGGGGAAAATACAAGAAACGTTTAACAAGGACCTAGAAGAACTAAAGAGCAAATAAACAGTGATGAACAACACAATAAATGAAATTAAAAATTCTCTAGAAGGGATCAATAGCAGAATAACTGAGGCAGAAGAACGGATAAGTGACCTGGAAGATAAAATAGTGGAAATAACCACCACAGATCAGGATAAAGAAAAAAGAATGAAAAGAATTGAGGACAGTCTCAGAGACCTCTGGGACAACATTAAACACACTAACTTGAATTATAGGGGTCCCAGAAGAAGAAGAGAAAAAGAAAGGGACTGAGAAAATATTTGAAGACATTAGAGTTGAAAAATTCCCTAATATGGGAAAGGAAATAGTTAATCAAGTCCAGGAAGCACAGAGAGTCCCATACAGGATAAATCCAAGGAGAAACACGCCAAGACACATATTAATCAAACTATCAAAAATTAAATACAAAGAAAAAATATTAAAAGCAGCAAGGGAAAAACAACAAATAACACACAAGGGAATCCCCATAAGGTTAACAGCTGATCTTTCAGCAGAAACTCTGCAAGCCAGAAGGGAGTGGCAGGACATATTTAAAGTGAGGAAGGAGAAAAACCTACAACCAAGATTACTCGACCCAGCAAGGATCTCATTCAGATTTGATGGAGAAATTAAAACCTTTACAGAAAAGCAAAAGCTAAGAGAATTCAGCACCACCAAACCAGCTTTACAACAAACGCTAAAGGAACTTCTCTAGGCAGGGAACACAAGAGAAGGAAAAGACCTACAATAACAAACCCAAAACAATTAAGAAAATGGTAATAGGAACATACATATCGATAATTACCTTAAATGTAAATGGATTAAATCCTCCAACCAAAAGACACAGACTGGCTGAATGGATACATAAACAAGACCCGTATACATGCTGTCTACAAGAGACCCACTTCAGACCTAGGGACACAAACAGACTGAAAGTGAGGGGATGGAAAAACATACTCCATGCAAATGGGAATCAAAAGAAAGCTGGAGTAGCAATTCTCATATTAGACAAAATAGACTTTAAAACAAAGACTATTACAAGAGACAAAGAAGGACACTACATAATGATCAAGGGGGATCAATCCAAGAAGAAGATATAACAATTGTAAATATTTATGAACCCAACATAGGAGCACCTCAATACATAAGGCAAATACTGACAGCCATAAAAGGGGAAATTGATGGTAGCACAATCATAGTAGGGGACTTTAACACCCCACTTTCACCAATGGACAGATTATCCAAAATGAAAATAAAAAAGGAAACACAAGCTTTAAATGATACATTAAACAAGATGGACTTAATTGATATTTATAGGACATTCCATCCAAAAACAACAGAATACACATTCTTCTCAAGTGCTCATGCAACATTCTCCAGGATAGATCATATCTTGGGTCACAAATCAAGCCTTGATAAATTTAAGAAAATTGAAATCGTATCAAGTATCTTTTCCAACCACAACGCTATGAGACTAGATATCAATTACAGGAAAAAATCTGTAAGAAATACAAACACATGGAGGCTAAACAATACACCACTTAATAACCAAGAAAGCACTGCAGAAATCAAAGAGGAAATCAAAAAATACCTAGAAACAAATGACAATGAAAACACAACTACCCAAAACCTATGGGATGCAGCAAAAGCAGTTCTAAGAGGGAAGTTTATAGCAATACAATCCTACCTTAAGAAACAAGAAACATCTCAAATAAACAACCTAACCTTACACCTAAAGCAATTAGAGAAAGAAGAACAAAAAATCCCCAAAGTTAGCAGAAGGAAAGAAATCATAAAGATCAGATCAGAAATAAATGAAAAATGAATGAAGGAAACAGTAGCAAAGATCACTAAAACTAAAAGCCGGTTCCTTGAGAAGATAAACAAAATTGATAAACCATTAGCCAGAGTCATCAAGAAAAAAAGGGAGAAGACTCAAATCAACAGAATTAGAAGTGAAAAAGAAGTAACAACTGACACTGCAGAAATACAAAGGATCATGAGAGATTACTAAAAGCAACTACATGCCAATAAAATGGACAACCTGGAAGAAATGGACAAATTCTTAGAAATGCACAACCTTCTGAGACTGAACCAGGAAGAAATAGAAAATATGAATAGACCAATCACAAGCACTGAAATTGAAACTGTGATTAAAAATCTTCCAACAAACGAAAGCCCAGAACCAGATGGCTTCACAGGCAAATTCTATCAAACATTTAGAGAAGAGCTAACACGTATCCTTCTCAAACTGTTCCAAAATATAGCAGAGGGAGGAATACTCCCAAACTCATTCTACAAGGCCACCATAACCCTGATACCAAAACCAGACAAAGATGCCACAAAGAAAGAAAACTACAGGCCAATATCACTGATGAACATAGATGCAAAAATTCTCAACAAAATACTAGCAAACAGAATCCAACAGCACATTAAAAGCAAGTGGGGTTTATCCCAGGAATGCAAGGATTTTTCAATATACGCAAATCAATCAATGTGATACACCATATTAACAAATTGAAGGAGAAAAACCATGTGATCATCTCAATACATGCAGAGAAAGCTTTTGACAAAATTCAACACTAATTTATGATAAAAACCCTCCAGAAAGTAGGCATAGAGGGAACTTAACATAATAAAGGCCATACATGACAAACCCACAGCCAACATCGTCCTCAATGGTGAAAAACTGAAACCATTTCCACTAAGATCAGGAACAAGACAAGGTTGCCCACTCTCACCACTATTATTCAACATAGTTTTGGAAGTTTTAGTCACAGCAATTAGAGAAGAAAAAGAAATAAAAGGAATCCAAATCAGAAAAGAAGATGTAAGGCTGTCACTGTTTGCAGACAACATGATACTATACATAGAGAATCCTAAAGATGCTACCAGAAAACTACTAGAGTTAATCAATGAATGTGGTAAAGTAGCAGGATACAAAATTAATGCACAGAAATCTCTTGCATTCCTATACACTAACGATGAAAAATCTGAAAGTGAAATTAAGAAAACACTCCCATTTACCACTGCAACAAAAAGAATAAAATATCTAGGAATAAACCTACCTAAGCAGACAAAAGACCTGTATGCAGAAAACTATAAGAAACTGATGAAAGAAATTAAAGATGATACAAATAGATGGAGAGATATCCCATGTTCTTGAATTGGAAGAATCAACACTGTGAAAATGACTATACTACCCAAAGCAATCTACAGATTCAATGCAATCCCTATCAAATTAGCACTGGCATTTTCCACAGAACTAGAACAAAAAATTGCACAATTTGTATGGAAACACAAAAGACCCTGAATAGCCAAAGCAATTTTGAGAAAGAAAAACGGGAGCTGGAGGAATTACGCTCCCTGACTTCAGACTATACTACAAAGCTACAGTAGTCAAGACAGTATGTTACTGGCACAAAAACAGAAATATAGATCAATGGAACAGGACAGAAAGCCCAGAGATAAACCCATGCACATATGGTCACCTTATCGTTGATAAAGGAGGCAAGAAGATCAGTGGAGAAAAGACAGCCTCTTCAATAAGTGGTGCTGGGAAAACTGGACAGCTACATGTAAAAGAATGAAATTAGAACACTCCCTAATACCATATACAAAAATAAACTCAAAATGGATTAAAGACCTAAATGTAAGGCCAGACACTGTCAAACTCCTAGAGGAAAACATAGGCAGAACACTCCATGACATAAATCACAGCAAGATCCTTTTTGACCCACCTCCTAGAGAAATGGAAATCAAAAGAAAAATAAACAAATGGGACCTAATGTAACTTAAAAGCTTTTGCACAGCAAAGGAAACCATAAACAAGAGGAAAAGACAACCCTCAGAATGGGAGAAAATATTTGCAAATGAAGCAACTGACAAAGGATTAATCTCCAAAATATACAGGCAGCTCATGCAGCTCAATATCAAAAAAACAACAACCCAATCCAAAAATGGGCAGAAGACCTAAATAGACATTTCTCCAAAGAAGATATACAGATTGCCAACAAACACGTGAAAGAATGCTCAACATCATTAATCATTAGAGAAATGCAAATCAAAACTACAATGAGATATCATCTCACACCCGTCAGAATGGCCATCATCAAAAAACCTACAAACAATAAATGCTGGAGAGGGTGTGGAGAAAAGGGAACACTCTTGCACTGTTGGTGGAAATGTAATTTGATACAGCCACTATGGAGAACAGTATGGAGGTTCCTTAAAAAACTAAAATTAGAACTATCATAGGACCCAGCAATCCCACTACTGGGCATATACCCTGAGAAAACCATTATTCAAAGAGTCGTGTACCACAATGTTCTCTGAGCAATATCTAAAGCAATATCTTTTTTGATCCATTTCCTAGAGTAATGGAAATAAAAACAAAAATAAACTAATGGGACCTAATTAAACTCAAAAGCTTTTGCACAGCAAAGGAAACCATAAACAAAATGAAGAGACAGCACATAGAATGAGGGAAAATATTTGCAAATGATATGACCAAAAAGAAATTAATCTCCGAAATTTACAATGAGCTCATGCAGCTCACTTTAAAAAAAAAAAAAAGGGCAGAAGACCTGAATAGGCATTTCTCTGAAGAAGACATACAGATGGGCAATAGGCACATGAAAAGATGTTCAACATCGCTAATTATTAAAGAAATGCAAATCAAAACTACAATGAGATATCACCTCATACCAGTCAGAATGGCCATCATCAAGAAGCCTACAAACAGTAAGTGCTCTAGAGGGTGTGGAGAAAAGGGACCTTCCTACACTGTTGCTGGAAATGTAAATTGGTACAGTCACTATGGAGAACAGTATGGAGGTTCCTTTAAAAACTGAAAATAGAGCTACCATATGATTCAGCAATCCCACTCCTGGGCATGTTTCTGGAGAAAAACATGGTTCAAAAAGATACATGCACCCCAGTGTTCATTGCAACACTGTTTACAATAGCCAGGACATGGAAGCAACCTAAATATCCATCAAACAGTTGAATGGATAAAGAAGATGTGGTACATGTATACAATGGAATATTACTCAGCCATAAAAAAGAATGAAATAATGCCATTTGCAGCAACATGGATGCAACTAGAGATCATCATACTAAGTTAAGTAAGTCAGACAGAAAGACAAATATCATATGATATCGCTTATATGTAGAATCTACAAAAATGATACACATGAACTTATTTAGGAAACAGACTCACAAACTTAAAAAACAAACTCATGGTTACCAAAGGGGAAAGGTGGGGGGGGAGGGATAAATTGGAAGTTCGGAATTGACATATACACACTACAATATTTAAAATAGATAACCAACAAGGACCTACTGTATAGCACAGGGAACTCTGCTCAATATTCTCTAATAACCAAAATGGGAAAAGAGTTTTAAAAACAATAGATATATATATATGTATAATTGAATCACTTTGCTGTACACCTGACACTAACACAACATTGCAAATCAACTATAGTCCAATATAAAATAAAAATTTTTTAAAAGGCAGTTACATTAGAGTTTAGGCTTTCTTCAAGAACCAGACACCACCCTTATCTGCAAATAAAATAATATTTCTGTGTCCCCTGTTTCCCCCATGACAGTAACAGAAAATTTCCATGAAAATGGAAAACAAAACGATTTACTGTGTTGAGTTGGAAAAAAGTGTCAGAGTAATCCCTACCTCCTTCTCCATCTTTGAATCTGCATAAGTTTATATCAGCTACATTTACTGAGAACATATATATGCCAAGCATGATATCATATCCTAGGGATAAAGAGGTCAATAAGATGTGACACCAATATGCAAGAACCTTACAGTAAACTGAGGAAGACAGACAATACTGAGTATCTATTTTGGAATACTTTTAAACTAATAAAATTAGAAAAAATAATAGAGATTTAGTGCGTATTTTAAACTTGACAAGTCAGCAAAATGTCTCCTCAGACAAATCTTTGGAGAGTTGAATGGAGAACATTTTCCTCATCAGCACACTATTTTCTCTTTAGAATACTCATCATGATGTCTAAGCAAAACTTGTCAAGGATCCACTACTTAGGGTGAAACAGCACAAGGAAGAAAAGGGAAAAATATCAGGGAGCAGTGAGTTCTTTCAGGGAAGAAAATTTGAAATCCTGGTAGGGAAACCAAAAGAGGGCAAGAATGATTGTTAACTCCAAATAGAAAGTCATATCCATAGAGTTTTTAAAAATTCATTAATTACTGTAATACAAAGCAGCAAAAGCATAGGTACTTAATTAATATTCACTGAACAAATGAATATGTAAATTTTGTGGCTGGAGGAGTAAAGCAATAAAATCCCCCTATCAACCTGTTGAGGATAACAGACATTTCTCCATTTAAGGATTCGTCAACTTTAATCAATAAGTTGGACTTTCTGAAGAAAAAAAAATTGAGATGATTACTACATTAGACATGAATGAAAGCTGGCTTTAGAAACACTGGATATATGGAGTAATTTTGTTGTTGCTTGTTTGTTTCCCCTGGCCATTGGTATTGATTTATACAATGATAAAAACATGTATGCAAACTCATAAATATGTGTGGTAGACTAATTCCCCACCCCACCTCTCAAGATGTTGGAATCCTAATCTCAGAAACCTGTGACTGTTACTTTTCAGTGCAAAAGCTCTTTGCAGATGTGATTTAGCTTAAGAACCTGAGGTGGGGGAACTATAAGCTAATATGCTTTAAGCCACCACATTTGTGGCAATTCGGTACAGTAACAATAAAAAAATACAGTTGACCAACATTTAAACATTGTAAACTTTATATTCAGGCATGGGTATCCTGTATCTTTTGAAAATAAAAATATCTGATAACCCCCAACCTTCTACCCATATACCTGCATGGAAACAATTGAAAGGCGTAGAGTCCTTTTCAGCAGGTGCATGAGAACTAAAACCATCAGTTACCCTCTTGAGAAATTATTCCCAGCAGCCCCACATATTAATGTAACCTGCATGGTCCCTGTGGAATTTGAGTCATAATCCCATTAGGGCATTATTAGAAACTTAAGGGTATGAATAGGGTAACTGTTATTTACAACCCTGTGAAAACATGAAGAATAAAATGAGCATCAAGAGTAAGAGATGCTAGCGGAGGAGGCAGAAGTATTTGAGATGTTCTACAAGGTCATTTTGTTCTGTTTGCCAAGATATTTTCCATAATTTCTACCAACCAACTGATACTTGACTCTCATGCACCCATCTCCTTTGTACAAAAACCACGTTGAAATAAAGTATAATCATTTGTTGAATACACCATGCCATTTCCTGCCTTATTGTCTTTGAATGTGCTTTTTCCCCCATATGGGATGTTCTTTCCTTTTAGTCTTGTCAGACTTCATTCAAAACCAAAATGAAGATTCAGTGCTGTGCATATTTTTGGGGAAGCAGTAGCGTGCTCTTGAGTCCCAACCTCAGTTCTTCTTTCCTCACTTATCAATGAGTCCAGGTTTCATAAGATAGGATCAAATAAAATGCATGTATTCTAATAATGTCCTTATTGGTCATTACTTTATATTCAACATGCATGCCTTGATTTGTTTATTCATAAATATTAAGCATCTTACATATGCTAGACATTGTATAAGGCACTAGTGACATAATCTTGAAAAAATACAGATCATACTATCCTAGAGCTTAGGGCAGAATTCAATGATGATGTAAAGCTCATTTTCCATCTTTATAACCACAGTACTAACACAGTGCCTGAGACATAAAGTATCTGATGAATATTTGAAGGAAGGAAAGAAGAAAAAAGAGTGAGAAAATGGGAGAAGAAAAGGGAAAGAGAGGAACGAAGAATGAGAAATAGGGAGAGACGAGAGAGAAATAGGAGAGGGAAGAAGAGGCAGAGAAAGAACAGGGAATAAGTTCCCTGAATACCAAGTTCTCCCAACCAAAATTTGGGCTGGAGCTGGCCCTGAAAAAGAAAAATAAGCAAGTTTCTATAGAATATGCATAGCTGCCATCTTGACAAAAACTCATTTTTATTTCATGTAGAATATCAAAGAGTGATGCCATGTTTCACAAACTTTCCCACTGAATAATTCTAATAGCAAAGAGGAGTGAGGGAGAACCTCCAGAGTCTCTCAACCCACTAGAAGAGGGGAATTTCTTTTAAGTCTCTGGATTTATTTGAAAAATTCATGTAAATTTTATATTCTACTCATAATACAGTCACTTTAGTTTAAATATAAAAAACCATTAATTTTCTCTAAAACCTGCTAGTAAAATTTATGCCCTAGGAAATTGCATCCATAGTTACTGTGCGGCTGCTTATCCCACCCAGCACACCACCACCTACTTGGCAGTAATAGGCATATACCAGCTTGCAAGGCAATGGACTGGGGAACCATCTGGGTCAGGTGGTCTCTGAAAATGTCCACAATGACTATCACTGGAAACAGTGAATGGGACTTTTTGCCACTAACCGTATAGCAGGGAGAGATGTCCACACAAAGAATCATCTGCTCTTACTTTATATGCTTGGAGTCCTTTAAGTATTTTAAAACAGCAATTACTATTTAATAAGTTCCATTTTAGCTGTTTCTAAATCAGTAATGATATGTATTTTCCTTTTAATATCCTTCTGAGGAGACTAAAGAGCCTCTCACATAATTTCATTAATCTGCACAACATTTCCTTTTCGAAGATGGACTTTTTCATCACTTAAAGTACCTTATTATACCAAGTTAGTATCTAATATCAAACGTTTCTCTGGCTTAAATAATAGCAATGTTTATAATTGGATGGCAGTTAGAATTTGAGCTTTAAATCTAGAGACTATTTTGTTATTAAGTTAATACAATAAAATGGTTGGAACTGTAAGAATTTTTTAACTTGTGGGTATATTATATTTATGTGTCTTTTTTTAAATTCATAGAAATATTTATAGTAGTAGATTTCTCACTTATTAGGAATGACCAGTTCTTGATGTAATAGTTTAAATAGATATTACTAAGTATGTTGGCATGTATAAATGTAAATGATGCTGCTTCAATTGGACAATGTAAAAAGACATGTACATTCTGCACAATTGAATGTCTTACGTACCTGAGGGCCAATTACAAAACCCTCTTTTTTCTGTGTTTAGTAAAGAGTTTTATAAAATATTTGATAATTCTTTTCCAAAAGACATTGGAACCATTCATTCCCATTATTCAGGTAATTCAGCCTGGAAGTTGCTCTCTTTCTGTCAGGATCAGAGGATGGTTTATAAAGCCACCCCACAGAGAGAAGGTATTGGTAGTAGGCATTTTCCAGTATGTGAAGTGGAATAGAGCATGTCCCTGACCTGCCAAAATTGCTTGAACATGTTGAAAAGCAAGAAAGGACTATACATTTAGAATAATAGAACTATTATGGCATTTTTTAAAACTTTAAAATAGGTGCAGAGGGTTATCAGCAGCTCTTTCTGAAATTAATATGATAATTATCAGCTTTTACTTTAACAAGTGCTCAGTCCAACATGAATCAATGTACACAAATATTATTAAACTCCTACTTTTTTATGGACTGATGACACTACAGTGATAAAAACACACACAAAAAGCATTCTTTTTTATGGTGCTTACAGTCTAGCTGGTGAGATATAAATCAGAAATTATCTGATAATTATGTAGCAGGACTGTTTATTGTCAAAGGGCTATGAGGGAAAATGAAGCAGGGGGTAGAACTAGAGTGTACTGGCAAGGTGGACTCTATGCAGGTTTGTCCAGGTACGGCCTCACTGAGGGATGGCAGTGGAGTTTTACAAATGAAAAAGGAACCATGTAACTAAATACCCAAGGAAAGTTATGCTAGGCAAGAGGACCAATAAGCTTGCCTTATTCAGTGAGTAGCAAGAATACTGGAGAGGTGTGAATAAGGACTGTGATAAGTGATAAATCCAGAAATAAGCAGGACACAGGTCACATAAGTCCCTATAGAGATGGTGAGGAGTTATGTGTGAGGAGTGTTATGGAAATTCTTCGGAGTGGCTTCAGCAGCTACATTTCTTGATCTTATTTAGGGTTAAAAGAAGATCACTCTGTTGCATAGGAAATAAGTAAAAATAGCCAGGGAAAGAGTGGAAGGTAGGAGAGAAGTTAGGAGAAATCATGATGCTCTAGAAGACAGGGACAGGGAACTTGTTGATACTAATATGTATGTTGTGCAGGGATCCAATTTAAGGTATGTTTTGAAACCACATGATCATCTCAATAGGTGTGAAAAAAAGCATTTGATAAAATTCAACATCCATTCATGATAAAAACACTTACCACAGTGGGTATAGCAGGAACATATCTCAACATAATAAAAGCTATTTATGACAAACCCACAGCCAACATAACACTCAGTGGTGAAAAGGTGAAGGCCTTCCTGCTAAAATCTGGAACAAGACAACCATTTCCATTAAACATAGTATTGGGAGTCCTAGCCACAGCAATCAGACAAGAAAAATATAAGGTATCCAAATTGGAAGGGAAGAAGTAAAATTGTCATTACGTGCAGATGACATGATATATATAGAAAACCCTAAACACACCATGCAAAAACTACTAGAACTGATAAGCGAATTCAGCAAGATAGCAGGATACAAGATTAACATACATAAATCTGTTGCATTTCTCTAAACTAACAATGAAATATCAGAAAGAAAAAGTAAACAACAACAAAAATCCCTTTTAAAATTGCATCAAAAAATGTAATAAATACTTAGGAATAAACCTGACTAAGAAGGTGAAAGACTTATATGCTGAGAACTATAAAACACTGACAAAGGAAATTGAAGATGATTTAAAGAAATGGAAAGATATCCCATGCTCTTAGATTAGAAGAATTAATATTCTTAAAATGGCCATACTGCCCAAAGCAATCTACAAATTTAATGCAATCCCTATCAAATTACCCATGACATTTGTTTACAGAACTAGAACAAATAATCCTAAAACTTATATGGAACCATAAAAGACCTAGAATTGCCAAATCAATCCTGAGGAAAAAGAATAAAGCTGGAGGCATAACCCTCCCAGACTTCAGACAATACTACAAAGCTACAGTAATCAAAACAGCATGGTTTTGGCACAAAAACCGACATATGGATCAATGGAACAGAACAGAGAGCCAAGAAATAAACCTACATTCCTACAGTCAATCAATCTTAGACAAAGGAGACAAGAATATACAATGAGAAAAGACAGTCTCTTTAGGAATTGGTGTTGGTGAAACTGGACAGCTGCATGTAAATTAATGAAGTTAGAACACACCTGCATGCCACACACAAAAATAAACTCGAAATGGCTTAAAAACTTAAATACAAGACATGACACCACAAAACTCCTAGAAGAGAACACAGGCAAAACATTCTCTGACATAAATTGTAGTAATGATTTCTTAGGTCAGTCTCCCAAGGCAATAGAAATAAAAGCAAAAATAAACAGATGGAACCTAATCAAACTTATAAGCTTTTGCACAGCAAAGGAAACCATAAACAAAATGAAAAAACAACCTACAGAAAGGGAGAAAACATCTGCAAATGATGCAACTGACAAGGGATTAATTTCCAAAATATAAAAACAGCTCATATAACTCAATAACAAAAAAACAAACAACCCAATCAAAAATTGGGCCAAAGACCTAAATAGATATTTCTCCAAAGAAGATACACAGATGGCCATGAGGCACATGAAAAGATGCTCAACATTGCTAATTATTAGAGAAATGCAAATCAAAACTGCAATGAGATATCACTTCATATTGGTCAGAATGGCCATCATCAACAAGTCTAAAAATAATAAATGCTGGAGAGGGTGTGGAGAAAAGGGAACCCTCCTACACTGCTGGTGGGAATGTAAATTGGTACAACCACTATGGAGAACAGTATGGAGGTTCCTTAAGAAACTAAAAATTGAGCTACCATATGTTCCTGCAATCCCACTCCTGGGCATATATCCAGAGAAAACCATAATTTGAAATGATACACCCCAATGTTCATTGCAGCACTATTTACAATAGCCAGGACATGGAAGCAACCTAAATGTCCATTGACAGATGAATGGATAAAGAAGATGTGGTACATATATACAATGGAATATTACTCAGCAATAAAAAAGAATGAAATAATGCATTTGCAGCAACATGGATGGACCTAGAGATTGTCATACTGAGTGAAGTAAGTCAGACAAAGACAAATATCATATGATATCTCTTATATGTGGAATCTAAAAAAAAATGGTACAAATGAACTTATTTACAAAACAGAAATAGACTTCCCTGGTGGCGCAGTGGTTAAGACTCTGTGCTCCCAATGCAGGAGGCCCAGGTTTGATCCCTGGTCAGGGAGGTAGATCCCACATACATGCCACAACTAAAAGTTTGCATGCCACAACTAAGGAGCCCATGTGCCACAACTAAGGAGCCCGCGAGACACAACTAAGGAGCCCACCTGCCAAAACTAAGACTGAGCACAAATAAATAAATAAGAAAAGCAGATGTTCACCAGGATGCAGTCAAACCAGAACAAATATTAAAACAAAACAAAACAAAAAAAAACCAGAAATAGAGTCACAGACATAGAAAACAAACTTATGGTTACCAGGGCGGGGAAGCAGGGCCAGTGGGGGGTGCCGAGGGATAAACTGGAAGATTGGGATTGACATATACACACTACTATATATAAAATAAATAACTAATAAGGACTGTATAGCACAGGGAACACTTCTCAGTACTCTGTAATGACCTATATGAGAAAAGAATCTACAAAAGAGTGGATGTATGTATAGGTGTAACTGATTCACTTTGCTCTACACCAGAAACTAACACAACATTGTGAATCAACTATACCCCAATAAAAATTTTTTAAAAATAAAAAATAAAAATAGAACAACCCTATGATCCAGGAATCCCACTCCTGGACATATATCTGGAAAAGACAAAATCTCTAATTCAAAATGATACATGCCCACCAATGTTCATGTTCATGGCAGCACTATTTACAAGAGCCAAGACATGGAAACAACCTAAATGTCCATCGACAGAAAAATGGATAAAGATGTGATGTGTGTGTGTGTGTGTGTGTGTATATACACACACACACATACATATATATGCATCTATCTACCTATACACACACACACACAATGGAATATCACTCAGCCATATAAAAGAATGAAATAATGCCATTTGCAGCAACATGGATGGACCTAGAGATTATCATACTAAGTGCAGTCAGACAAATACTGTATGATATCACTTATATGTGGAATCTAAAATATAATACAAATGAACTTATTTGCAAAACAGAAACAGACTCACAGACATAGAAACCAAACTTATGGTTATCAAAGGGGCAAGTGGGGGTAATAAATTAGGGGTTTGTACTTAGAAGATACAAACTACTATATAAAATAAACAACAAGGTCCTATTGTATAGCACAGGGAACTATATTTAATATCTTGTAATAAACTATAATGAAAAAGAATATTAAAAAAATATATATATACACATTATAACTGAATCACTTTGCTGTACACCAGAAACTAACACAACATTGTAAACTGACTATGCTTAAATTTAAAGAAATAAAAAAATATATACCAATATATGCTTTGAAGGTAAAAGCAACAAAACTGCTGATGCCTTGGGTATGAGGAGTGGGAAAAAATGGAAAACTAGAATGATAGAAGGTTTGGTCTATACATCTGTGTGAATATCAGTGTCAATAATAAAGATGAGAACAGTGGTGGGGGGATGATAAGTTTTGGGGAATCAGGAGTTGTTTGCCACTCATAAGTTTGAGATGTCAATGAGATATTCAAGTGGAGATGCACAATAGTTAACCGGAGAGTTAGTCTGCAGGGGATGGGAGAAGTTAAAGGTAGAGCTATGTATTTGAATGTTGTCAACACACGGTTCTTATTTACAGTAATGTGTCTGGATGAGAACAGTTTTAACTGAAAATTTATTTAGAGAAGAGTGACAAAGATTGATCCCTAATTTATTTCACCACTTAAACATCAGAAGTAAGCTAGAAGTAGCCAACAAAAGAACTTGAGAAGCAGTATCAGGAGAAGTGGGAGGAACATCAGGAGACAGGATCCTCAGAAGCCGAAGAAGAGAGTGATTCATAAAGAAGAGGTAATTGTGTCAAATGCTGCTTTGTTCAAGTGAGATGAAGCTGATAATTACCACTGGACATATCTAGATGTAAATCTTTGGAGAGTCAGTCAATGACATAGTGGAGGCCAAACTACTAATAGGAGTGTACTGAGTACACAATGGGGATGAAGAATAGAAACCTGTAGGTTTAGGCGGTTTTGAGTCATTTGCCCATAAAAGATCACAGAGTATTGGGGTGGTAGCTGGAGGAACACTGAGTCATGGGATTTTTACAAAATATGAGTTATGGGCTTCCCTGGTGGCGCAGTGGTTAAGAATCCACCTGCCAATGCAGGGGACATGGGTTCGAGCCCTGGTCCGGGAAGATCCCACAGGCTGCGGAGCAACTAAGCCTGTGCACCACAACTACTGACTGAGCCTGCGCTCTAGAGCCCGAGAGCCACAACTGCTGGGCCCACGTGCCACAACTGCTGAAGCCCGTGTGCCTGAAGCCTGTGCTCTGCAACATGAGAAGCCACCTCAATGAGAAGCCCGTGCACCGCAACAAAGAGTAGCCCCCGCTCGCCGCAACTAGAGAAAGCCCGCGCACAGCAACGAAGACCCAGCGCAGCCAAAAATAAAATTAATTAATTAACTTTAAAAAATGAGTTATAATAATATATGTTTTACTGTGATGGCATTGATCCAGCTTATCAAGGTCTACATCTCCATTAATAATCATTCCTTTCAAATGTTTAGAAAAAAGCTTAATTATAGCCATTTATATAGCTCAGAATTTCACAGCATAGGCTAAAATTTCAAAGATGTAAAGGGGCTTGCAGTTGCCCAGTCTGCTCCAATCTATTTGTTCCTTGACTCATTTCTACATAATAAACTACAATGTCTCTCCTGAACAACTGACCACCACCCAGGATAGAAGTGATAATTGCTACAATTTAACAATTTTTTTTGTTATCTCCAGATATCAACAACAGAAAGAAATCTTGGATTATTTTTGTTCAACAACTAAAATTCCAGATGATAAGACTGATTCTGATATTGTGCAAATCTTTGTTTTATAGCTTTGATTATGTCCTGACTATGGAAAGACATAGGAAGTAGGTGTTTCAGTTGCCGCCAGTGTCATCTGACTAAAAATTAAAATACAAATATTAGGTTGCATTAAGAGAAGAATAGGGTGAAAATCAAAGAAGGTGACCATCTTTTACTTTCCTCTTCTAATTATACCAGACTTGATAAATGGTAGTGATGTTATATTTATCTAATATTTTTGGTAGGTTTTTATGTGCCTGGTTCTGGGAATAGAGGAAAAAGATACAATCCCAACACTGAAGAGGCTCAGAATCAAATAGGAATGGTACAGACAAGAAATCGCAACAACGTGTAAAATGCTCTTACTCTATGATGTACAGGGGGCTGTGAACAGAGCGTCCAGACGGTTGATACCCAATTCAATTCTTGCCCTTTCTTCCCAGAATACATGGTACTACCTGATCAAGATGGTACTAAAAAGAACAAAGAGAACATTGTAAGATGAGAAGGGCTGCCACACTTTCAAAGGTTGCATGCTATATGTTGGCTTTTGACAATCAAGAAAATGTGTAGGGGCTATTAAAAATAAAAACAATTAACATATTAACAACATGCTGAGCACTTACTATGTACTAGGTGAATTAATTTCACCATATTAACAAACTCTATAAAGTAGGTTGCATAGTTTAATCTCCCTTTTACAATGAAGCAAAGGAAAGGCATGGAGGTGAGTTGTTTTTCCAAGGTCACAGAGCTGTATTGGCAGGGACTAGTTCATACCAGTCAGTTCAACTTCAGAGCCTAACTAATGCTCAACTCTGACAACTAAACCAGAGGGCGAGGATGTAGAAACTGTGACTGATGAGGAATCAATAAAATAACTCCTCTCTCTTCATCTCCAGGTTAAACATCCTGAGAGCATCTGAGACGGTGAGGGTCATGGTTAGAACATCTAAATACTTAAAATAAAGCAAAGTATTTTTCCCACGCGAGACATTTATGTGACTCCTGATAATAGAGCTAGGAGTGAAATATCAAAGTTATAAGAGACAGAATTGATCTAATAAAAGGGATCCATTGATTTAAAAGAGTCTCCTCTGTCATTAGGCAGTAAGCCAAAACCAGATGACTAGAATTGTTCAATTATATGTCATCTACCACAATCATATGATTAACCAAAATTAACACATCTCAGTGTAAGAGTGCTTAAGGAATAGAAAAAAATTACATTCCAACTAAGCTTTAGAAAGCTTCACCTGAAGTGAAAACAAACTTTAATGTACCTGGTCATACTATGGTTTAGAGCTATTGACTGAAGAATACATCTGTAGAGAATGCTTTTGGGAATCTTCCAAGAGAAAATAGAATGTTAAAAATGATCTGATATAAATTTTAATAGATCTAGTGGAACTGCTGCTTACAAGTTACATCAAGTCTCTGAATTTCTTGTTTCTTCACCAGTAATACAGGAATGATAATGTCTTCCAGAAATACCATACAGAATTGAGTTTACTCATAACGCAACACTTCCCACAGTTTCTGATATGTAATACACAGTAAATATTTTCATGTTATATATGTAAATGAATAGCATGGCCTATACTTACTGACAGTTTTTAAGTTGAGCAGTCAAAGAAAGGTACACTTATTGGCATAGAGCTGTCTAATTTTGTTAGCTTGTTTTCAATTAACTCTATTGTTTTTGTAAATTTGTAGTACAAAATTACATTAAAAATGTATCAAATTCAGGGCTTCCCTGGTGGCGCAGTGGTTGGGAGTCTGCCTGCTAATGCGGGGGACGCGGGTTCGAGCCCTGGTCTGGGAAGATCCCACATGCCGCGGAGCAACTAGGCCCGTGAGCCACAACCACTGAGCCTGCGCGTCTGGAGCCTGTGCTCCGCAACAAGAGAGGCCACGATAGTGAGAGGCCTGCGCACCGCGATGAAGAGTGGCCCCCGCTTGCTGCAAATAGAGAAAGCCCTCGCACAGAAACGAAGACCCAACACAGCCAAAAATAAATAAATAAATAAATAAATTTAAAAAAAAAAGAAAAACTCATAGCTAACATCTTAAAAAAAAATTTAAAAATGTATCAAATTCAGAAATATGAAAAAAAAGAAACATTGATTGCACAAAAGTAACCACAGTTAACACAGCAGAGCATTTTATGATGTAATGAACTCTTTTCACAACACAAGGGAGTTTTGGTTATTCCTGGTCTGTTTAGTGCTGTAATGGTGGCCTTGCTTTAATGATTCAAGTGTCTTCACATTGGTCCAAACTGAAATTGACTAATACTGGAAATGGACTGTGTTCTTCTTAAGCGAAAAATTATAGGTATGCATTTGATTTAGTTTTATAAATTCAAGGAATCTCAGGAGCATACATAAATAACTTAGTTCATGGTATATGAAGAGTTTTGTTTTTTATATAGAGTATACAGAGCTGAGGAACACTGGCAAAGTGGGGGAAAATGAAGGAATCCCTTTTTTAAGCCTGGAGGTCCAGGCTTTCTCTTTTGAGATCCTGATCCTTTGTCTTCAGGTGGGAGATGTCTAGGCACCAATTATTAACTAACTTGAGGATTTTCTTTAGTAAATTATACAAGTCCTTTTCTTTCCACTTTTTGCATCTCTTAACATTCCTGAATAGGTTCTTCAAAATTAGAATCCCATGTGCTACTTATTTGCATTCATGTCAAATGTTTCAAGGGCAAGTAGGACACTCTGTCCACACTACTTTACATCACATATTACAGAGGTACTAATTTCTCCATCATCATAAAAGATCATAATTATCTTTGGATTTTTTCACTGCTATTTGATTCATAGATACATGTCTGGATGCTGATGTCATGTATATTTTATTAAAACCTCATCAAACATTAGCAAAGATAACTGTTCATACCTCCAGAATTTTTTATTCATGTTTATCCACAATGGGTGAAAGCAGCATGCAAAATAAATGAAGAATGATACCACAAATGTCTTTAGAGAGATATTAGAAAAGAATCAGCAGAGAGGGCTTATGAAAGTTGTATGAGCTATATATTATCTATGCATACACTACAACAGTCAGAACATTTAGTATGTCATGCTCCATACCAGCCCCAAATAATATATTTGACACATAATGAAGTTTTAACTTGGGGTGGGGAAGTAAATTTTGCCTTTATTGTTATTTTTAAAGATGTATTTATCTTTAAATGTGTTGTTTGCTTGAAAAGTCTCTACATATTTTCACAATCATTTGAAACAAGCATTTTGTATGGAAGCATCAAACATCTATACTATATTGCAATGTGTAAGCACTAGCATCATTTTCTTAGCTTGAGTAAGGCTCAGTATCCTAATGTCATTCATATTCCTTTTTGTCACAGTGTTACTAATGAATATTGAAGCTGAAGACAGAAAATAAAGTGCCCAAGACATGGTCAATAGGTTAAAACAGTAGCATATTTTTAAATGCCCATAAATTGTTTCTTTGAACCCAGGAGTCATATGGTGAAGTGGAAGATGAAGAGGACCCCTTCACTTAGAAAGGCATTTTTCTTCTAATTAGCATGTGTCAACCAGGGCTCAGGAGAAAAATACATGATGATATTTCAGACAATGCAATAGAGTAGCTATTCATGGAGTGCAAGGTTAGCAAAATCTATAAGGGTATTTACACACATTTATTATTATTTTTTTTATGTCTTTGTCCCTCGGTGAATGTAAAGGATACAGTTTTCTAGAAACAGAAGGTCAGAGATGGGAAGGAATTAGACATAATTTAGTCTGGTCTCTTCATTTTTAAAGATGAGGATACTGCAGTCCAAAGAAGTCATGGGAATTGCTTAAGTTCACATAACTAGTAAGAGTAGGAATGAGGAAAGAGATTGCCTGCCCCCCAGTATTAGCCCTTCCATTTTGTTCTATTCTGTGACCTGAATGACACAAATCAAGTGTATATTCAAAGAAAACTTCAAATACGATATTTTGAAATTTTTATTGACCCCACTACTGATGATGAATGGTTTCAAATATCTTAACTATTTTCAGACTGAATTCTAATATTCTATGTGGGCTGTGTAGCAAAGTGACATAATATGATATCAGCTTACATGCTTGACCACCACACTGGTGTTAAACATCTCTAATTTCACATGAAAAGATGCTCAACATAGTTAATCATCAGAGAAATGCAAATTAAAAACACAATGAGATATCACTTAACACCTGTCAGAACGGCTATCATCAAAAAGACCACAAATAACAAATGTTGGCGAGGATGTTGGAGAAAAGGGAACCCTCATACAGTGTTGGTAGGAATGTAAATTCGTGCAGCCACTATGGAAAACAGTATGGAAGTTTCTCCAAAAACTAAAACTAGAACTACCATATGACCCAGCAATTCCACTCCTGAGTATCTATCCAAAATTTTAAAAAAGAAAACACTAATTTGAAAAGATACATGCATCCCAATGTTCACAGCAGCATTATTTACAATTGCCAAGATATGGAAGCAACCTAAATGTCCATCAACAGATGAAAGGATAAATAACATGTGGTGTGTATACACACACATACACACACACAAACACACACACACACACACACACAATGGAATACTACTCAGCCATAAAAAAAAGAATGAAATTTTGCCATTTGCAACAACATGGATGGACTTGGGGGGTATTAGGCTAAGTAAAACAAGTCAGACAGAGAAAGACAAATACTGTATAATATCACTTATATGTGGAATCTAAAAAATAAACTAGTGAATTTAACAAAAAAGAAACAGATTCACAGAGAACAAACTAGCAGTTACCAGTGGGGAGAGGGAAGAAGAGAGGGGCAAGTAGGGAATTAAGAGGTGTAAACTACTACATATAAAATAAATAAGCTACAAAGATATGCTGTACAACACAGGGAATATAGCTAATATTTTATAATAACTATAAATGGAATATAACTTTTAAAAATAGTGAATCACTATGTTGTACACCTGAAACTTATACAGTATTGTACCTCAACTATACCTCAATTTTAAAAAGTCCCTAATTTTAAATCCAAGATCTATAATTTTTATTTATGTCACCTTGGACAAATTACTTGATTTCTCTATGCTTGAGTTGTCTCATTTGAAAAATTTGAATTATGAGTCCCAAACTCATACAGTTGTGATGATTAAATGTGTTGTGTGCACACAAAGTGTCTATCCAACTTTCTAGTCCAAAGTTAGTCCTCAATATATTTTAGCAACTATTACTGTTATTTATTATTGTTAATGATAATAAAGAGACATTGCCTTGCCTTGCGCTTGGATGCAGCCCATTAGATTGATGAATTCATCTACCTTCTATAAGAGTGTGGTTTCCATCTTCAGACAATGAAGAGGCATAAGAAGAGATTGGTTAATGCTCATGTAATAATAAATGAACATAAACCAAAAGATTCACTGTCTCCTTGGCTTCAAACACATAGGCAGATGGTTTGTTTTGACATATTGAATTCCAAATCCTTTGCAGTCTTGTAAAGTTCAATCAAATGAAAACCACATTGTAAGTCATGGTACAGGGAGGCAAATATTTGGCCATAGATGAAATGCATGTGTTAGTTCAAACTAAATAACCTTTGGAAGACAACCACTACTAGACCAAAGATTTCTTTTGCACAAGATTACTAAGCAACATATTCTGGCTAGATGCTCTGCAGTACAATATATTGTTAATAAAGTTGGCATCTGGCCTATAGGAACATCCCTTTACCCATCCAAAATAAATAATTTAACTTCAGGGGATGTCCACTTACTTTGTAATCATCCTATATGTGTAACCTACTGAACTGTATTCTGGGAAGAGCTGCTCAAAGCCCCTTTGAGCCACTTTCTTGATACATATAGTCAGTAGACTCCAAAAGTAGAAATCTTGGAAAAATTGTCCTTAAGACAATTAGTATGAATGCTGCATTGATAAATGTAACCAGATGTTAATTTCATGTTTTCTCAAGTGCCACATAAAAAGTCGCATGTTCCTTATCAGGTTTCCATTAAGTAACTCATGACACTAATGAAATAATGTTTTAGTAAGAATGATCCAATCACAGGCATCATGACAATGTCTTCTTTGTTTCCCTCCCTAATGTTCAAATCTAATGGCAACACACCATTCAGAATAGCCAGGGGCCCTAATTACCAAATAGAACACTGTAGCTCAAAGAAGATTTTAAGCTAAGAAACAAACAACTAATTGATTTACAAATGACTTGAGGTCCAAAACTTAATTTGTAAGTAACTCAGGGAATTAAATATCTCATGAGGACTATTGACTGGTAGAATCATGAAATAATCACAATCATAGCCATTCATAATGAAGATAGGCCAATAGTTTTCTTTCTCAATGGAGACTCTGCCATGGTAAGCTTTTAATGACATTCTCTTTGATTTACATTTACATAAATCAAAGTTTATGTAAACATACAGTTTATTGGTCGCTTGCTCAGCAGAATCTTTCCAGAAAAAAAAAAAATTACACACAATAATGTTTCACCAGTTATATCTCCATGAAACATATCTAGGTTACAAATTGTACAACAGAAGACTAATTAACACTGATCAGCAGATGTGCCTGCCAAGGCAGTACACTGAGACAAATTTACAACTCACTTCCTGGAAAATAAATTCACTTGTGACTCTTCACAGGATACCTGGATAGGTATTTAAGGTCTATCCCCAAGGCCCTCTTCCCATATTACAACATCAACACATCAGCCTTCAGAGTTAGATAAAAGGAATCTGATGAGGACCACGTTAACATTTATGTTGAGCTTAAATAAAACATGAAACTAACATCTTGAAAGACTCTGAGCTGAGCAAGGAAGCATTCACACCACGTTATTCAAGAATTATTCATGAAGCTTCAGTGCTTCTCAAGATTTTAGTTGCTTGTATCTGATTTTACTTAAAGTTCTTCCCTGCAATGATTGTTTTCAGATATAGGAAGTATGCAATAAAGGAAGCAACTATTTGAGCACCTAATGATATCTAAAAGCCTTAATTGCCAGATCGTCTTCCTTCCTGTTAAATACTTCTGTGTGTTGGGATGGGGAGGGTGTTGGTGGGAGGAAAGGGAAAGGTTTACATTCAGGAAAAGCAGATTAAACAGAAGGGTCTTACCTCGAAAAATGAAGCCTCATAGTCTCCTAGGTTCAGGGTTCTGTAAAGTCTGAGCTATTTTCTAATTTTGTCACACAAATCTTAGCTTTATCTTTAAGCAAAGACCCCACTGAACAAGGTTTGTGAGTATCTATCCTCAAAACCTCCTGCCTGTAACTAGAAGAGGAAGCCATCTTTTTCCTTGAGTTTTTCTTGTCTATATTCCAGACTTCCTCAGTCTCCAGGGAGAAAGTGAATGGTACAAATTGACCCACCCTGGCACCCTTCAGCCTCTGAAATGGCTCAGTCCCACCTGGTCTCTGATAATTACTTATGAAGCAAGCTTTTATCTCTCAATAAACAACATTCCCCTTCCTCCAGGAATTCCCTGTGGCCTTAATTTGCTAAGTCAGAAACCAAGGACCCCTTAGTGACAATAGAAGGTTATATCTATTTCTTTAGTGGTTTATAGTTTCCAAAGCACTTCCACGTACATTTTCTCATTTGATAATGATGAACATTTAGCTCCATTGAAAGCATATGTTAGACTGAGAAACGGACTGTGGCAGATGTGACATTTATGGGATTTCACACAGGGCAGAAATTAGCATGAAGAAGCGAAGGCTGTTCAAGTGTGTAAGACTCATGGTCCATAATCAGAGATAGGGTGTCATTTGTATTTACATGCAAGCAGAACTGGAAAGGCTGATCATGAAACATTCAGCAACATTATTTCTCTCCCTCTCTCTCTCTTTTTAATGTTGGCATGCATTTTTAACTCTAGCGATATCCAAAATAATTTGTGCAAATTGAAAAGATAGAAACGGTTTTGACCCAAACTATGCATTAGTTGATAAAAAGAGGAGAAAAAAGAACACCAAGCATACAAATGCAAAATAATTCTCTCAGTTGGACTTTTTTATTCAGTTTGAAATTAAGATGTTTAATGGAGGGAAGGTAGACTGAAGTAGTTTTTGTGATTAAGTGTATATTATGGTATTTATATTTCGCAATGACATGTAACTTTCCCCCTATGACACTAAATTATTTTTATCATTTTTTCATATACAATTTCTATATCACAGTGCTAATGCTTTTTATAAAGAAAATAACCATTGTGTGGGTTTTTTTTTTTTTTTTAATTTATTTTTGGCTGTGTTGGGTCTTCACCTCTGTGCGAGGGCTTTCTCCAGTTGCGGCGAGCGGGGGCCACTCTTCATCGGGGTGCGCGGGCCTCTCACTATCGCGGCCTCTCTTGTTGCGGAGCACAGGTTCCAGACGCGCAGGCTCAGTAGTTGTGGCTCACGGGCTTAGTTGCTCCGCGGCATGCGGGATCTTCCCAGACCAGGGCTCAAACCCGTCCATTGTGTTTTAAAACCACAGAAACTACACTTTAAAGATTTTATCTTTTCAGGAACAAAATGGCAAATATGTCTTTCTGTCTTAAATTTATATACCCTTCACAGTTTTTTATATGAAAATGTTCAAGGACATTTTTCTTATAAAATCTGATTCTGAATATGGTTTAGATCACTTTTTAAACAATATACATTTTGGTGGAATAAAACGTATATTCAGAAAATGTGCACAACTCATAATTAAATCAAGTCAATTAATCTTTGAAAAGTGAATGTACTTATTTAATCACAATATAGATCAAATGTGAACATTACTAGCAACCCAAAAGCTTTATGCTCCGTCCCAATCAAGCCCCTAAAGGAAACTGCACCTATGACCTCTCAACACAGATTAATTTTGCCTGTTTTTAGAAAATTTACCAATGGAGTCATACATTATGTATACATTTGAATATTTTTCCTGAATGTCATGTTTGTGATATTCATCAATGCTGTGACGTATAGAATATAGGCAGTGGTTTGATCACTTCTTTGCTACGGGATGTTTCTAGTTCAAGTTACTATGAATGATCTCATATGAATATGTATTATACATATATTTGATGATATTTCTGTTGGGTATAATCTTTATTTCAATTTTAGCCATTCTGGGTAGGTGTATAATGCATCTGAGTATGGCTTTAATTCACATTTCCCTACTGACTGGTAATGTTAGATATCCTTTTGAGTAAGGTGCCTGATGAAGACTTTTGCCTTTTTTATTGGATTGCCTAGCTTCTTCTAACTGAATTAAGTGAGTAAATTAATAGAAACATTTATAGGTTGATTGCTAGGTAGGTAGACAGATGACTAGAAAGATAAATACATACAAATAGACAGATAATAAAATAACCTTATTTATTCCTGGTAAAATTCTTTATTTTGAAATATATTTTCTCCAATATTCTCCAATATTTTCTCCAATGTTAATATAACCACTTTAGCTTTCCTTTAATTAATGCTAGCATGGTATCTCTTTTATCATTCTGTCACTTTTAATCTGCTTGTGTCTTTATATTTAAAGTGGATTTTTTTGTTTTTAATCTAGGCGGCATATACTTAGGTCTTGCTTTTCCTCTTTTAAATCAAATCTGAAAATCTCTGCTTTTAAAATGAGATTTTAGAACCATTTCATTTGAAGTACTTATTAAGATAGTTGGGTTTAAATCTACTATCTTTCTATTTATTTTCTATTTGTCAGATTCGTTATTGTTCTCTTTTAATTTTGGATCAATGACTTCATTTTATCACTGATTCTCCATTTTAAAAAAAAATTTGTTTTCATTTTTAACAGTTTTCTTTGGTCTTCATTTTGCACTCTTTAGAGTCAGTTCACTACAATTTTCCAATGATTTGAGGGTGGAATCTCAAGCCTCCTTCAGGAGGTTCTGAGCGTCTGAATGATTTGTCCCAGCCATTGCCATCACCAAAGTGTCTGTTGATCAGCAATGATAGAGCAAGAGAAGTGAGAGGAACACACAGCCTTACCTATTAAAGAGGCAGGGGGTTCGTGGAATGAGAACTTAAAAAAACATCTGCTAAAGCACAGATGTTAGGGTAAAAGTATGAGGGCCGAGCAGTCTGCAAGAAACCCTCCAGGCACTCTGGGCCTGATACGGAGTCCCTTTCCTACTCCCATTCTTTTCTTCAAAGCACTTGGTGAAAAGGAATTGTTAGGTGAGTTCAGATTTTCTTTTCTGTCTGTGGCTCCCAGGGATTCTAAATTGCCATTTCAGCTCACCCTTGAACTTTGAAAATTCATTAAAAGTTAAGCTGCTTTTTTTTCCCCCCACCTCTGTAGTGATTCTTTTCTTTCCCCACTGCTCCACCAACAGTGATAAGAGCCATGAGTTTGTTTTCTCCCAGAATGGGCTCAGCACTCTCAATTTTAGTTCATTAGATTTCTTCACATTCTCAGGTCACTACTGGGATTTATAAACATGATTTTGTAGGTTATCCAGCATATTCTCATCACTAAGGTAGGAGCACTGTCTCCTGCAACTTTCTATATCCTAAGAGGAAGCATAAGTCTCTGCCTGGTGATTTTTGATCAAATGTCTTAATGTATCTGGAAAAGCACAGACAGTATAAATGGCACTGTCTTCCTTCAGAGATCATTTAGCTTTTGTCTGGAAGACTATTAGAATGAAGCTTGATTGCCTTATCCAGTTAATATATGAATTGATTCAAGGCTGAATTTTAGGCTCTTCCACTTCCTGTTTGACCTACTCTTAGAATAGAGTTGTTCTAGGATTTAAATTAAAAGCCTGAAAGCCATATGTGCTTACTAGGGCAGGCCCTGGAGTTCAGTTGTTTTTCTTCCTCAGCATGGCAAGATTGCTAAAGCTCTGCTGGGCTTTTTTAACTTCCAAGTATGAGTTTTTAATAAAATTTTTCACCTCCTATTCCTTGAAGTTTATAGGTTGGCAAGTGCCTTGTGATCAAACTAAACAAAATAACAGGTTGACTTTTTTACAGTTCTTTCCGCCCCCCCGCCCAGGGCTCTCTTTTCCTCAAGCCTTGGAATCCCCTGATTCCTGGTGTGTACGTGTGTGTGTGTGTGTGTGTGTGTGTGTATTCTCAGCCCTGGAATGCTTCTACAAGCTCTGGGCTACAACTTTCTATGTCTATGCCTCACCCTGAGAAGCAGGAGATGTCCTGAGAAAAAGAATATATGAAAATAATGGCAAATATTGGGTTTGCCTCAATATACTCTCCTTTTCTCCTGTGTCTTGATTTGCTTTCTGATGCCTTCAAACTGCTTCATGGTCATTCTGAATGAGAGATTCAGTGTGATACTAGCCTGAAGTGGAGATTTTAGTGATAATTCATAATTTTAAATTGTTTTTACAGCTGCCCCACATCATAAAAAGTTCTGTGGGAGCCAATGCAATCTATATGAATTTCAGTTTATTTTAAATCCTTTCATAAGAATTACACTAATACGAAAAGTTATAGCACAGATGTCTTATTGGTAAAGGTATAGCAGTTGTTGACTGATGCCATGCATGCTCTAAGTCAGAATACCTAAATTTACTATTGCGCAATTCCTATGAATTACCCAAGTTCATACCAGTTGGTGGAAAATGCTAATTCAAAACTCAGTATCTGCTCAATCCAAACTTAAATTTATTTCAGTTTTCCTGACATTCACAAATAGAATGTCTATCCAAACATTGATCCAAGCTGTAATTATCCTCAATTCTTCCTTCCCCTTATCTACCACATCAATTCATGTTTTCATTCCTAGTGCCACTCATTCCAATCTCTCTCAACTGTACTCTCTTCTCCTTCCCTCCCAATTGGTGCTATTGGGGCTCAGAGCCTCACCCTTTCTTGCCTTAATTATTATTCTCTCTCCTAATTTGACTCCCTGACTCCCTTCTCAGTACATCTATCTTTGAAGTTGCTACTCTGAGTTATCGTTTCAAAACACAAATACCATTTCAGTCTTACTTTAAAACTCATTACAAGCTCACTGCTCACATGCAAAGGAATGACATATTTTAGGGCAGCAGTCAGATTGTGCAGGAGTTTTATAAGTCAGGCTAACTTTTCTGTCTTAATATCTGACTCTAAACCTATAACCCTGTGTATTAGCTACAGTAAACTACTCCTAGGTTATTACATGATATTGGCACACATAATTATATGTCTTTGTCTGAAAAGTCTGTGAGTAAAATTCTTTTATTTTCTTAGGCCTCCAAGACCTTCTCTGTGAAGATTTTTCTTAATGGACTAGCTTTTACATTCCTTCCTCTGTTCTTCCATGACCCTTTAGACATGGATCTGCCATAATACATATGCATGTTCTATTCACGAATGGTTATATTCTCCAAAGATGTCTCTCGATCATTTTCTCTATTGTCTCTCATTCATTGATTATATCCATGTCCATGACTCTATTTTCTATGTATATAGCAATTAATCTGAATTGTCTCTCTAAATTTTCTTTCCTTTAGCTTCAGAACTTTATGCAAATCACCTTCTCCAACTCCCCTGCTGTATGCTTTATTTACTCCACATGTAAAATTAAACCCAATACTTATTGCTCCCCATGTTACAGTCTCTATGTTTACTTAATCAAATTACTGGAGCCCCAGTCTGTTTAACCAAGAAAACTTCCTCCAGTTTCTCAATTCAGTTCTTTTCTTTGCTTCCTGTATCCATTCAATTATGAAAAACTGTTGAGTCTATATCACAAATGTTATTTAATCCTATCAAATTCTCTTCATTTTCACCAGCACTAATCTAGTTTCAATCATCACTATCTTCTCAAGGGTTATCATTCTAGTAATGTCCCAAAGGACATCACTTAAGATGGATCTAATACAACTTCTTCTGCTTAAAATCTTTAAAACTCCCTCAAGATTAAAATTTAGTTCCCTAATTCGATGTATAATACATTGTATTAACTTTTGAATCTGATCTTGTTTTAACCACACCTCCCCTCCTGAAAATCGTTATATATATATATATATATATATATATACACGTTAATATCTAACCAAAGACATCATATAGTCACGTTATTTTTTCCTACTTGAAAGCATTTCTTTTTTTAACTGGACAATAATCTTTTTCATTCATAAAAGCCACATCAATTTTAATCCTCTCTGTGAAGCTGTGCATAACTCCCACAATCAAAGTAGTTATTCCATTCATTCTACAAATATTAATTCAGTATCTACTTGGTGCCAGGTACAACTATAAGTGCTTAGATGAACAAAACAAATGAAGACAAACCTTAATGAACAAAACAAAAATTCCTGTCTTCATGAGTTTTATAGCCTAATGGGGAAAAAAGAAAATAAGCATAAAAATAAGTGTATTTAAAAGTCTGTGAGAACATCAAAAGAAAGAGCAGAGGAGGGTAAGGGATAGGAGATGCTGAGGGCATTGGATGGGTAGAGGTTTTCAACAGGGTGATCAGAGTAGGACTCTTTGAGAAGGCAGCATTTGAGCAAAGACTTGAAGGAGCTGAGAAGATAAACCAAGTGAGTTGCTAAGGAAGAGTGGTCTAGGCAGACAGGCAAGCTTGTACAATTAGGCTAAGATAGGAATACATGTGCCATGTTTGAGAAACAGCAAAAAAGTTGGATTGGAGTGATTAGAGGGAAAGAGTAGGAGATGGAAGTCATAAAGCTGTATGGAAAAGTCAATTGCATATGGCTTTGTAGGGTATGGTAAGGATTTTGGCTTTAATCCTGAGTTAACATGTGAGCAATGCAGACGTTTAAGAAATAACATGGTCTTAGGTTAAGGATATCCGACATTAGCCCCCAAAGAACTTTATACTTATCTTTATTGTAACACTTAACACGATGTATTTAATTGTCAAATTGAATCTCTCTTATCCCTGTCCGATATTCTGAAGTTCTTGAGAATATGAATCATGTTATATTTGTCTTCGTATCCACAGGTATAAGTCTATACTTATAAGCCAGGACATTGCATGTGGCCAATAAATTCAGATGTAGATTTAATTACAAAATACTGCCTGTCCAGGATGTGTCAGGCACAGAGGTAGATGCTGTTGCATTTTAATTCAAATCACAATAGAAGTCAGAGGTAATTTATGCATGCACTGATAGCTGCACACATTCCATGTACATTGTTATTTCATTCACCTTTGGGTGACTTAAATAATCATCTTCTGCTGCAAAGTCCTGACTTGGATAAAGAAGCACTGTACCTCTTTCAACATATCACCTGAAACCCCTATATGATTTGAGTAAGACAGAAAAAAAAACACCTTTAAGCCATAATAAGACCTGTCGTCATTGTGAGACTTTATCTATATTTTAATGACCTTATTTTTTCATAAGAACTCTAAGAGGTATGTAATACTGTTTCCATTTTCATAATGAAAATGCTAATTCTTACTAAGAATTAGGATTTGAACCCAAAGCTATCACTTTCAGATTGTCAATGTCTTTTTGCCTCATCACTCCATTCATCAGAGGGTCTCTACATTACAGGAAATTTATGCATCTGTATTACAGAGATATGTATCTTGACATATATTTATAGACCTAAGTACACTTATATAGAACTTATATGAAAAAAAAAATTACTACTGCATTTAGGAAAACTGCCTTGTATTTAAAAAGAATGTTTTGTGTCAGTGGCGAAGAATGAGATTTTGTCATATCCAAAGAACTGAAGATAGGTTTAGGAGCTTATTTTCCTCATTCTGGAAATTCTGATTACTTCAGTGAGATCCCATATCAATTTCTCACTTTGGCTTAATGCATCTCTTAGAATGCTTCGAAAGATACATGGGACTTTAAATTGCAACCTTGGTTCTTTTTACCTCTTCACAGTAGAAATAAGCCTTAGCGATTTTTCTTTCTTCTGCCTCTCCCTATTACCTGAGTGCTCTCCTTGTCCAAGGCCACTCTGTTCTCACCTGAAGAATAGCACTTATCACTTCCTCAAATGGCTCTGGTGAGGGACAATTCTAGAAGATACATAAGCACAATTCCGACCAACAGTATATGTATAGATAGAAAAATAGATACATACATACATACATACATGCCTATCTACACATATACATACATATACAGCATAGGCTCTGTGTGTATATGTGTATTTGCATATAGTTGTTACAAATCTTAAACTCCAAAATAAGACAAACTGAGATTAGAATCTCAATTCTGCTGTCATCTTAGCAGCATGAATGTCAGCCAGTAACAAGCTCCCTAAAATTCAGTCTTCGAATGTGTAGAAGTAATGTTGCCAGCTTTAGAAGTTATAGTAAGAATATAATGATGCAATATAATTAAAAGCAATAGTACAGACTAATATTACTTATTTAATAATAGTAGCTTTCTTTTTATATATATTTAATTCATTTTTTGGCTGCATGGGGTCTTCGTTGCTGCGTGTGGGCTTTCTCTAGTTGCGGTGAGGGAGGGTTACTCTTCATTGTAGTGCACGGCTTCTCATTGCGGTGGCTTCTCTTGTTGGCGGAGCACAGGCTCTAGGTGCGCGGGCTTCAGTAGTTGTGGCTCGTGGGCTCTAGAGTGCAGGCTAAGTAGTTGTGGCGCATGGGCTTAGTTGCTCCACAGCATGTGGAATCTTCTGGGACCAGGGCTCGAACCCATGTCACCTGCACTGGCAGGCATATTCTCAACCACTGTGCCACTAAGGACGTCCCAATAATAGCAGCTTTCTAACAGTAAATGACTAACCTATGTGTTAATATCTAGTATTTCCATGTGCAGATTGCATTAACTTGAGTAGGTCTGAATGCAAAGTAATGGGTCAATACTAAATCAGTTTTCATAATGGAGCATTTGTAATACAACCATTTATGCAAGCAGGGCATTAAATTCCTTTGTTTTATAAACTCATTGCTATAAACTGAAAATCTTACAAAGAGTGGCAGTGTATTGCCATTTTAAAGGAACTTGTTTCTCAACATTTTCTCTTGGCAGCTGACTATTCTTTCCAATTTCCTGTGATTTACACATCTGTCCATTGTGATGGGAAGACATGCCGATAAGTGGGCAGAGGTGGGCCATGCATCGATCTCTGTGACACGCCATTAGCCATCTTCTTTCACTTAATATTATCTGACGAGTCTTGACCAGTTCAATTTTCCCTCTGAAGACACTGTGTTTAATAGAATTAGAATTCCCCATGCTCTCATGCAACGCTTTATGCTTAGGCAGATTCAAAGTTCTCTCTTCTTAATTCTGTTTTAAGTCATTTTAGCTAATTCTCCATTCCTTTTTAATCTCTATACTAAATGAAAGGCAAAACATTTCCACTGGCTTGGATAAAATTTGTCAGTCAGTCTTTCGGAAATTTCAGAGTGCTAACTAAACTATTTTGTAGAATTGTTCAGAATTGTTTAGCAATTTGGAACTTTTATCTTTGTTGTTGTTTGCAACATAATTATGAATTCATATTTTAAAATATATCATTCTAGTTTTGTCAATGGGAAATAATTTCTGTTTATTTTGAAATTCCTTTTTTTTCTAAATCAACATATGGTAGGACTAAGAAAGTTGTAGTGACCCAAGATCAATTCTTTCCAACAGAAAAAAATCTGCAACTTTTTGTTCACAATTGATTTTTTTTTTTTTTTTTGCTTACTAAGATGAAGTTTCCACCATAAAATTAAATGTCCATTTGTAAACAGACACCAACATTTTCCCTAATCAGCAATTCTCTCATTATTCAGGATTTCAGAGTAGACAGTTTATTAGGGAAATCAGAGGGTAAATTTTATCAAAAATATATTCTGTTGAGAAATAAACACAGTATAAGTCATAGCATTAATATACATCTAATAAATACTAGTATCTATTTCTTTCGCTTCCGCCCCCCAGGTGATATCAGTGAACTGTATCTTTTAACGTCTACAATGAGCGTCTGGGGCTTCCCTGGTGGCACAGTGGTTAAGAATCCACCTGCCAATGCAGGGGACACAGGTTCGAGCCCTGGTCCGGGAAGACCCCACATGCCATGGAGCGACTAAGCCCGTGTGCCACAACTACTGAGCCTGTGCTCTAGAGCCTGCGCGCCACAACTACTGTAGCCCATGCGCCACAACTACTGAAGCCCGTGCACCTAGAGCCCATGGTCCGCAACAAGAGAAGCCACCACGATGAGAAGCCAGCACACTGCAACAAACAGTAGGCACCACTCACTGCAACTGGAGAAAGCCCGTGCACAGCAACAAAGACCCAACACAGCCAAAAATAAATAAATACAATGAGCATCTGAGGTAGTATTTGTTGGTCTCATTCTACACATGAGAAAAATAAGGCAAAAAATAAAATAAAATTAACTTAGCAATGTCATACACATAAAATATTTTGACTTCTGCCTGTTTCCTTCCCAGATCACCCCAGGATATTGAAGGCAATTCTTAGAATTTGGCTGACCATTTTCAGGCACCTTTCATTGGCATTTCCTGAAAGGACTCATTTGTAAAATAATGAGAGAAATGATAATAACTACTCAAAAATAACCACAATTGCTGAATGACTTGTAATGATAGCAAGGGAGATCAGTGATCAAATGCCCACAATGACAGTAAGTAGGTCATGCAACAGTTTGCATATGTTTGCATATTTGCCTATGTGGGTGTGGGTGTGGGTGTGGGTGGGTGAGTGTACATCCCAGTCTTCAATGGCTTTCCATTAAATAAGTGGAAATGAAAAAAATTTTAACACTGGACAGACTTTATCCTACAAATTCCCTTCAATCTCTACTATCATTCACACTGTATTATTGGGACTCATTAAAATATCCTCCTTCGATAGCGGTAATTATGGTTCTCTCCACCCTTGTGGCAGGCCTTTCCCTCCATTCTACCTGTGGAAAACTTAACCTAAATACCAGGTTCTCTTTGAAGCTTTTCTTGAATAGTGTTTTTGTTTCTCCTTGCTACTGCAAGAAGTCAACACAAACTGGCTTAGAACAACATAAATTTATTATCTGAGAATTCTATAGGTCAGAAGTCTCACTGGGCTAAAATCAAGGTTTTAGTAGGGCTGCATTCCTTCTGGAAGTTCTAAGGGAGAATCCATTTCCTTGCCTTTCCATATTTGAGAGCCTGCCTGAATCCCTTGGCTCATGTTCCTTTCTTCCCCATTCATAGTCAGCAGTATGGCCTTTTCAACTACCTCTCTGACTCTGATCCTCTTAGAAAGTCCTTTGTAATTACCTTCGGCCCACCTGAATAATCATGGATAATCTTGCCATCTCAAGATCCTTGATTTATCACATCTGCAAAGTACAAAGTATCTTTTGCCATGCAAGGTAATATATATTCACAAGCTCTGAGGATTATAACTTGGGCATCTTTAGGGGAGACAATATTCTACCTGCTACAGAGGGAAATCAATCTTGTCTCTGTCATTACATTTCCATGGACCTAGAGTCTGTCATACAGAGTGAAGTAAGTCAGAAAGAGAAAAACAAATACCGTATGCTAACACATATACATGGAATCTAAGGAAAAAAAAAAAAAAAAAAAGGTCATGAAGAACCTAGGGGCAAGACGGGAATAAAGACACAGACCTACTAGAGAATGGACTTGAGGATATGGGGAGGGGGAAGGGTAAGCTGTGACAAAGTGAGAGAGTGGCATGGACATATATACACTACCAAACGTAAAATAGATAGCTAGTGGGAAGCAGCCGCATAGCACAGGGAGATCAGCTCGGTGCTTTGTGACCACCTAGAGGGGTGGGATAGGGAGGGTGGGAGGGAGGGAGACGCAAGAGGGAAGAGATATGGGAACATATGTATATGTATAACTGATTCACTTTGTTGTAAAGCAGAAACTAACACACCATTGTAAAGCAATTATACTCCAATAAAGATGTTAAAAAAATAAATAAATAAATAAAAATTAAAAGAAAAAGAGTTTATACCACTATTATATTTTAGATTTAACATAGATTTATGGGCGTTGTTTTTAGTTGTGGTTTCACTTCATCTCCTCCCTTCAAAGTTAGAATCCCAGAGGGCATTGAAATCTTATCTCTTCAATTCAACTGGAGATACTTGAGGATATTCCTACCTCCTGGACACGTTTTGATTCCCAGAACATCTGACATGAGTTCAGTTTATTAAATTGAACTTAAAAGTTTTGAGAGAGACTAATTAAACTATGAGTCAGTCAAAGCAATAGCAGCAACAGACAATGGAGTTACTTTGTTAAGTGATTTCTGTTACCAAGTAGGACAAGACTGGCAATATCATGAGCCTGAAGGGGTTCAGAATGAGCCTCCTTAAAATGTGGCACTTTGGTATGCAGACTATTTTGAGCTGAAGGCAATCAAAACCCAGCAGACTTAAGAAAAACTTTTACCTGTCCCTTAACTACCTAAAATAATTGAGATGGTGGGCCTGGCCCAGAAAGAGAGTTATTTTCAAGAGATAACTTTTTCTCTGAATGACCTATTTGTATGGCAGAATAAACATCTAATTACCAAACAGCTTCTCTCCTTATAGTCCTGTGAATCACCTTCCTCCCCTTTGAATCTCCAGGCCCCTATCCCATTCCTTAGCTCAAGATGCATATAAGCCTCAATTGCCCAGCTTGTCCTTAGGTCTCATTGTCTTTGTGGAGCCCCTGTATATATATGCAATTAAATTTTAATCTGTTAATCTGTCTATGTCAATTTTATTTTTAGACCAGCCAGAGAACCAAGAAGTGTAGAGGAAATTGTTCCTCTCTGAGAAGCCCAATCTGTGGTCTTTCAGGAAAACTAAATCTAGAAAGTGAGTTTTGGGGATTGGCATATTTTCTAGAATGGCTGTATTTTCTAGAATAGGATGCAGTCAAACTTTTAGAGGGCACTGCCTATCATAGCTGCTGAGAAAAAATTAGAAAGAAGTCATTTAATTCTCTTATCTTTAATCCTGATTACCTTCTAAGATCATTCTTGTGACCAGTTGGTGATAATTGCCCATGTGGAAGGATTTAACCTTCCTTACACTGTAGTCCAAACCACTGACAATCATAAACTTGCTTGATGCCTATCTTTAGAATTAAAGGAGGGATTAGTCATTAAGGTAATAATATCTTTGTTCTCAATCACTGGAAGGGTGGAGAGTTGTGTTCATTCAGGGACTATGGTTGGGAGAGAGAACAGAGAACAGGCTATAAATTCATTGTACAACAGTTTCTTCAAATTCAGAGAAAAATAAAATTGAATTTTTCCATTGATCATGATCATCTCCATGCCTACAACCTATGAACATTTCACAGACAGAGAATCTGAAAGAAAAAGCCAGAAAATAAGAAAAAAAATAAAGGAGTTCCTGCAAGGTAAAATATACTCTGTTTTGAGGAAATAAAGACACAAGATTTTTTAGGTTCAAAGCATTATGCTATTTGTTTCAAAGACTAATCCCATGACCTTCTTAAGAGATATTCATTAATATTCTCAATTTTCAAATAGAGATTAAGAAAAAGAGATTAAATAACATGAAAAATATAAGAGCACAAATATGAATTAATAAATATTTAAGTGTCTAAAAATATAACATTAAGAAAATGCATTAACTTTTAGATGAATTGTTAAATTAGCCATCACAAAATACCTATCACATTGAAAACATGCTATAGGCTAATTTTTCTGACTTTGCAATAACTGTTAAGTGGGCACCATGTTTGCTGAGAAAGCATACTCAATTTTAAATTAAATAAGTTACTCATAGCCAAATTACTAGAAAAATAAACTATAAAAATTCTTCTAATTTTTTATAAAAACTAGTATTTTAGAGCTTTTTAATATATTTGATACAATGTAAATTTAGACCTCTAAAAATCAACATTTCTGACTAGAGCCCAGAAGGTATTAAAATAAAACCTACCTCCTTCTTATTAAATGTATTTTATATTCATTTTAGTTTTAAAAAAGTGATTATTTTATAATTTGATGTACACCAGTTAACAAAATCTAGTAAGCTTGAAGCTCAGTTGCCCAGGAGTAGAATTCTGGACAAAGAAGAAGGATGTTTGATGAGGAGACACAATGATAGTTTTCTGCATAGAAAGGTGTGATAGTTAATTTTATGGGTCAACTAGGCTGGGCCACGGTGACCAGGTATGTAGTAAATCATTATTCTGAATGTTTCTGTGAGATGTTTTAAAATGAGATTAATGTTTAAATTGGTAGACTTTGAGTAAAGCAGATTGTCCTCCCTGATGTGGTGGGCCTCATCCAATCAGTTGAAAGCCTTAACTGAACAAGACTGGCCTCCTCAAACAAGCGGGAATTCTGACAGCAGATAACCTTTGGACTCAAACTACAGATTTTGGACTTACTTGTCTCCATAATCTTGTGTGCCAATTCCTTAGAATAAATCTCCTTAAATACATATATATACACATCCTTTTGATTCCGTTTCTCTAGAGAACCCTAACACAAAGGGAGAAGGTAATGATTATCCATAAATAAATAAAATCAAAGAGAAACCAATGGGTCACAAATAAGGCATACTATCAAGAGTAGTATATGTCATAAAGGTAAAAAGTGACCTGCCCGGATGAGGCAAAGAAACGAACATGTCTTAGCTACCAAGGATTGTGCTACTTGCTTCAAAATTTAACCCCCCATAGTCTCCCCATGAGATATTCATTATCATCTTCAATTTTCAAATAATGATATTGAGGCCTGAGAAGTTAAGTAATATACAGTCTCAAGCAACCAAAAAATTTGGGAGAAATGCATAAGTTAGACCTTCTTTAGTTTTGTTTTTCTGTCTACCTAGCACCTCAGGCCTAATTTGATTAAACTCCACTCACCCACCCAAGGTCACCACTACCAGTTAACCAGATATTTAGGTATCAATCTCATATATCATGGACAAACTGTTACATTAAACTCAAAGTGCATAACTCACATGTTTTACAGTTGAAGGTCCCTAATGGATTTGTACATCACCACTAGTTTATGTGATATAATTCATGTGAAGTGTCATAAACATAAGTGGCATATATGACATTCAGGTACAGTTTATAGGTAGTTCTAAATCACTGCACATGTAGCAAAGTTAATTATTGGAAATTAACATTCTGGGGGTATATTATACCTACGGTCATCATGCTGGGCTCTTCCAGTGGAGAGAAACCTTCTCCAATGGCCCCTCTGTGACTCTGGTTTATTACCTCAATGATTTTGTTGCTTGTTGTAACCCAATATGTATGTTAGTATACCTTAAGGAATAGGTTGTCGTCTGATTTATTAGTTGGAGTACCTTACATCTTTCAATGGTAGGGAAAATTTTATATTGACAATATCCAGAGTTTTTATTGAAGTTATATTAGTCCTATCTATCAGAGAGATGCTAGAAAATCCATAACTCTCACCAAAATGATGCCCATGTGAGCAATTCAGTTTATGAAGTGCAATCTTCTAAGGCAGGCTTAGGGCCCTGTGATTCATTTTTCAACTTATGTGATGTTTAATGATTTTGTCAAAATAAAACTAATACACAGTTCTATGTCCATCATCAAATTATGCCATTCAATTTATAGCTTAAATCTATGAAACATGACTTCCAGATATGGAAGTCTGAGGACTGGGAAATAGCTCCAGTCTATGTAATTCTCCATCCTCTATTGACACAGATATTTGTAGTAGATGAGAAGTTATTTGGCTTATTATTACACTGGGAATTTTTCAGAACAGAGTAATGACATTGTTTCATTATGTCAAACATGTAGATATCTACCTAGGGTATACTGTTGGGCCAAAAAAATGATTATTAGAAAAATGAAACTATATAAAACAAGAGGGGAAAGTGCTGAAAGGTCCTTATCACCTTGTTTAAATCAATCTTAAATCCCATTTTCTAAACTGTTAAACCGTAATTCCCAAACACATTCATTTTTCTTAACCATCTTAGTCAGAATATCAAGGAACATTTTTGCAAGTTATTTGCCTGTGTGTGTGTTTGTGTGTGTTTGGTGTGAGTGCATACACACGTGGGCATTTTAGAAGGCTGAATATACTTCATATTCTGTTTTCATCTTCTTGTTAGATGTTGTTTTATTAAGAATTAGATACCATTAAATAGGGTCAAGAAAGGTAAACCTTTAGTCATTAAAAAAAAGAAAAATAATATAGTTCCCTCTTTGGAGAATATGATTTCTACAAATGAAGTTTATGTTGGTTATTTAGACAGTGGAAAACAGTCCTTTTTAAAACAGCCCATTGTGTTTTCACATTTCAGAGGTGATGAATAGCAACCTTACTTTTCCTGGTTAATTTTCTGAGATTCCTTTATTTCCTCCGCCCACAGGGTGAAGTATTTAATATTTGCCAATTATCCTTCCAAGATCGTTTTATGTTGGTCTTTTTTGCGTACCACGCTGAGAAATGCAGGGGTTTAGACCTACTATGTAACCCCCTACAGGTATTAAACAAGGTTCAGTTGAAAGGAATTGGAACATATGTTGAGATGCCTCCTGACCACGCATGAAGACATTTTTATTTCAATATTCTGAGAAAGCAAATAAAACACAGAATGATTCACCAACTAGCCCAGGGCCTCATAGTTAATTAGTTGGGAGTTTAAATTCATACTCAGCTTGCCAGATTCAAAAGCCTATGTTCATTATGTAATATCCCACAGCCCCTGGAAGTTGCAGAATTCCAACCGTAAAGGGGTAAAATCACAGACACGTCAGATTTAGCATTTGTCATCAGAATGTTCAGCACAAAAAAATCAATCCCCCTCTGCATGCAAGACCCTGCCATTAATCATTTTGCCTTTTTCTCACACCTACAGCACATGACTCAAAAAAGAAGGCTAACATGAGGATGAAATTTACACTTTCAATAATAGGTCTGGATTGTGTAGAACAGATTCACCTCTAATGCTATCCTAATCAAAACTTTTATTACCAGTAACTAGTCAGAGTTTATCTAGAGAAAGCAGATAAGTATTAAAAGTTGAATCTTAGGGGACTTCCCTGGCAGTCCAGTGGTTAAGACTCCGCGCTTCAACGGCAGGGGACTGTGTGGGGAAAAAAAAAAAAAAAGAATCTTAGGATCTTTGTCATCAATAGTGTGGCTTAGGTGGAATGAAATGTTGGGGACTCTGGGATATAAAAGCTGCAACACAAACAAATTAACAGGTCAGCGGCTTTCATAATGGAAGTGCTAATGGAAAGAAAAAAGTCATCAGTTCAAGTCAAAAACTACAATAAAGGACATGGAACAAATGGATGCCCAATGCAGGCCAAGGACAACACCAAAGGAGTTTGGTGTGAAAGGGAAAGGCTACAGAATATAAGTCACAACAAAATATTTTTTTCTGCACTAGATTCCACTTCCAACGATTTCAGTTCCATGGGTATTAAAAACATACCACCCTAGACTTAGACCATTTCACCAAAAGTATAAGTGATACTCAAAATGATCTTAGATGGGGGCTGGATACTAGAACTAAATGCCATCAAATAGCTGAGAAAGTTACATCCTTTTTCTTTCTTTCTCACGTATTCTAATTACATTAATAAAGAAGTCTCCAGTTTTATATTAACATGTCTTTAACACTTTATTAACACTTGTTAATTTCTCTTCCATAGTTTTATAAAGTTTCCTTTTAAGATACATTTATTTACATTAAAAAGGGAGTCAGTTTAAAGGAAAATAAGTAGAGACTTTATGCAGGCATGGTGAAAATCATGGTGGTGTAATATAATTATTGAACTTGAGAAACAGTGTACCTCTAGATGAAATGTTAAAGTATCTGAATCCATTAGCAAAATCTAAGGACTAGTCTATCTCTGGTCATCTCTGAGATTTGTGGGAGGAACTGACACTGGAGGGTCAAACACGAGGGCCAGTTGAGGCAAGAAATAACAGGTTTGCATTTATACAATTCATACTCATCCACTGACCAAATAACAAGCCCTGGATATAAAAATGAATGAGGGGCTTCCCTGGTTGCACAGTGGTTAAGAATCCGCCTGCCAATGCAGGGGACACGGGTTCGAGCCCTGGTCTGGGAAGATCTCACATGCCACGGAGCAGCTAAGCCTGTGCGCCACAACCACTGAGTGTGCGCTTTAGAGCCCACGAGCCACAACTACTGAAGCCTGCGCACCTACAGCCCGTGCTTCGCAACAAGAGAAGCCACCACAATGAGAAGCCCGCGCACCGCAACGAAGAGTAGCCCCCGCTCGCCGCAACTAGAGAAAGCCTGCGTGCAGCAACGGAGACCCAATGCAGCCAAAAATAAATAAATTTATTAAAAAAAAAAAGAATGAGATTAAATTCCTGACCATCCCTCTGTCCAGCATTGCAGTACGCTTCTTCTTATTTGTTTAGTCTCTCATTGAAATTTTCTGTAGCAAAAACTTTCTAGGGTAGTTCTAACTACTGCAGACAAATGTCTTTCAACCACAGACTGCCTTTCTGTACAGTGAGGTCACTCATAGGATCTCTAATCACTACATAGTATATGCCAGATAAGCATCTCTCTTAGAATCTGTCTTCTCCTTCTGAAATATTCTCAGTTCCTTCCATCATTTCTCAGTTTCACCTTCATCATCTTGATACCTCATCACTAAACGAATTCCAATTTGCCCATATTTTTAAAGTATTACAGCCAGAACTGAATTCACTATTTCAGGTCTAGCAATATTATCTTATGGACGTTATCAATGGAGCACTAATACAGAAAATGTTCTCTACTTTTGCTTCAGCCCAAGATCGCACTAGCTTTGTGTATTCTATTGATGACTCTGAATGAAATTATTGTTACTTGTTTTCTTAAAAGTGTGGATACTGAATGCATCTTAAGTAATTATTTTTTTAAGCTTATGAGTTATGTAATTAGAAAACTAACAAAAGACTACCCCCACCAACAAACACACATTCTTTACCAATTTCCTCTAAATTTCTCAGGTAATATAAATAAAGATAACAAAAAAGGGGCCACATAGATAGCAGAATATTAGATTTATTGGTTATATGGCTCTTTATTTTTCATGAGAATTTTTCTGAAGACCTCATACAGCCTGAGAGAGTGATTTCTTGTTTCTTGTTACACCAGTTCCTTCCTCTTCCAACATACCTAATCACTCACATGTATGTGAAAGTGCCCTTTTTGTTACTGGTGGGGCAGAGGAGAGGGAGTAAAACTGGCAGAGAAATCACTTGTTGATGCAGCGTTTACCCTTTGTCATGATATAGTTCTCCAATACTGTCAGTGGCAGGACTGCAGATTAGTTCCTAAACCTCGAAAAGAACAGACATCTAATTTTCTACCCAACAGAAGAAGACAACACTCCTTCTTTTTCAGCTATACCTTTATTTACAAAGGACTGTGAGGTGGGTGCTAGTCCTGGATAGCAGTGTCTTTATCCCAGAGAGTCTGCTCAATTAGCAGAGAGGGGAAAAAAAAAAAAAAAAAAATATATATATATATATATATATATTTTAATGTAGATAAGGGGACATGCACAGGCATTCTGCCTCCAGGTACTATGACCGAGATTAGGCCAGTCCTTCTCCAACTTTAATTTGCATACAAATCACCAGAGGATCTTGTTAAAATGCAGATGTGGATTTCCTGCTTCTGGGGTGAGACCCCAGAGTCTGCATTCCGAACAAACTTGTTTTAGGAAAAGCCATGATACTGGTCCAGAGACCACTTGATTGTTAAGGGATTAAGAGAAACCTGGCAGATTAAAAGTTTCCTACATTTGTTTCCAGTTCTATTTTTTTATTAGACTGCCTTAGATTTCATTTACCCAATAAACGTGTATGCAGCATCTGCAATGTTCCAGGCCCTGCTTTACTTGATGGGCATTCAGTAGTAATATTTTTCCCAGTGCCCTTTAGGTGTAGGTTCAAAATGTAGGTCTCTCCTTTAAGACCTCACTGCAGTGGGGCAAGCATTTCTAATACAGCTTTGACATTAAGGTTAAGAACAAGGACCTTGAGAATTAGAAAGACTTCATTTGAAAGCTGGCTCTGTCACTTCATTCACTTGCCACCTTGGGTAGATTAACGAAATTCTGAGCCTCAGTTTTCTCATCTATGATGAATTAAAAGAGGAATTAAAAGATATAATATTTTAAAGCATTAGTAGTATCTGACATGAGTAACATATTTTTTAAAAATTCCAATTATTATTATTATTGTCCCAGTTCTGGTATTCACTGAGCCGTAGAGTAAAGCAGAACCTGCAGGCACAGACATACTCAGACGTAATCCTTGAGGGGCTAGGGCTGAGGGGGTGCTAACAAACAACAATGTTGGAGGATCCTGAAAACAGGTCCTTAGAGGTATTCACTTCCCCATTCCAGAGCTCTTCGTGTGCACGAAAATCGTTTTCTCTGTAATGACAAAAATGCCTACATCTGAACTGGAGCCACTTGTGCAGACAAGTCTACGTTCCGTACAAGCAAAGGAAAGAGACATATAGGAAGAAGTCGAGAAGGATACCAAATCATCCAAAGAGATTTCACAGAGTGTATAGCTCCAGGGATACAGGGGACTTTCTCTACCGGGGGTAAAATACTGTGGGGAGTGGAAACCTCAAAGGGCAAAGGATAGTCCTACTAGCAGAAGGCAGAATTAGAAAGAGGGAGGGAGAGAGGTGGAAGGAACACTGTCACTAGAACGGCGGGAAAAGGGACTTGGATATCAACTTCTAGCAATACTCCAGTTGCTGACCTACCAAGTCACCAGTTTGAAGATCCTGAAAGTTTTCCTTAATTGAGGAAAATCGATGAAAGGAGAGTGATGAGAGTCATACTGCGGTGGAATGAATGGTGAAAGAAATCTAAGCGGCAGTGCTCAACACTTATGCAAATTGACCACTTGAATAAGGAAGCACCTTGTTCTGTGCCAAGCTGCTTGTTTGCATGAAACACGTTCATTTTAAGGGTTATTAAAATGCCATGGTGTTTAGACCGTAGGCTAGAGAAATATGTAGTTAGACCAGAGCATGGGGAAAAAAAAAATTAAGAACAGGTGTCAAAAGAAATATCCATTTATTATTTCTGAGGGCAGTTAGAAATCACAGTCTGGGGACAAGAACTGTGATAATTTTATATAATTCTGAAATACTTGTCACTTCATCATATTACAGTTTTGACAGTATCTATAATACTTTCCGCTTATTAATCAGAGAGAGAGGGAGGGAGGGAGGAAGGGGGGAAGGAAGGAAGGAAGGAAGGAAGGAAGGAAGGAAGGAAGGAAGGAAGGAAGGAAGGAAGGAAGGGGGGAAGGAAAGAGAAAAAGATACATAAGCTTGTCTGTCTAGATGACCACAGGAAAGAAGAGGTAAGAGACTGTATTCTGATCTGATGCCAAGTTTGGAAGGGCAGGAAAAGATGATGCAAGAGTGAATGACCAAAGGACAGATAAGTAAGCTTGGAAAAAAATTAAGTCAGGTTAAACACTTGCGGCAGTAGGAAGAAAACTAGGAGCTGTATTAGACTTGATAAAGGTGCTTAGCTGGAGAGAGGCTCTGTTGTTTTGAAATCTCCTGCTTCCGCAGAGCTGAAAACCTTTCCTGAGGAGCTTGACGGACAAAAGATCAGCAAGAAGGCCAAGCATTATTGACAGCAGCAATTAGAGACCCATAAGCTAGACTAGGAAAAACCTGAATTCGTAAGGAGAATGAACTTCTGCTCTTGTCTTCATTTGCCTTTCTGATCTTACAGCGGAGTACGAGGGTATGAAGGACTTTAAGAGACTGTGGCCACATGGTGAAATGTCAGAGCGCTTGGCAACTGTCAGCCTCCTGGAAGGGTATTTCTCCCCTAGGCTCATTAATCTTACCACGACAATATCTTGTGTAAACTGGCATTTTGGAAACTTCCCCATTACTGCTTTCTGATAATCACCCAAAGTGAATTAGTGTTCCCTAGTGTGACTTTCCCGTGCCTTTTCTTGTAACCAGCTATGACTGCACCAACATTAAATGGGTGGAAAAACGGAAAAGGTGATTTTGCAATTTTTTTTTTTTGACTCTTCTGAAAATGTCATGTCCTCAGTTGGAAACTTTGAGAGGTCCTTTTACTTCCTGTCTCAGCATAATAAACCACGTCTATCTTTTTTCATATCTGCCTTTTTTCACGGTTTCATTTGGGCTGGGTCCAAATTAAAGTGGAGGGAGAAGCATTGCTTTCACAGTAAATTGAGGTCTGGGGAAGACATATGAATTGAATAAATGAGGTGCAGTAAAGACATGTAATGTGATTAATATAATGCACTTGAATGCACTGTTTTAAGAATTCCCATTCCTGTTTTTTATTTTTTTGGCTTTTATGGTCTACATTTTAAAAGCACCACCAAAGAAAATGTCATCCTCATTATAAAGAAGAAAGGGGTAATCCGGAGAAAATATCTGAAATGCAGTTACATTACTGTGTAAACAACTGTGTTGTACTTATTTTATTGCCTACTCTTTAAAATTTTATTTCTGAACTTCAGGCACATTCTGTCTTTGTGAAAGAAAAAATTACAGAAAAAGTGACCTGGTAGTTTACCTAGTCTCTATGGTCACATCCAATGGGAACGGAACATCCAAATCAGAAACAACTTGTGCCATCAGGAATTTAGTTTAGATTGACTGAACAAACTTCCTTTTCTTACCTCCTTGCCCTCCTCAATAATAGACACAGGCTCAAGATTTTTCAAGTATCTTATACTTGTAAATGTAATAGCCATATGTTCTATCAAATTAAAATATGGTAATAATTATGGTTTCTAGAGAAGACAGTGGGAAATATTAGTCACACACATTTTGCATTATGCTTTAGAACTGGCACACCTCTTTTACCTTTGCTTTGCATTTTATCCTCTCCTCAGTGGAAATAAATACCGGAATCCCATTGTGCAGGTAAGAAAATGGAATTGCTTAAGGCCAAACAGCTACTATGTAAAGAAGCTGAAATTCAGAAACATGACTTGTCCAGTGAGCTAAAAGTTGTCTCCTGCATTATCTGGATCATTCTTCAAAAGAAGTGTCATAAAGAAGGTACTTGAAGATACTCATTCTACAGATGAGAAGCAAAAAAACCACAATGACAACAACAAAGTAATTGGTTCATTCAACTAATAATATTTAAAGGAGATTTAAATTTAATTTGGTTTCATTTTAAGTCTTAGGTTCTTCCCTCTATATCATGGGGAGAGATGAGTATATTCCCCTTCAATGCATTGAGGATTGGTAAAACAAACAAACAAACAAACAAACCATAAAGGAGCACAATATAGTGGCTAAACATGCCAATATTGGAATCAGATCGCCACAGTAAAAATGCCAGTTCCCCCGCAGCTTGTCCTTGGGGCAGTTTACTTAATTTGTCTATGTCAGCATTCTTGCCTATACAATGGAACTGCAGATAGATATCCTCTTATAAACAACCAATAACATACTGCATGCAAGCACTTGACATAGTGTCTGGTGCATAGTGTACAGTCAATAAAAGTTTGCTATGAGATGCATGATAATAATTATTCTTTCTATTTTCCCTTCAGCATAGTCTAGAATCTAGTACTATTTAGGATTTAAGTCAGTACCATGACTCAACACACCCCTCCTCTGAAGGGCAACATACCAACCATACTGTAACCCTAGGATGTCTCCACTAATGTATTATCCAATGCCTTGGAGAGACATGACTGAATCATGTTTGCTGAGAGAAATCCGTGTACTAAGCACAGACACATTTACCAAAAAGGGAATGAAGCTTATATTTTAGGGCTCTTCATCTGCATGCGCCCATTATCTACAGAGAGGGCAGTGCAGTAGTCACATGGTCATATTTTTATAAAATTTACAAAGTAAGACATTTTAACCTCAATTAGTCACCTTTGCATTCATAATTTTATATTCTTTATCTTAAAGAAGGCTTCACTCATATGATGAAAATTTCAAGACCTACAAAACAGGAATACATCTCTTCTAGAATACCTCCCATATATATAGAAATTAGGCTAAGACCATTGTTTCTTTCCTTCCCAATCCCCACCATTGTCTCACTTCTCCCTTGGGTTAGAGTTGAGGTGCCCTGTGGATATTTTGGGGATCCAGCTAGCTAGAAACTGTGCTGGGGGACTATGTAGATTTAGCAGAATATGCTGATGTGGTTCAGTTGCTCTGTGTGTGGTAGTTATTGCTAGCTGTCTCAGTAAAGGGATTTCCAAAGGTTTATACCACTGATAGGCGGTATCATGATGTAAATGCATGCTATACCCCCCAGCACCAGCATGTGATAAAGGAGGAAAAGAAAAGATGTGGAATTTAAAGCTTGGCGGAATATTCCTCCAACCAACACACGTGCAACTTTTTAAAAAACGGATTTAGTTCTACTGAAGCCTAGTCAAACCATAGTTTTTACCCTATCAAGAATATACTTTGTAATTCAAGAAAAGTGAATAAAAATAAACAATCCTTGTTAGAAGACTGAAATTAACATTCTATTCACTCTATAAAACGTAATAATCTAAAACCACCATAAGATTGCAGCCAAATAATTTAGGGAACAAAAAGTATTATCGAAGTGTTTCAAGAAGTTAATTAATTAAAAAATATGTTATTCTTCTGCATTATGTGGTACTTGTAATCTTTTTTTCAATTTATAATCTGTTGTGCCTTCTTTACTCATTCTTAATAAATACTGTATTTCATACAAATTTGCGTAATTTTGTATTCTTTATCTTTTTAAAAATTAATTATTTTATTTTTATTTTTGGCTGTGTTGGGTCTTTGTTGCTGCGCACGGGTTTTCTCTAGTTGCGGCGAGCAGGAGCTACTCTTCGTTGCGGTGCACGGATTTCTCATTGCGGTGGCTTCTCCTGTCTCAGAGCAAGGGCTCTAGGCGCAAGGGCTTCAGTAGTTGTGGCTCGCGGGCTGTAGAGCGCAGGCTCAGTAGTTGTGCCACACGGGCTTAGTTGCTCCACAGCATGTGGGATCTTTCCGGAGCAGGGCTCGAACCCGTGTCCCCTGCATTGGCAGGTGGATTTTTAACCACTGTGCCACCAGGGAAGTCCCTGTATTATTTATCTTAAAGAAGGCTCCACTCATATTACACTCAAGACCTACAAAACATGAATACACCTATTCTAGAATATCTTCCAAATATGAATATAGAATTTAAGATAAGTCTTTTCAAGTTATTGAGGGTGAATTCTCACTCAAGCAACATAAAATGGAGTAGAAAGGCAGAAAAGGTAAACAAGGGGAAAGATGGCGTCATGTTACATATTTGTTTGACTCTTTTTACTTTCCTTTTGGGCTCTTTGAGCAATGTTACCTGAGGCTATATTGCGGAGCTCTGAAAGCCCAAAGAAGGAATATCCTCTCTTGATTTGTCAAGGGGGCTTTTTGGAAGAAAGAAACTGCATAAAGCACAAACAAATAAATATACACAGAGACCTGAATAGGTATCATAAGAATTCAAAAAAGGGTTGAAAAAGAAGCAATAAAGAGAACCTACTGGGAATAAAGAGGCTGGAAATGTTTCCACTGATTAGAATAATGCTTATTTCTATTAATCCCCCACCATCTTCATTTGCAGCAGTCACCATTTTTTTTTTTTTACATCTTCAATTACAAATTTATGAAGTAAATGTGCGTTACATGGCAAATACATGCCAGGATCTGAGCTATGTGTTAAGATAACATGTTGGGCAAAAATTTAGGCCCTATGTGGAAAATATAGCTAATATGAGAGATGACCAAAACCATGCCCAAATCACATAGACATAAATCACAAAACTGATATGTGCTACAAAGGAATGGTGTAATTACAGGATATACAGGAGGACGTGACCTAGTCACAGATATCCCGTTTCCTTTAGTATGTTATATTTGAACTACTTTCTGATGTATGAATATGAGTTAGTGAGGAAACAAAAGTTAGGAAATGGGTGTCGGATGAGAAAAAATGATGAACAACATTTCAATCAGAAGGAAAACATATGGGGCAAGGTCACAGATTATAAGAGAGAATGAGAGAACAAGCCATGACTAAAAATAACTCAATTAATTTGTATTTTTAGAAAAGTAATTTTGTAGAAAATATATTGTACTGGGTAGATGAGTCCCATCATCATCATCATTATCATCCTTTTACCACCATCACTACTACCACTTCCACAACCACCAATTTCAGCCCTATGTGCCAGCTACTATACCAATCATTTAAGATACATTTTCTCAATCCTTATGCAAATCTATGTTCATTAGTTTGGTCATTCACTCATTCATCCATTCATTCACTCAATATATATTAAATGCCTAATCTACAGCAGATACTCTGATGGTTAAGAGATATCTGGTATTTAACAAAACGGATATAGACGACTCTAATGGAACATTAATTTGTAATTAAATATTGACTTGATATATGTTACTTGTTATTTTATATACTTCATTTGACTCCGTGTTCTAAAATTACTCAATTCTTACTTAATGGCTCAGCCCTGGTTGGTGTCACAAACTGGTTAGAAAGGACAAACACAAGTCTGACTCAGGAAGGGAGAAGAGAGAATCATGAAAGAATGGAGCTGGCTGAGAAAGTCTCCTGGACACAGGGATGCTTGAGGGTGAGTGTAGACCCTCACAGGTGTCCATGGGCTTTACCACATGAAATTAATCACACATGTGCCTCCTTCCCCATCCACTAGCAGATGAACTGAAATGCTGTGCCCTGGACAGGGGTGGGGTGTTGGGAAGTAGAGTCAGGTATCTCCCTTTCCTGCAGGCTTACCCCTGCAACCAACATCAGATGACCAACCCCCAAAGATATTTAAACCTCCACACCAGGACATATGTGGTAACTGTGCTGGGGGAAGGCAAAAGGCTTTCTCCTGATGAGATACAGCCTTTGGTCAATGATCTGCCAGCCTAGAACAAGGACGACCACTATCATGCTCCACCCCAAGAAGTCATGGGACAGATGTGCCCAAACCTGACCCGAAGTGCTCATGTCCATGCTGCTACGGGTTTCAGTAGTCATGGGTGGAAGAGAGAAGAAGGATGGATGGGCCAGGGAACAGGGGGCACATATAAGTGACATCATACAGTGTTTGTTTTTCTCTGTCTTGTTTCGCTTAGCATAATGTCCTCTGGCTCCATCCATGTTGTCAGGCAGGATTTCTTTCTTTTCTAAGACAGAATGATATACACACACACACACACACACACACACACACATATATACATATATATATTTTTTATGTATTTCTCACATTTATGTATCCATTCATCCACTGAAGGACAATTAGGTTATTTCTATATCTTGGCTCTTGTGAATAATGCTGCCCTGAATGTGGGTGTGCAAATATCTCTTCACCATCCTGATTTCCGTTCCTTAGGAAAAATACCCAGAACTGGGATTGCAGGATCATATAATAATTCTATTTTTAATTTTTTGAGGAATCTACGTACTATTTTACATAATGGCTGTACTAATTTGCATTCCCACAGCAGTATACAAGAGTTTCCTATTCCCTACATTCTTACCAACACTAGTTATCTTTTGTTTTTTTGATAATATTCATCCTAACAGATGTGATGTGATAACTCATTGTGGTTTTGATTTGTACTTCCCTCATGAGTAGAGATGTTGAGCACTTTTTCATACATGATAGTCATTTGAATTTCTTCTTTTGAAAGCATCTATTTAATTTCTTTGCCCATTTTTTAATCAGGTTATTTGTATTTTTGGTATTCAGTTGTATGAGTTCCTTATATATTTTGGATATGAACCCCTCATTGGATATATGGTTTGCAAAGATTTGTTCCCATTTCATAGGTTGCTTTTTCATTTTTTAAAATAAATTTACTTATTTATTTACTTATTTATGGCTGTTTTGGGTCTTTGTTGCTGTGCACGAGCTTTTCTCTAGTTGTGGTGAGTGGGGGCTACTCTTCGTTGTGGTGCATGGGCTTCTCATTGTGGTGGCTTCTCTTTTTGCAGAGCATGGGCTCTAGGTGCACGGGCTTCAGTAGTTGTGGCTCGCTGGCTCTAGAATGCAGGCTCAGTAGTTGTGGTGCACGGGCTTAGTTGCTCCGCAGCATGTGGGATCTTCCTGCACCAGGGATCGAATCCGTGTCCCTTGCATTGGCAGGCGGATTCTTAACCACTGCGCCACCAGGCAAGTCCCTGCCTTTTCATTTTTGTAGATTTGTTTTTTTTTTCTCTCAGCAGCTTTTTAGTTTGATATAATCCTACTTGTCCATTTTTACTTTTGTTGCCTGTGCTCTTGGTGTCATATCTAAAAAATTATTGCCAAGAATGACATTAAGAAAAACTTCCCCTACGTTTTCTTCTAGGAGTTTTGTGCTTTCACATCTTATGTTTAATTATTTAATCCATTTTGCATTGATTTTTGTATATGGTGCTTGAAAGGTCCAATTTCATTCTTTTGCATATAGATATCTAGTTTTCCTAACACCATTTGTTGAAGAGACTATCCTTTCCCCATTGTGTGTTTTGGCACCCCTGTTGAAGATCAGTTGACTGATAAGGTGCTGGTTTATTTCTATGTTCTGTATTCTGTAACATTGGTCTATTTATCTGTTTTTATGCCAGTATCATACTTTTTTGAATTTTTATTTTTATTGAAGCACAGTTGATTTACAATGCTGTGTTAGTTTCAGGTGTACAGCAAAGTGATTCAGATATATATATATATCTATATATCTATATATATAGATATATAGATATATATATATGTGTTTGTGTATATATATATATGTGTGTATTATATATATGTGTGTACATATATATATATATGTACACACAGAAATATTCTTTCTCAGATTCTTCTCCCTTAGAGGTTATTACAAAATACTGAGTATAGTTCCCTGTGCTATACAGTATGTCCTTGTTGGTTATCTATTTTACACATAGAGTGTGTATATGTTAATCCCAAACTCCTAAATTATCCCACTCCCTCCTTGCCCTTTGGTAATCATAAGTTTGTTTTCTATATCTGTGGGTCTATTTCTGTTCTGTACATAAGTTCATTTGTATAATTTTTTTTTTTTTAGAATCCACATATAAGCAATATCATATGATATTTGTCTTTCTCTGTCTGGCTTACTTCACTTAGTTTGATAATCTCTAGGTCCATCCATGTTCTGCAAAGGGTAAAATTTCATCCTTCTTATGGCTGAGTAATATTCCATTGCATATATATACCACATCCTCTTTATCCATTCATCTGTCAGTGGACATTTAGGTTGCTTCCATGTCGTGGCTACTGTAAATAGTGCTGCAATGAACACTGGGTGCATGTATCTTTTCAAATTATGGTTTTCTATGGATATATCCCCAGGAGTGGGACTGCCGGATCATATGGTAGTTCTACTTTTAGTTTTTTAAGGAATCTCCATACTGTTCTCCATAGTGGCTGTACCTATTTACATTCCCACCAACAGTGTAGGAGGGTTCCTTTTTCTCATTGCACTCTCTAGCATTTATTGTTTGTAAACTTTTTGATGATGACCATTTTGACCGGTGTGAGGTGGTACCTCATTATAGTTTTGATCTGCATTTCTCTATTAATTAGCAATGCTGAGCATTTGTTCATGTGCCTCTTGGCCATCTGTATGTCTTCTTTGGAGAAATGTCTATTTTGGTGTTCTGCCATTTTTTGATTGGGTTGTTTGTTTGTTTTGATATTGAGCTGCATGAGCTGTTTGTATATTTTGGAGATTAATCCTTTGTCAGTCACATCATATGCAAATATTTTCTCCCATGCTGTAGGTTGTCTTTTTGTTTTGTTCATGGTTCCTTTGCTGTGCAAAAGCTTTTAAGTTTAATTAGGTCCCATTTGTTTATTTTTGTTTTTATTTCCATTATTCTGGGAGACAGATCTAAAAATATATTGCTGAGATTTATGACAAAGTGTGTTCTGCCTGTGTTTTCCTCTAGGAGCTTTATAGTATCTGGTCTTACATTTAGGTCTTTAATCCATTTTAAGTTTAATTTTGCGTATGGTGTTAGAGAATGTTCTACTTTATTTTACATGTAGCTGTCCAGTTTTCCCAGCATCATTTATTCAACACTCATTTATGATTAAAAGAAAAAACAACTCTCCAGCAAGTGGGCATAGAGGGAACATACCTCAACATAATAAAGACCATGAATGACAAACTCATAGCTAACATCATATGCAACAGTGAAAAGCTGAAAGCATTTCCTCTAAGATCAGGAACAAGACACTCTCACCACTTTTATCCAACATAGTTTTGGAAGTTCTAGTCACAGCAATCGGAGAAAAGAAATAAAAGAAATCCAGGAAAAGAAGAAGTAAAACTGTCACTGTTTGCAGATGATGTGATACTACACATAGAAAATTCTAAAGGCACTACCGGAAAACTACTGGAGCTCATCAATGGATTCAGTAAAGTTGCAGGATACAAAATTAATACACAGAAATCTGTTGCATTCCTATACACAAACAACAAAATATCAGAAAGAGAAATTAAGGAAACAATTCCATTTACCATCACAACAAAAAGAATAAAATAACTAGGAATATACCTACCTAAGGAGGCAAAGCCCTGTACTATGAAAACAATAAGATGCTGATGAAAGAAATCAAAGATGACACAAACAAATGGAAAGATATACCATGTTCTTGGATTGGAAGAATCAATATTGTCAAAATGACTGTACTACTGAAGACAGTCTACAGATTCAGTGCAATCTCTATCAAATTACCAATGGAATTTTTCACAGAACTAGAACAAAAAAAATTAAATTTGTATGGAAACACAAAAGACCCTGAATAGCCAAAGCAATCTTGAGAAAGAAAAACGGAGCTGAAGGAGTCAAGCCCCCTGACTTCAGACTGTACAACAAAGCTGAAGTCATCAAAACAGTATGGTACTGGCACAAAAATAGAAATATAGATCAATAGAATAGGATAGATAGCCCAGAAATAAACCCATGCACCTATGCTCAATTAATCTATGACAAAGAAGGCAAGAATATACAGTGGAGTATCATACTATTTTGATTACTGTAGTTTGTAATATAGTTTGAAGTCAGTAAGTGTGATGCCTCTAGCTTTGTGCTTCTTAATCAAGGTTGCTTTGGCTATTTGGGGCCTTTTGTAGCTACATATCAGTTTTAGGGTTCTTTTTTCTATTTATGTAAAAATTCAATAAAGCTTTTTTTTAAAAAAAAGAGAAATATAACTTTAAAATAAACTACAACAAAAACCTCTATGAATATGCTGTTTGCTTTGCTTAAACATTGTCCTTGACTTCTAGTCACCACAGCTTAAACAAAGATGCTTTTTGTTCAAGTGTCTGATTCTTGTTTTAGCCTTAATTCCTCCTATTTCTCTTCTTACTATAACACTCTAAGTTCAAGCAATTAGCAATGTTTATAGGTGCCTAAACTTACCTTGTCATTTCATGTTGGTTTCAAATCTTTATTCATGATGCTCCTCATCCATTCAATGTTCTTCTTCCCTTTTGCACACCTAAAAAACAAGGATATAGTCAAAGTCAATCTCAGTAGTCAACTGCTCTGGAAATAGACTTCCTACCCCCAAGAACCATTATGTTCTTTTTACTCCATAATAACAGTATATTTATTTATTTTTTGAACTCATTGCTTTTATTGCCTCTATTTGACATACCAGTCTTTTCCACTATATTAAAATCTTCTTAGTGCATGAACCACATATACTTTGTGTTTATAGGGCTAACATTGAGCTCAATCCATTGTAGGTACTCATTTCGTCCTAAATTACTTATGCTCTGTCAATAGAATATTGTTTAGCAGTTAAATCCCTCTGTCTGAAGGGCCAGATAACTCATTGTAAAAAAGTTTTTTCAAACTCGATACAAATGCATCAGACAGGCCATATTTTTAACAGTTGAACAGAGAAACAAAAAAAGAAATGTCTCTGCCTGTAGGCCATTTTGATGTTGGAATCTTCTTGCCAGCAAAGTTCCCAATTAATGTTCAAGAAAAGCTATTTGTTTTGGACCATCATGTCAATGATATGTTTTCTTTCGGAAAAGAATAGCATTTGACTCTGCAGAGATAGAAGCAGACAGAAGACAATAGAATAAAAATAAAAAAGTTTTTTTTTCTGTTCAGTTTCTAATATGAAATATATATCAAGGTCAGTTTTTGAGATCTGCTTGTTTTCCTACGTAGTTATTATGCCCATTAGGCACCCATGAAAACAAACAAAATGAACAACCAAAATATTGCAGAGGAAAGGATAAACTCAAGAATCTAGCAAACATACATTATTTAAATAATATACTTTATATACAACATCTATACTATTATTAATCTGATATCTTATAAATATGAATATAAAAATTGATCAATATAAATATCTAAATGTGTGTGCTTCCACTGTGACAGGCACCAGGCCAATTAGTTTGTATACAAAAGCTCATTTATGTCTCACAACAATCTTGTAAGGTCAACATTATTATTTCACAAAAGTGAAAATTCAAGCTCAGAGAGAGATTAAATGATTTAAATCTTGACTTTATTGATTTTAAAACCTGTGTTCCTGTTCTACTAAATAACAACAACCACAAAAATAATGTAAGAAAACAATCATAAAGCACAACAGCAATCAGTACTGTAACTTGAAAAGCTTCTTATACTTACTGAATTCTCATCATATACCCATTCTTAGTGCTACAGATATACAGTTTAAAGTTCTCACCTCTACCCTGTAAACCTGTTATCCCCCTTTGACAAAAGATAAGAGAACATCGGCACAATGACCAAGGGTTATACTGCTTTTACATTTTGGAACTAGGGTTGTAAGCTGGGCAGTCTCCCTGAAGAACTCTAGTTCCTAATATGTTATGTTTCAGAATCATTTGTATGTGTGGTCGTATGTATGTGATATCTATAAGCTTACATATACCCAGGTAAACATCAATTAACAGTTAAATTTAAACATGTTATAGACAATGTGCTAAAGAAATGTTAGCAGGACTGAACATCAATCCTAAGAAGTTTCACTACATCCCTCTAGCAATCTTCCACTGCCATAACTCCAATGCCATAGCTCTTTGAAAGTGAGAGACTCAACATGTCTATAGCAAGTCTACTTGAGATGAGGTTACATGGATTCCCTTACCTTTTAAGATAAGACCTTCTTACTTGGCACACTGTCAGTACATACATGGATGTAGTTGAATGGATGTGTGGAGAGAGTAGGAGGGTAGGTGTTATAGCTGGGTTTCTGCTGGATTTAATGTACTAGGCACTCTATATGTAATGTGGTTTTATTTCTTGAATACTATACAATGAATTAGGAATTCATATTCCCATTTTAAAGATAAGGAGCCCAATTCTTGGTAAGGTTAATTAACTTCCAATATCAGTCAGCTATTGAGTTCTACAGATTAAAAAAACAACAGAAATACATAACTCTAATATTTTTGCTTATAACTGCTAGGTTGTATTATTCATCTTTCTTCCTATGTGTCTGACACATGAGGATCATTTGTTCACGTGAAGGCACCCAAGAATACTATTGGTCCAAAACACAAAGTTAGGAAGAGAGAGTTTATTATACCCACATCTTTTTTTTTCTTTTTTTAAAATTATTTATGTATTATTTATTTTTGGCTGTGTTGGGTCTTCGTTTCTGCGCGAGGGCTTTCTCTAGTTGCAGAAAGCAGGGGCCACTCTTCATCGCGATGTGCGGGCCTCTCACTATCACGGCCTCTCTTGTTGCAGAGCACAGGCTCCAGACGCGCAGGCTCAGTAGTTGTGGCTCATGGGCCTAGTTGCTCCGCGGCATGTGGGATGCCCCCAGACCAGGGCTCGAACCCGTGTTCCCTGCATTGGCAGGCAGATTCTCAACCACTGCGCCACCAGGGAAGCCCCCACATCTTTTTTTCCAAGATGATTTTTATTTGTACCTTAGATAAGAGAAAACCACAGGAGAGTTTCCTGGTGTTGATTGTGCCTTTAGAATCAGAACTATTCATTTTGGGATTATTAACAACATTCTATTTTTATTTCTATATCTGTGTTTGTCAAGATGTGACTATAATTTTGATGCTGAGGTAAATGATGTCTCCCTTGAAAAAGATCCAACCTGGCATTTGATATACCAAGTTGGACATAATCATTTAATTGAAGATATATTGTCCTGTTGATAATTATCATTAGTCTCCTAACGGCAGGTCTCTGTAGAAAAAAAGATGATGCCAACTAGTAGTTGAGGAATAAAATTTAGAGAGAATAAGTCATTGAATTGGTTAAAGCAGTGGCATGGAACAAAAGCTATATATTTAGGAGAGATTTGGGGTTTTACGCAGAACCTTTTCCCCCCATGTTTGAAAGAGACATTATGTATAGTTTTTGTCTATTCATTTGTTTTCCTTTTCCTGCTCAAAGTGGTTTAAAAAGTAAATCTCTTTTTTTCTCTCTCTTTGTGGGTGTACACACACACACACACACATACACACAACACTGGAGCCATTATTAAAATGTAACTTTTATAAAAACTTCAATTGTTCTTCACATAGTTTGCTTTTCTTTCACAAATAGTGATCCACTGAAGGGAAGACTACAGAATCATACAATACTATTTACTCCTTTAATGAAACAGCTCAAGGCCATCAAACATTCCTGTTTGACTTTTATTTTTTGTTGTTTTGATTCTTATGTCATATTTTTATGTTTTTTTTTTTTTTTCTAGTTTGCTGGTCTGTTTCCTTCCCATCAGCCATCGTCCCTCATCATTAAATATATGACAGAGTCTACTAGTGTTCTCGCTAATAAGGTCTAGGCTTGGAAATCAGAAAATCAAATCTGTCCTTTTAACCTCCTGAAGGGATACTTATTGGATAGTTACTATGTGTCAATATACAGGAGACATAATGTGGAACTAAAAGCAAATGAAGTAGTATATACCTTTATAGAATGAGAGTCTCATCTGAGAGGCAATCCATAAGAGAGAGTTACATAAAGGAATGATAGTTATGATAAGTAGAAAGGAGGACAATGCTATAAATATATATGGTAGGAGAAATTGCCCTAGCTATGGAATTGTTTCTGAAGAAATAGTTTTTATAACGTGCGGATTTATACACTGGTCATACATAATGATCATAATTTTGAAGGTCTATTTCCAATACTTGGTCCACAAAAGTGAGAAGTAGAGAACAGATTACCTCTTTTGTACCATCCTTCTACTGCCTACTGCTCAGCACCATGACAGTGGCTCAGCTTCTTTTTGTTTCCATATCTATTCCCAGCCTTTATACCATTACATATTGACAAAAATATATTCCATAATTTAAATTCTGTATTTGGTTGATAAGAATTATTTTGCTTTCTTTGGATATATGTATAAAATGGCCTTATATGTGAGGGCTAGATAGATAAACAAAGACCACACACTCAAGGTTACTTTTCTCCTCTCCTTTTTCTCTTGTTTTTCCCAGTGTAAAAGAATGTATAGACACTAAGAGTGCAGGTTCTATAGATACCATGGCTGGAGAGAAGGCTTGGCTCTCCTAGGTAGAATTTGTGTGAATCTGGGCACTTAGTTCGTTTCTTTGGGCATGAGTTTCCTTACCTACAAGAAGAGATACAAGCTGCAACTTCCTTATTGGGCTGTTCTTGGCATACAATGAAAAGACTCCTGTTTTACACGTCAGTACCATCAGTGATTGGATTTTAGCATGGTAGTCCGACCATGTCAGGTTTTATTGTGCATATTATGGGCTTAACTAGCCTCCTCTAATTCTTCACTGGGTATTCTTGTGGCTTAGTTTCATTCTCAGATTTAGCATAGGCGTCTTGATACTAGAGCCATCATCTTATTTTTAGAACCACACACATCCCCCAGAGACTTAAGACTTTATGACAGACTCACTCTCTCTCTTTCACTTTTGTTAGTATTTCCTCACTTTATGAGTCAGCGCATATGATCTAGTGGTCAAGGAATTTAGTTCATGTATAACATTCTCCTTCTTGAATAGCTTTGAATGATAAACACATAAAGTAGTCTCCAGGGAACAGGAATCACACCAGTGTGGACTACTCTCCCACAGTGCCCTGCCTTCACACAATACAGATTCAGAACCACAGGCAAAACTCACCCCTTTGGTACAGAAAGTTGCAAAGGAAAAGATTTAATTGTGAAATATATTTACCTGGGAGATTTGAGCATGTGCTTTTGTTTTGGATTTTTCGCATTTTGTAATCTGCATTGTTTGTGCTGGCAATTCCTTCTGAGAGGGATTATAAGTGACTTCCAGTTGGAAGAGAGAGGGAAAAGCAAACAGCTTGCAAGCAGATACACGCAGAAATCTGGGTTGCTTCTAAACTGGCGTGTACATGCTGTGCCTATTTAAGTCTTGATGTCTCAACACGTAAGTCCTTCCCGCTATAAATAAGAAATATATATATAAAATCACAAAAACCTAGACTTTGCTTATGGGAATCTATGTGCTCTATTCTCTAGTATAAAAAACCTCAGGGATGGAATGGACCTGATAAGAGGGTGAAGTCTAAAATCTTTTTAGATACTTGTGCATTTTACATATACCACATACATCAATGAATTCAGGGAAGCAAAGACATTGGAATGGGTTGAAGCAATAAGAGCAAAGGTCCAAACTAGAAAGGGGTAGTAATGGTCTGGGTGCTATCAAGTATTCACTGGTCCATGATATGTGGCTCCTGTCTTGGGAGGATGAGCAGGGTTCCATTAGTATTGTTAAAAATTAAAATAATGACAAAGCCTTACTGAGTGCCTGTCATGCGAGAAGCACTGAATATGTGGGATAGCCACAAATTCTTTGTTAATTCTCAGTGATGCTATGAGATAAATATTAACACTATTATTATTTTATATATAGGTATACTAAAGCACAGAGGAATTATGTAACCTCACTGAGGTCAAGCAATCAGTATAGAGCTGTGATTAAACACCAGGCTTTCTTACTCCAGGCCCTTATCCTTACTCGCCATACCCCATCTTCATGGAGACATCTGAATTGCACCACTTTGGACACTGATTTTTATACCCTGTAAACAGATTCCCAGATTCCACAGGAATAAAACTCAGAGATAGAATTTACCACATTGCAAAAATTTCTTAAAAGATGCTAGAAGCTATAACAATATCCCACCACTTATATTTTGTGTTAAGTAACTTAGCTGATATCCCTGGAGAAAAGACTATGCTGGCAATTGTAACCAATATACATTATTTATCAAGGTAACAGATTTATAATCAGAAGTTCCCTAAATTATACAGAGTGTTATACCTGAACCAAGATACAGTTTGTGTAAAGAAGCTTCTTCAAATATAAAATCTCATCCAAAACTGTATGAGAATTTTCCAAACAAATAAAACAATATTATAAGTATTACCTTTTGCCTGATCATCATTTCTATTCATATTTGTCAAACATGTTAAACACAGCTTTATCTTTGATAAACTTAATCAGGGGTAATGGGTGAATAATTAGAAGATACATTATAAATGAATAACAGAGTATGTATTTGGTAATAATTAAAACATTTAATTATTTGTTTTAATAATTAAAACAAATAATTAAAACAATAATATAACATTTACCAGTATTTAGTATCTAGCAAGTATCAATGCTATATCAATTGCTTTAAAACTATTACTTTATTTAATATTCTCAGTAACACTATGATGTCATTTGGTACTTTGGGATCTTTGGGAACAAAAGGCCTTAGTAAAAGTCTAAGGTGTGGAAGTGTTCATAGGTTACAAAAAAATGTTACTAGAGCTGAGCTGTAAAAGGTAATCAGAATTAAACATAAAAAGCAGAAAAGTCCTTCCAGGAGAAGAAAACAACACATGCAAAGAAGGTTGGAGGTATAGGAAAATATAGGGCAATTGCAGAAATTGTGGCTGTAGCTTAGAGGTCGTATATGTCATGCAGAGGAGCTTAGTTGTTATACTGAAGGTAATGAGAAGACAGGGAACCTCTGAAAGGTGCAATGATGTGGTGGTGTTTGTATTTTGGAAGATCTCCTTGGAGGATAGGATAAATCTACTGATTAAACAATTGATATGCAGGAACCAAATAATGTAACTCTGAGACAGAGTTATTTCTGGATCTCTGTATGTTATATCTACATTTGAGGTTATATTTCTCTTGTATAACAAGAAGCAGCACAGAATGAGGGCATTACACTCAGAGGTCTCCAAGTCACTTTAAAAATACTATACATGGCTAATATGCCTTTAAGAGCAGACATTGGCCTCAATTAGTATTTATTTATCTTAGCTGAGCCTACTTTACATATAGTAAAATGTTTAAACCTTAAGTGTATAATTTATATTTCTATGTGTGCATTCAAGATGCCACCAGGAGAATGTATATCATAGCTTGTTCATCAGAAGAAGTGATGAATATATTAATTAATTAAAATTATCTTTCAATGATCTTTTTATCCCCTCCCATGTATAAACGTATGGAACGAGTTCTATGGGAAACAGAGAGCTTAATTACATGTGTTAAGGAAAGCTTGTTAATAAACGAAGTTGAAGCTAGAAAGTGCTAAGTGTTGTGAACAGGCATACTGAAAGTTCCATGGTTGTTCAGAGTAGAGTCCTAGATCATTTCCATCTTCAGGAATCAAAACTCGCTTCGGGGGGCAATGGGTACTGAACTGCAGCTTTAGTAATTAATAATATTTAAATAATCAGAACACCAAGAAAATACTAAAATTGCAAGCACTGAAAACAATGATCTGTTTCAGTTCTCTGTGCTTCAGAGAACCAAGACCTTGATGTAAATTCTTCCTCAAGGTCCCTGATGATCAACATAAGACTCCCTAATGGACAGGATAGAACTCTCTGTGAACATCGTTCTAAAAATGCAGTTATATAGAGAGAGCTTATAAAGATACAGAGGTCTTTAAATAATTAATTTAGAACTAAGGTTATTATTATTAAACAGATGTACTTTTATATGCGTTAACTATTCATGGTGTTTGTTTTGGAAATTCTAACCAAAAACATTGATCGCACAACTAATCTCTGTCAGTGTCTGACCTGCTTGTGTCAGGAAAAAAAATAATGATTCTTGAGTGAAATAGTCATACCCCACTTTTCTATCCTTGAGCTCTGACAAGGAAGCCTTGAAAATATTATTAGTTTAATGTATGATTGTAAATTCTTGGCATTTTGGCTTCTGTGTGGTTTATAATCCCCATCTCCCACCTCCCCGCTGCCCCCCCGTCTTGATAGTTCAGTTTCCTTATTACTACTAGTAAATCTGATCTGGAGTACTCTTTTAGTGCAGAAATTGTATTAATTTTGGGGAAAATACTCATAGTTTAAATCAATAAATAATTTATATTGCCTTAAAAAGAGATAAAAGTATCACTGAATATATTCATCCTTTACTTTTTTTAGAGTGGAAAGCTTTTGACAATATAATGGGTTCTAGTAGACTCCAGTTTCTGGAATATTTTGAAAGATATTTTATAAGCTATTCAAGTGCTAGATATTCTGATCAATAACACTAAAATTCAATGAACACATCTTTATTTGGTATCTCAAATATTCAAATATTTCTAGAAATGTTTAATTTATTAAAGAGTATTGTTCTCTTTTTCCATGCCTCCTTTGCTAGAGCTACTAATAACTTCCATCTACTGATCTAGACACTCCAGCTCCAGAGCTCAGTTGAATTAGGTCAGAGATATAGTGTAATATGGCGACATTACCTTCACTGGGGACATAGGATCTTATTTCAATCTTGTTCTCTCAGATCTGGTATGTGCTGGTACAATCACACCCTCTGAACTCAATCCTCATGACTAAGCTTCTTCTGCCTCAGGTGTCCTGTCTAGCACTACACTTGCTTGAACTTGGACACCAGTTTTTAGGGTTTCCATCTTGAAACCATAAAGTGGCCTTGAGGTATCCCTTTCCTTGAGGACCATATTGTATTTTCCATACCCACCACATGTGAAAGAACTAGTCACCTGAATACCATCCCTGTGGCCATCAGTCAGTTTTCACCTATTCCTTATGGATGTTGATTTTTTAGCCCTTGTTCTTCTCACCTCCCTGTGTCCATGGTTTATGTCATAAGACTTTACAATCCCTTTCACTAGAAGAAGAGTGCATTTCCCTGAAACTTGAATTTGAACTCAGCTATGCATAATGGTTTGAAAGAGCCACAAATCTTTGACCTTCCTCCCATCAAGAGTTGGGGGCTAATTTCTTTCCCCTGGAATCTGAATCAGCTTTAGTGACTAGTCTGTAACTAATAGAAAATAACATAAAATATACTGGGTAACTTCTGAGTCTGGGTCAGTAGAAGTCATGCAGCTCCTGCCTGATTTTCTGAAATACTTGTTGGAAGAACCCTGAGTTACCAGGTAAGAAATCCAACTATGCTGAGGCTGTGAAGGTCAAGTTTAGACACTGTGTTCAACAGTCCCAGCTGATTCTTTCCTCCAGCCACCCAACCCAGACCAGACATAGGAGTGAAGAAGTCATCTTGGAAGGCGATTCTCCAGCCCAGCTAATCAAGTGATCAATCATTTCAATCATCTCAAGTGAGGACCAGACATCATAGAACAGAAAAGAGCCATTCATACTGTGCCTTTTCCAAATACTTAGCCACCAGAATCTGAGAGAACACAATAGTTGTTTTACACCACTAAGTTTTTGTTCAACTTGTTTTATAGCAATAGATCTCTAGAAAATCATGTGACTGCTTTGCTTGATGAGATCTGGATGGAAGTAACTGTGTGCCATTTATAAGCCTAAACCCCAAGAGATCTTACTCATTTCATCTCTTTGTTTTTCTGCTTCTGCCATTGCTAGAATAAGAGCACACTCTGGCTAACCTGATATTCCACGGGAGACAGAGTATGTGGTGTAGGTCTGTGTCCATCATGCAGGGAGGAACCAGTCCAAGCTTCCCCACAGTCTGAAGCACAGCTGTCCAACCACATCCTGACTAGGTCAGCAAACCACCAGGCAACATACAGACTCACCAGCAAGAATCAATAATTGTTGTTTTAAACTACCTCTTTAGTTGATTACACAGCAAAATCTGACCAAAACACCCCAAAATTATTTCTGCCACTAACCACAATTGTCTGATTGTTTCTCATCAAGGAACAAGGCAAGTTAGCCATGTTCTTTTCCATTATGTACTTTGAATTTTTGGCAGTTTCCACTCAGGCACCAGTTCCTGGCCTATGGTACTTATATGTGCTCTAGTCCTAGAAGGTCTTTCCCATAGCTGACTTAAGTTATGAAATAGATCAATGTCTCTGGAGTATAGATTTGGGGGTTACCAGAAAAACTAAAGAATGGCGTTCTTTCATATCTCCCATGGTAGTAATTCTACTCCTGCTCCTTCAGACCCTTACATTAAACAAGTTATCTGTCAATGACTTCCCAGTCTTCAAGCACTCTTTTATACACACTCACTGTGCTTTCCTCAAGAGGCAAAGGCTATCTTTCTCCCAGTGAAATCCTTTTTATTTTCAAGACAGTAACTGCACAAATGCATTGCACGGTTCTAAATCAACATCTCTCTTCCTCTCTCCCTCTCTCTCCCTCCCTCTTTCTCTCTCTCTCTCTCTCTCTCTCTCTCTCTCTCCTTTCCTCACAGCCTCATGATGGGAGCATTTTAGGATTATTTTCTTTGCCATCTGCTTCTCAGAAAATGATGGAGACTACGAAGTTCAGGGCGGTACAGACATGTGGGCTGATGGCATCAGTATTTCTTGCTCACATACAGCCCCCCAAATCTCAAAATCACATTTGCCACTAAATTCCAATTGCAAGAGCCAGATAGAGAATTGAAATGTGATGGGGCAAGATGTTTCATTTCATTTCAAATGTTTAATGACTTTCCATTCGTAGATAAAAGATCAGAAAATTAACGTAAGGTACAGAAGTCAGGAAACGTGAAAACATTAGGATAGAATCTGTAGAATAAAATTTTATAAGTGCCCAGTGTGTCTGAAAGAAAGATCATCAACATTGCAAAATGGAAGTTCTGGGAAGGATCTTTGAGAATACCTATTGAATTTTATAGATGAAGAAATAGACTCAAGGTTAAAATGCTGCATAACTATTCAATTCAATTAAGCAGTGGGGCTAGGACTACATCTGAAGTAGACATTATCTGACTTTTTAAATAAATTCTGTTAATAAGAGGTGGAAAGAAAGAGAGAATGAGAAGGGATGGTAGTAGCAGGAGAGAAGAGTGAAGGATGAAGTAGAAACAATGCTGTTAATCAAGGAGAAAAGAAATGCATGAGGGGACTTCTTCCTGGAGGGAAGGGGGGTGGGAACCTAAGAACTGGACTTTTTGCCTGCCCACTGGGTGTCTCATTTTATTCTCCAAGAATTTTCTAAAAATTAGGATGATTGACAAATTTTAATGAGTGAGGGAGACTGTAAGACATAAATTACTTTTCCAGACCTGATTCTAACCTAGACCACCCTAATGCCAAAATTCATGGTATTTCACTACTATGCCACCCCAGCTCCAGAAAAGAGAAAAAGGGGATGAGCAAAGGAGATCTAGTGGGAGAGACCAGAACAGAATTTTATTAAAGGCATATGCTAGGTCAACAAGGTAGAATTCAATATTTTGCTCTATCATTTACCTGCTGTTTCTCCTTGAGCAACCTATTTCACCCCCTCTGTGCCTCTGTTTTCCCATCTCTCAAATGAGGATTACTGTAAGGATTGACTAGTGTAATTTGGCTAAAGCAATCATCATGTCTTAAACACTTTTTAGATGTGTAGATTCTTAGATGACTTTAAATGTTATACAGGAGTAGAATGTAAGGAGAGAAAACTTTGCTCAAAAAGAGACAAAATCAACCAACCAACCAACCAAAAAAAAAAAAAAAAAGAAAAAGGAAGCAGGAAGCAACAACAACAACAAATTTTGAACAGCATTTGCAATAGTAGCCCTAGCATTTCCTAAAATCCCACCTGTGGTGCTGAAGCTAGCATTTGTGGCAGTTATATAAAGCTTTGATTGTTCTATAATTCTATGACTGTTCTATAAATTCCAAAGCTTGTTATGCCACAGCTATGAAACTTTGGGCACAGAAATTAATGGAGGCTGTATTCTTGCCTGCATGATACCAGGCTTTTGTAGTCTTAGAGAATAAAATTTAAAAGGAAATTGGCTTCATGCAATAGTTTGTCATAAGTGAAATTTGTATTTATGCAAAATGCAAAAGTGTTTAAGAAAATCCCAGTCATTTGAGGGTATGGTCAACTAGGATTCCATTACTTGGCATTTCATGTTAATTTTCTCATCTGTAATTTGTAAGTTTTGAAACTTCTCAGTGTCTAGAAGAGATCACAGCACATAACAGCATGGAAATAACTACTTTTTGAATGATTCTACTGCTTGTTATAGTTCTTTATAATATAATACCTGAACAGGCTAAATAACAGAGGATAATGTAGGGAAGAGAACAATGATTTGAAGTTTGTTTTCTAGCTTAGTCTCTCCCCCTAACAAGTTAGCACAAAAACCTAAATTCCCATCTCTTCTGACACTGATACCTCATGGGCTGCAGCATAGGGACTGACATATTCCAGTCACTAAGTGAGGAAATCCATATATAAGGATCTCAGTGCTTATCTTTGGAACCAATCTCCTTAGTTTCCAATACCAGCTTTGTCACTTTATTGGCTGTGTGAACTTGAGAAGGTGATTGCATCTCTTTCTGTCTCAATTCTCTCATCTATATGATGTGTCAGGGGAGGTGATAATAATAACTATTTCTTAGATGTTTTGAGGATTAAAAGAGGTGATCTACGGAATCAAATGGAACCATATCTGACACAAAGTAAAGCACTCAATATATGTTGGGTGTTATTGGTCTTGTTCTAAGAAAAGCTGGAAGCCATATATAAGAATTTTAGATTGGAGTGAGGTGAGGGAGTTTGTAGTTAAGAAAACAAATGCTGTCTGGAAAAATGTAAGTCAATAGTGCAATGTGTGGATAGCACAAGAGCATGAGGATGGTAGAGGTCAATTAACAGCAGGAAACTGACTTCCACCACATATATGTCCCACATCATCTCATGGAGGCGAGATCCAGAATTGAGATCCTACAGATTATAAATGCAGAGAGACCAAAAAATTTCATGAGAATAAAGAATATCAAAATCCATCATTTTCAACAGAGTACCAAATCCAAAATTAGAAGGTAAAAGGGCATGAAGCAGATTTCTCTGTGTGAATGTTTTGCATTAAATATAAACAGAAATTTCCTGTAGATTGAAGGAGACATTGCAAAATTAGAGTAGGCATGGATGGAAGAACTGTGTGTGTATGGGGGTAGGGAGTCCTAAGGAGTCTACAGCAGCAGTGACCAATAAAACTTTCTGTGGTTATGTAAATGTTCTACATCTGCACTCTGCAGTATGGTAGTCACTAGCCAAGTGTGACTTTTGAACACTTGAAATGTGACATGAGAACTTGAGGAACTAAATTTTAAATTAAATTTAATTAATTAAAAATTTAATAGTCATAGGTGGCTAGTGGCTACCCTTATGGAAAATGCAAGTCCATAGAACTGGATGGATAGACAGATAAAGATATCTTCACAATTAGGAAAACAGGGTACTTCAATGCTTTCTAGTTTTATGACTTGGCCTGTTTTTAGCATTCCAACACATGATGCTAAGAGACTTAACATTTATATTTCCTATAAGAACAGAGGCAAACTAGGGATTCTAACTCTATCAGGCATCTTCTTTACCAGCACGTAGGATAGAACTCCAGAGAATAAAGGTTTTTTTTGTAAAACCCCTTCCTAGAGTTACAAGCACTGACTGTTGCTCATTCCTTTTGGAGTCTCCCTTGCTTGTACACCAGGCCAAATAAAAAGCAGGGGTTGGCAAGCTACTGTTTTTCACAAAACTGTTTTTCACTGGGATGTCTTAAGTTGAGAAAGAACATGGCAAATACGGTAAAATAATGACAGTTGTCACTTGTTTTTCAGATGTACCACACGAGTTACTATAGTATCATCTTCCTGCTCTTGAAGAGTCTCAAACAGAAGATAACACAAGCCAAACTGTTTTTAGAGCTGAATGCACAATTTGGATTTCTGCCAACAGTGCTGTAATCAGGTATCCAAAACTTTAGAAAGCAGACATATATTTCTGCACTATTTTAAAATAATCAGTGAGGTAGTAAAACTTTTCCAAACAATTCTTACACTAAAAACGTGTTGTCAAGTCTCAATAGAGGTGTCATATGACAGTTGATTCTCTACTTCAAGCTTGAGAAACAGCAGGTCCTTCTGTCTTCCCTTTGAGCTCTCTTCTTTCTGAAACTTCCTGGACTGTGCATCTTCAGAGGAAAAATAAAAAGCCTCCATTTTATTTAAGCCACTGTTATTCTTGGCACCAAATCCTAATGTATGCAGAAAAAGATCACGTTCTATTCCCAACTGAGTGAGTTGAACGTCAGTTCGAAACTATAATATGTGCTGTGAGGATCCAGGCCATTTCTCCTCTTATAACTGGTGGGACTTTTTTTTCCACCACTAATAATTGCTAAATTTTATTGAATACTTACTGTATGTCATGCACTATTCTGACTGCTTGCACAGTAAGTTCATGAAATCCTCTGAAGCAACCCTGTGGGATAACTATTATAATTGCTCCCAATTTACAATGCAAAGTCTTAATCACAGAGAATTTAAACAGTTTTCCCAAGGTCAAAGGGCTACTAAATGTTGAGACTGGTATGAACCATGTGGATTCATGAGGCAATACCCATCCTCTTAATAATTAATGGTTAGGATCTGACTAGCGTAGTATTACTTACATGGGGCAGTGGATCTAGCTAAAACTCAAAGAGGCATTTATTGTGGCTCTACAAAGACCAAGTCTGCTGGGGGTTGTGCTTTGCAAAGACAAGTTTTCAATACCTGTGCATCTCAGAGTTCATTTTTAATATATTTCAATCTTTTATTTATATTTGTACATTCATGAACTTCCTGTTTTTCTTTTCTGAAAACTGCTCTTTGAATATCTACTGACTACTTATTTGGATTCTGTTGCCATTATTATTGTCAGCATCATAGCTGATCTGTATTAAGCACTTTCTGTATAGCAGATCCTAACTCAAAAATTTACAGTAATTATCTCATTTAAAATTACTAAAGCCTAAATTGATGTGTATAATTATTATCTATATTTTACAGATGAGGAAATTGAAGCTCTGGGTTCCTTTCTCAAGTTGTCACAGTTGCCAATGAACAGCCAGGGAATTAACCTGGGTCTGCCTTACCCTACTAGCTTTACTGAAGAACTGTACACTCATAGGCATGTTTGTAATTTTGCCTGTGGACAAAGCTGATCGTTCTATCCGACTGTGGTTTTCAACCTGCAAATATGCAATTTCCTGTTTAAGTCATAATAAATATGCTAGTTTTTAAGAACACACAACTCTCTCTCCCCGACTCAGAATGCATTTACTGCGTTTTCCTCTAGGCAGGAAAGAAACATGCATTTAAGGCTCCCTGTGACAGATGATTCACAGAGCAGCACTGATGCCTTGCTTTATTTGTGCCCCTCACATAAAGTGCTGCAGTTAAAGTGGTGAGTGAGGGAAGTAGCAGCAGAATATGGGCTGGTACTGAATAAAGAGAAAAAAATGAGAGAGGAATAGTCGTTGCCAGTGAGGGAAACTGCCAAAACTAAATAGGAATTTAAACTCCCTTTTACCCCCCAGTGAACAAATGCACAACTTTTCACATTCTTCCTTTACATCTTAAATCTTAGAAGCTCGGTATCATTAAGCGACTTAGTGCAATAGTCCTTCAAGGGAAATTATACCCTATCTAAGAAACAGTGACAAATACGAGATATAGTACTCCCAGTTTAGTCAAACCACTGCCTTGGAAAGCAATAACATTGCCTGCTTTGAATCACACTGTGTTTCTGTGCGTCACACACTAGTAGACTATTTATCTTATTCAATGGCAGCTCAGTATAAGACTGAGAGCTATAAAGAATTTATTCTATACTCCCTCCCAAATTCTTTTCTGGTAAAAATGTTAGAGGCTTGTTTTATTTAACTCAGGACTCCTCTGTCTTATTGCTCATTCTTCTTGTCTGATGATTGTTTTATTTCCTCCACATTCTAAGGAAGGGAAGAATTTCCAAGACGAAACCATTGGGTAAAAAGTCTTCTATACTAATTTCCAAAATGGAAATGTCTTAATAATCATCTTTTAGATTCCTATAAAAATTTAATTTACTCACAGCAAGTATGTATTCCCTTCTAGTAGAAATTGCTTGCCTAACCACAGCCATTTTCCTTCACCTTTCTTCATTTCTGGCAGCTATTGATCGTGTCAGAGAGACTAAAATGTGGGATCCTTTATTTATTAATCTTTTCTGCAGTTAAGGTTCATCAGGCATCAAAATCCTGGCCGATAAGACATACAAAGTCTGCTGAGGGCTCATGTGGAAGATTTCCTTCCCTAATAAAGATATAGCTCCAAGAAATATTCCGCCTTCTTATTATATAGTATATTTGTATATGCAAAGTCAAGTAGGCACAGAGTCACATTTTACTATCTCACTGAAAGCAGTCTAAATATAACTCTGAATGTCCTTCCCTTGAGACTAGCAAAAATTTAATCTCAGTGACTTTTGTGCAGTGGCACTCACAAACATGCATACACAAATGCCCTCAACAAATGTGCAAAGATGGCTTGGTTTTACCCAATATCCAATCATAGGGTGAGACTTAAGTGCTTCTACTCAAAGTTACTACCATTAAAGTAGTTGTTGTTCTAGACTTGAAGTCAGAAACTGTGATACCGATACACTTAAAACACAGGAATCTGCTGAGGCTTGGTACTTAGGGCCTGGTTCCCTCCAACCCATTTGCAAAGCCTTGCTGCTCTCCAGGGAGCACTTCCGTAAGTCAAGAGATACCTCTCCCCTTTTACCAGCAGCTGCCAGAGAAATGGTAATATCTGTCCTCTCCTCATCCCATTCTTTCCCACTGTTTTAAAGGCTTGACTCTATTTTGCACCTCCCCCCTCCCCCCACCCCTGAAAAAAAAAAGATATCTGTCAAAACCTCAGTTAGTTTAGATTTCTGTAAAGGGAGAAAGAGAGATTGTCTTCACAAAGTTTATGCCTCCCTCTTCCATTTTTAAGGATGCTTGTGATTATACTGGGCCCACATGAATACTCTAGGATCATCTCATTTTAAGGTCAACTGATTAGCAAGCTCAATCCCATCTGCAACCTTATTCCCCTTTGCTGTGTAAACTAACATGTTCATAGGTTTTGGAGATTAGAGTGCTGACATCTTTTGGGTCCATCATTCTGTCTAATACAACTTTTTACGCCAAAGTAACAATAATAATAATAATTTTACTAAAATTATAAAGTAAATTATAAACAATAAATAATAACAATAATAAATAAAAGGCAGTTTTTCAATCATTTTATTGAGAACTTTCTAACTATGGTTTGCAAGTAGCTGGGCTTTAACTGAGAAGCAGAGAATGCAGTTTATGCCTTCCTTTCTCTATAGAATAAGATAAGAATTATTCAGAGACTTCCCTGGTGGCGCAGTGGTTAAGAATCTGCCTGCCAATGCAGGGGACACGGGTTCAATCCCTGGTCTAGGAAGATCCCACATGCCTCAGAGCAACTAAGCCTGTGCGCCACAACTACTGAGCCTGTGCTCTAGGGCCTGCAAGCCACAACTATTGAGCCTGCGTGTCACAACTACTGAAGCCCGCATGCCTAGAGCCCATGCTCCGCAGGAAGAGAAGACGCCGCAATGAGAAGCCCGCGCACTGCAACGAAGAGTAGCCCCTGCTCGCCACAACTAGAGAAAGCCTGTGTGCAGCAATGAAGACCCAACACAGCTCCCAAAATTAATTAATTAATTAATTTAAAAAAGAATCATTCAAATGTCAATATAAAACAGATATAAATAAAAGGAGTCAGAGGTCATGGACCCTCCAAGTAATTATCTGTGGGACTCAGCTATACGGTTGTATTTTTTCCCTCCTGTGCATCTCTGTTGCAGTACTTGGTTTGTTCCTGTCCTGAGGCTTAGCTCACCATCCCCGGTTTTATCTGTTATTATTCTAACACTAAAGAGAATATCGATGAGGGCATTGGAAGACTAGAGTTTCAATCCCAGCTCTGCCACGGGATAACTGCAATTCCCTGGTCAGTTTACTTTCTGTCTTTGAGATTGTCGCTCTATATGTAAAAATCAATGAATTAGACTAGATCAATCACATATCCAATAAGAACCACAGTAACAGATATCGTACATGGCCCATGTATAAAATATATTTCAATCTTCAATAATTCTATAATCATCTCCATCTTAAAGATAAAGAAATTGAGGTTCAGAGAAGGTACAGAGCATTTCCTAAATGAGTCCAACTTGTACATAATAAAAAAAAACTAATTTATTATCTCATACAAAATACTCTCATGTAATATATAAGGTATAAAAGTCTCTCCTTTAATAATCACGGTGTCATTCTGCCATTCAAATGCAAATAGGTGTGATTGTTTATAAACACGTACTTACACATAATGCATAATTCATATCTAAGCAATCAAGTTATTCTAATACCACAAATTCCAAATGATGTATTCAAAAGTGAGGGTAGCAGAAGGCTCAATTTCCCAAGCTGCTGAGTCCTTGCTGCAGGCAGATTCCAGCTCTGATTAAATTAATGCCTGCCCAAATACAGGAACAGAGCCAACATAAGAATCAATGTCAGTTAAAGCTTTCAGCTCTTTGGGTGTAACTTTTATTTTTCAACACAGAATACAGTCAAATTTTTTTCATCACTATAGAAGTTAACAGGAACACTTGGATCAAACACATCCACGTTATAGACTAAAGTGTTCAGTAAATGTAGCTACAAGAATAAAAAAAAAAATCGAAGAAAACCATATCTGAACATCTATATCACAAGTTGCCAGTTAAAATTAAATTACTAGAGACATAACTGGGTATTATTAGCTCTTGCAGGATTCCTGTTCATGCTTGTCACATTCACCACCCCCACTCTCACTATACCTAGATTAGAGCCCATTCATCTGCCATTTAAACAATCATCAAAACTAATAATTAGGGCTTCCCTGGTGGCGCAGTGGTTGAGAATCTGCCTGCTAACGCAGGGGACACGGGTTCGAGCCCTGGTCTGGGAAGATCCCACATGCCGCGGAGCAACTGGGCCCGTGAGCCACAACTGCTGAGCCTGCGCGTCTGGAGCTTGTGCTCCGCAACAAGAGAGGCCGCGATGGTGAGAGGCCCGCGCACCGCGATGAAGAGTGGCCCCCGCTCGCCGCAACTAGAGAAAGCCCTCGCACAGAAACGAAGATCCAACACAGCTAAAAAAAAAATAATAAAATAAAACAACAACAACAACAACAACAACAAAAAACTAATAATTACAGAGCCTTCCAGGTACTAGACATTATATTAAGTGTTTATATAGGTTATCTCTTTTTTCTTAACAATCTTATAAGGTGGGCATTATTATTAATCAAATTGTATAATAAAAAGGACAGAGGCTTAGAGGAGATACATAATTTGCCTATGGTTGCACAGCTAACATGAAGTGGGGTAACCAATTTCCCTCCTTTGAAAGCTCGTGATATAAGCTTTGGTTTAGTAGAAAAAAATTTTCCCACTGAATGGAAATGTACTATTTTCCTTTTTTGTCTCTTTCTCCACTATCCTGAGCTCTGAGGAAATGACTCCATTCTTTACCTTTTTCTCCCCATTTCATCTTTCACTGACAGACACAGAAACTTTCCTATAGAAGGGGATCAATAAACTATTTTAAAATTAATAAATCATTCTAAATGGAAAAGGAAACTCCATCTGGATGAGCTCAAATCCTAAATCTGTTGCTTCCTGTCAGTTTGTACAAGTAGCATAGCTTCTCATAACCTCATTTCTTTTACTTGATAACACTGGGCTTAAGATATTTGTGAATTAAATATTATAATGCATGTAACAATGATCAGTAAGTACCAAACATAATAAATGTTAAATAAATAATAGTTCACTATTTCTTTACTTGCATATTCAGTAAAAATCCCTTCATTTGCACATCCATTCACCTGTACAAGCATCAAGTGTACACTGAAAACCTAATTTATGCCAAGCACTGGGCATATACTGATAACTAAAACAGAAAAAGTCACTGCCCTGGAGAAAACTTTGATTTCATTAACAGATTAATATTACCTATAGAAAATTCTAATAAACTAGACAGACACAAAGGCAAGTGTTAAAGAAATTATCTCCTATTTATATATAGAATCAAGGACATTGAGGAAGAATAATAAAACAGAATTTTGGAATAATGAGGTTTAGGACACCCTGATATTTTATGAGCCTATCCACTCAGATTTTACTTCCATAATATCAAATAAATTTTTGCATGAGCTAGTGTAATTCAAAAGTTCCTCATATTGTTCATGCTTCTTTGCATTGACCCAACCTGTTGCAATTTAACCTTTGCATGTATCTCCATGACACCCACCTTTTCTTCCTAAAAAATAAATGAAACATTTTCAGGTTTGGTCAATGTGCTTTGTACTAAAAATACAAAATGGCCATTTTTGCTTTTTATCATCGAAATATTTTTCTGTTTTCTCTGCTTTAAAGTCAATGTCATAGGTATTTGGTTTTTTTCCAAATTGACCATTAGACATATGTCTTTATCATGATTACCCTGGCTTTGCTTTTATTTATTGGCATCCAGATTCCACTTAGTGATTATAGATTGTTTGTCCCCTTCCTGTTATTTACAAGCACCTATTTCTACACAGTAGATTTCTTAAGCTACAGTTTATTTCCATCAATTTTATTTAGCTCATTTTTAATTTCCTTCATTCCCAGTCTATGAAAAACTCCAATACAATATTTTGTGCTGTGTCACTTGAAAATGTGCAAACTGATTTAGCTATGACCACAGACATCTGCAACATCTACACTTTCTTTCAAGTTTAGGATAGCAAGGGGACAAATTTCGTTGTTGATTCTAAAAGGGAGACAATACGATATACTAAAAAGAGAAAATAACAATGAGTCAAAAGACCTAGATGCATTCTAATTATGCCATTTCACAACTTAAACCCTTCAGTGAATTCCCCCATGGACCACCAATTAAAGCCCAACCTCCTCAGTAATGCTTATAAGGCCATCATGATATTTATTTCAGGCCATCTTCTCCAGCTTTCAATCTTGACATTTACTCCAGCCATGCTGTAGGTCTTCATGTTCTCTCACCCTTGTTCTTTTTTATACCTCTTATTATTATCTCTCTCTAGAAATCTCATGCTAGAATAACTTCTACTCATTGTTCAAGATTTAGTTTAGACATCACTTCCCTCTTAGTGACCTATTTCCATCACAGCATTTCCCAAACTTGTGTAAGATAAGAAATAACTCTGGAAATGTTTATCTGCTAAATTAGTGTTTTAAGTGTATGTGGGATTTGCTTTAATCAGGTATGCTAAGACATGCAGACATAGAAATGACTGTCATGAAAGAAGAAGGTTTTATACTCACAGATCCTTAGAAACAGAAGGCAGGGCATGCCACACAGGGCTACGTGGAGGTTCCAGGGTCAGTCAGGAGGGAGAGGGAGTGAGGGGAAAATGTGAACAAGAGTCTTTATGCTAGTTTCATAACAAGGAAGGGAAGAGGTGGTTTCAGGTTTAGGATTAGCTAGTTTGAATAGTTTTAGTGAGTACTGGAGTGTAGGAGCTGTTTCTAGTTGTCTGGTACCTGGTCCAGGGTGATTAGGGCAAGAAAAGAATGGCTCAGAGTAAGAACCCCACTGAGGAGGTGGTTGGCAGTGTGAGCTCTGGATTAGTTGTTTTACATTTGATAGATATCCTACCAGATGAGTTGTTTATTATCTCTAGGAATTAGCTAAACTTGGGAAGGATAGTGCCTCCAGTACTGGCAAGGCTCTAAGATGTCAAAGCATCAGAAAATAAGGGGAAAAAACCATGATTAGTACAATGAGCTTCTTTAGAGAAAATCATTAACTTCTAAAGCACCCAGGTAGAGTTCCAGTTCTAGGAAGGGCAGTGGGGTAGCTTATCTGGGAATAATCTTCCTGTAGATAACAATGATAGTTTATATGCACTGAAGACTAGAGCAGAGAAAAGCTGAAAGGAATCTGACTAATGATAGAAAGTACATCACTGGATAAAATCTGTGTTTAAAGAGCCTTTCCCATTAAGGTTCTCCTGGTTTGCAATGCATGGGGCAGCTATAACTCAAGCAGAAATAGCAGAAACTATCTTATTGGATTGAGGTGTCACAGAATGGACTTTAGGATACAAGGGTCTCTGGAAATGGAGGAGGAAACCATAGAAAGTGGAATACCTAAATATGCATATAAACCTCCCAAAACTCTGTATGACCCTGAACTGTTTGTGCACATGTCAGCTCCAAGAAGCCTCTTAGAAAACAACAGTTAGATGATTGAAACTCCGACCAGAGGTCTCAGCTTCTGTTAACAGTAGGGGTAGCACACCTTGAAGTTTGAATCACACCTAGTTAAAGGGTATGATAAAAACTTTGTACTGAAACTCTGCAATGGGCATGGCTTAGAAATAAAGACTAGATTCTTGGACTACGTAATATACCTATGACTAAAGGAAAAGTTGACACAGACACTCTGTAATAATGTATAAAATCAAGCCTCCTCAAAAATGAAGGAAATCAACTAGTAATATAAGTACTTGATTCATCTAAGTTGTTGCATGCATTTCTCTTCAATAGTGATTTCTTTTACTGCATAGTAGGATTCTAGAGTAAGGAAGCACCACCATTTGTTTTCACATGGGCTTACACAGAGCTAAGGTTTTTACTTTTGATAATGTCCAATTTACCATTTCTTTTCTTTTGTGGATTGTGCTGGTGATATTAAGTCTAAGAACTCTTTGACCAGCCTTAGGTCATGAAGACTTTCTCTCTCTCTTTTTTTTTTTTTAACTGAAGAAAAGGTGGGGCTATCCTTCATCTATGGAATTGGTTTTGTTACTCTGTCAAAAATCAGTTGGACATATTTTTATGGTTCCATTTCTGGGTTCTCTACTCTATTCCATTTATTTATGTGCCTATCTCTCTGCCAGTACCACAGTGTCTAGATTACGGTAGCCATATAGTAGACATTAATATTTGTAGAGTGATTGCTCCCACTTTATTCTTCTTTGTCAATAGTTAGCTATTCTAGGGCCTATGCATTTCCAGAAAAAATGTTAGAAAAATCTAGTCTGTATTTCTAAAAAACCTACTGGGATTTTGATAGAATTTGATATACTAGGGGCTAGTATACTGTGTTAAAAAAAAGAGACCTGAGTGGACATCCTTGTTTCATTCCTGATTTTAGAGGAAAGTATTCAGTCTTTCACTGTCAAGAATGATGTTAGCTGTAAGTTTTTTTGTAGGTGCTCTTTATTAAGTTGAGGAAGCTCCCCTCTATTCCTAACTTCTAATTGCAGAAAGTTTTTTTTCTTTTAATCATAAATGAGTATAAGATTTTATTAAATGCTTTTTTGTGTTAATTGATATGATTTTTTTTTTCTCTAGGTTGTTGATATGGTGAATTACATTGACTGATTTTAGACTGTTGAACCAGCTGTGCATATCTGGAATAAATTCTACTTGGTCACGATATATAACTGTTTTTATACAGTTTTATACACTGTTTGCTGCTAATTTGCTGACAATTTTTGTATTTGTATTTATGAGAGATATTGGTCTGTATTGGTTTATAGTTTTCTGTATTTTTCTTCTTTTTTTTCTTTTATACACTATCTTAGGTTTTAGTATCAAGGTAATACTGACCTAATAAAATGATTTGAGAAGTGTTCTCATCTCTTCTATTTTCTGGAATATATTGTGAAAATTGGTGTTGATTCTTCCTTAAATGTTTTGTAGAATTCTCCAGTGAAATGATCTGGGCCTCAAAATATCTTTTTCAGAAGCTTTTTAATTTAGAATTTATTTATTTAATTGTATTAGTATGATTCATATCATCTATCTCAGCTTGGTTGAGTTATAGTAGCTAGTGGCTTTGAAGGAATAAGTCACTTCTACAAGGTTGAGTGTATAGTTGTTTGCAGTATTCCCTTATTACCATCTAATTGCTGCATGATCTGTAGTGCTATCTCCTATTTTATTCTTTTTTTTCTTATTTCTTGCCATTTTTCTTTTTATAATTTTTTTAGAATTTTTAACTGAAATATATTTGATGTATAATGTTAGTTTAGTTTAAGGGGTATGTACTACATAATGATTTCACATTTGCATACATTATGAAATGATTACCAGGATAAGTCTAGTAAACCATCTGTCCCCATACAAAGTTATTAAAATATTACTGACCATGTTCTTTATGCTATATATTACATCCCCATAATTTATTTATTATATAACTGGAGGTTTGTACCTCTTAATTCCCTTCAACTATTTCACCCACCCACCAACCCCCATCCCTTTTGGCAACCACCTGTTTGTTCTCTGTATCTTTGAGTCTGTTTTCATTTTGTTGTGTTCATTTGTTTTGTTTTTTATATTCCACATGTAAGTGGGATCACGTGACATTTGTCTTTTTCTGTCTGATTTATTTCACTTAGCATAATACCCTCAAGGTCCATCCATGTTGTCACAAATGATAAGATTTCATCTTTTTTTATGGCTGAGTAGTATTCCATGGTATATATGGATATATATCTTTTTATCCATTCATCCATTGATGGTCACGTAGGTGTTTCTATATCTTGACTATTGTAAATAATGTGACAATAAATATAGAGGATATCTTTATGAATTAGTGTTTTTTTCTCCTTTGGATAAATACCAAGAAGTGGTATAGCTGGATGATATGGTAGTTTTATTCTTAATTTTTTGAGGAATCTCCATACTTTTTTCCATAGTGGATGCACCAACTTAAATTCCCACCAACACCTACAGAAAACCATAATTCAAAAAGACACATGCACCCCAATGTTCATTGCAGCACTATTTACAATAGCCAGGTCATGGAAGCAACCTAAATGCCCATCGACAGACAATGGATAAAAGAGATGTGGTACATATATACAATGGAATATTACTCAGCCATAAAAAGGAATGAAATTGGGTCATTTGTAGGGACATGGATGGACCTAGAGACTGTCATACAGAGTGAAGTAAGTCAGAAAGAGTAAAACAAATATCATATATTAACACATATATGTGGAGTCTAGAAAAGTGGTACAGATGAACCTGTTTGCAAGGCAGAAATAGAGACACAGATGTAGAGAACAAATGTATGGACACCAAGGGAGGAAAGCAGGGGTGGGATGAATTGGGAGATTGGGATTGACATATATAGATACTAATATGTATAAAATAGATAACTAATGAGAACCTGCTGTATAGCACAGGGAACTCTACTCCACTTTGCTGTACAGTAGAAACTAACACAACATTGTAAAACAACTATACCCCAATTAAAAAAAAAAATTCCCACCAATAGTATATGAGTGTTCCCTTTTCTCCACATCCTCTCCAACACTTGTTTGTTGTCTTTTTGTTAACAGCCATTCTAACAGGCATGAGGTGATATCTCATTGTGATTTTGCAATTCCCTAATAATTAGTGACGTTGAACGTCTTTTCATGTGCTTATTGGCCATTTGTATGCCTTCTCTGGAAAAATTTCTATTAAGGTTCTCTGACATATTTTAATCATTTTTTTGATGTTGAGTTGTATGAGTTATTGGTATATTTTAGATATTAACCCCTTCTCAAATGTATAATTCACAAATATCTTCTCCCAGTAGGCTGCCATTTCAGTTTTTAGATAGTTTCTATCCCCGGCCCCCTCAAAAAAATATTGCTAAGGCTAGCACTCCAAGAGTGCACTGCCTGTGTGTTCATCTAAGAGTTTTAGGTCTGTATTTAAGCCCTTGACCCATTTTGAGTTTATTTTTGTATATAGTGTGAGAAAGTAGTACAGTTTCATTCTTTTGCCTATAGCTGTCCAGTTTTCCCAACACCTTTTATTGAAGAAACTATCTTTTCAGCATTGTATATTCTTGCCTGCTTTTTCATAGATTAATTGACCTAGTGAAGGTTGGTTTATTTCTGGGTTCTCTATTGTGTTCCATTGATCTATGAGACTTTTTTTGTGCCAGCACCATACTGTGTTGATTACTGTAGCTTTATAGTAAAGTTTGAAACCAGGGAGCATGTTACCTCCAGCTTTGTTCTTCTTCAAGACTGTTTTGGCTATTCAGTGCCTTCTTTGTTTCCACACAAATTTTCAAATTATTTCTTCTAGTTCTACAAAAAACGCCTTTGGTATCTTGATAGAGATTGCACTGAATCCATAGATTGCCTTGGACAATATGGTCATTTTAACAATATTAATTCTTCTAATCCATGAGAACAGTTGTCTTTCCATTTGTTTGTGTCATCTTCAATTTCTTTCATCAGTCTTATAGTTTTCTTAGGTCTTTTACCTCCTTGTTTAGATTTATTGCTAGGTATTTTATTATTTTTGATGCAATTATAAATGGGATTGGTTTCTTAACTTCTCCCTCTGATAGTTTGCTGTTAGTGTATAGAAATGAAACATATTTCTGTATATTAATTTTGTATCCTGCAACTTTACTGAATTCATTTATTAGTTCTAATAGTTTTTTGGTAGTGTCTTTAGAATTTTCTATATGTAGTATTATGTCATCTGCTAACAGTGATGGTTTTACTTCTTCCTTTCTAATTTGGATTTTATTTCTTTTTCTTGTCTGATTGCTGTGGCTATAACTTTAAATACTATGTTTAATAAAGTTACTAAGAGTGGGCATCCTTGTCTTGTTCCTGATCTTAAAGAAAATGCTTTCAGCAATTCACTGTTGAGTTTGATGTTGGCTGTAGGTTTGTTACATATTGTCTTTATTATGTTGAGGTATGTTCCTTCATACTCACTTTGTTAAGAGTTTTTATTATAAATGAATGTTGACTTTCATCAAAAGATTTTTGTGCATCTATAGAGATTATAAAGATTCTTTTCTTCAATTTGTTAATGTGGTGTATTACATTGGTTGATTTGGGGATACTGAACCATCCTTGCATCCCTGGGATTTACCCCACTGTTCGTGGTATATGATCCTTTTAATGTATTGTTGAATTTGGTTTGCTAATATTTTGTCAAAGATTTTTGCATCTATGTTTATCAGTGATATTGGCCTGTAATTTTCTTTTTTTTTTTTTTTGTGGTGTCTTGATATAGTTGATGTATTTTCTATAGATTTACTTTTGTCAGTTTTGCTAGTGACTTGTTAATATTGATTTTTTTCAATGAAGCAATGTTTCATTTCCTTGATTTTTTCCATTGATCTAATGTTTTTAATTTCATTTACTTCTGTTTTATCTTTATTATTTCCTTCCTTTCAACTTATTTTGCTCTTATTTCTAGTTTCTTGATATGTCAACTTAGATGACTGATTTGACAACTTATCTCTTTTCCAATGTAATTATTTAGTTCTATAAATTACCCTCTCAGCATTGCTTTATCTGAATTTCACTTATTTTGGCATGTAATATTTCCATTTACATTCAGTTCTATGTACTTTTATTTCCTTTGAGACTTCTTTTGTGAACCACAGATTATCAGAAGGGTGTTGTTTAATTTTCACGTGTTTAGATCTTTTTCTGTTGCCTTTCTATTATTAATTTCCTGATTAAATCCATTATGGTTAGAAAGAATTCTCTCTGTCATTTCAATTTCTTTTAAATGTGTTGAGGTTTGTTTAATGGGCTATGACATAGTCTATCTTCGAGAATATTCCATGGACACTTGAAAACTATATATGCTGTTAGAAGGAGTATTTATATATGTCAATTAAGTCCTGTGGTTGACTTTGTTGTTCTGATCTTTCATATCTTGCATTTCTGTCAGCTGATCAGAGAAGAATGTTGAATTCCCAATTAAAATTGTGAAGTTTTCTATTTCTTCTTTCATCGCTATTCATTATCTATCACGCATTTTGAGGCTTAATTGCTTTGTATATAAACATTTAGGATAATTATGTCTTCCTGGAGGATTGATTGGCTTATCATTATATAATGTTCCTCTTTGTCTTGAGTAATTTTCTTTCCTCTGAAGTCTACCTTATCTTAGATTAATATAGCCACCCTTGCTATTTTTATTAATGTCTGCTTGATATACAATTTTCCATTATTTTATTTTCAGCCTATGTCATTGAATTTGATGTTTCTTTTAAACAGCAGATATGAGTCATTTTTTAAAACCACACTGTGAATTTCTGCTTTTTAATTGATATATTTATACCATTTACATTGAAGTTATTTATTGATATGTTACTGCTTAAATTGGCCATTTTATTATTTTTTTCTGTTTATTTCCACTGTTTCCTGATTCTCATTTCTCTTTTCTTGCCTTCCTATGGATTATTTAAATATTTTCCAAGTTTCCATTTTGACTTATTTTAGTGTTTTTAAGAGTATCATTTTGCACTCTTTTCTTTATAGTTGCTCTGGGTATTAAAATATGTGACTTATCACAGTTTCTTGGTATCAACATTTCACCACTTCAAGTGAAGTGTGGAAACCTTACTTCCTTCCATTTGTGTCCTTTTTACCATCATCATTTCAGAACTGATAAGCTACTTCATCATGCTGTGAACTAATGGTCACATATCCTCATATCTTTCTTCTTTCTCTTCATCACATGACCTGATTTCTCCAGTCACAACTTTGTCTACAACACTACATGTTCAAAAAGTCAGACTTTTAGGTATCGAAATAGAACCAAACTCTTAGATGGGCATTATAAAGAGTAGGATCAATTTCTAATAATGAAAACAGTATAGGGGCAGTCTCATCAGCATATCTGCCATTTTACTATGCTAAATGATAATAAGAAACTTCAAGTGTGTGCAATTCTGTGTGCAAGTCTGAATTTTTACTTAAGGTACAATAATGCATGGCTTGCCCTTCACTCCACCCCAGGATATGTAGCATGTGTTGCTTTGGTAACTTGCCCAAATGTTCTCTTTGGAACAGCAAAAATTCCTGTCTTTTTAGGGTTCTTTGTAAATGATCGCATCCTCATTCTAGCAATTGCTACATCCAGATGCCTCCCTGTTGCAGACAGTTTTCTAGCTAAAGCATCTGGGCCAGCAGTGATCAGGCAGTTGTGTCTGAGTCAGTTATGTGGTTAAATGGATAATGGACTGTCTGGGCTGCCTAGGTCTTTTGAATGTCAATTTCCTCTGACTCAAATTTTCAAGTAATTTACTCATCTTTTGCTATTGTTGATAGCATTTCTGCTGCAATCCCCTCACATGACTCCGATTTAAGGTGATAGGGGGAAAGCTTCACATTCTGATTTATTTCTGCAGAAGAGTCTGAATTTATAAGGTGTTTGTGTTGGCAATTCACTTTTTAAAATATCAATAAAATATATGCTTCTCTGTTTTGTTTTCTTGTTTCCCTTTTTTGCATCACAAACATTTGTTATAATTATGGTCCTTACACATGTTTTTATGAACTAGTGAGGACTTCAGCTGCTAACTAAATTGTTCTAATATGCCAGGAAACACAACCCCTATTTTGGAAGCATTAAACAAATTTAAAAGTTATCTTTATTGGAAACCAAAACTCCAGCATTTAATAGCGTGCAACCCACAGTCAGAGGTGTATTTTGTTTCAATGGTGGCCACAAATGTGGACAGAAATCACTCTGACTTATTGTGAGTAAGATAGAAATTTCTGATTACTATCCTGTCTCTGCATGAAACCAATCTCTTTAGAAAGACCATTTGAATCTGGGAGATAGAGGGCGAATGTAAATACGAGTAGAGGTTAAAACTGTCGCTATGAGTATGAAGTCATAAATTATGCAGCCTGAAAATTCATTATGTTGTTTTTGTCACCAATCTCCTGAGCTTTATTACCAAAAAAATCTAGAAAAATAAAAGAAAATGAGATTAAAAACAGTGAAAATTTTTCTACAAGAAAATTGGGTTTATTGTAGCATTTCCTGAGGAGATTGCCTCAATGTAAAATACACTGCTTGCACAATACCTTTTAGATGGTTATAGCTGAAAAACACTTTATTTTTATTTTTAGCTTATAACTTGTTTGACTTTCAAAGGACTTTACTCTTTCCTTACTTATTGAAAATTATTATGATAGTTTAAGGGAAACAATCTATTATTGGAAGAACAGAGTATTATTTTTAAATATACAAAGATTTGAATTCCACTGGATGTGTTTTTAAGCTATTCAACTGATATAGTTACTTCAGGTATGTTTTAAATATTCTAGTTTACATTTAAACACATTTTAAATCAACACATATATGCATTGATTGCTTTATTCACTCACTAACTCATGAAGCTTCATTTGAATGCCTGTGCAGACAATTTCAGCTGGAGTCATGTGACCCAGAGCAAGTTACTTTAGCTCTCAGAATTTCAGTTTTCTCAACTGAAAACTGGAAATTATGACTCCTGAACTTCCAAATCTGTAGAGTTTTGTGAAGACCAATTTTAACTATGAGTTTCAGCTTGCTTTTTAACTTTGAAAGCACTGTCAAAGAACAGTGATGATGAAAAGAAAGAGGAGGATAAAACTGTCAGGATGATGGAAGTTTATCAGATTTTATTTGCCTTCTATTTTCTAGATATGAATATCATTTTTACTCAGTTTATAGTTAGAATATTAGAAATTTCTATGTTTAAAGGACCCAAAGACCGTTGTAAATGAAAGATTTTTCAGTAGTGCTATAATCCAGCTTTATCTTCCTTTCATATTGTATAGAATCAGGAACATCCCCTACATAAAAAACCCAAAACAGTTTTGCTAATGTCAAAAGGAAGCAGAAGAGGTATAACTAAGTCAGAGGTTGGAATGAGAGTATTCAGTTGAATTTTCCTTGGGCATTATCCAGGCAAAATATTTTACTCATCTATTCATTTTTTTACTAAAGATGGAAAATACCCAATGAGTGTTGACTTCCTGGCTCAGACGATTAATACTTGTTCTGAATTTTTGAATAGGACTCTTAGGGCAAGCCAAGTGGATCTCTTCCTTGAGAGGGAGATTAAATGGAATAGTCCATTGGATCTTGTGTGAAACTTACTTGCTAACCATGATCTAGACTGGTGCTTCTCGAACTTCAAATTCATACAAACCATCTAGCTATCTCGTTTAACATCTAGCATTTCTTTTTGATTCCTTCTTAGAGTTTTCATCTTTCTGCTTACATTACCCATCCATTCTTGTGTGTTGTCTACTTTTTTTCATGAGTGCTATTAACATATTAGTCATAGTTATTTTATATCCTCTCTCTGATAATCACAAAATCTGTATCATATTGGAGTCTAGTTCTGATACTTGTTTTACCTCTTAAGAATGCATTTTTTCTCACCTAGTAACATTACTTGTAATTTTTTGTTGAAAGCTGAATATAACGTATTGGATAATAAGTATAGTAAGATTTGGTGGGAGTATTTATGTTAATGTAGGTAGGAGTTGGTCTGTGTTTAATGTTTGCTATAGCTGAATGTGCCTGAGGCTTCAAAATCCTCTAGTGTTATTTCCCTTGCTGTCTTTGGACTTCCCTAAGAGTCCTCTCAGATATTGTCTGTATCTTGTAGATCTTTTAGCTGTAGCTTGCTATTATTAAACTGGAGTCTGTTGGTATGGAGATAAGGTAGGAGGAGGGGAGCATTTTTTATCTTACGATTAAATCTCAGGTTTCAGTGGCCTGGTGTTTCTGAGCTATAACCTTCACCAGTGTTTCTTAGCATTCCCCCAGTTCTGGTGAGACAGGAAGGTGAAGGAGAATGGTGTAACTGAGCAGGACTCTATGGGACCTTCCTGGGACAGACCCCACCCACCTACGTCTTCCACCTGCCTCGTTTGTAGAAAAGCTTTAGTTTCCCAGGCCTCCCATGAGTCACACAAGGCTAGCTCAAGAGTTAAGGATGGGAATAATGTGAACCTACAGTAATAAAAGATGGCGGTTGAGCCAGGAGAACTGGTAACAGTTGAAACATACAGCCATACAGCATTCACAGAAACTTTAGTTCTTTCCTGAAGGACACAGATAACAGTGCCAAATGCATGTTCCTGAGTTGTTTTGCAGATACTAAAACCACCACCAGACGGAAGAAGCTAATTGCATAATGACCAGGCTGTAGCCATAACATAAGCTGCTCCATCTCAAGCAGTACTGAATCAGTGGCTTACATAATTCCAGGAACTGGCATCAAAGAAATGGGAACAGACCAACCCCAAAGTTGAAGATTAACCTTGCTTAAAACAATCAAGATGATGCTGACCAGACCATTGCATGACCAGTTTTGAGATGATTGTCAAAGCCGACTGTGCTGCTTTGCACGCAACCCCTGCCTGTTCACCCCTGGAACTTCCTGGTTTTCCCTATAAAGCCATTTTCCCTCTAACTGACAACTTGTAGATGGTTTTTGAGATGCTAGTCTGCCATCTTCCCAGGTTGCTGGCTTCCTGGATAAAGCATCTTTCTTTTGCACCAACCCTTGTCTCTAGAACACTGACTTTTGAGTGATGAGTGGCCAAATTCTGAGTTGGGTTCCAGTTCTGGCCAGTAACAACAGAATTAGAGAAATTCCTTTACCGCAGTATGGGGTAAGGCTGGAAATTCCTTGACCCCAGAGAGTAGACTGCTGTTATGGAGGATGCTCTGGGCATATTTCACAAGTGTAACTATTTACCTCTTCTTGCCAGAGCCATAGGGGATTGCCCTTGGCATTATACCATGAACCTTGGTGAATTTCCTAGAGGCAAAACCTACAAAAGTGTGGGGTCATCCTAAGCCTGCAGCCACTACAGTTTCTCACACTCATGCTAGTCCTTACTCAGCTCATGATGGCTCCTGGGAATTTTATTTTTCCTGATGCTCTTGAGAGAAAGTGGGGTCTTTGGCCTCTCTGCACTGTTGCACATTTCTTGTGACAGGGTCTGTGTTAGGCAGAGTGGCAAGAGAAAACAGCCTGTGGGATCACTGTCACCACCTCCCTACCACACTGCAACACCACTTCCATCATCTGGGTCCAGTTTTATAACTGAGGCTTAACTGGGGTAGAGCCAGGAGAAACAAAAGAGCTCCATTATACAGGGAACCCCTTTCCCAGTCCTCTATTTTCTGTCTGAAAGGAACATGATCTGTCTACACCCATCTGTGGTTTGGGCTGCCTGAGAGTCTAAGTCAGGAAATATGGGAGGAAAACAATAGCTAAATCATTGCCTGATGAGTCATTATTTGAGTTTTGATTCTCTTACCTTTTCTATCTGTTCTTATTTCGTTTTCATAATCCTCCAATAAGTTATATTTTCTTTTAGTTACACTCAGAGAAAAGGGTAGGGGGGAATGTCCTTCTTCCATTTTAACTGTATTCAGCCTCTTTTTGAAATGGCACTTACTTTTTCCACTCAGGAGTATCATATTGTTTCACTTGATTAGAAGGTAGAGAATCTCAGAATTACTTTAGTAATGAATTTGATTTCATTTTATCCATATTTTGCCAGTTGGAATTAACATTGGAAAAAATAAAAAAGAGATGGCTTTCCTACCCCCCCCACACACATACATACAATATCTGGGGATAAATAAGACACCTTAGTTTTCCCTTATTTTATGCCATATGGAATTGGTCTCTGAAGGATATATGGAGTCCTTTTATCTCTTGAACATTTTCAATAACCTTCCCCTAACTTCTTAGATAAAACTCATAGTATTCTTCACATTATGAGGGTCTTTTCTAATCCCCCACATCTGACTGAAGCAAATCCTAACTGTTGGTCGGAGGAAATTTGGGATTTTCATCTTCATCACAGTGGACATCTATAATGTAAACACCTCTTGTTACTGAGAGTATCGCTAACCTCCTCTAAAAGAACTATGAAATAGACAACATACATAGAAGTGACTGATGCTTGTTATGTTAACAAAGGCATTCTTGTCTATTGGGATTGGAATAAGCATGAAAAAAGAAAATTCAATCCTGCAATAGAAATTAAATAATAATAACCACCACCATTTCAGTGCTTATTCTGCTGGATACTAAAATAGGTTCTGCATGCATGCCGTCTCCTTTGTCCTCTCCAGACTGAAGTGTTGAATAATTAAGTCCTGTGTCCATCAGATATAGAATTAGTTTTAGAGAGATAAGTCAACTATATCTCTTATGGATTACATTCTAAGTTTGTATGCTTTCTATTTTTCTATACTGCTTTTAGGAATATCACACACACACACACACACACACACACACACACACACACACACAGACATTAATTATCTGGCAATTTGCCAAAAGCTACTGGGATGAGAGAGATTCCAACTATGTATCTGTTTGTTTAAATATTTCTGTTGTTGTTGTTGTTATTGTTGTTGGGAGTGTTATAAACTAGATAGAGAACGTTTTCTTAGGTCAGTCTCCCAAGGCAATAGAAATAAAAGAAAACATAAACAAATGGGACCTAATCAAATTTATAAGCTTCTGCACAGCAAAGAAAATCATAAACAAAATGAAAAGATGACCTATGGACTGGGAGAAAATATTTGCAAATGATGTGACTGATAAGGGCTTAATTTCCAAAATATACAAATAGCTCATACAACTCAATAACAAACAAGCAAACAAACAAAAAAAAACCCCAAACAACCCAAATGAAAAATGAGCAGAAGACCTAAATAGACATTTCTCGAAAGAAGACATACAGATGGCCAATAGGCACATGAAAAGATGCTCATCATGGGTAATTATTAGAGAAATGCAAATCAGAACTACAATGAGGTACCATCTCACACCAGTTAAAATTGCGGTCATTATAAGGTCTACAAGGGACTTTCCTGGTGGTCCAGTGGGTAAGACTCTGAGCTCCCAAGGCAGGGGGCCTGGGTTCGATCCCTGGTTGGTGAACTAGATCCCGTATGTATGCCACAACTAAAGATCCCGCATGCTGCAAGGAAGATGCCACATGCCACAGCTAAAACATGGTGCAGCCAAAATAAATAAATAAATAAATATTTCTTTAAAAAAGTCTACAAATAACAAATGTTGGAGGGGGTGGGGAAAAAAGAGAACCCTCCTACACTGTTGGTGGGAATGTAAATTGGTGTAGCCACTATGGAAACCAGGATGGAGTTTCTTCAAAAAACTAAAAATACAGTTACCATATGATCCAGCAATCCCACTCCTGGGCATATATCCAGACAAAACTATAATTTGAAAAGATACATGCACTCCTATGTTCATAGCAGCACTATTTATAATAGCCAAGACATGGACACAACCTAAATGTCCACTGACAGATGAATGGATAAAGAAGATGTGGTACAGATATACAATGGAATATTACTCAGTCATAAAAAAGAATGAAATCATGCCATTTGCAGCAACATGGATGGACCAGAGATTATCATACTAAGTGAAGTAAGTCAGAAAGAGAAAGACAAATACCATATAATATCACTTATATGTGGAATCTAAAATATGACACAAATAAATATATCTACAAAACAGAAACAGACTTACAGACATAGAGAACAGACTTGTGGTTGCCAAGGGTGGGGGAGGGGTTGGGGAGGGAAGGATTGGGAGTTTGGGATTAGCAGATGCAAACTATTATATATAGGATGGATAAACAACAATGCCCTACTGTATAACACAGGGAACTATATTCAATATCCTGTGATAAACCATAATGGAAAAGAATATGAAAAAGCATATATATTATATATGTATAACTGAATCACTTTGCTGTACAGCAGAAATTAACACAACAATGTAAATCAAATATACTTCAATAATTAAAAAAAAAAAAAATTGAGAAAATTTTCTTATTGTAGTTCCAACCAGCCTTCTGAGAAACTACTTCTCTGCAAAAGGTCCCCCACTGCAGGTGAGTGTCATAGTTGCCTAGAACAGTGCTGCCAACGGCTCTGTTTGGGAGTGGGCCCTAGAAGCTGTATTTTTGAAAAAATAAAAATAAAAATAAAGCTCCCATGTCATTCATCTCCTGGCCCATCAATATGTAAGCCTCTGGCTTAGAGAAATTGATGATATCAATTGAATGATGAAGCAATATGGTTTCCGTACCTACAGCAATTGTTATTAATATGGGATCTAGGAATAGAATTGAGGTTATCTCTGACTTTAGACGGAAGATAAAACATGATTACATCTTTATTTTCTTTAGCCTTTAACTGAAAGTTTGCATTTTCTTCAAATAGGAATTTAGACAGAAAATATAATCAAGCCACAGTATAATCAAGCAGTACATGTGATTTTGTCACTAATAAGAAACACAGATATTATCATATCTGTATTTTCTCCTATTAAATTACAGCTATGTAGGTATCTATAAATATCATTAATGTCATTGTTGAGGAAAAATAAAATTTCCTCTACCCTTCTAAGTTCTTCTGGCTGGCCTAAAAGTTAAATTGGCATAAGACAGATTAACAGGAAAAAAAAACAAACAAAAGTTTAGTAACATGTACACATGGGAGAGACTCAGGATAACTGAGTAACTCATCAAAATGGCTAAAATCTTCACCTTAAATACCATCTTCAGGTAAAGACAAAAGATGTTGGGAGTAGTGGTTTGGCCCTCAAATGGAGGGAAGGTGATTCACACAGAGATAGAAAAGCAAATGTTTGATAAAAAGCGTTTGCTGGGCCCTGCAGAGACAATGGGGCACAAAGAGGAATTTTAACAAACTGACTTTGCTGGGTTCCTCCCTGTTTGTCCACCTCATTCATACTATAGTTATCTATGGTGATAGCTCCCTTCCTGGAACAGGTCCTCTATCTACATCCTTTTAGGCAATTAGGGGGAAGGTCAAAGTTTCTTCCTGAGTCTTCTGGGCCTTGATTGTTTTCAGCTTGAAATAATCTGCAGGCCAAAGAGACACTGAGGGTGGCAAGTTTTGCTCCGCTACATCATCAGTATTTTAAAATTATAATTGCTATTATAACACAGCTAGACCAGATTACTAAATATTTCAATTTAAAACACCCACATATGATTAGATTACAAATTTGCATTTTTTAGTATTTTGATCAGTGTATTGGACATATTGGTTTCCTTTGTAATCCTATGTATTTTACTTTACGTATTTATAAAGTATTCTGAGAAGGGATCCTTAGACTTTAGCACACTCTTCATGGGGGCGCAGGGCACAAACTGTTTACGATAGCCAGTTTTAGAGGTTATTCTACTGAGCAAATAAAGTGGCCATTTTACAAAGTAGGACAGAAGTGGCAGCATGACCATACTGTCACTGCTACTATTGTTTCATAGTAAATACTTCACACATTTACATCCCATCCCTATGCACTCCCACCAAGTCCCAAACAATACTCATTATGTACATATTGAAGGAATATTCCACTGTATTTTATACCCGGTTAATAGATTTTGGAAAAAGAGCTACCATCGAGGAAAAAAGTAAGAGATAAAAATAAATGAAGAGAAAAATCAGTCAAGAATATTTAAAAGAGGATAAAATGGGAGAGAAAGAAAAATGACTGAAACCAAAAAAGAAGTAGACGTCTTCATTCTCCATTTCCTCAGTTCAATAGCTTCAGATTTCCTATTTACCTGCTTCTCACAACCACCTGGAAAGTAATCACCTAGCGCCTCCTTTGCTCCTGAGCTCATCTTGTATTACCCTGAGATTTCTATCATCTTTTGTAGGTTTAATAAGTCATATTTTTTAATAATCGAAATATTTGCAAAAATTCTGTGATTTAAAATCAATTCATCACCCATGCACAGTGACTCGTTTAAATAACAAAGTCAACTTGGAATGGTCAATAAATAACTTGATATTTGTTTAGTATTTATGTATTACAGTTATATAATGTTTAGATCTAATTCCTTTTTATAGTTGTTTTTGTGTTTGAAATTCTAAATATTTTAATTTTATTTTTTTGAACCCCTAAAGAATATAACATATCAATTTAGTATGATACTATTCTAATTTCCATGCATAAAACAAATAATTTCCCACCTTCTGCGATAGACATTCTGTTTATTCTACTCCCTTGTTTGAAAAAAAATCACTAACTGTGATGTCTAAAGCCCTCAAGGAAAATTTTTCGATATGAAATTATAATGGAATGAAAGAGACTTACTGCCAAAAGTAGCTTCATTTCAATTTATGAGAAATAATAAATCAATCATTAAAATGGAAACTATGCATGAATAAAATCAAGAGACAAGACTGTGACAGAATTTTAAGTAAACTTTGTATCAATCCTCAAAAGCCCAATACTGATTGTTTATGCAGTTGGTGTTTTTATACAACCTTGTATTAAATCTCCCTAATTATGCCATAGTTGAATTACAATTAATATGTAAATAGAAACATAAAACCAGGTTTATCTCATGTAGCGATCTGTACCAGCAAACATCCTTCACAATCCTCCAGTTAGAAAATCTCCTGGGTTGCTTAGGCATTCTATTTTTCTCTTCTTTTAGTTTTAGCAATCTGGTTGGCAAAGCTAATTCAGAGCAGGATATGCTACTCCTGTAACTGTTTACAAATCTTTAACATCTGGAAAAACGTAGCTTCTCTGTTGGTCTTCCTACCCCTCGAACTCAATAACATTAAGTGGGATCCCTACCTTAGGCAGAATTGAATTTTGATCATATTCATTTTATAGACATGCTATTTTTTGTTGTTTGTTTGCCTTCATTTCCAAAAATTATAATGATTAAATGAATTGTTTTACGTAGGGCATAATAGCAAGTTCTGGCCTAAAATTCCAAGGCTTAAAACACAACCTATATAGATTTTACATGAGTCACATGATAAACACAGAATTTGAGGCTACGCTTAAGCATTGTAACCCTCTTAAACTCTCTGTTTCTTCTGATTGTTCTCTTATTTTAGGAATATTGAAGCCTGAAAAATGGTCTTTGTTACTTACCATTATGCCAATGTACCAGCTATTTGGAATCAGCTGGAAATTTATTTTATTTTATTTTTTAATTTTATTTTGAGTTTAGTGTAGCAAACTTGTAACAAAATGAGCGATATTAGAAATCAACAACAAAAATAATAGATTGATTAAATTATACCACTCTGTCCTTGGCTGCCTGGCAAATCCATATCTTTTTTGGTTATAAATCCTGATTCCCTGACCACAGGGTTTGGCACATTTTCCTGCACTGAACCAATTACAGTGTCCTTTGTCCTGTTTATGATGTTTGGAACAGGGGTAGAAATATGACTTAAGCATGGCAAGTTAGTATCTTTTAAAAATATTAGTTATAAATGTTAGTTATAAAGTGCCTTGGTAATCTTTTTATGATTGAATAAGGAGAATGTGCATATTGGAGATATATGGGATGAACTGAATGTATGGATGGCTTAAAGCTAATTTGTCTGTCACCACCATTAGCAGGTGTGTTCTTTTAATGACAACAGATCCATCATAAGCATCTTTGGGTATCAGACACACTGATACACAAGTTTTCCATCCACATAATTCTTCTTGGTTTCTAAGAAAGTAAAGAAAGAAAATTACTACCAACTGGAGCCTAAACCTACACTATAGTTTCATGTGATAGTTTAGCAAGAAAAATTGCAGCATTTGCAAGAGTTGGGAATGGCATTTGGAAATTAAGATTTCATGCATATAGCTCAAGAGCTGCTATTTAGTGGGGAATTCTCAGTTACTCTACTTAATATTTATGAATAGCCATAAATATTAAAATATCTTTGTTTAGACCCACAGTTTTTGAAAATAGCCATTAAGCTTTTTTGATATTCTTTAAGTACCTAATTCACAGTATCAACTATGGGGGATGCATTAGGCATACCAGCCACATTAATCCAGTGAAATTCTGTTTTGATTTTTAAATCTGCATTTATCTTTCTGCTTTTTTTTTTTTTATCTTTCTGCTTTTTTGCAATTACTTGTCAACTTCCCACTTTTTAGCAATAACATGTTAGAACACTTAAGTAAATTAATTGTAAAGAAAAATCACTAAGTTTTAGATTTATTCATATAGGGAGACTGTATGAGTGCAAGTATGAGTTAGTTGACCCCATAATTAAGAAGAATAGCTTTACTAAGCAATTATTCTTTGGAGTCAAAATTATCCACTGGGGTCATCATATTAAATAGACAGACCAATTATTGTCAAATATTCACATGGACTTAACGATTTCAGTTGTGTATCTAAAAAGAAAAAAATTTCAGAAAACTAAGACTGTAAAGAAATATTTTTAGTCATTTTTTTTCTCTTGAAAAACTGTAGTGCAATCAATATGGAGAGAGGTTTTTAGTTTTTTTCTATTAAGAAATAGCAGGCAGATGAAAAATTTTTAATTTTTAAGCCAAGAAAACAATTACGATTTTACATATATTTAATAAAATTCAAAGAACCAGCACACTAAAAAATTCAACTTAAATATTTAAACACAAAATAAAAACTATTGCTAGACAGTCTAATGCTTTTGGACAAATTCCTGCCATATTATTCATAAACATGGCCTTCAGTAAATAGTCTCTCTGTAATTGTTTATTTGGCTGGGCAATAAAAGCTCCATCTCTTGTACAATTGTTCTTCAACTCCCAGGCAATTTATATGTCTTGCTATGGAAACATAATATGCAATATATTATCTTATAAGAATTCATCCTACAACATAGAGCACATTTATACAATGTTAGAAATATAAACTCCTCATAGATCTCACTGAATTATCCTTATACTTTTGTTTTAAGGGCTTTTGTATTTTATCTATGCAAAGTCTCTTTGATGGGTCTATAATACCTCTGATTATAAGGGGAGATCCAAAAAAGGCTTAAATAAGGAATGGAAAGAAGAGAAAAATTGGTTTTAAGAGCAATCATTTAGTTCTCTTTCTTTATAAATGGCAGAATTATATGTTGCTCCCATAGACGTGAACAAATTTGTAGATTTCTATGTATCTACATAGTGGAGATGATTTCAGTTCTGCAGCTCTGGTTTTGACAACAGATTGGGCGATGTTTATTTAGGTACATGAGTCCTGAGCCCATGAAGGCTTTAGGGCTCAAAATGAAATTGAATCAACCTCACTATGTGAAGAGAAAGTTTATAACCGTTTGTCTGTGTGATGAGCATCCCCTCATCATTGTAGGACTTAAGCAAAAAGACAAATCATGGTCTATCACATGCCCTTCAGTCCTTACCATTCCCCAAAGTACACAGAGACAAGTAGATCAGCTGTTATTACTGGCCAAGGCAATACTGAAGGAGCTTAATCCATAACTCAATGCCTTTCTTGATATGAAGGAAATTATATGTTTGCCAGGCTTGAAGAGATCATATCAGTCTTTCATCATTGTATTTCTAGGAACTGCAGGACACATGGAATGTATTCAATTTATATATGTTAAAGAGGACATGGTAAAAAAACTCTCAAGTTAAAAAAATTAACTGTTATGTACTTTATATGTATGTGTGTGTGTGTGTGTGTGTGTGTGTGTGTGTATATATATATATAAATTCTGCTTCTTTCTTCATTCATTTTTGAATTTTACACCATTCATTTTTTTAAAATTTATTTATTTATATTTTTGGCTGCATTGGGTCTTTGTTGCTGTGTGTGGGCTTTCTCTAGTTGCGGCAAGCAGGGACTACTCTTTGTTGCGGTGCGCGGCCTTCTCATTGTGGTGGCTTCTCTTGCTGTGGAGCACAGGCTCTAAGGGCGTGTGGGCTTCAGTATTTGTGGCGCATGGGCTCAGTAGTTGTGGCTCGTGGGCTCTAGAGCACAGGCTCAGTATTTGTGGCACACAGGCTTAGTTGCTCTGCGGCATGTGGGATCTTCCCGGACCAGGGCTTGAACCTGTGTCCCCTGCAATGGCAGGTAAATTCTTAACTACTGCGCCACCAGGGAAGTCCCCACTGTTCATTATTAACTTCAATACATGAACATTTTCAGTCATGCAGGAATCACAAAGTTGGCATTCTCCATGACAATTTGCTTTACTTAGCACCTGACTGCATCTCTTCGGGAGGGCATATTTTTTTCTTTTCAAAGACATTTATATAAGTCAGATAGGATCATCAAACCAAGTCACTTTTATTTAGTAATTTCAGGGCTAAGTAAAATGTGTCTCAAACTCCTTTTTAATGCCTTCATTTTTATGCAGTCATCTCCACATGATTTAGTTATATGTCTTTTTAGAACAAAATTCCAAGGGAATATTTTTTTTAAAGTCTAAGTATACCTAAGAGAAAAGCATCCATGAATTCTTAAATTAGAGATTTGTGACATATTTAATTTATGAAAATATTTTAGGTGGCATTGAAAAACCCCATACCCCTAAAGAATCCCTATTGTTTCCAGTACAGAGTGTTACTTTAATAATGACTAATTACATTAATAGTATTCATTGTGTCATTGAACCATGAAATTATAAATCTCTTTCCTTCCCTTAGTCTCTTTGAACAAAATGGTTGAATAGCCTGATAAGTTTACAAATCCTATCAGCAACATTCAGAATTTATTGTATCTTGATGGAATCAGTTCAATAAATAAAATATAATTCTAGTCAATGACATTTTGTATCAGCATTTCAAACTCTTCAGTATACTTAAACAATTGATTTTTCAACAGGATGCAATCTGGTATTGATAGTCTGTACTGGCGTTGATGATCTATAGTTCTTAAGGAACTACTTATTTTGCTATGGAAGTGTTTCAAAGCTCCTTTAATTACTTTAGTATCTTTTATGACATATAATTATAATACATAAAATTTCCCACCATTTCCTTCTCTCTAAGCTTTCTTCCTTAAGGCAGTTAACCAGTAATATAATTTCTTCTCCCATTATGGAGCTGACTTCTTATCCACATCTCCAGTCCTCCACTAAGTATTTCTACCTCCAATTCTCTTCTAGTTATTTCTAATCAGATCAAAGTCAAGTATCCAAAAAAGAACTTATTTTCCCACAAATCCTGTTCTTCCTCTTGGATTCCTAAGACTAATCATCCAAGTTTGAAATTTTGTTGTAGTCACTGATTCTTTTCTCTTTTGCTGTTCTCTCTATTATTTTATCTGGTACCATACACATTCCATTACTTGCCAAATTCTTTTGACATCTCATTCATAAAATCAATGCATTTGCCTTTACTTTTCTCTTGTCTGCCAAATGTCATAACCTGTGCTCAACACCCTATCTCTGTTTTCACCTCTCAGGCAGGTCCAAAATGGCTTGAGAAAGAAAGGAAATCATGAAAAGTTTGCCTTTGTCACAAGAGATTTGGAATTGTGTTTATGTAAAGCTATCACATTGCAGAGTATTTTTTCCTTTGAAGAGACCTCTACACTATTAAAAAGAAAGAAAAATAAAACAGAGGAGCATATCTACTCATGATCCTTTCACAAAACTATATAAAGTGTTAAGGATATTGGGTAATGCTGGAAGTCAGTTCTGAAATAAATCTCTAGATGATACGTAAGATGTGATAACAGCAAAAACTTTCATCTATTGTCAAGTCTCAAGAGCTTGTATTACATAAGTATAATAAATGTAATTTAGGTTAAGGATAATAGGTCCTATGCATTAAGATATAGAAAATGTATCTTTACTAAAGCAAAAAAAAAAGCAATATAATACTAAATAATCATAAATTCCTATTTAAAAGTGCTTTAATAGCTTCTCATAGAACTTGGCTTTCTAACTCTATTTCCCCTACTAATTCTTTTTTTAAAGATTTTTTTTTTTTTTTTGATGTGGACCATTTTTAAGGTCTTTATTGAATTTGTTACAATATTGCTTCTGTTTCATGTTTTGGTTTTTTGGCCACGAGGCATGTGAGATCTTAGTTCCTGGAACAGGGCTCGAACCCTCACCCCCTGCATTGGAAGGCGAAGTCTTAACCACTGGACCACCAGGGAAGTCCCTCCCTATTAATTCTTAAGTTCCTCGATTGTAAATTATTCTATCAGATGGATATTCAAAAACTGAACATGATTAATTCCAGTGGCTACTAAAATTTAAACTAAAGGTCCATAGGTAGAGGAGGAATAATGATTTTCAAGGGTATCTGTTTGAAATACGTGCATTATTGACCAATGCCATTCCAAGTACAAAATCATCTAGAAAATTCATCTAGTTAGCTGGATATAAAAGCACCAAATCTACCCAAGTGAAAGATACAGAGTCACTCTTGGACATAGAAGGCAAGGGCTCTATCAGTAGCTAAATCCATCTGCTTTTACTTCAGATGTTTTAGAGATACATCCTTCATTTTCTTTGTTATCTATTCTAATTAAATCATTCTTATTTAATCTCAACTGATTAACTGCAATAGACTCCTTTTTAAATATACTTTTAAAATTTAATTTTAAAAATTGAGGTATAATTGATGTACATTATATTAGCTTCAAGTGTACAACATAATGATTAAATATTTGTATCTATTGCAAAATGATCACCACAATAAGTCGTTAACATGCATTACCATACATAGTTACAAAATCTTTTATTCTTGTGATGAGAACTGTTAAGCTTTACTCTCTTAACATCTTTCAAATATGCAATACAGTATTAGTCAAAAAAATGCTATACATTACATCCCTATGACTACAATAGACTTCTAATGGGATGTTCTACCACCAGGCCAGGTTCTTCTCCCTTCTTCACCTACAAAGCCACAACTTATTGTATTCTTAAGGTCAGTGATCCAAAGTGAATCATTTGTCATGTAAATTTCATATTGGAACATTTCTGATGGTTTAGTGGTTGTTCACACACTAGAATCTATTCTTCTTCGTGGGACATTTATAGCACCCTTTGCCTTCAACTCCTGTCTTGTAGACATTCCTTTGCATCCCTTCTGAGCATATGATATATATACACACACATATATATAAACATGTATATATACACACACACATGTGCACATACATATAGACATACAGACCATTTTATGCTTTAATATTTGGTTATTATCAGTTATTTTCAAACTGGCCCTATAAATATATCCCTAAAGGCATAAGATAATGACAAAATCACCCAGAGAAGTATGGGATATAACTTTCCTTGGCCAATCACCTTGCCCAAGCCATAGTTTCCACTAATGTCATTTAATTCATTTTAAAAAGCACAGAGTGTCTCCTTTCTACTCCATAATATGCCTAATATTGTTTTAATTCAGAAAAGATATTTTAAATTACTTATGAGATTAACATAATGATGTAATTAAATTATGTATATGTGACAATACAGTAAATTACACCAAGTTATTTATGTGTGTGTTATTTCACCTTGAATATGAATCCCCTGTTAGGGGATTATAGCTTATATGTTGTTGTATTAGCTAAGTCACTGGAAAAAAATGTTTCTAGAGAAAAATAATATATATATATATATATATATATATATATATATAATGAATTATGATAATACAGAAAACTGTTCAATGATATTAAAATTTTATGGAAGACAAATATTTCCTTTCAGTATCTTTCAGAAAAACACATTAATATAATTTTAAAGCATTGATATATTTCTCCTCTCAATGTAACTCTATTACCATTAAATGTGGGGTAAAAAGATTTATTTCCCATTTTAATTGCTGATTTGGCTATTCGGTAGAGAATCCATTTGTTTGAGGGAGGATTAAGAGTGGTAGAAAACCAAAATTGCACTAAAAACCTTTTATTTTTTGTAGCGCCTATATAATTTGAAAGTCAACATTTTGAACATATCATTTTAATAATTAATAGACTATTTTTAGCACAGTGTTAGATTTACAGAATAACTGAATGGATAATACAGAGTTCTATATTACCACCCCCTATCCGCTCTCCATGCCTACACAGTATCCCCTCATATTAACATCTTGCATTAGTGTAGTACACTTGCTACAGTTGTAGAACCAATATTGATACATTCTTCTCATTATTATAGTTCATGGTTTATGTTAAGGTTTACTTTTTGTGTCGTAGATTTCCAGGAGTTTTAACAAATGTAAAATGATGTATATACACCATTATATTTTTTTAAAGGAGTAATTTTAGGTTCACAGAGCATTAAAATTCCATACAAAATAGTTTCACAACCCTAAAAATCCTCTGTGCTCCACATATGCGCCGCTTGCCCTCCCCTGAATCCCTGGGAACCACTGATTTTTTACTGTCTCTATAGTTTGCCTTTTTCAGAAAGTCATATAGTTGTAATAATACCGTATGTAGCCTTTTCAGACTGGCTTTTTTTTTCACTAAGCAATGTGCATTTAAGGTTTCTCCATGTCTTTTCATAGCTTGATAGCATATTTCTTTTGAGAGCTGAATAATATGCCATTGTATGAACATACCACAGTTTATTTATTTATTCACCTTTTCAAGGGCATATTTGTTGCTTCCAAGTTTGAGCAATTATACATAAAGCTACTATAAACATTCATATGCAGGTTTTTTGTATGGATATGAGTTTTCAAGTCCTTTGGGTAAATACTAAGGAGCACAATTTCTGGATTGGATTATATGGTAAGAGTATGTTTAGTTTTGTAAGAAACTGCCAAACTGTCTCTAGAGTGGCTGTACCATTTTTGTATTCTAACCAGCAATGAATGAGAGTTTATCTTTTTACTTTTAACCTATCTCTGTCTTTATATTTAAAGTGGGCTATTTTGTAGACAACATATAGGCGGGTGTTGTTTTCTATCCACTTTGACAGTCTCTGCCTTTTAATCGGTGTATTTAGGCTATTCACATTTAAAGTAATTACTTGTACCACTTTAGATAGATTACTATCTATTGTGCTTTAAATGTTCTCTATTTGCTGTACTTGTTCTTTGTTTCCTTTTTAATCTTCCCCCCACCCCTTTTTTTTAATTTATGGTTTTAAATGAGAAGTTTACATAATTTCATTTATTCTCTGATCTTAGAATATGAATTTTACTTTTAAAAAACCACAAGTGGCTGTCCTAGTGTTTGTAACATACATTTACTAATAATTTAAATCTACTTTCATATACCACTATGCCACTTCACACGTAGTATACATAACTTATGAAAGAGTGTTCCCAGTTCCTCCCTCCCTAGAAACTCCTTCTTAAGAGCCCTAGCCTTGCAGTTCTTTTAGCTGGAACTCAGTGTATTATACAGGAGCCCTGTTCTTGTGGTGGTAAGTTTGGGGGGAAAGGGAAGGGTCCTATAATACTACAATTAGGTCTCAAACTTTTAGTTGTCCTGTGTTTATATGATATGACCTTCACAAGTGCTTCTCAGCTTTTTGTTGTTATTTTTTCCTTCTTAAGTGAGACAGAAAGGCTACAGGAGGTTGCAGTTGGGTAATTTTACTTATCAAAACAGATAAGCCTCTGCTGAGGTTTTTTTTTCACCTCGTTGGGTAAGCCTTTGTTTTATTAAGAGCAAAAGCTCTGGGAATATGTCAAAATGTTTTTTTTCCCCTCAAGGATGAGGTTACTTTTACCTTCATCATCACTAAAGCCAAACTTGAAGGGATTTTTCTCCAATCTTCATCATGAGAACCTGGTGGAGCTTCTGGAGGTAAAACTCATGAAGGCGTGGAGGTCTTCCTCAGGCTGCCCCCTTCCCCCAGGAGTTTTTAGCTTTCAGGTTTGTCTGCACTCAACCTCTAGCAACACTGTTTATGTGTCCTGACAAGTTACTGGTTTCAGTGGCTTCTGCTAAAGGTACATTGCTATGCAGTCTCTGTATTAGCCTGTCTCTCTAGTTTTGGGGGTGGTGATTTGTTATGTGACCTCAGTTCTCTGATGGAGCTAAGAAAAGTCATTGATTTTCAGTTTGTTCAGCTTTTTTCTGGTAAAGAGGGGAGTAGTGCCTTCCAAACTCTTTACATGTAAGAGCAGAAGCTGGAATTCCAGATCGATCTATCTATCTATCTATCTATCTAATTTGTGTTCCACTCATGACTTACCTAGACTAGGTCATTCATTTATTCATTCATTATTGTATGGATCTATAGTCAACAAATTAATCAAGTAAGCAAACAAACAAAATTTTCTAAGTTGTTTTCATGGGCCAACTTTTCCCCCCCTGGGGAACAGGCTACAGAAATGAAAGATAAATAAACAATTTAAATACAGTACATTTGTCTTCCTGGTAGACTAGCTTCTTGAGGTAAGTCCATGGGACATGTATGTTCCTGGTACCTTCAAAGCAAATAACATGCACCTAACTCAGTTCTAAGTGATGAGAAATATCTTCCTGGAATAAGAACATCTGACATGAGCTTGAGGATATACGGAATTATTCAAGTCAAAGAGGAAGAGAATGAGTGACAGACATGAAGAAGGCAAGGAGACCCAGGCAAAAACTGGTAGAAAATAAGTAGGATAATGTAGCCTTTTATGCCCAGTAGCATTCATCAACAATCACTATTCCCTAAATATGTAAACAAATATATTTACTACACATACAGAAGAAAATTAAAAATTTTTTCTGGGCATCCGTTCAAATAAGAAAGGTCTTTCTGTTCAAAATTTCCTCAGTAATACTTAAAAGCATGTATCTTATCACCAACAATTTAATTCATAATAGGCCTCCAAAAAAGCAATCAGGTCCACACTAATTAACAAGAGAGTATCAACAATCAGAGACTCACGGTCTTACTTTCTGATCAGCCAAATGCAGATCGCTTTTGAGAAAAAAATGGTTAACCAACAAATCAGGCATATAGTACATCTCAAAAAACAGCATCATCTTTTACTTCATAACTTCAGGTTTGCTCTCAGAGTATATATTACAACTTCGGATTTTTACAATGCAAATCCACAGCAATCTACAAGGTCCTTCCCGTGTAAATGTCTTCAGATGCATAATCAAGCACAGAGAATCAAAAATATGCCTGGTTTGTTACATAGAGCAGGAAGAAGTGTTTGCTCAGATAGATTCTGGGCACCATCTGGGAGACAAGCGCCTGGTTTTGCAACAGATTGAATAATTTTCCTGGAGAATCTGGAGAAAAGCCCTAACTACTTTAATAGAGAGTTGATTTTACATGCCTTTAATCTTCATTTTGGTTTGTCTTAAAGGCAATCCATATGGTTGAATGGCAGAAGTAGTCATTAGCTTAACAGAGTGTTCAGGCTTCCATCTTTCTGTGGGAGACATGCAATATTTCACCTTATAGAGAGTTGGTTTTCATTGCACATGGCAATTACTCTTTTTACTAGCCAAGCATCTACTGCATATGTATGCCATTTGATTGATTAGATTGGAAATTTAATGTTACAGTTCATACATTAGTAATATGTCAATATAACATGTACCAGGGACTCCACTATCAATAATATGAGTGGATCAAGAGCAGCACAAATGAGTACTTGGAGCCGGAAGGATGACCTTGGCAGGCAGGGAATACTTGATCTGCAACACAGAAATCCTAGAGCAAAGTTCATCTTATTAGAAGCTTCTGTGTGGAACTTGTGGCTGGAGGGCACATGGGTTCCTAACAGGTAAGTGAGTGCTCATAAAAGCAGATGACAAGACACAGTTCCCAAATACAAGAGACAGACTACCTTTTTATGTACCTGTCTCTACATACCTTTCTTGGAAGACGCTAGAAAGAAAGGCACTTTGGCATCATGTAGTAAAAGATACAATTAGGGCTTCCCTGGTGGCGCAGTGGTTAAGAATCCACCTGCCAATGCAGGGGACATGGATCGAGCCCTGGTCGGGGAAGATCCCACATGTCGTGGAACAACTAAGCCCGTGAGCCACAACTACTGAGCCTGCGCTCTAGAGCCTGCATGCCATGCACCTAGAGCCCGTGCTCCGCAACAAGAGAAGCCACCGCAATGAGAAGCCCGCACACTGCAACGAAGAGTAGCTCCTGCTCGCCGTAACTAGAGAAAGCCCACACGCAGCAATGAAGACCCAACACAGACAAAAAAAAAAAAGATACAATTAAAAATCAAAAGAGATTAGAAGAGTTGGATATGTAAATGGAAAGTATTGCTCATAATTGTATCCTGTTGATAGTTTCTGACGTGGAAGAAAAGTAGAACAGCTTTTTTTGTATTGAACTAAATTCTTTTTAAGCATGAGGCTAGCACACCTGCTAGAAAAAGTAACCTATATATGTTCTATCTACACAAAGAGGGAGAGCTGAGGGAAAAAAAATCCATTTATTTATCATATATTAGACCAGATGCTAGCCTTGAAATCTCAGATATGTTATCAAATATGACCTCCCTAACAGTACTTCAAGCTAAGAATGTTAGGCTTTCATTGCAAATTGGAAGAGTCTTGGGATGGAAGTATATAAGCACGTTCCTAAACTTAAAATGTTAAGTGGAAGCTATAAGATTTCCGAAATAGAAATCCACAATCAGACTTCTTTTCATGTGGTCCTTTCTCTGTTTCACCTTGGTTTCCCTGCAGAAGCAGCAGCCTTCCAAGCAAGGAAAACACCATTCTCCCCACAAACCGTGTACTCAGCTGGCCCCAATGACAAGAAAAATGTACACGTGGGGTAGCTTAATTAAAGGGCACAGAATAGTAACCACGAAATAGAGAGTAGAAGATATAAAGTAGAGAATTGTGCGTGAGGAATAAAAACAAGACCAAACTGAGGTCACTGTTGTAATAGAATTTTTTTTTTGTAATGCAGCATTTAAAAAATAAAATATGTTGTGGATTATAATAATGGTTCCAGTTCCTAAACACTTCATGTGTTTATACCCTTTACCTTATAACTCTGTAATATCCTCCCTCTCTGACCCCATATTTGGGCCATTTGAATTTTAGCAAGCATTGCACCAAGAGAGGACTGCAAGAATTACTGGGTTTGCTCATTTTTCCCTTTCTATCACCATGAGAAGGAAATGCCTAGGCTAGCCCAGTAACCCCAGAAGGAGGGTGAGAGATACGCAGATCAGAGGTGAGTCGCTCTAATCATTCCAATCAAGGCCCTCTTAGCTAACAGCTAGCCAACCCCCAGATAGCTGAGCAAACCAAGCAAAGAAGAGAAGAGCTGCCTAGCTGACCACCACCAACACCTAAGCAAAACATGCTTATTATGCCACTGAGGTTTTCGTTTGTTATGCAACATTATCATGACAATAGAGATCTGATATAAAATAAAGTGATAAATGCCAACATGTATTAACATTAATCATTATTATGGTAGTCTCCTTTGTTGATTGTATTTCTGTTATCTTTCCTTGTTCATCTCCAGGAACTTTTGCTTTCCAAAGACCTGTGCTGTGGCATTTGATATAGAGATAGTAAGAGCTGTTACATCATCATTGTGAATTGCGGCCTTTCACAAATTCAGCCTGAACTTATTATTACTGGGGCCAGGATGATGGCTTAAGCTAATCAAGACCCACACCTAAAACAAGTATGTGCAAAGTTGCTTGACTAGAAAATATAGATTAGTACTAAGAGGAAAAAGGGGATGACTGCTAAAGAGATAATTAATAAGCAGGTATCAGAGTCTAGAAAGGAGTTGAATGAATGAATAATAGACAATTGACTGGATGAATGAATATTTTAAAGCTTAGATAACAATAGTTATCTTTTAAGAACAATTTGAGTATGATCTGCTGGATATTGGTCATAATTACTAAAGGATACTAGGCTAAGCAAGTTTTTATTTTGATATTAAAAAGATATGCAGTGATATGGTATGCAGTTAATATATTTTGTGTAAACTTTATGCTCTTTAGACATTATAGCTTACAGTCTAGAAAATGGCTTCTCAGCCTGAATGGTGGTGTGCATTAATTTGGGTATTTAATGTAGAATCAGTCTGCTGAGGAAGGCTTTTGCAGTCTATTTAAACTTGTTTTAATTTGAATCCCAAGTCATTCTTTGTGTCTATAATGTGGAACTACTTAATAATCTGTAGCAAAAGCAAAGATTTGAGGACAGATTGGATTCCCAAATACATCTTGAATGCATACCATAGACTACCCAATGGTTACAAATATATTTCATATGAGTAAATGAAAGGGAACGATGGATGCTAATCAATTAGCATGTATCATTCAAATTATCAGTCTAACAGCAAACTTTCAATAAGTGCCAAGCTAAAATAGTAAAATTTAATTGTCAACAGTCAAACCTTATTAATCAATTCTGTGCCTAATTATTAAATAATTTGCTAGCACTGTTAATAGTCAAACAAAGGAATCTATCAAAATATAATATCAGACTGACATCACTAAATGGATTTCTGTTCAGTGATAAATCACTATCTGGTATTAACCGCATAGAAGAATTAAGATTAGTTAAATCTGGAATTGATTTGCAAGCTGCATTCAGATTCCCTGATAACCATATATGGGGGGAGGGAGGGACACTGCCTGCCCACAGTGTGAGAGCCCTGTGGAAGAATATTCTTCACCTTGAAAATGCTGTCTTCTTATCATGAGAACACCCCTGCTCCAAGCTGTTTGGAGTATAAAAGCCAAGAATTCCCTGGAGATTAAAAAGTGGCTACATGGCCTGCTTATCAGAAGTCTAAAATATATGAAGTTAAACTGATGGGAGTTGTAAGAGCCCAGTTAGGACCCAAGGTTTAGAGTCTGACTCACGGACATGACAGTGACGCTGAGTACACTGGCGAGATGCTCCCATCACACAGGATGGCCAGTGGTGGAAGGAGTAATAAAAAAACAAAGCCCAATGCATCAACTACATGCAAAAATATTTCCTTGTGTGTCTTTTAGACAGAAAGCCTGTGGAACTTACAATGGCTTCGGGTTCCTAGCAGTCTTGAAAATAAAAAATATTGGAACAACAATAAGTGTGTTGGCTTTTCTTGACTGTACATTGTATACACTCTATGTCAGACTCTTCACATTATTTTTCATGTATTAACTTGTTTATTTTTTTACAACTAGTTTATGAATCGAAAATATTACTGTCCTGTTTTACAGGTGAAAAATCCATAACACAGAAGAGATTAAGGAATACGTCCAAGGTCAATTTACAGCTAGTAAATGAAGCTGCTAGGATTAAATTCTAGGCAATTTAGCATCAAAGGCCATACTCTTAAAGCAGAAGTTTATCCTTATGCCCCATAACTCAACAAATTGCACTTTGCGATATTTAGACTCCCTTGTGTCAGCGGGGAAGCCAAGACTGGCTTGCATTTAAAAAGTTCTTCACCCTCCATGATGCGTTTACATTTGATATCACAACAACCCAGAGGGGAAGGGAGGATACTAAGAATGACATAGCGACATAGCTTAAGTGAGATTTTCAGGACAAGATGGCTAGTTTGTTTGTCTTTTACCGCGTGTTGCTGTGTGCTGTTGGTTTTTTAATTTTTTTTTCTGATATACTTATGTCTCACCTTGTTCTAGACATATTTAAGATTTTTACATAGGCAGGACTTGGCATCATAAGACCATGCTGCAGTCCAGAACTCATGTAAAGTGTCCAGAAAAGGGTTTTATTTCTGCTCAGGGACTGGAAAGATCTGTCCACCTCTGGCAAAGTAGTTCTATGACTGGTTGTAAGCAATAAGCCAGCAGATTGATTTCACTTAGTCTCTTCATGAACTTTATTCCATTTGTATAAATTGAAAGGGCCTATTAGAATGATCATTAAGACACTTTAGATTCTAATATTCTAGGTGTTAGTTAACTGCATTTCCTAGTCTGCAAGTAGAAACTCAGTGCTAAATGCTCAGTAAGTATTGAAAAGACAAGACAAGTAAAGATGTTCTTTTAATATAAACTATTTCCATGCTTTTGGTATACCAAATAGCCTATCAGCGTGTGTTGAAATCACCAATGATTCAGCACTTTGTCAATTCTGGCTATTTTTCATAAAAGATATCATCCACCACACTGTTTTGCTTGATCATTCTCCTTAATATATATTGCCTAAACCAATATCTAATATAAACTATGATATTGGCCTTTGGCCTAGAAATGTAAGAAACAAAAATAAAACGGCATTTTTAGGAGACATTGGAAATACAACCTAAAGATAAAATCAATAATAAAAATGAAGATCAAAAAAAGTAAAAGCATGTACATCTAAATTCAATTAGTTGGAACATTCAGACTATGTGTTTGTGTGTGTGTGTGTATGTGTTTTCTAATGGCTATTTAGAGGGAAATTTGCTAATAAAAATGGATTTGGGACTAGACTATTCTGTGGCTTATCAGTATAATGCCAAAAGTAGTGGTTCCAACTAGAAAACAATCTCATGCAAGCAAAGTCCACTGAAAATTTTAGTTATTTCATAATGCCAGCCCAGGCATAGATTCAGATTTTAGCAAGCTGAAACAAAAGGATGCAGGATTAAGCTGCAATTTCACTTTAAAGGTCTGGAAAGAGCACTGTGATCTAGTGTGGAAAGACACTAATCACTGAGGACCACAATGACTGCTGTTTGATAATTTTAATATGTAAGGGCACCTGATTAAAATTTAAGGGGCATCTTGAGTATTTCTGAAGCTAAATTAAAATTTATTGAGTAGTTTTTGGTGCCAGGCTCCGGGCTAGCAGCTTTGCACATCATATCCCACTTAATCCTCATGACAACTTTGGGAGCTAAGTTTCATTAGCAAGGAAAATGTTTAGATTTTAGTAAAAAGAACATAAAACTTGGAATCAGATATACATGGATTCAAGACTGTCATTACCAATATTTTGAGTGACATTTTTAGCTGAAAGGGACATGCAAATTGGATAGATGCTCTCTCATTTTAAAATTTGATACATTTTGTGTGTCTTTTTCAAAATATATATTCTGTTATTCTACATATTTTAATGTCTTCACACTTAACAGAGAGAGAGACATTAATAACGGTGGAAAAGTTATAGATGAAATGTAGGGGAAAAGAGGGAGGACGTTTGTGTGTTGTTTCAAATCTGTAAAAAGAGAGTGCTTTGTTCAATTAAAATTTGGACTATTTTGAAAACCTTAGCATAAGACTGATGGTAAAGTATCACACTGGAACTATTCTGCTGTAAAGGGCAAGGATCTCTCAGGATAGGCTAGATTGTGATGAGGTAACAACCGACCCCAAATTTTAGCGACGTAACACAACAAAGCTTGAATTCCTTTTCACAGAGAGTCAGCTGTGGGTTGGAAGATTCTCCAGGTCAACTCTGCTCTATGTGATGACTCAGCATCGCACCTCTGAATCCACTCCTGCTTGCATGTTAAGAAGAACAGTGGGAAGAGAGAGATGGGGCATCAAGCATCAGTGATTAAATGCTTCCACCTAGAAGTCACACATATCACTTCATTCACCTGTTTTCATTGGGCTAAGAAGTTCAGAGCACCACACCTAACTTCAAAGTGGCAGGGGAGTATACACTTCCCGTCTGGGAGAAGTCTGGAAGGAGTGGGAAACCTATTGAGTAATTGTAGGCTAGACATTTCTATTCCTTCTCGTGCATTTGTAATTTTTCTGAGAAAAATCTGTCAGAGGTATACTAACTTTCTACAGACACTTTCATTCTTCCACTAATGTGTGGAGCAAGTTATCTAGAACTAAAATATCGAATTTCAAAAAAAATTTACAGAGGTTGCCCTGTGGTCCATTAAGTAATTAAAAAAAAAGTCTGCCTGGCGTTGCCTAAATTCTTGAACCACGAGTTTCTTATGCCTATGAAAGTCTTCCTGAAAGTCATTTAGGTGAACCAATTAACAGATTGCTCATAACTGACAGGGAAACCTCACTGAGACTATACCTACCTGATTGTAGAATTTACTGCCAGGAATAAATGTGACATTTAAATTGCTATATGTTGTTTTGCATTTCTGTCAGGATACTTTCAGCAAGAAAATGTAATGATTTTATAATACTTTAAAGTATACAATATTTGGTGTAATATTATAATATGGAAGATCCTTCAATGAAATATTAGCTGGAGCAGGTTGCTTGATTACTATCATGAATGTCAAAAGTATGTAATGTGGTACTTAATACAATTCAGTGATTGATGAGTCAGTAACATCATATCCCCTTAGAGGAAGGAAACAGGAGACCAGGAAATTAAAAGAATTTCCAATAATCATCTCTAATAATATTATATTTAAGAAAAAAATAGAACAACAGATTTGAATCTAAATGTAGAAAGATATTTTGCCTATACTACAAATCTCTCTTGAAAAATAAATATATTAAAAGGCAAGAAGATATTAATTGAAAAAAAATTTAAAATTCAGGAATATGAAATTTAAAAAACACTTTCCCTTATATTTCTTAAAAGATTTGAACTTCTGAAATGTTTGAGAATGAATAAAACTATAATTAATAATCAACACATATCTAAAAAATTGTTAAAAACTTAATTTCTGTTTCTTCATCTTAAAAATAGTCATGACAATACAACCTCACAAAGGTATTGATATTATGAGGGTTAAAACAGAGGTCCCCAACCTTTCTGGCACCAGGGACCAGTTTCGTGGGAGACAATTTTTCCACAGGCTGGAGGTGGGGGGATGGCTTCGGGATGATTCAAGCACATTACATTTATTGTGCACTTTATTTCTGTTATTATTACATTGTAATATATAACAAAATAATTATACAACTCACCATAATGCAGAATCAGTGGGAACCCTGAGCTTGTTTTCCTGCAACTAGATGGTCCCGCCTGAGGGTGACGGGAGACAGTGACACCTGAAGTGTGTTGCTTATGTCCATCTACTCCGTGATCTCATTTTGGTTGCTGTCACTGCAGAAAACCCTGCTTCGCAAAGATAGGATGTTGGAAATGGAAGCAGGCTTTTCAGTGCTTTCCTGGCAATCTCAGGATATTCTGCCTTGACTTTAATCCAGAATGTATGGAGATTTGAAGTTGTCTCAAACATACTTTCAAGGCCACCGTCATTTGTGATCTCAAGCGTTGATCCTCTTCTAGCACGGACAAAGTCGACTCACCTGGCTTATTCACAAATAGGTCGCGGATCCATTCCTTCCTAGTTCGGGGGTCTTTTGTGGTTGGGAAGTAATGCTTAAACTCTTTTGGAAGCTGAGAAAGGTGATCATGCACCAGCTGGGAGAAAGAAGACCCTGGGTCAGTCTCTTTCAAAATCTCTGCTAATGTTTGAAACATGTCAAAATTCTCAATGATCACTTGTCACCCCCATAATTCCAGTTTGGCTTTGAATGCAGCCACTTTATCTGTCAACTTGAACGCAGTTGTCATTCTCCCCTGAAGTGACAGATTGAGCTCATTAAGCAGGTTGAATATGTCACACAAGTAAGCAAGTTTTGTGACCCATTTTGTGTCACTGAAATGTGCTGCCAGTGGTCACTGTTTTTCTAAAAGAAATCTCTGGAGCGGCTCTTGTAACTCAGAAACTCTGGCCAGTGATCTACCTTTAGAAAGCCATCTCACTTGTGTATATCAGAGAAGACGTGTGTGCTCTGCGTCCACCTCCTCACAGAGCTGCGCGAACAGACATGAGTTAAGGGCATGTACTTCAATGTGGTTGATAATTCTAATCACATCCTGCAAAACGCTGTTAAGTTCAGGTGACATTTTTCGGCTAGCCAGCATTTCTCTATGGATGACACAGTGCGTAGACTCACATTCAGAAGTGACTTCTTTGACCTGAGTAGTGAAACCAGAAAGCTGTCCAGTCATGGCAGCCGCTCCATCCATGTATATACCGACACAAATGACCATTTCAGTTTTCCTGATATGTAATCATTCAAAGACTTGAATAGTTCTGCAGCTGTGATGTTGGTTGGCAACAAAAGTGCACATAACATATCCTCGTGCACATCCTCCTGAAAAATATATCACAAAAAAACAAGCACTGTTGCCTTGTTGTCCACATCGGTAGACCCATCAACCTGGATTGCATACCACGGTGACTCATTAATCCTCTCTAACAATTGTGCCTCAATATCCTCTGCTATTTCATCAATTTGTCTAGTTATGGTGCTAGCCGAAAGAGGAACACATGCCACCTTTTGAACTGCAGCCTCTCCTGAAAGTTCACAACAAATGTCCTTAGCAGCAGGCAGGATCAGCTCTTCACCAATAGTAAAGGGCTTCTTAGCTTTAGCCATGCGGTTAGCCACTAAGAATGATGCTCTCAGTGCAGACACGTTTGATGAAGTGGTGGCCTTCAATAACTGAACTTCTGTTCTTTGTGTTCATGCTTTTTTTCTTTGAAAAAACTTCAAAGGCTTGTCTTTTAATGTAGGGTGCTTGGTCTCCATGTGGTGAAGCACTTTTGAAGGTTTCATGGCTTCGTTGGATAGCCGGTCACCACATTTTATACAAAGGGGGCTTGGAGAATGTGAATCACCTGTTGCAATGAACCCATAATTTTTGTAGGACTCTTGGTATTTTCTTTTAAATGCAGCTTTCTTATTGTTGGCAGTCTTAGAGTCTTCTGCTGTCTCATCACTGGGTCTTTCCCCCTTTTCAAAGAAGCTCTCCAGCAACATTTGTTTTTTACTCATTTTGTCTAGGGTTAGCTTGTGGGCTTACCAAAAGTGTGACTGAGACAAGTACACAGTGCAGGAAAGAGGTGTGGACAGGAGTGATAAATAAAATAATGGGCGGGCCACGTGCGGACTAAAATAAATGTCGGGTTCTGACTTAAAGCCTGCCACCAGATGCAGCTGTACAATTGAAGTACATCAACTCACCTGCCACTATAAAGCCTGCCATCAGATGCAGCTTAACTGTCACTTGCCACTCACGGATAGGGTTTTGATGTGAGTCTGCAAGCAACTGATTTACTATGGTCTCTGTGCAGTCACACCTCTCTGCTAATGATAATCTGTATTCGCAGCCGCTCCCCAGAGCTAGCGTCACTGCCTCAGATCCACCTCAGATCATCAGGCATTAGATTCTCATAAGGATCGCGCAACCTAGATCCCTCGCATGCGCAGTTCACAGTAGGATTTGTGCTCCAATGAGAATCTAATGCCACCACTGAGCTGACAGGAGGTGGAGCTCAGGAGGTAATGCAAGTGATGGGGAACGGCTGTAAATAGAGATGAAGCTTGGCTCGCTCGTCCGCTACTCACCTCCTGCTGTGCGGCCCGGTTCCTAAAAGGCCATGGACCGGTCCCAGTCCGTGGCCCTGGGGTTGGGGACCCCTGGGTTAAAAGATGTAACTATTGAATATGTCTAGCACAATTCCTGTTGTAAGGTGTATGCCAGTATGCATATTGGGTTTGAATCTTGTATAAGCCTCAAAATATAAGTCCTAGGAATTCTAATTTAGAAATTGATTATCTGAGTATGTACTTTTAAAAGCTTAAGAGGTGATTCAATATACGGTTTGAAAGTGTATAGAAACTGAAAAATTTTGATGTCATGCACCTATATAATAAATTCCCTCCAAGTTAGCATGTGTGTGTGCGTATGTTTGTGTGTATGCGTATGTGTGTGTGTACATATATACTTTCAAAGGCTTCACCAAAGCTCATCTATGGATTTTTTAGCAAGCCCTGGCCTCTAAGTGAAGGACCACTGTATTATTTTGTGAAATAATTTTGCTTCTTTTCCCCTAACATATATTGAAATAAACCATACAATTGACTCTAAGTATTCTCCTCCATAATAATCATAAAAAACAAATACAGAATGTTGATATAGAATAAATCAGTGTTCTATTTAGTGGAGTGGATATGTGAATGTTTCAACGAGCAACATTTTTATTCTACTACCTTGGACTGCATTAAATATAGTACAGGTACTATCAATTAAAGTGTCTGAAAATTAATTACAACAAGGAGCAGAATCATTCAACTAATCACAGCCAGATCTAAATAAATTAGTTCTTAATCACAGCTTTGAAAGGAGAGAGAAAGAAAGCAACATCAAGAAAGTCAAATTGCCTTCCCTTGGGCAAAGACATAATAAAACATACAATAAGTCAAGAATTTAACTCCAATTTTGTTGATAAGATCACATTACAGTTTTAATAATAATATTATATATTTTCCCTAAATCTGGTTTTTAATATAATTTTTCATTGTTAGATAAAGGGACATATTTGCCAAAGCTAGTTTGAAAACTGCAAACAAGTGACAAGAGTCAAGAGTTAATGGAAAAATATGCCCTTTCCAGGTTCTCAAACTCATTTTTTTTCCCAAACTGGCTTGTGGTTGGGGGCGTTCCTTTTCCATAGCTTCATATAGGGGGGGCTTCCTTCCTCTATATTCCTTCTTTACATGGAAAGATGGAAAAAATGTTATCCCAATATCTTCCCACTTAAGAGCTCAAAGATCAAAACTTAAGGCAAAAATTTAGGAATTGAGAAATACAAGGAGTTTCTTTCCCTAGTTTCCACAAAAGTAAGCTTGTTGCTGCTTTTTAAAGGAAAATAAAACAAATTTGAAGTTAAACAGCCCAGTTTTGAATGCCAGTCTTCCCACTCACTACTTGTATGACTGGTTAAATTACTTAATCTTTCTGAATTTCAATTTACTCAACAATGAATCCAGAAAAATTTGTCTATATCTCATAGGATGAGAGGATTAAATGAGATAATCCTCATAGCACCTCAATAATATTCAATGTTACATAGTATTAATAGTTTTGTTCTTGCTGGCATTTGATGATTAATTTACTGAAACATTTAAAATTCTTAAGGTTTAATTGTGATAAGCTTCTTGACTCTGCACTTAAGCTATTGCAAATGGAGGGACAGAGTTTGTTAAACATTTGGATTTGGTTTACAATACTGATACACCACTATTTTTTTTTTTTTTTTACTCTACTATGCATATCCAAGAAATAACCTTGAGAATGTTATAATATAAAGGGTACAAGGTTGGGGGATGTTTGGGCACATGCATTAAAACCACTGCTCTAAGATTCTGCTCATAATTCCAGTACATATCTCTTTATCTGTGCATTCTAAGCCATGTATGAACAGTTTCTGTATCACACAATTCTCTATAGAGTAGCCAAAAGGATCAATCTGAGATGCAAATTTGATCATAATTTCCCTGGCTTAAAATCCTTCAGTATTCCCCTTTGCCTTTTCAATAAAGTCCAAACACATTAACAGGGTTTACAAAGTCCTTTTGATCAGGTCCTAGCTAATTCCTATAACCTTCTTTCACAATTTTCTATCTCTGGTGCTTTGTGCTATACTCTACAACATGAACAGTACTCCCAAGGGGCCCTATTTCCTATACTTTGGTCACTCTTCCCCTCTGGCCCACTCTCTGCCTGCTAGCTTTGATTTATTCTTTAATTTATGTGTTGCTTCTGTTCCCTGAATTAAGCACCTTGGTTAGGTATGCTGATAGAACATCCTATACATGACCTCTCAGAAATAGTTTTTGATCTTAGGTCTAGTATTGCCACTATTCATATATTTAATTTTCTTCATTTGACCATAAGAGTAACGGTTTTGCCAATCAATATATCCCCAGCATCTAGCACAGTGCCTGGCACTTAGTAAAGGCTTAAAAATATTATGTGAATGAACCATATAGCATTGCAATTTCATGGTTATTGCTTATATTTCTCTCCATATTTTGAGCTTTTTAAGAACAAGAACAGTTTCAATAAATAATGCAAGAGATCTGTATTGAATACAGAATACTGTGGTCAGTTCCTTGAGAACAGGAACCTTGTGTAACTTTGTCTTTGTTTTTGTATCACTCAAACTTGGCACAAAGTAAGCACTATGCCAATGCATGTGGAATAATAAATGAATTAATATGACTTTGACACTTAGGATCCTGAGAACAATGAAAATGCCAAGTTACCCTCTACTAACACATATTAAGTAGTTACTTACTTAAGGAAAGAATGAATGAAGGAATAATGACAAGAAGTTAGACATAATAATGACAAGTTAGAATGAAGGAATATTGACAACCTACTTAATAACCTTCTCATAACTTCCTCAACTTTGAATTACCTGAATTACCATCTCATGCTTATTTTGAACTATTAGAGATGCAGAACTATTTAGATCTCCCCACCTCACTTAGGAAGTGCATTTCTGTTTTTTAAGGAAAAAGTAAAGCAAATGATCTTCACCAACTACAGGCTAATGAAGAGGGGACATATTCTGTGAGGTAGTGTGGGTGTGGTATTGTTCCACTCTGATATTCAGGCTAATTTGAAAATACCACAACAGGGTGCTTGGCATTCGCTAAGAAATTATACTCAAAGTGAATTTTTAAATGATTCATGTTTTGTAATCTTAAGAAATGAATGGTAATGATGTTGCTTTATATTCATATAATGCATTAATCTCCATCACTGCTAGCTAATTGTATACATTCTTGGCTTCTGAACAACGAACACTGTAGAAAGACAAATAGCTTCTCTTTCTGGAAAATATTATATATGGATCTTTTGTTTAAACAAATCTTTCTAGTTTTTATTGAATGCATGCAATTATAGAAAATTGTTACTTTAGGACAAACTGGGATCTATGTCTACGTTGGAGGATGAAGGAGAAAAAGAGGTGAAGAAGAGGGTGCCAGGTCTCATTCAGGAATCACTGAAGGATAAATAGATAAATAAATAGTCTAATTAATTAATAACAATCTAATCCTGCAACACTGTGGGCAGGGGGAATGGTTCTTGGCTCAAAATACTGGTAAATCGAAGGATAAGTCTATATTGGGGCACATTTGAGTCAAGAGGTAACATTATGCCATCAAGACTCTAGACTGAATAGCCTCCTCTGTGTGCTAACTTTATCATCAGGAAGGCTCTCCATCGTGTTAACCTACTCTAAGCCTAACAGCTTAAAACTTTGGATCCTCGAAGAACATGGTCATCTCTTCCTTAGAATCTGAATGCCAAATTTCAGTGAAGATGCTTTATGTCTTGCTGTCATTCCAACAGGCAAGAGAGATGGTATAATGTAATGGGCCAGTCTAGGTTGTGATGGTGATGAGAAGGAAGCAATAACATGACTGATAACTCAACAGGGATATATGAACTGAGGTACAGATAATTCTTCAAGGAAACATTAATGAAGTTATTAAAATAAAGAAGAATTTGAATTAGAGCAGCTAAAATAACAGATTATTGAATCCAGTAAAGGATATGTGACTAGGACTCCAAACTCATCCTACTGCAAACAAAGCAAGTTTATTGTCATCAGTTTTATATATTGAGCATCTACCTGAGAGTTTAATTAGAGAAACTGATTTATTTCCTTAACAAATCTTGAAAACTTCTGACACTGATTAGCTGAAGGTTTACTTAGAGTTTGAAGATTTCATTTGTTTCTGAGAGCTGAGGACAGTATTCAAGAAAGAAAACTCATGGAAAAGTTAACAGATGATGCCTCCTAATATGAAATTATACTCATTGTGGGAAATAATTGTTACTAATAAGTATATAAAAGTGGCAAGAAAGTAAAAAACAGCAGAGATTAAATAGCTGGCACCAATACCAACTAATCTTTTCAAGTTATGATTAATTGCCAAGAGCAAAAAATACCCATGCAGTTGTGATCCTTTGTTTGCTTAATGCTGCTTTTGAGGAATCCTGAATCAGATAGTAAATAGGTTCCTCAGAGATGGAAAGTTTACATTTTATAACTTCAGGAATCTGCGTGATCTTGAGAGCTGCAGGTTGGTTGGATGGCTGCATATTAGAGGGTAAGAAGATCATCAAGACTATGACCTCCCTACCCTCCTACACTGTTGGTGGTACAATCACTATGGAGAACAGAATGGAGGTTCCTTAAAAAACTAAAAACAGAACTACTGTATGATCCAGGAATCCCACTCCTCACATACATCCAGAAAAGATGAAAAATCTAACTCAAAAAGATACATGCATCCCAATGTTCATATCAGCTCTATTTACAATAGCCAAGACATGGAAACAACCTAAAGGTCCATCAACAGAAAAATGGATAAAGGAGATGTGAGATATATATATATATATATATATATATATACACACACACACATATATATATGTATTACATATATATGTATATATACATATATATACACACACATATATGTATATATACATACACACACATATATGTATATATACATATATACACACACATATATATGTATATATACATACACACACACACACACACACACATATATATAATGGAATACTACTCAGCCATAAAAAATAATGAAATAATGCCATTTGCAGCCACATGGAAGGACCTAGAGATTATCGTACTAAGTGAAGTAAGTCAGACAAAGACAAATATTGTATGACATCACATACATGTGGAATCTAAAAATAATACAAATGAATCAATTTATAAAACAGAAACAGACTCACAGACATAGAAAACAAACTTACAGTTACCAAATAGGAGAGGGAGGTAAGGAGGGATAAATTAGATGTATCAAATTAACAGATAAACACTACTGTATACAAAATAGATAAGCACCAAGGATTCACTGTATAACTCAGGGAACAATATTCAATATCTTATAATAACCTATAATAAAAATAATCTGAAAAAATATGTATATAACTGAATCACTTTGCTGTACACCTGAAACAAATCCAACATTGCAAATCAACTATACTTCAATTAAAAAAAAAAAAAAAAGACCTCCCTCATTAACTCTCACTGTCCTGTTTGGGAGCATCATTCCTATGTATATCACTGTCACTCTATGTCCTGCTTGTGCCTAAGGAGTGAATATTTCATCTCAATATGCCATAGATGATAATAGTAATGATAACAGAGATTATTCTCAAGCACCTACTAGAAAATAATACTAGCACTGTATTAAGCACTGATCAACCAGGATATGCCAAATAAATATTCTTTTCATCTTTTTCAAATCAGAAAGCTTAGGGCAGATAGGTTAAGCACCTTGACTAAATTCAAATGGTTAATGAAATTCAAGCCTGAGTTAATTTAATCCCAAAGTTGATTTTTTTTCCCCCTTTATAACACAAGATTTTCTAACTCAATTCTTTGTTTTTTATGCCCAGAATGATTCCTACATACAAAAGAAGAATAGAGTGATGGAGTTTCCATTTTGTAGTATCGCTGCTTTTCTTCTTCTTGCTTTTCTTACTCCATCAAACAGGACTCTTAGATATAGGGCTAGAGTAGTTTCAAGTCTATTTCTCCAACTACTCAGAGTCACTGCTAGATAAAAATAGCCTAGACAAACGCTCCTGAGCTCTCTTACCTTCCCTTCAGAAGGAATTGTGTAATGATTCATACGGAGTCAGATGACCATCTGCTAATTCTTTGTACCATAAACAATATGGGGAACAGCCTGTTATAAGAGGCCACAAGGGCAGTTCTTTGGTTTTGGGGACAAGTCTTTTGGGGGACGGTGAGGCAGAGTTGGCGAATGAGACAGAAAAGTCTCTTGTATGCTAATGACAATACCAGCTAGTCGTATGCTATCATTTTTCCTTGGGAAAGCACTTCATTTGACTTTGTCATTTGAAATCAATACAAATCCGTGGTTTCAAAGGAGGTTAATAAGACCAAAATACAAAGCTGCTTCCTGTACTTTAAATATAAACTTAGAGAAAGTACTTTTCAAAGGCAAATTCCTGAAGATGGAAAGAAAATTTCTAAACTGGAGCAGCAGTGTGCATTAGGGACTAAATATCTGAATCTCCTTTGTCTTAAAGTAGAATTGCTTGGCAGTGATGTTGGAACTGAAGCACTGTCCAAGTTAGGACTCATGTACAGAGTTTTTGATGACAAGAACATTTGCTATTAAATTCTAAACTGATGCTGAGTGACAGAATGTCTCCCATATCCTTGCCACTTGCAGACAACTATCACAAGCTCAATTTGCCTAATAGAAGCATGGCATGTGCCATCCCACAAAAAGGCAGGTGCCTTCAAATGAGCAGTGGCCAATATTGCTTTTGAGAAATATGAAAACTTGTCTGCCTTCACTGAACCAATTATTCAGCCAACTATACATTGGGGAAATTAATTCTTGAAGCAAAAGATTTCATTGCATTCATAACTACAAATATTGTTCTTAGATATAAACTGCCTGGCTCACTTGACTTGGTGACCTTTTATTTCGAGGTATCTAATAGATTCATAATATGTTCTGAAGAAGCCTTTTTTTTTCCCCCTTAAATTGATCTTTCAACTTCTTGAATATCAAATGAATATTAAGTCCTTTCAGAGGTGTCTGAGAAGTCAAAGAACTCTATGTACTTTGTAAGTTTGGCTTGAACTTGCCTCATAGATGCAGAATATCATAGAATCTCAATGGTGGAAGGGATCTTAGGAGTGATTCAGTCTAATCTGATAATGTGTCTTTCTTCCTTACTGGGTTGTGAGTGCCACAAAAACAAAAATAATGTCTAATTAGCTCTTATTTCCCCAGTGCCCAATAAAGAGTCTTATACACAATAAGTCTTAATTATATAATGACTAAGTGAAAAAAAAATGACAAGCTAATCCATCTGAGACTTTTCCAAAAAGTGGTGCATTTACCACCAATGTTACAAGACTATTATAGGTGGGATTTGGACAAGTGTCAGTATATTATTTCATATATTTTAATATACCTATAATATTTATTAATTTATCCTTGAACTATGAAGTAATAACCAAAAAATTATAATCTTAAAATAAATAGTAAATTTTTAAAAAGTATAATAAAGGAAAGTAAAGGTTATATCATTGATGGTAAAAATTGTGAGAGGTAGAACGAAAGAACGACAGAAATTTGTTCTACTCAATGTTTGGTTATCTCTGTTTCATCCCTCCTTTATGACACTGCCAACTTCCTAGGTCTTTATTGTTATTGCATTATTATTTTTATTATCATTATTGTTTACATTATCCTATAGAAAATTATAATATGAATTTATGATGCCATTGAAATGTATAATTCTACTTTACTCACTGTTTTTCAGCCACTTGACCACTATATTTGTTATTACCATGGAGTTGAGCACTTTCATCTGTTGTAATTTCTTATTGTTTTCATATCTTCACCTCTTTATCCTCTGATGCTTCTATTCTTTCTTAGCATCCTAAGATTATGATCTAAAAGGCAGCTTTGAAGGATGATTTTTGAAAGATGTAAGTGGATTGTTTATAAAAGGCTCTTGCAAGTGTGTTGGGGACAAGCAAGAGAGGATGTTGGATTTGACATAGAACCAGAAGTAGAATTCTGGAAAATTTTAGTTTCCTTGATCTTTTTCTCATTAGATTAGAAAATAAATTTATATATTTATGCACCTATTATCTTCTGAGAAACGCTTAAAGAGTCCCTCATATCTTTATCTTTCATTATACACAAAGGTTCTGCCTGTAGTACTTTGAAATAAATAATGAGGAGTTATTAGAAATGCAGATTTACTCTTGTTAAAATTGGACTGGCAGGTTGTGAAACCCTCTCCTATCATTATTTCTGACATTCATTTTCATTTTGGAATATTATTATAATAGTGCTCATTCCACCATCAGATTTTTTGAACAGAGAAGCAATATGAATGCATTAAACCATTCACTGAGCAGGAATTATGCACTTGGTGCCCATCTGAAATTAGTGCCAGGAGAAGAACTTGTCAGTGTGTTTTCCCAGAGCAACAATTTAACAAGGTGTGTGTTTTTTTTTAATTTCTTCTATTATTTTTTAAATGAATAAGAATGATGGACATGCTCATAGGTTTACCCAGGTTGCCACATATTATCAGCTCTTTGTTTCTCCTCATCTTCTTCGGAGGGGACAAGGAGTTTGAAGAGAGAAGTTCTTTAAGGGAGACTGAATGCTGAGCACCTGACTCTTACTATGTTTAGATATCTGAAACAATTTCCTAAATTGTGTCCCATACTCCAGCTTACTAGTATTTCTTTTAACAAAGAATGTTTATTTTTAGTGTGCTTCTAGCATACAAAAAAATGGTAAAACAACTATGAATTTGGCACACATTTTCCTTTTGGTGTTACTATAATGTAACACTTTCCAAGTTCACATCCATACATGAGTAACAAATGACCAGAGAAAGATTGCTAAGGTTGATTAAACTGCATATGAAATGTCTCTAAAGAGTTTTTTTTTTTAAAGAACTTTTTCTCACATCTTATTTGCCTCCACTTTTTAACTGCTAACTTTGGATTTTTTTTTTTTTTTGAGTGACTAATGCAAACAACTATGTTCAGTCACGTATTCTTAAAAATTGTTCTGAGTCTGATTCTGATGCTTCCTCTGTCTCTTCAGACTGTTTACTCGTTGGTTTACCTTTTAATTATTTCTTGACAGCTGGACATGATTTACTGGATTAAAAGAACGGCTGTCAGTAGGACTTCAGTAACATAGTGGTAGGTTGTGGGGAAAGGGGAAGCATTCGATAGTCCTATGATGAGGTCCCAATATTTTAGTGAGCCTGTATGGGGTTTTTTGTTTGTTTGTTTTTTGGGGTTTTGTTCGTTTGTTTGTTTTCCTCCCTTAGGTGGGAAAGAATGTCTAGAGTGACTGGAGTTGGATATTTCTCTTTCCTCAGGTCATTTAGGCCCTGGTAAAACTCCAGCAAGTTAGGCTCCGGTTAAGTACTCTCTCCTGAGAACAGAACTTGTTAATAAGAACAAAATGATCTTCCCCCAGCAACAGCATGAGGGTATTTTTTTTTTTTTTCTTCTGATATTCACTGTGAGAACCTGATAGAGCTTTAAGAGGTAAAACTCACAAAAGCATGGGTGGGGAAGAAGCTGCAGGGTTCCCTGGAGTTTTTCTCTCTCAAATTTTCATACTGAGCCTACAGACATTTGTCAATTGCAGCTCAGGTTTTCTTACTCCAGTGCTGGTTCTCAGGAACCAGTTAAGTTCTGCTCTATGAAGTTGTGATTTTCTGTATTTGTCTCTTTTCTCCAGTTTTGGGGACAGTAGTTTGCCTTGTAATCTCACTTCTCTTAAGGATATGAGTAGAGTTCCAGATATTTTCAGCTTATTCAGCTTTTTACTTGCTGTTGGGATGGAATGGTGACTTCCAAGCTCCTTACATACCAGACTGAAAACTGGAAGTCAGGTTGTGTTTTTAAAAATCCATATATATGCTGTTTTGTAAAATACATAACTAAAGCATAGGACCTCTCAAATGTTCAAAATAAATGATGGAGAAATATATATTAAACAAATAAAAGCTGTGTAGCTACATTATGTAACATAAACATATTTTTTAACAAAACTTATTAGAAAACTAATCCAAAAATTTATATGGAACCGTAAAAGACTCAGAATTGCCTCCCAGACTCCAGACAATGTTAGAAAGCTACAGTAATCAAAACAGCATGGTACTGGCACAAAAACAGACATTTGGATCAATGGAACAGAATGGAGAGCCCAGAAATATATCCACACACACCTATAGTCAATTAATCAACAAAGGAGGCAAAAATATACAATGGAGAAAAGAAAATCTCTTCAGCTAGTGGTGTTGGGAAAGCTGGACAGCTGCATGTAAATCAATGAAGTCTATGGTACCCTCATACCATAGATAAAATTAAGTCAAAATGGCTTACGGACTTAAATATAAGACATGACACCATAAAACTCCTCGAAGAGAACATAGGCAGAATCGTAGCAATGTTTTCTCAGGTCAGTCTCCCAAGGCAATAGAAATCAAAGCAAAAATAAACAAATGGGACCTAATCAAACTTATAAGCTTTTGAATAGCAAAGGAAACCATAAACAAAATGAAGAGACAACCTACGGACTGGGAGAAAATATTTGCAATCAATGCAACTGACAATGTATTAATTTCCAAAACATACAAACAGCTTATACAACTCAATAATAAAAAAACAAACAACTCAATCAAAAAATGGGCAAAAGACCTAAATAGACATTTCTCCAAAGAAGACATATAGATGGCCAACAGGCACATGAAGAGATGCTCAACATTGCTAATTATTAGAGAAATGGAAATCAAAACTAAAATGAGGTACCCACTCACATGGGTCAGAATGGCCATCATTAAAATGTCTACAAATAACAAATGCTGGAGAAGATGTGGAGAAAAGGGAACCCTCCTACACTGTTGGGGGGAATGTAAATTGGTGCAACCACTATGGAAAACAGTATGCAGGTTTTAGTTAAGAAACTAAAAATAGAGTTGCCATATGATCCAGCAACCCCACTCCGGGGCATATATCTGGAGAAAACTATAATTCAAAAAGATACATGCACTGCAATGCTCATAGCAGCACTATTTACAATAGCCAAGACATGGAAGCAACCTAAATGTCTACTGACAGGTGAATGGATAAAGAAGATGTGGTATATGTGTGTGTGTGTGTGTGTGTGTGTGTGTGTGTGTATGGTTTATTACGTGTGCATGATAAAAAGGAAATGATTCCCAGATATTTAGAAATTGAAGTCAAATTACTAAATATTTTACTTAGAACCAAATGATGAATGAAATACTAAGAAAGCCTTAAAAGTAATGAGTTAGAAGTTAGAAAATGGACAACACAATAAATCCAAAGAAAGTAGAAGGAGATAAAACAATGAGAGAGCTGGAAAGAGCACAATAATTGGTTCTTAAATAACAAATTAACAAAACAGACATGCTTCTGGCAAAAGTGATCATGAAGAAAATGGAGAAGCCATAACAAATATTATAATAAAATCAGATTAAAAAGAAGTACACTAAAATACAGATAGAAAGATAGAGTATCAACAATTGTCAAAAATGTGAAAACTTAGATAAAATGACTATTCTTGCAGAAAAAATATGAATTACCAGGAAGAAATTAAAAGCTTCAAATAGAATTATAACTATTAAATAATTTGAAATATTGGTTTGAAATGTTTCCAGAAATAAAACATAAGGCCAAATTGTTTTTTACAAGTGAGTTTTACCCAACTTTCTAGGAAATAATCATTCCAATTTCATGTAAACTCTTCTGCAAACGAGAAAAGACAAAATACTTTCCAATTCTATACAAAACCAGCTAATCCCAAAACCAAATTAGGCAAAGCCATTACAAGAAGTGACAACCAGATGTTTGTTCTATTCATGAATATAATATAAATTATAAGTAAAAGATTATCAAAATTAATCTATACATACATTAAAAACAAAACAAAAATAATGCACTATGGGCAAGTTGAATTTATTCCAAGTATGCAAAGATGGCTTAATACCATAAAATTAATAAATACAACTTACTATCTCATTAGATTAGAATAAAATAGTTATATTAATAGAGAAATAATTCCCTAATCAGCAGCTATTCATGATAATATTTTTCAGTATTGCATTTTTAAAAAGGCACAAACGTCTGTAATCCTGTGATGAGTTTCTTAGAAAAAGAAAGGAAAAAAAAAAAAAAGTGCAGCTAACAGCGTAAACGTGGGAATATTACAAGCCTTTCTTTAAAGTCAGGAGTACAACAAGGAAGCCTACTCTCACCACTTCTCTGCATCTCTATCAGAGGCTCTCCCTGTCCAGTTCTACTTCTCTTTGCCTTCACAGGAGTCGGACCTGCATCACTGTGTGAATACTTTATATGACCAATCTGCTTCCCCGCCCCATATATCTTTTACAGGCACTACAACCCCAATCAACCTCTTGTTCTCCACCATCACAGCAGGATATTTTAAAACATCTCCCTTGATTGCTGATCTATTCCATCTCGAGATGATGTCCCAAGAGAGGTCTGAGAAAATATGTGGTAATATACGTCTTGACACTACCTCATCACTGCAGGCTGGTCATAAAGTCCCATTTTTGGGTGGTACATAGGTGCATAGATAGTTCCTCTCGAAGAATGGCCCAATAGATTAGAATACCCTGACCACTGCAATAAAAGCAAGTTGGGGGGAGTTGGTAGCTTAGAAAGACACCTTTATCTCTTGTTGTTGAAAACTATAAAACCTGAAAACCAAATTCTCAACATCATAGTCAAAGTCATCGAACTTAACAAGTATTTGAGGTTTAACTGATTTAGGTCTGATAGGCCAAGGCCAGGACCCTTGTTGGGAAAACCTGGGACCTGACAAGTGGGATGGAAACATACCAGTGGAAACTTCCAAAGATTTTAGTTCCCCGGAGGATTGCTCTTAACTCTCAGAACCAGCAGAATTGATCTACCCCTCACCAGAGCTAGCACTACCCCTGTATGAGAAGACACAGCAGAGGTTTTTCTCCCACAAAGCAACATGGGCCCTCAGAAGGATCCTTTCCAATTCCATTGCTGTCTGCCAAGCCAGTAATTAGGGTTGAGGCACAGCATCAACCCAGCCAGGCTCATGCTAGGCCTGATAGTGGAGGAAAGGACTGTGGCCCATAGAAACTACAAGAATAAGCTGGCATGCGCCAGACTGGATTTTGAGGGTGCCTGATCAAGCGGTACAGAACATAAGACAGGACAAGGGAGAGTTCATTAACTTTGGCCCACTCTCTTGAGATGTGAGATTTAACACTCTGGCAAAATCTTAGGAAATGGTGAAGCTTTCTGCTAGAGTAGTTTCTAGGAGCCAGGGAAAAGTGACGACCCATTCTGAGCAAAACTGAAATGCCTAAAGTACCATGTCAGATGGTGAAGAAAGGGATTAGAAGGTTTAGATAAGTAAGTATGCTGGATCAGATCTATATTGTAAATTCAGAAGTACTATAGTCCCTGGAAAAGCCAAGACGACAAAATTAACCTAGGCCATAACGCACCCTTGCCTAGTTCCTAGACTTGGGCCAGTTTTCACATTTGTGACATATCCAGTTCAGGGCTCTACCAATTCAATATAGTTTTTAAAGATCTCATGATCTGGGGGTATGGAAACACCCTAAGAAAAGTAAGAGAACAAACTGAAGCATCTTGTATCCACTACCGTAAATAAAGAACCACACAACGCATGGTAAGCCTCTTCAGAATTTGTAACTGATATATTCCACACCTTGAATTACAGCCTTAGCCTCAACACCTCAAACTTACAGCTCTAAGTGGGGCCTACAGCAAGCAATGGTTCTCTAGAATGTAAGCAGCCCTACTGCCTGGGATGTATGACACAGCAGACCCTGTGCTGTTGGAGATATCAGTGCTGGGAAAACATGCAGTGTGGAGGTCTGGCAGGTCCCAGTGGGAAAATCCCACTTCTGGAGTGAGGCCATGTCATCTGCTTCGTAAACAGGTCCTAGTGCACTAATGGGCCTTGATAGAGACAGAATACTTGACCATGGGACACTAAGTGACCATTTGTCTTACGGCTGCCTATTATAAGTTGTGTTTTGTTAGATTTAGCAAGCAATAAAGTTGGGGAGGCACAGCAGCAATTCATTAAAAGATGAAAATGATATATCCGGGGTCCAGCTTGAGTAGGCCCATAAAGCAAGGGCAAGCTGTATAAGCCATGGCCCAAAGCCCCATGTCACAAGTCACAACTGTACCACCGTCTCTCCCTCAACTCAAACCTATGACCAGTGGAAAGGATCCTATATGACCACCAAAATACGGAAAGAAAAACATGTATACCTTTTATGAATAGGTCAGTTTAGTAGTGGTATTATGTAAGCCAAAAATTGATGGAGTTATGCTCAGGCATAATTTTGGGTGAGAGGATCAAGGGGAAATCTTTTCAATGGGCAAAGGTTCAAGAGGTTCAGTGCAACTTATGTTGTAGGAAAAGTGGCCTGAGGTGATAATATATACAGACTCATAGACAAGGGCTAATGGCCAGCTAGTCACAGGTCTAGGAAGGAACAGATTAAAAGCTCAGAGGACTATGGTAGAGGCAGGTATATGGGAGTAGGCAAGAAGTGAGGTGATTTTTGTATCCCATGTTAATGTCCACCAAAAAAAGAAATCCATCATGAAAGGGACACTGAATAATCAAGTAGATGAAATCACCTGGTTAATCGGCATTAGTCATGCTCTGTCATTGGCATGATGGCCACACAAAAAGAGTAGACACAATAGCAGAAATAGAGGCTACTGATGGGCCCGACATCATGGTTCTTATTTTCTAAGGCTTATCGAGCCACTTCTGAATGTTCAAGCTGCCAGCAAGAGAGACTAATGCTGAGCATTACACCTCAAGGTGCCAACAAGCCACTGCATATCAAGTTGTGTCCCTTTCATCCTGGAAGAGCCAGTGGTTCATTCACACAGCAGTAGACCCTTATTCTACTTATGGGTTTGCTTTTCCTGACCATAGGAATTACTTATACAGTAACTGCACCCTTATGTAGATATCCAAGTGAAACTCTGGCACATACACATTAAAAAGCATAACTATGAGCTCAGCAGCAGTGTTCATGCAAAATATTGGAAACAACTTTAATGCCTATCATTAGAATAGATGAATGAATAAATTGTGTTATATTCAATATAACACAATTGAATGTAATACAGCAGTCAAAATGAAAGTACTGTCACAACTAACAGCAATACGGATGAATGTCAATAAAAATGTTAAGTGAAAAACCGTACATTCATGATAATACACTTTTGATGAAATTAAAAATAACTGAGAGGATACATCATAGGTATATAACTAAATAACTATAAACTATACATAGTATTATATAACTGTATAACTAAATAACAAATACATATATATGTATATACAAACAAACACATATTTTCTATAGGAATAAAACTATATAAAAAGAAAAGCAAGGAAATGACAAAAATATGAGATTGAGAATGTTCATAATTTCTGGGGAGAGTCTTGGAGTTAAGATGGTGATTCATTTGGTTAGATATAGGCTATACTCAGATTCAGAGATTTTGTTTGGGTGGTAGGTTCATGGTGCTCATTACATGATTCCAAATAACTAATTAACTAAGTAACTAAAACACAAATAAATAAGGGCATGCCTAAATTGATGGTGTTATCATTAGGAATTACAACGATAAGTGTGTTATCATCATAGATTATAATTAACTCAATTCCATACAGTGAAGTCCCATGTGTATGTGTGTTTGTAAGTGTGTGTATGTGTGTGTATTTATGTGTGTGTATGTTTCTGCAGGTAGAGAATTAAGGTCAACATTGAATCAGAAAAGTGTTTCTTTAAAATCTAAACATGTTTTCAGGGGGCTTCCCTGGTGGCACAGTGGTTGAGAATCTGCCTGCCAATGCAGGGGACATGGGTTCAAGCCCTGGTCTGGGAAGATCCCACATGCCACGGAGCAACTGGGCCCGTGAGCCACAGTTACTGAGCCTGCGCGTCTGGAGCCTGTGCTCCGCAACAAGAGAGGCCGCGATAATGAGAGGCCCATGCACCGCGATGAAGAGCGGCCCCTGCTTGCCGCAACTAGAGAAAGCCCTCGCTCAAAAACAAAGACCCAACACAGCCAAAAATAAATAAATTAATTAATTAAAAAAAAAAATCTGTTAAAAAAATCTAAACATGTTTTCAGTATTTACGTATTTGCGATGGCTCTCAAATATGTACACATTATTTGACAAGCCTCTTCTCAAAAGGTGGAAATGAAGTCCCCTGCATTTGAGTATGTGCCAGACATTGTGTCTTGCTGCTGATGACTGAAATGTGGTGGCAATGATGGCATGTGACTTCCAAAAAAATGTCATTAAAGGCATAACAGCTTTCTACTTTCTCTCTCTTTTAGATCACTTGGTGTGGGAGAAGCCAGCTGCCATGGCACAAAACAGTTGCCATAATTAGCAAATAAAAATACAGGAAACAGTTAAATTTAAATTTCGGATGAGCAATGCAGTTTTTAGTATAAGTATGTCCCTTGCAATATTGGGAACATACTTACACTAAAAATGCATTTGTTGTTAACCTTAAATTCAAATTTAATTAAGCACCCCAAACTTTATCTTAGGACACTCATACAATCATATGAAGAGGTCTGTATAGCAAGGAATGGGGTTCCCCGACAAAAGCCATCAGAGTCATCCATCTTGGAGGCTTATCCTCCGGCCCCAGTCAAGCCTTCAGAGGACTGCAGCCCTCGCTGATGACTTCAATCTTGTAAAAGACCCTAAGCCAGAATCACTCAGCTAAGCTACTCTGAAAGTAATGAACCACAGAAACTGTAAAATAATAAATGTGTGTTGTTTTATACCACTAAGTTTTGACGTAATTTGTTCCATAGTAACAGATAACTCATAGAGAAAATATCTCTTCAATGATGGTTTTTAAATCCAAAGAGGAAGAAATTGACATAGATCACTTGTTTCTAAGATATTTTCAATATATCATTTTTTGTTTGTTTTGTGTGTTTAACTCCAACATCACTTGGCCTTAAATGATGATAAATGCACTAAATTTGGACTTTTTTTTGACTGATCAGTTTTCACAGTTCACTAAAGCTGTTCTGTCCTGCAATAAGTCAAAGTCTTTTTTCTCTTCTTGCAGCCACATTTTATTTCCCTAATTCTGATTGAGATCTCAAGGGAATAGAAAGAAAGAGTATATATTTTGATGGAAAGTAAAAGCTGTCATTTCATAAATGATAATGCTTCTGTTTCTTAAAGAAAGAAAGATATCTTCCTTTCCCTGCTCCCAGTAGGAATATATGGGTCGATTAGTTTTCTCTGCTTCATCACAAGCAGGTTCTGTGACCAATTTTTCCTCTTTGTTGATTACATTTTTTTCCTACAAGAATATCCCATATTCTATCGTTTACCTTTGAATCCTACCTAGGTACTTGTCTCTAGAGATTCATCTTTTTCTCATTTCCATGTTTAACATCTGTGTGAATATCTGCTTCACTGAAAATCCAATGCAGTTCTTTTGCTGAGTACTGTTTATTTCTCCTCCTCCCCCCGCAACCCCTGCCCAGATACTCCAAAAAGAAATGCATTATGATTGTGGCTCTAGTGGGAGTTTGGGAGCAAGATGATGTGTGTCCTAATGCCTAACAGTCCCTGATTACAACTTGAAAACATCCCTTTCCTCCCCTTTAAGCAGTTTACCAGTTTAAACTGCCTCAAAAGATTTCTTTGCCATAATAATTCTTCATTAATAAGATGGCAGCATAATGGAAAACTACAAACTGCAGGACTGCTTAGAGGGAAACAGAACGGCCAATGTGACTTCTCATATTCACTATGCAGAATTCAAAGTGATACACGTGGGTGAAAAACGCTTGCATCAACTTTCCTCTTAAAGATTCACTTTGTTATACAGCAGCAACTAACACAACACTGTAAAGCAATTATACTCGAATAAAGATGTTAAAAAAAAAAAAAGAATATATAGCTGTTAATTAACTGCAGGACATTTCCTCCTGTAGTATTTTACTCTTTTTTAAATTTTTTTTTTTATTTTACTCTTAATTCATGTATTTCTTGCAGTAGTAGAAAGTGCTCTGCCCTTGCAAGCAGAAGACCTGGTATCGTCCATGGTTCTGCCACATTTCACTATCTAGTTGTTGAGAATCAATTCAAATATTATCTCAACTCTAGCTACTAAGTTGACTTTGATGTGCAACTTTTACTCACCTCTCCATGATCTATATTTTCTTTTCTTTTTCTTTGTTCTTTATGTTTAATTTCTACCTCAGCAGTCATATTATTTAATGCACGTCTTCTTCTTTTAAACCAACTCAAATTCTTTATGGGTGAAATATTGGAAATATTAATAAATGGAAGTGGCTCCCGTCCTTATAATTTATTTCAGGATCTAACATGTAGAAGGAACTAGACAACCTATATACATCATAGTACAAAATTTTAATTGAAGTAGACATCTTTTAGCCATTTTACGGATGACAAAACAGTGACTTGCCCAGGTTGACAGCTCTAGTGATTACGATTCATTTAAACCAGGTTTAAATAATTAGAGTTCATGTACTTTTAATTGTGCTGAAGCTAAGAAAGTACCTAAATCTCATCTAAATCCTTAACCTCTCTGATCCAAGGGAGAGTGGATTAGATACTTTCTAACTCCACTCTTTTCTAATTCACTCATTATAAAAGCAGGTGCCCCTTGGTCTAATGTTGTGTTCCACTGATTCATAAAGTTCCACTGATGAAATATTTGTGATCCATACTGTCAAAATGTAATGACTTTTCTTTTTTCTCTTTGCCACGTTGTGTGAATGGATGAAGTACATCAGGAATGGGGAATGGTTAGTAAATCAGTTTCCTTGTGTTTCCTCACCCAGGGGCCCACATTTCTTTCCCGTGCTGCTCGCTTCCCATCAGTCAAGTACTGTGTCTGTCTTCCCACCTTTACTCCACTGCTGTTGACTCATCAGGCCCAAGGCTATTGCCTCAGGCTCCTGGATGTTCTCCCTACCATTAGTCTCTTTCCTTCTCATGCCTACTGGAATGACCCTTCTAACATAGCACGCCTGATCCCTGTAATTGCGATGACTTCTGGTCCAAGTACGTCAGTGACTCTTTGCTGCCCTCAGAGGAAGAATATAAAAAATCAACACACATGCTCTCAATCATCTGATGCCTACCTACTTCTGTAGCTCCGCATGCATGACTCACCCTCCAGAGTCTCATTGCTTGGCCGCTCTGCTACATTTTGCTCAGCAAGGAACACCGGGCCTGTATTTCTCTCCTTTTCTTCGTCACCTCCTACCTAGTCTTCAAAAGGTAAGTCAAGCATCATCTTTCCTTGAAGGTTTTCCTATTCTCACACATCCCAGTCCCAACTGCATTAGGTGTATTATTAATAATTAAAATTTCATAGAAGTAACAGTGTAACACCTAATGTATAGCCATTTTGTGGTCCTTTTCCCATCTGCCCCCAAAGACTGTGAGCCACAGGAAGGTAAATGTGACCATTTTTTTAATTGCTTTTTCAACTTACCTAGAACTTCTTATGTGTCAGGCAGTGTTTTAAAGCATTTTACAAATATTAACTTGGTTACTCCTTCTTGCAACCTTATGAGGTAGGTACTATTATTATCCACATTACATGGATAAACAAACTGAGACAAAAATAAATTAGGTAGCTTGCCCAAGGTCCCTCAGCTAGTAAGTGGTAGTCAAGGACAGTCCGGCTCCAGAATCTGCTTTTCTAACACAACTCTATACCGCATACCTGCATCCTCAGTTCCTTGTACTTGGCCAAAAGTAGGTGTTCAACAAGTATTTCTTTAGTGAATAAATTACTGTTTAGCCCAAAGTGAAACATTAAATGCTTAAGTGTGCAATCAAAATGTTAATCTCAGACAACAGAAATCACCCTTCAATTGAGCATGGCTTTTCTTGGAATGCACTTTGAATTCTGGAACATAACTCTATGTCATTCAAAAAAGGAAAGAAGAGAAAAGGAAAATGGCAATATTATCTTTAAACATAATAAAGCAGCTCAACCTTGGAGATATGTACCAATGAATGAAAAATGTTGAATGTCACCACATGCATTTCAAGCTCTTTAAGGTGTTAAGAGAGCAGATAGATTTCCCCCCACCCCCATTTTAGTCTCCAATTTATGAAAAGCATTCACTGATACTGTGGTTGCAGCTGTGTCTCTTTGCTTGTTCTCTGTAGGGATAACACATCTGGAGTGAAGTGACTCAGGTGGAGAAACAGTAGATGTCACAAATTGAAGTGACCACATCACCACTGTTCATGACTCAATCAGCATGAATGCACAGGGTAAGAAAAACTAACTGGGATGCCCCCAAATGTCACATCCATTGAAACCCACCCATATACAGCATTTCTCATGTCCTACGATGAAAAGGGTTTGAGATTTCACCCAGAATAAATTAGAAAGAATACAAGCAAAAATGAAATATTACAAAGTGATATTTTTTTGTTTTTAAGCTATCATCCTTTGGACATCTGGGCGGGAAAGCTTAATTTAAGGTGGACAATTAGACATGCTTGTTTGTTGTTTCTAGTTAAAAAAAATAAAATGGAATAGCACATTTAATATATATTTAAGTATTCCAGGTTGGAAATTTTCAGCTTGAGTAGTTTTCATAAGCTGTATGATAAATTGTGGTAGATTTATATTAATCACGATAGCTATAATTTATCTGGAAGTCACTATAGAGTAATTTAATTCTAACAACCACTCTATATGGCCATCATCGTTAATGTATCTTTATTATAGGGAAGAAAGTAGAGGCTCTCTGAAGTTAAATATCCTAGTAGAGCCAGGACATAAATGCAGTTTTGTCTGATTCTAACACACATGTTAAATGATCAACCTTCTCTCTCTGAAGAGTTAATTTGGGGAGCATATGTATGTGTGTGTGTTTGTGTGGGTGTGGATGTATGTTTGTTGGAGAAAAATGGGCCCTTATGGAAGCTCCATTGTATTTACTCAAGGAATCACGTTCCTAAGGGAAGAATGACGAAGAAAATCTTCCAGTGATCTGTTTGGAGCCAAGAGAGTCTTTGGTTTCTTAGGCAAATAATCATCTTAGAGTGAGAAAAAGGGGAAAACATGAATACAAATGATACGCCATCTGCCACAGACCACAGACTTACACCGAACTCATCAGTGGTAGTGGAGGTGCTGGTGGTGGGGGTAGTAGTTATAATAGTGAAACAGCATTGATATTTTAAAGAGCTTTCACATGCTAGTGACCACAGCAATCACTTTACATGACTACCTCATTTATTCATCACAGAAATCCAAAGGCAAAGCACCATTATCATCCTTGATTTACAGAGAAGGAAATCTATGGCTTGAAGTCTTGACAAGGTGTGCCAGGTAGAATTCTAAGACAGCACCCAAGATTTCTGCCCCTCTCTTCTACTGTGGATGTGCGCTCTGAATATGATGGGATAGTCCCTCCAGGGATTAGGTTATGTTATACAGCACAGTTGAATTTTTAAAAGGGAGACGATTGATAGGTATGACCTAATGATGTGAAACCTTAACAAGAACCAGGCTCTTCCTATAGACAGCATTTGAAGAATGAGGAGTCTTCAACAGAGGGAGATTCTCTGTTCCTGACTTTGAAGATGGAGAGGGTCACATGGAAAGGAACGCAGAGAGTGTCCAGATGTTGGGAGCAGCCCCTGGCTGACAGCCAGCAAGGAAATGTGGCCTCAGTAGCACAGCAGCAAAGAACTGATTTAAGCCATAATCATGCGAACTTGGAAGACCACCTTGACTTCAAAATGAGAGCCTGGCTGAGACCTTGATTTCAGCTTTGTGAAACCCTGGGCTGACAGTACAGTCATATTGTGTCCGGACTTCTAACCATCCGAAGTGTGAGTCAATAGATGGGTGTTATTTTAAGCTACTAAGTTTGTATTTAATTTTTTAATGCAACAATTTAAAAATGTAAATAAAATGTTACCTAGCAATTAAGTTGCAAAGTGGGAGTATACATCATAATATGATTCTGGAGTTCAATTTTCAACCACTCAGCAACAATATGTACCTAAAGATGAGTCTAAAAGAACTGATTCAGTAAAACTTCTATAAGACATTTCAAATGTACAGAGGCACAGCTTTGGGCTGGTGGCACCATGTGAAATTTTCGGATAAAAGGAGACACAGGGTCAGAATGAAAGAGAAGCTCTAGGTGAGTAACTATCCCAGAGAACAATCTTGGCCTTGCTTGTCACAGCTTAAACAGACAACCTGATGTGCCTTCAGCAGGAACACTGACCATCACTGCAGGGGCAGGTGTCATGCCCTGGGGCGGACAATGGCTTTAGGGGATGCAGGTGCTTCAGCAGATTTTGAGCCTTGGGCAATAACCCCTTTGAAATAGCTAATTGTTTTCTCACTGTAAGCAGCAATTGCAGTTTCTGGAGTATTCCAGATGTTTCCCTGATGCAAAACTTCAGATATGCTTTTCCCTTTGCCAAAAATGCTTTGCCCTTGGTTTTCTTGGGCCATTTCCACTTTTATCTTCCACATACCAACTTAACTATCACCTTCTCAAGAAACTTTCTTTAATTACTTTATCAAATCCTGTTTCTCTGCTATTTCTCAAGCATCCAATTGTGCCCTTCACAGAACTTATTACACCTTATAATTTTTCACTTGTTTATGTTTTATGTTGTCTCCCTGACTACTAATATCACTATTAATAAAATAATAACAGACATGTATGTGAACTTATCAGGTGACAATAGAGATCTCATATGAAGCCTCACAAAGAATTGGGAGAGTTGGGGACAATGATATCCACATGCTAGAGATGTGGATGAAGCAAGGATGACTGAGGTTAGAGACCACGCAGTAGTACACAGCAGCTAGTATTATCTCAGCTCCGATTACAACCCAGGCAGCTTGAATTCCTGATACTTAGCAGTACTCCCTTTATACCAAATAGTAAACAATGTATACCTAGCAGGTAGCACAGTACCTGTGACACAAAAGTCTCTCAGTAAGGATTTGTGACAAGAATAAATGAATGAATGCATAGCGAGAGGCAGAATTGGGCTGCCTTCACTTAGCTTTTCAGACAGGATAGAATGCAATAATTGAATATAATAAGAGACATCAGAATGATACAGACGGAAGGAGAAGGAGGGGGAGGAGATGAGCATGGTGGGTACCCTGATCTGACTGTGAATTAGAATTACCTGATATTGCAGCTTTACTCCAGACCTTCAGAGTCAACACCTTACGCGGTTGAGGGGAGTGGGGAACATGGAAATTGTATTTTTATAAAATCACCAGGTGAATTTGATGATTTTTTACTAGTATGTGAGCATGATGAGGTATTTCTGGTGACTACTGGAAATAGAGTAAAAATCCCAGTGCATTCTCAGTTTTGGAATCTATTCTAATACACACACACACAAACTCAGTTTCTCACTAAAAGTATTGTAGTTTTCTATCCATGCAGCCTCAGGCCAGAGAAATAACTGTATAGAGAAAATTATATTATTTGAGCTTTATTAATTTCTTTTGGAAGAAGTCTACACTTAACAAACATTCCCTAAATGCCTGAAATTGTGTGAAGAGAACATATCCATACACACATACACACCCTCTAGATACTATAATAGCGCCAATTTACACATGAAGAAACTGAGCTACAGAGATATATTATGCAACTACCTCCTGACTAGAGAGTTAGTCAGTGACAAAGCTGAGATTAAATTTAGGGTGCTTTATGCTTAAGTCAAGCACCTAATGAAAACCTACCCATCTTCAAAAAATAATCTGTCACAGTTACTGAGGGGTGAGAAAAATGTGCTTGGCAGATGAAGCAAATACACACACAAACACACAAAAGATTATGAAGACATATTTAGATAACTGTAATGAGTTCCATATGTTTGGACTATATAGTGTGAAGTTGTAAATGAATGCTGAGAAATGAGAAATGACAATAGAGAATCAGAAAATAGAGAGCTTTGGAATCCTAGGTTACAGACCCTGAAACTTGTCTTTATGATAGAGAGTTAACCAAGTATCCTTAGCAGCCAGTTCAGGGTCAACATTGTAGCACTTATGCCAGCTCTCTAACTGTATACTCAACCCTCATGATAGCCTAGAATAAGTCATGGGGAAATTTAAGATGCGGAAACAATTTTGAGTTCTCGCGTATCAATAAGTTTTCTCTAGTGTGGAGATTAAATATTTGGTCTTTTTATTATATTTTCCTGAATGGTTAAAATAGCTGCAAGGTTGAACTTTTGACACAGAAAAAAATATATAAATTTAAACAAATGTCACTCTATTGGTGAAGAAGGTATGTGACTCTAGAGATAATTATGCTTAAAATTTAGCTTGGCTTTACCAAAGGTGATTCTTTTCTAATAAACTTTAGGTAAAACTATCTCCACTCCTGCCAGTGCCAAGATAAACACCTTGTACTAAGCCTGTTCTCTGTGCGTACTCTATTGGAATCTTCTCCTAATTGCATAATTATAATAACAAAAGTATTACTCTATATTTTCCCTTGGACACTTTTCGACTTAAATCTAATTTTCACACAAATATATTTTAAATGTCCCTCCCTGAAATCCATCTGGATGATGAAATTATAGAAGGTTATATGAATGTATGGTACATGTATAATTTTACATGAGCATGCATGTTGTGAAATCAAATGATCCAGTAGAATGACCACTGCCAATCTATGTAAGACTTTCTTGCTGTTCTTATACTTCATGTTTAATAAAGAGCAAAATGCAAAATACACTAGAAGTAAACACATTACAAATGTTAAAAGTTGTATTATGTATAGATAGCTAGTGGGAAGCAGCCGCATAGCACAGGGAGATCAGCTCAGTGCTTTGTGACCACCTAGAGGGGTGGGATGGGGAGAGTGGGAGGGAGGGAGATGCAAGAGGGAAGAGATATGGGAACATATTGTATATGTATAACTGATTAACTTTGTTATAAAGCAGAAGCTAACACACCATTGTAAGGCAATTATACTTCAATAAAGATGTTTAAAAAAAAAAGTTATATTATGTAGCATGAAGCAAAGTGAATTAAATAGAACAATATTTAGATGTGGAAACTTTTAATATCTCATATAATAAATTACATACTTTTTCAAATGCAAATAATTTTGAGTGTCATTTAATTAAGAGGTTATAATAAAATACTCAAAAGAAGAGCAGAGCAAGATGAAAGTATTTTTGATGAGGCATTTCTACAGAAAGAGAGTATAACTGAGATTTCAAGAGGAAAAGATTAGAATTGACCAAAAGGTTGTATATAACATAGCAAGAAAGCCTTTGCCTCCAATGTCAGTTTCATTATTTTGTTGCTGTATATTTACTTACTTTTTAATTATTATTTCTGTCAAATATTTTAGGAGTGACCTCTGGTGGAGTACCCTTACTTTCTTAGCAAGACAAAAAGAGCCCCCTTCCAAGGTTGTTTATTACGTCACTTACTGAGAACCTAATCTTTGACATTAAAGCACTGAGTTCTAGTAATGGAAATTAAATACAGAACCTCGCTCTTCATAGGGCATGTAAGACAGCAGTAGAAACTCACATGCAAAAATGCACTGCAATAAGACATGCAATTATAGAAGGACGAACACAAAATAGAATTCGGTAGCGAAGAAGTGAGATTTCAGGAGAGGCATCACAGGAAAAGAGCCCTCAAAAAGGTTTGCAACATAAATTAGAGTTTGCTTAGGAGGCCAAAAAATGAGCAGCAGAAAATCAAATGTGCACAATGTTCTGGAGAAGAATTTCTTGATTCACTTAATTAAGGCAAAGGAAAGAGTGGTTTTAGAGTTTTTCCTGGGCAACTGGAACCAGGAACTCAGATGTAGTCAAACTCTATTTTACACTTTTGTTTTGGGGGGTGTGTGTTTTATTTTGCTTTATGTTTTAGTTTTATTGACTGCCTTTGATTTTTACTAGAGAACACTGCCTTTCTACACATAAAGGGTGATATAGGAAATATAGCCATTTCCAGGCTTCTGTGGCCAAGGATGAAAGGGCTTTCCTTCTGGCTCAAATTGGACAAATCCCTGGGGAGGATGCCCATTGGTCTCGGTTTGATCAGGTGTACACCTTAAGCTCTGATGATGGTCTGACCTTGGGCCGTGACTTCACTGCCTGAATTATATTGAAAGGCAGAAGCTTCTATTCCAACCATATAACCACAGATGGGAAAGAGCAGCTCTCAAAATGGCAAGGGTGCTGTTTCCAGGAAAAATAGAGTGGGTTGATGGCCTAACAAATTTTACATGTACTGCTACATTTCTAGAAAAGGATCTTACAGGAAGCAGTTAAGTTTTATCTACACTGACAGCACAAAAGAGAAAATCCATTAAAATACTGTGTTTATAGCCTATATATGGTTATTTTAAAGCAACAGAGGTTAAATTTGTCTTGTAAGGAGAGGTGATATGCTATATATCTAAGACTGTTATAATATGTTTTTCTATCCTCTTTCCTTCTCAGATGCAATTATCTAACGAGGAAAAAACGATCTCTGCATGATGGCCATACTTGCTCATTTTTGGTTCTTCAACTAAGAAAGAATTTCAGAACAGATCTTAGTTTCTATTCAACTCCTCATGGGGGAAATATGTGAAGGATTTCTAGAAATGGAAAATTTCTTAGAATTTATGTTAGCCTTGGTGATCATTCAGCATGGTGTAGCTGGTAGAAACTTCACAGGGAATGAGGTCGAAGGACAGATCTGAGTTCAAGCACAGAAATATAGGTTCTATGCTCTAAAAACATGATTCACATTCTCTTTCAAATAAACTGCTCCATACTTTCCTTCATCACCACTACCAGTGTTTATTTGGGCATAATTTTCTTCCCCTGCCATGTTCTTTTAATAGATACATGATTTCTTGAGCACCTTCTATGTTCCTAGCACACTTCTAGGTGTTGGTAATAGATGAACAAGATATGAAACTTAGTTATTATTGGGGGGAGGGGTGGTATCTTTGTGTGTATTTGACATTAGGAAGGAAAAAAGAACTATAAAGACTAGAAATAAAGCAAGGAGAGAAGCTAAGGGAGTAAGGCTAATGGGGTGAAAGTGGACATAATACAGATAGTTCCAATGAACTCTTTTCTAAAGAAGTAACTTTGGAACAGGAGCCTGAAGTAAAGTACAGAAATCAACCTGCAAATAAGGGGAAGAAAATACACGATAGGCTAACTGAATGAGTACTGCAGAGTCACCGTGATTGGCATCTTGAAGAAACGGGAAGTAGGCCAGTATGGCTGGAGCACAATGAGAAGGGTAGAGATAAGTGTGAGAGGAAAAAAAAATACCATGTCCAGTTTAATCATTCAATATTTGATCGCAGTGTTAGCTGGTTATTCCTATGTCAAGTCTGCTGGAGAGGAAAAAGTACAACGCATCCCTCCCTGCTTTTGGGAAACCCATGGTACATTTTGGAAGATAAAACTTACACATATATGAAACAAGAGCAAACAATTTCAGAGCCAATGATGATGTGCAGTGCAAACTCTAAGTACTGCTCAGAAAGATCAATCAATGAGAGCTAGGCGACCAGGGAACTTCACTGCAAAAGTGAAACCTGAGATGCATAGAATTAGAAAATCTGGAGGGAAAGAGTTTGTACTGAAAGACATTCTGGAATAATAACGTGCAAAATACTCTTTAGTGAGAAATCAGACTCATGTCAAGGAAAGAGCAGTTATGGTAAGACCTGTCATTTATTCAACTAAATGCAGGGTGATCACAAGTCCCTGTGGGACAGAACTTGTTTGTTCTAGCATAATTATTAATAGTACTATCGTTCACTCTCAAAACTGGATAAGTTATAAAGTCACCCTAGCAAAAGATGACATCTTAGAAATACAGATTGGAATTCATGCCTGAAAATATGGGACGTCTTACCCAAGTGGAGCTGAAGTCCTGTACATGGGAGCTGTGAATAAATATGAGATTAGTTTCATCACCAATCGATTCAAATTTTAGTGATAAAACATGAAAGCATCTGCCAATGAGTCCCCCTCACCATAAGAAAAATCCAAAGAACATTTTCCAAAGATCCTTCACTTACTAAATTGGTATTTTGTGTTATGGTTGGATTGTGCAAGTAATTAATGATATCAAAATAGGAATATTTAGTGGCTACATTTTCCCTTGTTTAAAGCTACAATAATCCACTAAATAGTTTGATGTTTGGAGATTTCATCCTCCAAATAAAATATTTTGGAATGTACATTTTCCCTAAAATTTCCTTTGGAAAAGAGCATAATGGTAGCTGATATATGCTTGGTGAAACATAAAAGTAGATAAGCTCTTTTGCTTTTAGTATTGTGAAAGGTTAGTAGGAAAAAAGGAGCTTATGAAGAAATAAATGTATCTGACAACTGAGTTAATGAGCTCTCGAATCTTATTTTGATCAGTGAGTGATGTAGGAAGCTTTGTTTAGACCTTGGCTAATCAATAAACTATTTTGTAAAACAAGAAACATAGATCTGAGGGCACTGTATTAATTTTTAAATTTAACACATCAGGTAAAGAAAAACCTGCAAAGATCTTAGGATTTTTAGTTGAAGCTCTTTAGAAGAGTGTCTCATGACTACAAAGGGGATACAGCTATAGGAAACTTCAACATGTTATGCTTTCATTCATCCAAATTTAATATTTGACTTCTGTCCCATTGACTTTAAAACACTCTTCTGATTTTGCCTGTCAAAAATCTGTAAGCCTAAAAGAATCTTGGGTAATGATGAACAAGATCAGACCAAGATTGTTTTGATCATTCCATGTCTCAGTCCCCTCAGTTATAAAATGAGGGAATCTTATTATTGTTCTCAACATTCCTATGAGTACCTAAGATTTTTTTGATGAAGACATAATACTCTAGTAAAAATATAGCAATACATATCACTGTATTCCTAAGAGGAATTTAACTCAATTCAACTTTTTGTGACTCAAAAGAGCCCCATATCCACATAATCTCATGTATGTAACTGCTAATATATCTAACTTTAAATATAAAGAAGAAATATTTTTCAACATATGATGTGGGTCTGATAATGTGTGAGATATAAATAAATACTATTATAGAATTATACATTTTCAGAGTTGAATGTGATTTTAGAGATTGTCAATGACCAGATGAAATATTAGATGCCCATCAAGATTAACTAAATTGCTCAATTCTGGAAAGCTATTCAATGTATTGATTCATTAATTTATTCACGTGTCTGTCTACCCATCTATCCATTCACCCATTCATCCATCCAACTATCCATCCAACTATCCATCCAACTATCCATCCATCCATCCATCCATCCATCCATCCAATTAGCCATGCCTTAACTATTATGTGTTAGACACTATTCTGCATATATTCTGTGGCTTATAGAAACACATAAGGGAAACTGAGATTTAGCAACACCTACAAATGCACTAGAATCTTTACCATAACTGTTAAATTAAATATGGGAATAATTCGGAGGTTATTAAAAATGAGTTACTGTCTGTCAGGAGCTTTCATATAGCATATATTATTTAATCTTATTCTTTGGGACTGAAAGGAAAAAAAGACATATAAACACACTAGGCTCTAGAACATGGGACATTCAACTATGTGGTATGTCTTTCCATTTCATCATGTTTCACAGAGTAAATACCACATGATGCAGGCACTGACAGACTCTGGCTGCATTCCTAAGGCTTAACATTCTAAAAGATAAGATAGATAAACGTGTACTAGGGGAGAAGAAGAGTCCTTATCATCTAAAATGATGGCTCCTGTAGAGCTAGATAGAAAAAGGAAAGGATTAACTTGATCCAAAAGTCATTTCACCAAGTTACATCAATGGAAGTACAACTGGTGGTGCAATCTCACCTCTATCAAGGGGATTTAGGGATTTAACAAACTAGTTTTAAAAGTAAACTTGTTCTTTTAGATTATGCAATGATATCTCATGGTTTCTAAGGCACTCCAAGCTTTCCTTGGAAACTGAGTTTCTCCTAGCTTGTGTTCAAACCCCTTTTCTAAAATGTTGTCAAGTCACAACATATTTTTTAGAGGAAGGGGAAAATAAATGGGCATTCTTAAAACAACGTTTTGACATCTGCTAGTTGTGACACTAAACTTCTATGGGCCCAGAATATTTTTTCTATAAAAGGAAGGTGCTGAATTAAAATAGGAATTCCAAACTAGTGGTCTACTGGTTGAATACCATCTTTTTAATGCGTTTTATCAGTTAGAACTGTGTTTTATTATTATAAAATTTAAGCCAAAGGTCCTTAGTTTGGGTCTACACTCTAGTTTAGCACTGCTCCATCACTACTTAATGCCTAACATCCATTCTGTCTTACAGTTTATGATATGCCATCTGACCTCCATTACCTAACTTCATCTTTGAGCAAACGCCCTCCCCGTCTCCAGCTATTTGGCTCTAGTTCCACTTGGCTCTTTACTGTTTCATGAATTCACCAAGCCTGCTCCTGCCTTGGAGTTGTCGTGGAGGAAAAAAATTTCCTCTACCCTTTGAGGTTCTCTGGCTGGTCTAAGAATTAAACTGACATGAGGCAGATTAACAGAAGAACATCAAACAAAAGTTTAATACCGTGTACACATGGGAGAGACCCAGGAAAACTGAATAACTCACCAAAATGGCTGAAACCTTCACCTTAAATATTGGGTTGGCCAAAAAGTTCATTCGGATTTTCCCTGTTATGGAAAAACCTGAACGAACTTTTTGGCCAACCCAACACCATCTTCAGCTAAAGACAAAAGAGCGTGTTGGGGGTCGTTGTTTGGGAATTCAAAGGCAGGAAGGCAATTCACATGGAGATGGAAAAGCAAACATTTGGTAAACAAATGTTTGCTGGGCCATACAGAGACACTGGGACTCAGAGAGGAATTTTAACAGACTTTGCTGGGTTCCTCCCTGTCTGAACACTTATTTCATACTATGGTTATCCATGGTGATCGCTCCCTTCCTGGAACAAGTCACCCATCTAATATGTCCTTTTAGGCTGTTAGGGGAAAGGGCAAATATTCTTCCTGAGTCTTCTGGGCCTTAAAAATAATCAGCCTAAATTAATTCTCATGTCAAAGAAAGAGACATATTTCAGGGTGGCAAATTTTGCTCCAAACACTAATTTGCCTTGGAACCAAACACTAATTCTGTCTCTAATTCTCCTTCTCTATATACCTGGACTAACTGACTCACACCCATCAATTTTCTGCTATAAGGGGCCATCAGATCATAAACCAAACTGATAAAATCAGAGAGTAGGATGCGGGTTGCCAGGGGCTGGGAGGTGAGGGAAATAAGGAGATTTGATCAAAGGGTATAAACTACCAGTTATAAGATGGATAAGTTTGGAGGATCTAATATACAGCATTGTGATAATTGTTAATGATACTGTATTATATACTTAACAGTTGCTAAGAGAATAGATTTTAAATGTTATCACCACACCAAAAAAAAAAAAAATTAATAATTATGTGAGGTGACGGAGGTGTTAACTAACCTTTGTAGGGGAGGAAAAATAATTTTGCCTCTACCCTTCTAGCTTCTTGGCTGAGACACAATATATATGTGTATCAAGAAAGATTAACAAGAGAAAAACACACATAAGTTTAAAAATATGTATATCTCCTGTATACATGGGAGATTCTCAAGAAAACTGAGTGAAGCCCCCAAATGGCCCAAACCACCACCTTAAATACCATCCCCAGCTAAACACAAAAGAAAGATGTTAGGGGTTGGGGGAAGGCCAGTTATGGGAGGTTACCAGGAAAAGCAGAGTAAACAAAGGTATGGTAGTTATGTAGACTTAACTCCTTGCTTTCTCCACTAGTACAAGTTTATAGATTTAGAGTTCATCCTCCTCTTCCTGGTACAGAAAGAGAGAGACAACCTTAAAAATGGAGATTTTCTGACAAGGCTCTTAGATAGCCTCATCCACCTGAGGGCAGACAGCAGAAGCAAGAACTACAATTCTGCAGCCTGTGGAAGGAAAACCACATTCACAGAAAGATAGACAAAATGAAAAGGCAGAGGACTTCATACCAGATGAAGGGACAAGATAAAACCCCAGAAAAACAACTAAATGAAGTGAAGATAGGCAACCTCCCAGAAAAAGAATTCAGAATAATGATAGTGAAGATGACCCAGAACCTCGGAAAAAGAATGGAGGCAAAGATCAAGAAGATGCAAGAAATGTTTAACAAAGACCTAGAAGAATTAAAGAATAAGCACCCAGAAGAATTAAAGAACAAACAAACAGAGATGAACAATACAATAACTGAAATAAAAAATACACTAGAAGGAATCAATAGCAGAATAACTGAGGTAGAAGAACGGATAAGTGACCTGGAAGACAGAATGGTGGAACTCACTGCTGTGGAACAGAATAAAGAAAAAAGAATGAAAAGAAATGAAGACAGCCTAAGAGACCTCTGGGACAACATTAAACACGCCAACATTCACATTATAGGGGTCCCAGAAGGAGAAGAGAGAGAGAAAGGACCCGAGAAAATATTTGAAGATATTCTAGTCGAAAACTTCCCTAACATGGGAAAGGAAATAGCCACCCAAGTCCCGGAAGAGCAGAGAGTCCCAGGCAGGATAAGCCCGAGGAGAAACACGCTGAGACACATAGTAATCAAATTGACAAAAATTAAAGAAAAAGAAAAATTATTGAAAGCAACAAGGGAAAAACAACAAATAACATAGAAGGGAACTCCCATAGGTTAACAGCTGCTTTCTCAGCAGAAACTCTACAAGCCAGAAGGGAGTGGCATGACATATTTAAAGTGATGAAAGGGAAAAACCTACAACCAAAATTACTCTACCCAGCAAGGATCTCATTCAGATTCAATGGAGAAATCAAAAGCTTTACAGACAAGCAAAAGCTAAGAGAATTCAGCACCACCAAACCAGCTCTACAACAAATGCTAAATGAACTTCTCTAATTAGGAAACACAAGAGAAGAAAAGGACCTACAAAAACAAACCCATAACAATTAAGAAAATGGTAATACGAACATACATATCAATAATTACCTTAAACATGAATGGATTACATGCTCCAACCAAAAGACACAGGCTCACTGAATGGATACAAAAACAAGACCCATATATATGCTGTCTAAAAGAGATCCACTTCAGACCTAGGGACACATAGAGACTGAAAGTGAGGGGATGGAAAAAGATATTCCATGCAAATGGAAATCAAAAGAAAGCTGGGGTAACAATACCTCATATCAGATAAAAGAGACTTTAAAATAAAGAATGTTAAAAGAGACAAGGAAGGACACTACATAATGATCAGTGGAGCAATCCAAGAAGAAGACATAACAATTATATATATATGCACCCAACATAGGAGCACCTCAATACATAAGGCAACTGCTAACAGCTATAAAAGAGGAAATCAACAGTAACACAATAATAGTGGGGGACTTTAACACCTCACTTACACCAATGGACAGATCATCCACAGAAAATTAATAAGGAAACACAAGCTTTAAATGACAAAATAGATGACATAGACTTAATTGACATTCATAGGACATTCCATCCAAAAACAGCAGATTACACTTTCTTCTCAAGTGCACATGGAATATTCTCCAGGACAGACCACATCTTGGGTCACAAATCAAGCCTCAGTAAATTTAAGAAAATTGAAATCATATCAAGCATCTTTTCTGACCACAACGCTATGAGATTGGAAAGCAATTACAGGGGAAAAAACGTAAAAAACACAAACACATGGAGGCTAGACAATACGTTACTAAATAACCAAGAGATCACTGAAGAAATCAAAGAGGAAATAAAAAAATACCTAGAGACAAATGACAAAAAAAACGCGATGATCCAAAACCTATGGGATACAGCACGAGCAGTTCTAAGAGGGATGTTTATAGCAATACAAACCTACCTTAAGAAACAAGAAAAATCTCAAATAAACAATCTAACCTTACACCTAAAGAACAAACAAACAAAACCCAAAGTTAGTAGAAGGAAAGAAATCATGAAGATCAGAGCAGAAATAAATGAAATAAAAGCAAAGAAAACAATAGCAAAGATCAATAAAACTAAAAGTTGGTTCTTTGAGAAGATAAACAAAATTGATAAACCATTAGCTAGACTCATCAAGAAAAGAAGGAGAGGATTCAAACCAATAAAATTAGAAATGAAAAAGGAGAAGTTACAACAGACACCGCAGAAATACAAAGCATCCTAAGAGACTACTACAAGCAACTCTATGCCAATAAAATGGACAACCTGGAAGAAATGGATAAATTCTTAGAAAGGTATAACCATCCAAGACTGAACCAGGAAGAAATAGAAAATATGAACAGACCACTCACAAGTAATGAAATTGAAACTGTGATTAAAAATCTTCCAACAAAGTCCAGGACCAGATGGCTTCACAGGTGAATTCTATGAAACATTTAGAGAAGAGCTAACACCCATCCTTCTCAAACTCTTCCAAAAAATTGCAGAGGAAGGAACACTCCCAAACTCATTCTGTGAGGTTACCATCACCCTGATACCAAAACCAGACAAAGGTACTACAAAAAAAGAAAATTAGAGACCAATATCACTGAAGAATATAGATGCAAAAATCCTCAAAAAAATATTAGCAAACAGAATCCAACAGCACATTAAAAGGATCATATACCATGATCAAGTGATTTATCCCAGGGATGCAAGGATTCTTCAATATATGCAAATCAATCAATGTGATACACCATATTGACAAACCGAAGAATAAAAACCATATGATCATCTCAATAGATACAGAAAAAGCTTTTGACAAAATTCAACACCCGTTTATGATAAAAACTCTCCAGAAAGTGGGCATAGAGAGAACCTACCTCAACATAATAAAGGCCATATATGACAAACCCACAGCAAACATCATTCTCCATGGTGAAAAACTGAAAGCATTTCCTCTAAGATCAGGAACAAGACAAAGATGTCCACTCTCGCCACTATTATTCAACATAGTTTTGGAAGTCCTAGCCGCAGCAATTGGAGACAAAAAAGAAATAAAAGGAATCCAAATTGGAAAAGAAGTAAAACTGTCACTGTTTGCAAATGACATGATACCCTACATAGAGAATCCTAAAGATGCTACCAGGAAACTACTAGAGCTAATCAATGAATTTGATAAAGTTGCAGGATACAAAATTAATGCACAGAAATCTCTTGCATTCCTATACTCTAATGATGAAAATTCTGAAAGAGAAATTAAGGACACACTCTCATTTACCATTGCAACAAAAAGAATAAAATATTTAGGAATAAACCTACCTAGGGAGACAAAAGACCTGTATGCAGAAAACTATGACACTGATGAAAGAAATTAAAGATGATACAAACATATGGAGAGATATACCATGTTCTTGGATTGGAAGAATCAATAATGTGAAAATGACTCTACTACCCAAAGCAGATCAGATTCAATGCAATCCCTATCAACTTACCAATGGCATTTTTTACACTAGAACAAAAAATCTTAAAATTTGTATGGAGACACAAAAGACCCCGAATAGCCAAAGCAGTCTTGCGGGAAAAAAACGGAGCCGGAGGAATCAGACTCCCTGACTTCAGACTATAGTACAAAGCTACAGTAATCAAGACAATATGGTACTGGCACAAAAACAGAAATATAGGTCAATGGAACAGGACAGAAAGCCCAGAGATAAACCCACACACCTATGGTCAACTAATCTGTGATAAAGGAGGCAAGGATATACAATGGAGAAAAGACAGTCTCTTCAATAAGTGGTGCTGGGAAAACTGGACAGATACATGTAAAAGAATGACATTAGAACACTCCTTAACAGCATACACAAAAATAAACTTAAAATGGATTAGAGACCTAAATGTAAGACCGGACACTATAAAACTCTCAGAGGAAAACATAGGAACAACACTCTTTGACATAAATCACAGCAAGATCTTTTTTAATCCACCTCCTAGAGTAATGGAAATAAAAACAAAAATAAACAAATGGGACCTATTGAAACTTAAAAGCTTTCGTAAGGCAAAGGAAACTACAAACAAGACAAAAAGACAACACTCCCAATGGGAGAAAATATTTGCAAATGAATCAATGGACAAAGGATTAATCTCCAAAATATATAAACAGCTCATGCAGCTCAAGATCAAAAAAACAAACAATCCAATCAAAAAATGGGCAGAAGAACTAAATAGACATTTCTCCAAAGAAGACATACAGATGGCCAAGAAGCACATGAAAAGATGCTCAACATCACTAATTGTTAGAGAAATGCAAATCAAAACTTCAATGAGGTATCACCTCACACCAGTTAAAATGGGCATCATCAGAAAATCTACAAACAACAAATGCTGGAGAGGGTGTGGAGAAAAGGGAACCCTCTTGCACCGTTGGTGGGAATGTAAACTGATACAGCCACTATGGAGAACAGTATGGAGGTTCCTTAAAAAACTAAAACTAGAATTATCATATGACCCAGCAATCCCACTACTGGGCATATACCCAGAGAAAACCATAATTCAAAAAGACACATGCACTCCAATGTTCATTGCAGCACTATTTACACTAGCCATGTCATGGAAGCAACCTAAATGCCCATCGACAGGCGAATGGATAAAGAAGATGTGGTACATATATATAATGGAATATTACTCAGCCATAAAAAGGAATGGAATTGGGTCATTTGTAGAGACATGGATGGATCTAGAGACTGTCATACAGAGTGAAGTGAGTCAGAAGGAGAAAAACAAACATCGTATATTAAGACATATATGTGGAACCTAGAAAAATGGTACAGATGAACCAGTTTGCAGGGCAGAGCTAGAGATACAGATGTAGAGAACAAACGTATGGACACCAAGGGGGGAAGTGGCAGGGGGGTGGTGGTGGTGGGATGAATTGGGAGATTGGGATTGACATATATATACTAATATGTATACAATGGATAACTAATTAGAACCTGCTGTATAAAAAAATAAATAAAAAATATATATATTTTTTAAATGGAGATTTCCATTATAAAAGTAAATGTCTCTTATAAGGGGTAACTTCTACAGGGTTTTCAGAGCTTCTCTTGTGTTTGCTGTTTCTTAAAAATAATCCGCTGAAGATAAACCTTATGCCAAAGAAGCATATTTGAAAGTGGTATATTTTGCCCCTTTCACCTTACTGTGGTAATCATTTCACAATACATACATGTATCAGAACATCACACTGTACACCTTTAATAAGTTTATATGTCAAATATATCTCAATAAAGCTTGAAACATTTTTTGAAACTTCCCATTCCAGGTCTCTTTTACTCTCCTCTCTATTTCTTTTCTATAAACTGCTTTATCAAAACATTCCACTGCTGACACGAAATTCTTCCCAAACTTTTAACTTATTCTTGCCTTTACTTAAATGATAGACATTTTCTTCTTATATTCTAAATTTTGCTCAGCCTAATCACAGGGATAGTGTTTCATAACAGTGTTAGGATCAGAAACAACTCAATTCAAATTCTAACTTTACGTTTTACAAATCTTGTTAAGTGCCAGCTCTGAGCTTCAATTTTCCATCTCAGAAAAATAGAAAACAATAATCACATGGTATCATATGGTATCAACCATACTCAGACATAGTACATTCGAAAGAACAACTGTTATTTTTTAAATGTTTAGCTCTTCACCAGATATAAAGGCAAGAGAAGTTTATTCATGTGGTCAGTATCTTCAGAATTTTTTTAAAGCTCTGGATATAGTTTAAGTTTATCCAACTAACTTATTCACTGTTCCTATAAACCTATGAATAGATTATTACCTCAAGACCTGGTACACTTTTGGATCTTTAGAAATTTAAAGCAAGGACATCAGGAATTTTCTTTCAAGTTTAAATTAGGCATTTCAAACTAGTAGTATATCAAGGTAGCACAAGAAGGGGAAACAAACCTTTCTGCAAAAGTGATTTTACTTTAAAATGGTCTGCACTCTCATGATTGTTTGCAGGCAAAGACTGAAAGTCATGCAGAGGACACAGCTATAGAAGAGAACACCAGGGAGGCTTCCAAGTTTGGAAAGTTAATAATCAGATGTTTAATAACGCATCTGAATGAACTCTCCCATTGCCTTCAAAACAGTCACAGACAGTGCCAGAGTTTCAGATTCCGAAGAGGAATGGCATAAAGTTTTGTTTTGTTTTGTTTATTTTAGGCTGGCACATTTATTTTCTTAATGCTATTGCTACGTTAGTAGTATTATTTTTGCTTTGTTCTTATTATTATATTAAAAATCACTAGGAAAAAAGATCAGAAAGAAAAAGATTGTGTGGGAGAAATTTAACCGTGAACAATTCTTACAAATGGATCCCCCACCTTGAGCCTGAAGTTTCTAGAATATTTTTTAAAATTCTTTATTCAAGGACATCTAGCTGAAAATTCTCTGGAAAACCTTTTGGAAAAATGTTTAAGTAAGTGCTTCTTATTAAAATCCTAACTGGAGAACATATGTCCAGTTTCAACCATGTAGAAAATCTCCTCACACAGTCCTTCCAGATAATCATTCAGTCCTCGACTTGAGTATTTTCAACCAGTGGGTAATTCCTTGAAAGACCTCTATATTATTTTTAGAGAGCCCCATGCATTAGAAAATAAGTCCTTATGTTGAACATAGATAAGTTACCATGAAAATTCACTCATCTATTCATTTATTTTACACACATTGAACAAGGGGGTTAGATGCTAGGAGTGTAAAAATAAAAGAAGGAAGAAAAAGTGCATACTCTATCTTCAAAGAGCTCACTATTTACCAGGGACAACAGATGAACAAAGATGTACCAATAACAGAATGTGATTAAGATGCTAAAGAAATATGTTTCTTAGCTGAATTAGGGGTGAAAAGGTAGGACACATGAATTGTCACCTAGAGTACAGACATATAATAATATGTTTTAAAATTCAGATTTAAATAAACATTAAAACTCAAAGAATTTTACCCCCTAAAATTACCTTATATCATCGCTATCATCATCATCACCACTTGGGGAAAATTTACCTCCAACAACAAAAAAAGAGACAGAGAAAGACAGAGACAGAGACAGAGAGAGAGACAGAGACAGAGAGAGAATGAGAGAGAGAACCTCAAGATAACCTCATACAATAACCTTCAACACCTGGTGCCTGGGGAAAGAAAGAAAAAAAACTGGATTAAAGTGGAGAGTTTAGCTATTACCAAAAAAGCAAAGTGGTGAGTAATTCTCACTAATTAGTAGATAATCTTATCTTCTTGTTTCTCTTAACCTAGAAGTCATAGAAACCACCACTAGGAAAAAAGAGTAAAATGAGGAAAGTGAACACATTGAAGAGGGAAATGACCAAAATGGATGAGAATTGTAAATCCTTAACCTCATATATTAAAATTGATTTAGGGTATAATAAATACTCTTGCATCATAAACACTCTCACAAACGAGCAGAACTCATGCATTTTAACAAAGTCTAGGACTTTCCTGGTTGTGCAGTGGATAAGAATCCCTGTGCCAATGCAGGGGACACAGGTTCGATCCCTGGTCTGGGAAGATCCCACATGCCGCGAAGCAACTAAGCCCATGCGCCACAACTACTGAGTCTGCGCTCTAGAGCCTGCGAGCCACAACTACGGAAGCCCACGCACCTAGAGCCCGTGCTCTGCAAGGAGAGAAGCCACTTCAATGAGAAGCCTGCACACCGCAACAAAGAGTAGCCCCCACTCGCCACAACTAGAGAAAGCCTGCGGGCAGCAATGAAGACCCAACACAGCCAAAAATTTAACAAAACTGTAAAAAAAAAAAAAATCCACCAAAAAACAAAGTCTGTACTTTGCCCTTGTCAATGCTCTCCCAACACCACCTGCCCACTGTCACCCCATCTATTTGGCTAAGATATAGAAGAGTTGATAGAACACAGAAAAGCCCTCATGAGCTGCTCATAACAAAAAAACTGTTCTCAGATCTACTGTGGGTTACTTGACTCTCTTTCTGTTATATCAAAACAGATGGAACGTCTACAGAGTCGCTCTAGAGCAATTCAGGTGAAAATAAACTATAAGGCAAATCTATAACCAAAACTTAAAATATGCTGGGGATGGGGTGGAATATGTGTCATGCAAATAAGAGTGAAAGAGCACAATCTAGAACAAAACCTTACTTGAATTCAATAAAATGTTACAATAATCAAATAAAACAAAAAAAGAAAGTTGCAAGTTCAAGAAAACTCACTAGAGACCAAATGTTTTCATTATGCAACTAATAAGTTGTAAAACAGGCAAAGAACAGAATATAGATTCTAATCCTAAATTACTGACACTGGGATAATTATAGTGAATACAGATGAAAACAACAGAGTAAAACAGTTAGATATGTATTAATGAATTTGGAAGACATCGTGATTCCATGCAAGGTAACTGGTATCCCTGAAGTAAAATACCTATAGCCAGAACAGAGAATTTATCTAATCATATAATGCAAGATACATGGCTGGAAAAAAAAAAGGTGAATACACAGAGTAAAAGAACACATGTTGTTTTAGGGTACCAAAGTTTTAGGACCAATATATATTCTACATAAAATGTCTAACTTGAGAATAAAGAATTCCTCAAGAATCTAGGCACACAAAACACATCACATACATGGAAGAAAAATTATGCTGATCCTCGCCTCGTCCACAGCTATACTCGCTTCTAGAAAGATAATGAGTGGCATATCAACAGAACATACCTAGATTTTTGAGGGAAAAAGAGTGACATTGGAGAATATTAAACTTAGCCAGAATGCCTTTTAACTATAGTCTTCCTGTGGTATCCTTGGGGAATGGGTTCCAAGACCCTTGATGATACCAAAAATCAGAGGATACTCAAGTTTCTTACAGACTTGTTTTATTGTACTTCACTTTATTGTGCTTTGCAAATACTGTGTTTTTGTTTTTGTTTTTACAAATTGAAGGTTTGTGGCAGCCCTGCATCAAGCAAGACTGTAAGCACTATTTTTCCAACAGCATTTGCTCACTGGATGTCTCTGTGTCACATTTTGGTAATTCTCACAGTATTTCAAGCTTTTTCATTACTATTATATTTGTTACAATGATCTGAGATCAGTGATTTTTGATGTTACTGTTGTAATTGTTTTTGGCGCTTTTTAGCAATAAAGTATTTTTTAATTAAAATATGTACTTTTTTTTAGACATAATGCTATCACACACTTAATAGACTATAGTATAGTGTAAACATAACTTTTATATGCACCGGGAAACCAAAAAAAAATCATGTGGCTCACTTTATCATGATATTTACTTTATTGTGGTGGTCTGGAACAAATTCTGCAATATCTTTGATGTATGCCCATATAATAAAATGGCATAATATTTGCATATAACCTACACACATTTATTTTCCCATATACTTTAAATCATCTCTAGATTACTTATAATACCTAATACAAAATAAATGCTATGTAAATAGTTGCTGGTGTACAGCAAAAACAAGTTTTGCTTTTTGGAACTTTCTGGAATTCTTTTTTTTTTTTTAACATTTTTAATCCGTGGTTGGTCAAATCTGAGCATGTGGAACCTGTGGATACAGAAAGCCAACTGTTTGAAAGCAATTAGCAGACACCTTGATCATTAAAGAGCAGAATCAGCACAGAACCCATGATATCTTTGGAAAATTACTTGATAAATTCCCACCAGTTAAAAGGATAATCAAAATCAACAATCCAAGAATGAACCATCCCTGATAAGAAGACCAGTGGTGAACACAAAATCCATTTAAGTATAATGATAATACTAAAACAAATAAAAACTACTGAATCATGGATATATAAATTACGAATATATAAAAATTTAAAAGGCATACTATTATTTTTATATTTTCCAGGTTTATAAACATGCACAGACACACACACAAAGATACACGCAAATTGGAGAGCAGGTAGAGGAAAAAGCTCTTGTATCTTCATTTTTCAAAATAGTTACAGTTCTGGCTAAAACTAAAATATATCATTAAAAATAAGTACCATCTTTCTTCCCTCCCTTTTCTTTCCCTCTTTCTTCCACTCTTATATATGCAAGAAAGATATTTGAAATCATGGGCACCTAATGGTAGGGCATGGTGTAATTGTTTAAATTTGGGGGGCAGTTTTCTGTATTGCTTGAGTTTTTCCTAACATCCATTTTTTATTTTATAAAAATAAGTATAAATATTTTCCCTTAAAAGCAACATCTGCAACAGCAAAAACAAAGAAAGCATATATTCAAATATATTAACGGTTGTTAATTCTGGGTGTAGAAATATAGCTGCTGATATTTTTTTTTTTTCTGAAATGTTTTTCAGTTAAATATAGATTTGGTATAAAGCAGTTTAAGCATTTTAAGTTTATAACGAGTTCTTTATCCAAATAAATTAGTAAGTGGCTTTAGATTCAGGTAGAGGTAGAATTAGATTTAAACTCTCATTTACTGCTTACTGCATGTCGAACCTTGAGCAAGCTGCTTAAGCTCTCACAAGTTCATTTTCTTCATTGACAACACAGAGGTTATGATATGGCCCTGATGGCTTTGATCAGAGGACAAATAACATTTAAAAATGATTAATCCAGGGCCTGACACATCGTAAGCCTACCATAAGTGATGTCCTTTCTCTTATGTTCCATTTTCCTTTTATAGTAAACTTATGGTGCCCAAATTGCATATTTATGCACATATAAATATTGCACAGAAATAATCACTGTGCAGCAACTATACAAAAACTTACATGATATAGTTAAAATGACTCTTATCAAACTCAAGGCCTAAAAATAAAATTAATTGCATTTTATCCCCAAAGTCACACCATGTAGCAGGAAGAGCTACATAATTTGTTTAAGAATATGGAGCATAAAAGTGAGCATTAAACAAGAGGAATTCTATGGTATTTTTAGAAACAAGAATTAATATCTCCTTACAAATGAACTTATTTACAAAACAGAAACAGACTCACAGACTTAGAGAATCAACTGATGGATACCGGGGGGCAGCATGGGGGGAAGGGATAGCTAGGAAGTTTGGGATCAGCATGTAGACACTGCTATATCTAAAATGGATAACCAAAAAGGACCTACTGTATAGCACAGGGACCTGTGCTCAATGTTATGTGGCAGCCTGGATGGGAGGGGAGTTTGGGGGAGAATGGATACATGTATATGTATGGCGGAGTCCCTTTGCTGTGCACCTAAAACTGCCACAACATTGCTAATTGGCTATACCCCAAAATAAAATAAAAAGTTAAAAAAAAAAGAAAAGTAAATAGAAGCAAGGAAAAGCCACATATGTCTCATCTACATCAACTTAGCTTGATTGTTCAGGGAGTGATTTTCTTCAAACACTTAGCTGACTTCATATATAATATTCATCCAAGTGGCTCATTGCATCTGCAGAAAAAGCCTCATTCTGGGCTTGCAAACATTCTTCTTTTAAATTGATAAACTTAAACATTACTTTTGAAAGCACCAGTATAGAAAATGAACCTTCAAAATATTCATTCAGGGCAATCATCAATAAGATGGCAATCCTCCCTGGGCTAAGAATGATGGGTGGCTAGTGCTCAGAGGCTACTTCTGCACACTCTGACGGAGACTGGAATAGCAGGAAAAGATCCAGCTTATAGGAAAATTAGCCTCGTCAACCAAGTGCACTTGGTAAGATTCTCCTACTTCCTACCATTTTGAGTACAAAGATGGGCTGTGTAGTTCATTTAATTCTAGGAGTGTGGTCTGCCTTTATTACACACCTCCTTCTTTTCAAAAAATATATAAAGCACTGTGCTAGGTCCTGGGGATATAAGATATAGGTTCTGGTTTCAAGAAGCTTAGAGTCTGGCAGTGGGGACATTCTCTTCATCCCATTCCTAGTAATTAAGCAACTAGCATGTTGATCTCCTTACGTAGGTATTCAATAAATTAATAAATGAAATAATAACTAATTCATAATTTATAATAAAAAAAGAATTAATATCTCCTATCTCATCTTCTCCCTCTCTCTGTCCCTACTACAAAATCCATCCATATGTGTCACTAGTAAATAGTTGAAAGGGAAATGAAGAAACACTAACCTATAAATTAAAATTATAAAATGAAAACTTGCTTTGGCAAGTTGGATCTTTAATCTATCAGGATTTACGGAACCCTGGTTGGGAGTGTAGAACCTTACCACACAGATCTGGATTCAACTCCTTACCCACTTACTAGTTGTTTGACCTTGACAAATAAACTTAGAAATCTCAAGTTTTGGTTTCTTGATGGGATAAAACTGCACTTCACTTAGAGGGTCATTTTGAAAAATGTATGCCATAAAACAGTGGTTGGTACATAGCAAAGAATATTAACTATTGCTTTGAGCTTGTGGAAAAACTTGAATTTTGAAATCAGATGACTTACATTCATGTTATAGTTCTGCAAGTTGTTGCCAATTTATTTATACTTCCTTAGCATCAGTATCTTATTCCTCAAAGGCATTATTTTTTCCAAATATTACTGTCTCCTTGTGAAGGTTAAGCTAATTTACATAGACAAAATGCTTGGTATCCTGCTGTACACCTAATAGGTACTTCAGAATATTATATAATTGATTCATTTCACTCATTCAACAAATATTTATTTAGTATATACTATCTATAAGGTAAGGTAAACAAAAACATACACACTGTTTGATATGGCAAAAGGAATTCAAACGTTCGTTAGTGTAATCACTTAATTTATATGATTTACAAACAGAGGTAATTACTTTGAAAGAAAGAGGCCTGACTTAGAATGGGAGGACCAGGCAACAAGACTCCCCTTAGGAATGTACATCGCCCTTCTCCCTTTGAACCAGTCTTCTCATCTGGAAATCAAGTGACTGTAATATAAGAAGGCATTTTAAAATGTCAGTGGCTGCGCTGGGAATAGAGCTTAAGTTTCTTGATTCGCAGCCTTCAGCTCTTTCATAATCCAGCTAAGTATTTCCTAGGCTTCTGTTCCTTTTTGCAAAATGAGGAAGACGCGGGGGAAGAGAGGTGGGGGGCAGGCAATGATCTCTATAGCAACCTAGAGTCTATGAATCTTTGAACTTATCACTGTTACAAAGCGAAGTTTGTAAGGAAACCACGCGAGAGGAATTTACTTATTTTATACCAAAGCATCTTTGGTCTGAACACACATATGCCACCATATGGGATACATTTAGAACATTCATTAGGAGAAGAATAATTAGTCTGCCAACGTACAGGAAAGAGAATAGACCCAGAGGATAAATATTTTAGAAACTGAAATAGAAGACTTTTATAATAAATCTGCCAAAGACAAATTGAGGAGAAATAAACTGGAGCTCATCTTAAGAAAATCAAATGAAACGAGCAATTAATTCACCTGTAAAGCTGCACAGGCACTTGTGTATTAAGGGAAGAGATTGCATTTAATCTCATATGGGTGGGAAGGAAGAACACAATCATACGTATTACCAGAAGTCCCCGCGGAGGATTTCTTCTTTACTACAACAAGGAAAAGAACTGCAGATTTAAAGAACTTAGACCTCTGCAAATGGTGCTTCATTCTCAACTCCAACGAGTTTAATTTTGTCATTAAGCACCAGATGCATATAAAAAGCTACAGGGGACTTGCATATTTGGCTAGAGTTGTAGGGGACTGCAGAATAATGAGAGAAAAGTGAGAATGAATAGCAACGCAGAAGAAAAGGTATTGGAAAAGGAAAAGAGAGGTGTTGAGATGCTGAAACACGAGAGGATAGATTACTCCTTCATTAATGTAGCAAGTTCCATTCATTCTAACTTTTAAAGAGATCCAGCCTCTGCACACTGTTGAACACTCCAATACAAGCCACCATTGTGTCTGGTCTACACCACAGTCACAACTTCTAGTTTCTTTTCTTCCACTCCTCCCACCAATGAAAGTATACTTTCCAAACAGAAATCTTTTAAAACATAAACAAATGATATCAAGTCCATTATTCAAAACTCATCAGTATCCTATCACACTTAGGGAAAAAAAAATCCAAAGTCTTTTCTATAAAGCTGTCAATTATCTGGAGCTCATCACCTATCTGACTTCATCTTCCCCCCTCATCTTCACTCACTGGTTACTCTGGTCCACATATACTTTGTTTTTAAATGTTACATCTGCTCCTACTTTAGGGGTTTGCCACTAGCTTTTCCCTTTTCCTGAAACATATCTTTCCGCAGATCCCTAGTTAAACGTCTTCTTTTAAGTCACTCGTAGAAAAACACTCACCCCATCCTCCTTCTCTTTCTCTTACATTACTCTGATTTTTCATTTATAGCATGTATCACTACTTAAAATTATTTCTATATATGTTTTCTCCCTGCCCCACTACAATGTAATCCCCATAAGGCCAGGACCTGGTTTTCCTACTACCTGGAACATTCCATGAGACAGCTTAGGAACCAGATAAAATATTTTTGAATTATTACTAGATTATTTCCATCATCAATCTGATGAATACTTACAAAGAATTTAGTATGTGCCATACCCTATAGCAGGTTCTGGGATGCAATGATATAGGCAAAGATATTTTCCCTCATGGGGATTTTAGTCTAGTTTGTAAGACAGACCATAATCTAATTATTATATCAATTTTAAAAATTATAACTGTGGTGAGGACAGGGAAGGAAAGGGCTAAGAGCAAGGCTAGAAGTCCAAGAAGTCTTTCTTGAGGAAAGAATGTTTGAGTGGAGACCTACAGGATAAAGGAGAATTAAATGATAAAGTTAATTAGAAGTGAGACAGAGCAACCCAGGCGGAGAAAACAGCATGTGAAAAAAGAACAGGGAAAGTGTGAAGATCTGGATGGCCGGTGTGAACAGAACACAGAGAGCAGGGGGAAAAATATGGTACCTGGTGAGTATTCTGGTTATCTACGGCAGTGTAACATATCACCACGAAGCTTAGTGGCTTAGAACAACAATAACATTAACTTTTATGATGAATCTACAATTTGGGCAGCGTTCAGTAAGGACAGCTTCTCTGCTCCCTCTGTGTGGCTGGAGCAGGGGTGGCTTAGAGATGTGAGTGAACAGCTGGAGGCAGGAAGCATCACATGCATATCCAACCAGCATCACTGGCTGTCAGCTAAGAGGTGAGCTGGGGCTACCGGCTGGAACACATTCCTGTGGCTTCTCCACATGGCTACTTAGCTTCCCCCTAGCGTGATGACTGGGGTTTGGGAGTGAGCACTCAAGAGGACAAAGTGAAAGTGCTTGGCAAGTTTTATGACCCAGTATTGCCGTGACATTGCTCTATAGATCAGTCTGGTCACGAAGGTGGCTCAGTTTCAAGGAAAGGATGCACATGTCCCATGACCCAATGAGAGTGTAAATATCATATTACAAGAACGTCTTGTGGGGTGGGGCATGTTGTGGTAGTCATGTTTGAAAAAATATCATCTGTCAAAATAAGATTGTGTACAGAGGCAAAGCTGGACTAGACAGAGCCAGGAAGTCAATGTTAAGTTTTGTCTTTATCCATAAAGGAGTGAGGCATCAGATTTGTGCTTTTAAGTGACTACTTTGGGTGCTGGGTGAAAATGGAAAGAAGTAGACAATTTCATGAGATACTTATTTAGAAGATAAAATCATCCAGGCTCCATGACGGAATATGAAGATGGAAGAGTGAAAGGAATGAAAATAAATTACCTGTCTATCTCCTAGTCATGATATCTAGATATGATTAGCTTATATGAGACACCTTGGGTTTCTCAATCATTTTAGTCTAAAAGACATCATTCTCTCCATTCACTCATTTGTCTGCTCAATTATTCAAAAAATTTTAAGAGTGCCAAGCATGAGCAAGGTATGTACCAGGAACTAGAGATTATAATTTCAGGGCAGGTGACCTTGAAAAATTCAAAGTCAAGTGGTTGGGGCATATTCTTCTGTGTTCTTTAGGATATCTAGTGCAGATTCTAAAGTGTATCCATAAACCACAATCGCCATGGAGGAGAAGCACATTTTTCAGAGGCTGTGGCAATCACTGATTATACTGGAGCTAAGTTTTGAAGGATGAGAACATATTAGATGGAGTAGTAACAGAGATAGGTAAGGGTGAGGGGCTAAGCAGAGAGAACAATGCTTACAAATGCACAGAAGCATTAACACCACGTTGGGAAATGATGTTCCAAATCTTTATCTACAACAGGGTGTGTAGACAAATCTGGAGATTTTGACATGGTCCACATCAATATGGATAACTTGAACTCACTAAAGTGTTCAAAGTTTCTAGCTCACTCCAGTTTTGACTCTCAAGGTTGTCAAGAAACATGATGATATTATCAGATGTGTTTTCAAATAATTACTTTGTTCTCCTGTTTTCTACAATTCTATAATTTTAGAGGCAGTGAAACCATATAGAATATTCTTGAACTAGTCTAGGCATAAAGCAATTAAGATCTGAACCTCAGCTAGAACACTGAGGTGAGTGAAAAGTGGGTAAAAACAAGAGGAATTGAGGAAGCTTATCTTCCACAGGACTTCCCAAGCAAAGCTGATCATTAAAATGAAAAGAGGAGATATTTTCACCTTGTTTTACTTCTTTAAATACTGATGTTTGGCTTTGTCCTGAGAGATATTGAGTCAGTAAATGAATTACATATGTGGGTAGATTTCTATTTTTAAACTTCTTTTTATCAGAAAGATTTAAAACCTTTTAACAGCGAATACCTTAATAGCACTTACAATTGGCTAGGAATTATTCTAAAAATTTTCCATATATTATTTCTTTAAAACTCACAACATTCATATTGGCTAGGTTATTATTATCTTCAATTTATCAGTGAGAAAACTGATGCTAAGAGGTTAAATAACCAGTTCAAGGAAACATGGCCAGAAAGTGCTAGACCAAGGATTTAAGCCCAGTCAGACTGGCTTTAGAATTTGTTAAATATTTGACCCCAACAGGGAAGGTACTAGGGTAAAGCATTCACCATAGGTACAAAACTTAAAGGGATGTCAAAAATTTTAGTAATCAAGAGAAATAATATTTAATGTAATATTTAAAAATTCAAAACTAATGCAAAAAAACCCATGATGCATAGACTATCAAAATTTTAAATGAAGACAGGATCAGTATGTTATCCTATTCTTTCTTCCCCACTATAGGAACCAGTGAGATGGTACCTCTGAATAGAAAGCATGTTTGGGAGCAGAATTCAGATGTTTCATTTTGGGAGCTCTCTGTATTTGTCTGGCAATACTTAGCATATCTAGTTGAGGCAATGGACCCAGAAGGAGCCAGAAGGGGAGAGCACGTAGAGCGAAAAACAGAGTCCAGGGTAAAGCCAAGAAGAAAACTTAGGGATCGAGCTAGTATCCCAGACAGATTGATCCATGATATCAGAAATATTGCCAGTATGTACTAAGTTTAACTTTAAAGAAAGGGGACAACAGAAAAAGCTGTGAAAGAGCATATCTACTTTCACAAAATAGAAGTTTCTCTCCGCTGATTGTATTACTAACATTTTACAAGCTACCAGACCTCAGGTAATCTCAGAAACTCAAGTACCTATTTAGTGGAATCAACAATGATAATACTATAAGTCATTATTAATTTAAAATAATAACATGTATCATTGCATTATGCTTAAAGAATATAGTTGGATTGCTGATTTTAGAATCACTTTGCTAATAAAAAATATATTTGGATATTTATATGGCTATTGGAATCAAACAAATGTGGGTTAGAATTCACAGATTTGTTATGTAATAGCTGTGCCAGTTTCAGGAAGTAATTTAACCACTCTCAGACACTGTTTCTCCATCCATTACTGAGAAATTTAATTGGGATGATTATAGAGTAATGTATTAGAAGTATCCACTCTGTGTTGTATGGTCTTTCTAATTCCCCATCAATGAAAAAGAGAACAAAAGCCAGAAAAATATCTGCAGTGCTTTACTTTCTTCCAGGAAGAAATGTAGTTGATTTACCAACCTTTGTTTCAGCACCATCGTTTAAGACCTGGGCCACCTTCGTACTGATATTTACTTTAAAGTATTCCTCATTTGGTTTGGAGAACTGCTGCTGTCCTGACACCTGAACCAGCACACAGATGCCTTCCAATAGAATGTCCCTCAAAGGGCATTTACATTTAAATATGAATCGTCATAGAACCTTTTCCAAAAAATAGGTGACTATGGACATTGCACTCATGTGTAAGTATAATTAAGTTTATTTACTGCTCTATATTGGAGACTATTGATTCACTAGTGAGAAATATAAAATACCAAAAAGGCAGGAAAAAAGAATCCCTTCATACCTAAATGAAGGACAGTCAAATGTCCCTTAAAATGAACATGTGATTTTACATCACAAGCTTACAAAATTGCTCAAAGGATGACACAAAAGAGATTTCTGGCTTCTGCAAGGAATCTAAAAGAGTAAACAGAATTATCAGAATTTTGTTCACTGTGTTTTTATCAACCTTTTTCCCCTCTAGGTAACTGTGATTTAATTTTTAAAATAATCAAATCCAAATCCTACGAACAATAGTGCTTGCAAATTCAGGTTTGAGCTCTGATTACAGCAAATCACATTAAAAAAAATAATAATAATGTGGGCCTCCAGTAATATAAACACAAATAGGGGAATGTAAGCAACAGAATTAAAGAATGGATCTGGTAATTTGAGGAATCGTTATCTATTATAACAAAACTTTTTTTGGTGCCTAGAATATACAAAATGTTCTCTCTTTCTCTCTCAATACTTATATATGTATATATACATAAACATATATAGTGCTATTATATAATATTATAATGGCACTATATATTTAATAGTACTATATATATATAAAATCACTCTATACTGCAGTATAATTTTAGATAAAAACAATGAAAACAACAGAAAAACAATTTTGGCAAAACAATTAGGAAATAAAAAATATAACAATTCAAATTAAGAATATAATAATTGTTAGTTATATTTACTATTTATCTCCTTGAGCAGAGGTTGGCAATTACAGCCTCTGGGCCAAATCTAGCCCACAATTTATTTTTACATGGCCCATGAGATAAGAATGATTTAAAATTTTAAATATTATATAAATGTTTACATAATATACTCCATTTTGCCTCTCGGCCTAAAAAACCTGATATATTTACTATTGGGCTCCTTACAGAAAAAGTTTGCCGGCCTTTATCCTAGAAGGGTATTTTTCTTTTCATCAGATTGTGTGTATTCTTACAAAAATTGAGTGCTTACCATGTACCCGGCCATATGCTAAGTATTTCCCATGGATTATCCCGTTATGTGTCCACAATAGCATTTTACGGTAGGCAGCTACTGTTAACGATTTCTGTTTTCTGGGTAAAGAAACTGAGGCTCTAAGATGATAAGTTTCTTCCCTCAGGCTACCAGGTCACCTAGTGCTGTGAGCGGGAGGGAAGCCTTGACCCTATGACTGCTGAGCACATAAGTTCAACCTTCCTACTTCCTCCCGCTCCACTGAATTGTAAAGTCAGTTGTTGTATAAAAAGGGTAAGCAGGGCTTCTCTGGTGGTGCAGTGGTTAAGAATCCGCCTGCCAATGCAGGGGACACGGGTTCGAGCCCTGCTCCAGGAAGATCTCACATGCCGCGGTGCAACTAAGCCCCTGCGCCACAACTACTGAGCCCGTGCTGTAGAGCCCTGGAGCCACAACTACTGAAGCCCGCGCGCCTAGAGCCTGTGCTCCACAACCAGAGAAGCCACCGCAATGAGAAGCCCGCGCACCGCAACGAAGAGTAGCCCTCGTTCACCGCAACTAGAGAAAGCCCGCGTGCAGCAACAAAGACCCAACGCAGCCAAAAATAAAAATAAATAAATTAAAATAATAATAATAATAAATTAATTAATTAAAAAGGTGAGCAACTAAAACAAAGTAGCCCAGACAGGGGAAATCAAATGAGCAAAGCTACAAAATCAGTGTTTAGAAAACCATAATTGAATAAGCACACTGAGCATTGATACGATCAAGGCTTGGTTGAGAAGAAATGAAGGATAAGGTTAGAACTGCAAATAGGATTCAATTGGCAAAAAGTGTTAAAAGACCAGATATATTTCCTGTTTAGAATGAGATAAGCACTAACAACCAACACTGAGCCCAGAGCCCACAATGTAGGAAGGATGCCCTCTGAGCACGTGGGCTCCTAGAGGCTCTATGGAGCTTTCCCATCAGGCACTTTCACTGCCACCACGGACAACAAATGGATGAAAGTACTGAGACCGGACATCATGCCTTGGAGGATGGGTTGGAGGATGGGGGACACTCCTAAAACCTAAATCAGAATAGCCATTCTAAGATCAGGCAATCAGTTCAAGAGGTCTCAGTAAACAGATGACATGTTTTAAAGCAGACAAAGGACATGAGGATTATTGTTGAGAAAGATATAGATTCTAATGTTAGCTCAGGCAGTGTTTCTGGTGCAAGTTATTTTATCCCTCTTTGCCTCCATTCTCTCATCTGCATTATGATAATAAAAACTCATGGGGTTGCTGTGAATATCAAATAAGTTGATACACTTAAACAGTGACTGGCAGACAGTAAGTGCTACGTAAGTATATTTATTGATGTTGCCATTATGTTATATTATTATTATTTTCATGACCGATGGAATGGAGACATAAAAAGAACTACATATTTTGAAGAAGGGGAAGAATACGGGCTAGTAGGAGACTACCAGAATATTTAAGGTATACAATTATATAAGGATGAAAATGTGAAAAGGAAAGAAATCTTGAGTTAAAAACCATTTCAGAGGCAGAATTGACAAGATTTTGTAATACAATAAGTGCCATTATTATTATTATTATTTTCATGACCAATAGAATGGAGGCAAAGTGCATACAAATGAGGCACTATTCAAAGACGGTTTCTGATAAGACAAAGATAGCCACACAGTGTTACTATCAGATTTGTGTTCAACTTAAGGAATATATTGCAAAAGGGGAAACACTAAGAAAATACAACTGTTGTCACGTTTTAAGAGTAAAGTTGAATAATTTAGGTATCATGAAAGAATTTCACAGAATGGAAAAAAAAGTAACTTTATGCTCTTTTTGGGTGTCTGGGACTCAATGTTAATGAAATGTAAATACACTGCTTTGAAAAAACCTTACATCAATAATGTTTCTTACAGTAATGGTCTAGTCCAAAGGTTGGCAAACTTCTTCTGTAAAGCAACAGAGAGTAAATTTTTTTAGGCTTATGGTCCTTATGGTCTCTGTCACAACTACTCAACTCTGTCATTGTAATGTGGAAGCAGCCACAGATAATATATAGACAACTGGGCATGATTGTGTTCTGATAAAATTGTATTTACAAAAACAGATGGCTGGCTGAATTCGGCGCAGCGGCCATAGTTTTCCCACTCCTAGTGTAGTCAAAAACCAAATTTGACTACCTGCACTGTTTGCCTTTTTTCACAACAGTGCCGTGCTATTTCATTCATGTTTGTCTCTAAGGCAAAATGCTCATCATATTACTGGCTAAAACACACCAATAATATATAGAGTAATGCAAGTAGTGGTATTTTGAAGTTTATCAAAATGGGTCATAATTTTGACTACTTTGAATATATGAATATTTCTGGCCTCAAACTACTAACATATAAAAATTAGGAATTATGACAAACATTTTGTAAGGATTAGAATTAACATAGGTAAAATACTTAACCCAGTGCCATCCTAGGTTAAGATTTCTTTAATTGATAGCTAATATTTTTGTTCATAGAACAGTAACAGGAAATTCAATTACCTTGAACAGGTAAGGTCATGAATGTGTACATGTATGTATTTTTCCCTCTCCAGATAGACAGACTGATAGATAGACATGCAGAACACAGTTCAAGAAGTTAGATTAAGAAAAAGGGCATTGTGTCCATTGACAGAGGAATGGATAAAGAAGATGTGGTACATATATACAATGGAATATTACTCAGCCATAAAAAAGAACAAAATAATGTCATTTGCAGCAACATGGATGGAGCAAGAGATTATCATACTGAATGAAGTTAAGTCAGACACAGAAAGACAAATATCATATCGCTTATATGTGGAATCTAAAAAAAATGGTACAAATGAACTTATTTACAAAACAGAAATAGAGTCACAGTTGTAGAAAACAAACTTATGGTTACAAGGGGGGGGAAGGGCAGGTGATAAACTGGGAGATTGGGATTGACATATGCACACTACTATATATAAAATAGATGACTAATAAGACCCTACTGTGTAGCACAGGGAACTCTACTCAGTACTCTGTAATGACCTATATGGGAGAAGAATCTAAAAAAGAATGGATATATGTATAGCTGATTCACTTGCTGTACAGCAGAAACTAACACATTTTAAATCAACTATACGCCAATAATTTTTTTTAAAAAATAGAATAAGGACATTGTATCTTAATAGGAGGCAACATATAAAAAAAAATCATGTCTTTTAGTGAATCTATATATTGCAGGACCTGAACTCTGATCATTTTCCTTATAATTTCTCTTTCATCACTCTCTTCAGCCCACATGTCCTCTTAAGTACGAAGTAGGCAGTTAGAGGGATAAAAACTATGCTGGTTGAGTAGGTTAGGATGTAGAAATATATTAAAGGCAATTTTAAAAATCAAAGGGCTAAATTCTCATTGCACAAGAAACATTCAAACAGTTTCAATCTCTTGCATCAAGAAATATGTGTCTTTTAAAAAAATAAAAGAAGCTGTTCATTGACACCACAGTCAAAATGGTAAAATTTTTAGGCCAGAATCTCTTTGCTGACACAGACGGGAAAAGGTATTTCATACAGCTGTAGTCAGAACTGCTGGAGAGGTCTATGACTCCTTGAAATATGCAGAAGTTGTTAATCTGCAATTGTATTTCTAGGATGATGGCTACTTATAATGAGGTGACACCTTCAGAATATATCAGATCATTACCTGGCTCCCCCTACTGTAGTAAGGTGTTAATTATAGAAGCTAATTAGCGACCTGTTTGAAGGATATCTGATCATATGGATTTTCATTTATGGGCGCTTCTATTCTCTATATGCACCGTGGATGTGGAGAAAACCTTCCAGCAACTGTGATTATTACCATTATTTCATTTTTATTGCTTTTCCCATTCAAGGGGAGACCACAGAAAGTCAACAACGTAGTTAATTTGCTTTAGCAAACGGGAAAATGCAAGATAATATTATTTCCTTATGAGTTAGAAACTACTGAAGAATATAACTACAGGTTCTAAAAGTTTAGTGTGGCATCTAAATAGCAATCCCTGCTTTGCATATCTCAACTTTCCTATTTCCTGTGAAAACACGTCACATGTTAAACTGATAACACAATCAAAAGCTAAGGCAGACACTGTAAAATTCCTTCAACCCAGATCCTTGTAAACTTTGTCTAACATCTCTGTGGCTCACTTGGGAACTTGAGTTTATGGCCCGTACTTTTTTCCTGGTTTGTCACCATAGGCAAACCCTTGAGTTGAAAAGAAAACAGATACATTAGTCTTCTCCCACTCAGTTTTTCCCCTGAATCAGAGATCCCAGGTTTGTACCAATGAGAATTTTTTCTATTTGTGTCTTTTTGATATAGTTGCTAGTTTTGATATGACTGTAGTATATTATTCTTCCTGGACTGATTCTATCACAACCTCTTTTTTCCACATAAAAATATGAACTGGTAATTACCAAAAATAATAGGGCATGATAAAGGGGGGAGATGGATAATAGCTCATCATATTGGGAAACAGAAAAGCAGCAAATAAATTGTAGACACGGATAGCTCTGGTAAAAATTAAGACTGGGGATTTTACTTTTGATATATCCTTAGCTGAACATTTTAGAGAACCAGGAGACAAGTTCAGGATAATATTATACTTCAATGTGTAAAACTACCCTAATTGGTTAATTGATAAAGTGATAAATGATAAAGGCAAAAAGCTTTGTTTATAATCCAGTGACCCTTACTATAGATCTGAAAAGGGAGAGGAGAGTATAGAAATAATCAAGTTGACAATAACCAGTGTTGTAACATGGTTCGTTCCAAAAGCAGAGCTTGAAAGTGGGGGGAATTGTGTATATGAATTTTATCTGGGAGAAAACATCAAGGGGCTGTGAAAAGAGAAACAGAAAAGAAAAAGGGCAATGCAAGTGTTTAAACCATTAAGTCGGTTAGCATGAGGGCAGCTTGAGCCAGATTAACTCTAGGGCCTTTTATTTATTTTTAATTTTTTTAACATCTTTATTGGAGTATAATTGCTTTACAGTGTTGTGTTAGTTTCTGCTGTATAACAAAGTGAATCAGCTATACACATACATATATCCCCATATCCCCTCCTCTTGTGTCTCCCTCCCTCCCTCCTTACCCCACCCCTCTAGGTGGTCACAAAGCACGGAGCTGATCTCCCTGTGCTATGCAGCTGCTTCCCACTAGCTATCTATTTTACATTTGGTAGTGTATATATGTCCATGCCACTCTCTCACTTCACCCCAGCTTACCCTTCCCCCTCCCCGTGTCCTCAAGTCCATTCTCTACGTCTGCGTCTTTATTCCTGTCCTGCCCCTAGGTTCATTAGAACCTTTTTTTTTTTTTTTTAGATTCCATATATATGTGTTAGCATATGGTATTTGTTTTTCTCTTTCTGACTTACTTCACTCTGTATGACAGGCTCTAGGTCCATCCATCTAGGGCCTTTTAAAGAACTCAAAGAAGTCCTCTCAGAATTGACAATTGGAGGGTGAAGCATTAGTCTTTTGCCTCTTTATTTCCCATTTTTTGGAAAGTTATCTTAGAGGGTGTTAGTGGCCTAACAATTCTGAGTTGTGAGTTACGTACTGTCATCAAAGAAGCCCAAAGAAAGACAGCAAGACTCATGAGTGAGGCTAGAAGCCAACAGAGTGAAGTGAGCCAGGGCCACATAGAGCTGGAATCAGAGGCGAGGGAATGAGACAGGGCAAGAGAGGCGTCGGATGGAATCGGGATCAAGGTTGATCCACGCACCTGTAGACACAATTGAGTCAGTTCGGATCACTCCTCAATCCCTGCAGAGCAAGTTCATGGGAAAAAATGAGCGCTCTGAGCTTGAGAAAAAGAATAGCACGTCATCAGGATGACTCAGATGATCCTTTCATGCAACCAAACTACACTTAAAACTAGAAGAAAATTTAGGGAAATGTTTGCCGTTTTCTAAACAATCTAAAATGCCTCGGTCTCTATGAAACAGTTTTTCTTTCTTCAGCACTTTGTCTATGGATAACAATGTGCCATTATGAGGGAAAAGAGCTCTGTGATGGTGGGGAAAAAAAAAATACACAACTGGAAGGGAGCTGAAAATGTAGCAGAAGAATTTACATGCAAACAGACAGTAAAAGGATCTGACACGGCATCAAACTGGATTAATAGCATAGAAGGCAAACCAAGAAGCCCTCCCAAGAAGTAAGCAAGAATGTGAAAGGAATGTAAAAGGAGGAAGGTGGGTGGAAGTGCTGTGTCCTGTTCAGTCCTCACAGCTCTATAGCAACCTGGAAGCCACATAGCCCAGGGGCTAGGATAGTCATAGGAGGAAAACAGCCTGGGTCTCTGAGTCACTATCTGGAAGAGGAAACACTCAGAACTGTCTGAGTCACACTGCACCATGACAACAACAACAAAAGTCCTTTATTGTGTTAAACCACTGAGTTTCCTTCTGTCTTTCCTTCCCTCCCCTCTTTCCTTCTTTGTTTTCCTCTCACCCTCCTTCTCTCTCTTTCTTTCCCTTCCTTCCTCCCTCCCTCATTTCCCTTTCTTTCCTATCTATTTATCACTCAAGAATAACCTACCCTATTCTGACTAATACAGAAGTAGAAAACTAAAAGTTGTTCTAAACCAATCCACAGATATCTTGGTTAGCTCAATTCTTGCTCTCTAAGATTACATTTATTACAGAAGAACACTTACTGAAAATGAAGCAAAATGTGATTACATATGTATATATCAGAACTTTTCACCTAATTTCTGGAGATCTATATTAATTATGACAATTGATGGAAACGGTTTCTGAACATCCCAATTGCAATAAGCATTTTCAGACTACATACTTTCCTAATCCAGATACATGCTATTTCAATTCGTGTAGTTACAAAAATGTTCAAATGATTAGCAAATAATTCTGAGATATTATTTATTTCAGACTAAATGAAAATCAAAGCTAAACAGCAGTAGATAGGAGAGAAAACATCATTTCATATTGATAAAAGACACAGTTCATAATGGAGTTAAGAATCATAAATCATTACGTAACAGAATACTGAAACAAAATAAGTTAAGTAAATGCTCTTTGAAAATGGAATGTGACTTCAATATAACTTTCTCGGCTTTGAGGAAATCAAAATGAAGCTATAGAGGTCTTGAGTAGTTTAAAGGGCTGAAATACATAAATAAAACGTACAAAGAAACAGCCAAACATTAATGAACATTAAGGCACATAATTAATACCACGAGCTGTTCCCTTAAAATATAAAACTGCTGTCGGCTGCATTCTTGGATGCTTCATCACATGCCGTTAAGCAGTCTTTAAACATGGGAGTGAACAGGGACAGAGAAAGAAGGACACATTTGAGGAACTTAAACTCATTTTTGTTTTAGCCTTTTAAAGGTTCTCTATTGTCATGGATAGATTCCAAATCTTTAATATGATTTTAAAGTCTCTGAAGATGGCTTGGTATGATGAGTACTTTTTCAAATACTCATCTGGCTGGCCAAGGCATAAAGCATTCCATCAGTAAGAAGGGCATACGTTAGGCTGGGCTAGAAGAGATCTGAAAAACAAGTATGGTTGTACGCCATTCAGAAAAAGTAAAAGAATATTTCAACCTAAAACAATAGAAGGAAATGTGAACATCAGAGGTCATATAAACAGTTTTGTGCCTGTTGTTATAACTATGCCTTAGCAACAACTGTACATTTTATATTATTTTCTCATTGAATAACCTCTCCTTAGAAAGGTTAGTCTATCACCATCTGGATCTGAACAGGAAACTAACTTCAGGAAGTGTTCTCAGACATAACAACAGAGCAAAGTGAAGCAGGATCTGGCCAGCTATTTTCAGGAGACTTGAGACTTAAAGGTGACATCAGAAGAAATACAAACAAGTAGGCCAGAACTGTCATCAGTGTTCAGGTGAAGGAATCTTAGTGCTAAGATCTCACGTATCTCAGCTTGGGTGGTGCTGGAGGACTCTGAGCTACAGAAGACAAATGGAGAGAATGGACCAGGGCCAGAGCCCTGGAAGGGATGGGGTAAGTGGCACAGAGCGGAGTCAGGGTCACTGTATGTTGGGATATAACTCGCAAAAACAGCAGTTATTCATTATAAGCAAGGTCATTAGAAGTCAGTATCCATCAGTCCCTGTATAATCTCAGATCAGAAATGAAAGGCCTGGATTCTGAGGGTAGGAGGTTGGCACAGATGATCCCTTGTGGATAGCAGATTGTGGAAGCAGGACTTAGTCTGAGGACTAAACTCTGTCAACAGATTCATACTTCTACCGCCTTGCAAGATAGGAATTATAAGCCTAGCATCTGATATCGTAGAGGCAATTCTTATTTCTCTCAAAAAATTAGCAAATATTATCAACATTGATGGAAGAGCAATTATTTAGATAATTGTGTATTAGCCTCTGCAAAAGCTGCTAAGACATTGTCCAAATAAATAGGAACGTACATTGTTAGTTGTATAGTTGTATCATTTATTCTTGTATAGTTACACTTGGACATTAAGAAACTTTCAATGATTCTAGAGTAGATTTAAAAGGGACCATAGAGATTACTGAACTGAACTCATAATGTCTGACTCTCCCTCAAAAACACGTAATCACTACGGTCTATTTCCACTCTCGCCCAGGAAACTCACATCTTCCTTCTTCCACTTCTCCTACCACGAACCATCCTCCACAGAGTAACCATGGTAACATTTTAAAGATACAGTTTATGCCACTGTCCCTTTAAAAACCTTTCATGTTTCCTGTTAACATTTGCTTGAAATCAAATTCTGCTTATGGTCTTCAAAACCATGAAAGGTTTGCTTCTCATGGATGACGTCTCCAAATCCACCTCTGCCAACCCCCCTTCCTTGCTGACACACTGTAGGCACCTTGGCTTCCTATTGGTTTCTTGAGCTTCAAGTCCCCTTGCCATGTTGGTGCACTTGCCCTTGCTGAGACCTCTTCTTGGAAAACTCTATTGCTGGCTGGTGAAATTACTGGCATCTCCTCACCCTTTGTATGTCAGTTTAAATATCACATCCTAAGGGGCCGTCTTCCATTTTGTATGTAGTCTTTATCACATTATCTGTTTATAGAACGCAATAAATATTTTTATATGCAAAGGAAAGACTACTTTCCTTATTTATGTGTTTACTTATTTATAAACCCTCTCCCCTCTTAGAATTTAAGCCCCATAAGGTAAGCATCCATGTCTAACCTGTTAACCACTCTGTCTCAATGCTTATACCAGTAACTGGCATTAAGTCAGCGCTCCATGTTTATTGAATGGGTGAATGGATGCATAAATTAATCAGGAATGAAAGGCTGTTGATCCTTGCCTATGGAACTAATATCATCAGGCATATGGCATCTCTTGATAATATAAAACTTAAAACTTTCAAGGGTTAGTAGCTGGGGGCACTATCTGTAGGGAAGAGCAGCTTGAGCAGAAGTTTCAAATTCCCTGGCTCTTAATACCCCCTTCCTTTTGAATAGGTTCTCATCTTATTTTCTACTTCTTATACCACCACTGTCTTCTTTTGTATTCTGTGCACTTTTTAAAGATCTGCTTTAAGAGTATGCAAAACCCCCACTAATTATCTACTCTTTAATGGCTTTGATAGCTCTGCTGAGATATATTGGAACTTTCAAAAGTCTATGAATAAGTTTAATGAAAGAAATAGGTATAGAGTGAACATGAAATAAAATTGTGTCTAACTTAGATATGACTTTACCATGAACACTAACTTTTGTAATTCATTGATCTTATTCTTCATTAGGTCTCCAAAGTGGAGGAGAGAGAGAGAGAAAGAGAGAGAGAGAGAAAAAGAGAGAGAGAGAAAAAGAGAGAGAGAGAGAGAATGAAGGTATGGCACCACCAAGAAGTATTCCCCTCCTTTAATGGTTAGGTTTTCCCTTTCACTTAAGGCCTAAGAGACACATCTCTTAGATGAAAACCCAACAAAAAGACAAATATACTGGTGTGTCTACCATATATGAAAATAATCATAACCTACTGGCATTTTTTTAAAGCAATGTCTGCACATAGTAATTGGTATGGGCATAGAACAGTCCCAAATACTCTGAGACAAGAAGGAAGGGGGCAGGGCACAACCATTAAAAGAATGACACAACCATTAAGAACAGGATACCACAAAAACCAGTTAGAACCAACTAGGCCCAAGATGGTGCAAGATTTGACTTCCAGTAGACCTTGGGCCTCATTATGCACCCATTGTAATGTATCAGCACATGCTAAATGACACACCCACAGGCGCCATGACAGTTCTGAGGCCAACAATAAAAGGCCAAAATGTGGGTGGTGCCCCAATTCATGGAAATCCCCACCCCTTCTCCAAGACAGTTAGAATATTCCTCCCACCTGTTAGGCTGTGAAATTACCCAGTCCATAAAAACTAACCACTCCCGCACCTCGGGACACTCTTGCCTTTTGAGACGGGCTGCATTCTGCCTATGCAGTGTGTATTTCCCTAAATAAACCTGCTTTCACTTTACTATGGCTTGTTCTTGAATTCTTTCCTCCACAAAGCCAAGGACCCTCACTTGTCAGCCTGTCCCAGGGACTCACCCGAGACTTGGGACATGACCATCCTCTTGTGCCCCAGTTTTTCCTATACCACTTCTGCCTCTCTACTTGTTAGTAAATGCTCAAAGCTTATTGCTGAGTGACTAGAGAAATTCCCACATGCCAAGCCCATGGAAAGGTGGATGAATGAAACAAACAAGACCTTCATGGGATTTCAAGTCTGAGAGAAAGGCAGACATTTAACAAATCATTATCACATTTTAACAATGAGTTTGGTTCAGTTCAAACCATATTAGCTGGGTAAAATGTTTTGCTCCTGGTGTTTGGTGCTGGGCCTGCAGAAACAGAAATAAGCATGGGAGAGATCAGGAGGAGACTCCAGGGAAATCAGAAAACTGCACACACAGTATAAACTCCTTAAAGGTTGGATCACATATTTCCATCTCACTTAACCCAACGTGCTTCCTGATAAATGAATACCTGGTAATCAATGATCAAGTATCTGCTTAAAATATTCAAGGTCCAAGAAGATACTATATCTAGAATTTGCCCATTTATTATTTTGTTGTTGTTATTGTTATTATCCGACTAATTCTTCTCTGTGGGACATCTTCCAGGGGTATTTGTTAACAGACTAAGACACTTAAGGTTTTGAGACTAGTTCATTTTATCTCCTTTAGTTTTAAGATGTAATGGAGCCACGGCTTTCGTCAGCCAGCAATTTTCCCACCTTAAGCCCTTAACCCTACTAGCTGATAAGTAATTTCACAGTTCCAGCATAGCTATATCAGCTTGCAATGCAAGAATTTGGATAAATCTAAGACAAAGTGGGCATGAGGTAAGGCAAGAGTAATCATTATTTCACAGGTGTTTGTATTTGTCCTATTTTCTTGAGACTTGTGAATATATTTACATGACAATTTGAAAATGATGTTTGGGCCATAATTGTTCCTAGACTGCTAAATACAGGAGGGGCCAGGGGACTTGCAGAGCTGGTAATGGGAAGCCCGACTGAGCTAACATTTTGACACTGGCTCCTTCTCAGGAGAGGCAAACAGAGGAGAAGAATGGAAAGGAAGCTGTCACTAGGAAACCAAAAAAAAAAAAAAAAAAAGGAAACCTGCAGAGTACACAACAAGGAGACCGGAAAAGGAAAGGAGTTAATTAACAAAAAGGTGACATCCCAACACTTGCAAACACAAGTGGGAGGAGCTGTATCAAGGAATAGGAAAGATTAAATACACAGGCAAACTTGGACATCACATTCTAATATTGCCAAAAATAAGACAAACTCATAAATAGCAATGAAAGCTGTCAAGGAAAGAATTGGCAGCAAACGCTAGGCTCCAACGCCATTGTAGCTTTAACATATGCATTGGTCCTACAGACTTTTTCTGTAAGGACCAAGTTGGGTAAGACCCAATTCCTTTTCCATGTCTTGTCTCTTATATTAAAATTATGTCTAAGACAATGATCTGCCTTAAAGAAATAGTGATATTAGAGACGTTTAGCCCCATTTGTCTTAGCCTATTCTTATTTTGCAGAAGTTGTTTCTCTTCAGGGAGACATCTTTTTTTTTTTTTTAACATCTTTATTGGAGTATAATTGCTTTACATTGTTGTGTTAGTTTCTGCTATATAACAAAGTGAATCAGCTATATGTATACATATATCTCCAAGGGAGACATCTTTAGTTGAACAACATCTCAGTGCTTGGTGCTGTACAGGTGTCTTCTCACTGAATCCTGAGGCTACACTTCTGAGGTTGACATGCTTATCTCCCTTCTGGAGAGACTCAGAGGCTCTTGCAGGTTAATTAGCTTGTACTTTGTGCTATAGCTTGTGCACCACGAAACAACAGAGATGAAAGAAAAGGAAAGTTTCCTTTCATTCTGACAATTGAAAAGGTCCAATGAAGTGACATCTTGCTTTGTGAGGTAGTGAAACTCCCCTCACGTAGGATGTATTGCTGACAAAACCTTGTCAGGGAAACTTTTGAGGAGATTTAAACCTTTGTCAGGTTATTGCAATAGCTGATCTCTGAGGTTCTTCCAAAGGGAAGAGTTTTTTGATTCCATGATACCCAGCACTTAATTACTGCACTTTTACGTTCCATGTCTAACACTGACTAATATTTATTTAATAAGGAAAAAACACACACACACTTGTTTCTCCTTCTACTTCCCCTTGAAATCAAGAAGCAGTTTGACATGACAACTAAAAAGCTAATCATGTATCTCATTCTAGGCAGAAGGTACAATAGAGCGGAACTGCTGAAAATAATGATAATAACATGAAAATGTGAACATACTTCAGGAATGTTAGTATTTTATTCACCACCTCAATATCTGGAATCTGTTGTTAATGCCTTCTTTTGATCTTTGCTATAATTATCATTATTAAACACTCTACAATGTGGCAGGCACCTTTTTGAGTACATTACCTGTATTAATTATTTATACTTCACAGCCCTATAGTGTCAATTCCATTATTATCTGCATTTTACATGAGAAAGTAGAAGTAGAGAGCTGTTTAATATCTTTTCACAGCCACATAGCTAGTAATCAGTGGGACCAGTTTATATGAATGAAGAATCTATATTCATAATCACTTCTGAGTGTTTCTAAAACTTCAGCAGGAATCAGACTCTCCTAGTGAGCTTTTAAAAATACAGAGTGCTAGACCCCAACCCCAGAATTTCTGATTCAATAGGTCTGGCGTGGAAGTCAATAATTTGCATTTCATACAAGTTCTCAGGTGGTATTGCTGCTACTGGCCCAGGACCACACTTAGAAATCTGCTGCCCTATAGGCTACTGTCTCTTTTACTTAATTTCTCCCATATTCACTTGAAGGGTGACAGACAGCCACTAGTTAGAGAAAAGACTGAAACTAGAGATAAGGAGATGTGTGATAGCAGGGAACACAGATAAATACTGAACTGTGCTCCCAGAGGAAGTTGTTAAATTGTTTTTTTTCTTTTTTTTAAAGAGTTGAGAGGGGTCATTAAAAATATAATTGCTTTTCACCTGTGTATTGTTGTCCTCGAGCGTTGTACCCGGAGAAACGTGATGGATTGCCGGGTGATCCTTTGGAATTTCCTACAATAGCAGGGACTGAAGTGAGACCATAACCCAGGGCTGGGTATAATGAGTATTTTACACAAAAGCATTCTGATTGAGAGAACAAGCTCAGTCCTTAGACAGGGTCAAGGGTCAAAGGAGGAATCCAGGTGCAAAGGCAAGAGTCATAGTTTAAAATGTGTGATAAATGCACATGTTCACAAACACGTCTGCTCAAACCACAGCAGGAACAGTGGAACTGAAGCAAAGGGGAGAGATAATTGACTACCTACATGATGGTGTATGGGGGGGGGGGGTTCCTGGTCTAGTGGGACAGATCCAGGGTCTGGGTTCATATTTCATGTCACAGTCTTTCACACAGTGTCACGGTATGAGTCAGCCTGTTGGTGTTGTGTGTATTGGAGAAGAAAACACCTCTCAGAGAGAAAGTTAACTTGACCCAACCTGGAAATAATTAAAAATAAGAAATCTGAAACTGAGCTACTGAAATTTATCGTTTTAAGGCACAGCCACATTGCTTTTCCTTATCCCTATGTTTACAGAACTGAGCTTATCCATCTTATCTCTCCTGGATCATTTCATTCCTAGATTGCAAGCCTGTCAAAGCACTGCAGGATTAGAGTGATAGGTGCTATAGACTCATGTACAGAGGCAGATGGATTAGGAACACGTATCTTTGCAAAGAACCATAAATTTGACAAAATTCGAACAGATCACTGTTTCATGAAAAGAACTGGAAATAGGTTAGTAAAATTAAAGTGAACCAAACTACTCCTCTAATTCCTATTATATTTGGCAATTAAGTAGAATATTCTTAAAATACATAATTAACTGAAAATTGATTTGTTTGACTCAGATGTAAAATATTTGAGGAAGAACTTTGGTTTTAAATCCTCTAGATAACAATAGTAATGAAAAAGAAACAAAATGAATATCAAATAAATGGTGATACCTTTCCATGGGCTAGGATTTTTAAAGTACTACTTTGTTTAATTTTTATGACAGCCTTTTGACATTGCTATTGTTACTGTTATTGTTATTATTAGTATTGTTAATGAGTACACTGATGTTTAAGAACATCAATGGCAGAATCCAAATTCAAATGTCAAAAATTCAAAGCCAAGATCCAAATTCAAAGAAGTGTTCTTTACTATTTCTGTAGCTAACTTTTAAGGTGGTTGCAAGATTTGGGGGTAAAAATCTGTAAATGCCTAGACAATTCTGGGCACGTAGTATTCATTCTGTCAACAATGTCAATTATTATCATCGATTTTCAGAGCTTCACATATTTAATTAATGATACATTGAACCTGACCAAAGGTAATAATACACAAATGGCATATCCTCTTCTTTTCCATCTACTGTATGCATGAGTAGACATGGATACATATCTATAAATGTATATATGAAAGATATCAGAGAACAACTCTATGGTACAATTAAATGAGCATATATTTTGTTGACAGAATAATAGAAAGCTCTGAGTAAGATAAAATAGAATATTTTCTAAGAGGAAAGATTATATTTGCAATGAAGCTTTGAGATTTTCTTCTTTAAAGATATTTGAAGAAAAATGATAAAATTTATTTAATGAGATTTCATTTATTAAGCAGTTACTATATTCCTAACAATGATATAAACTGAGAGCAAAGGCAATTCAAGGATGATATTCTTTAGTGGGAGAGAGAGAAAACACAATCACAAGTTATAGTGTGAAATGCTGTGTAATGGAAATCTTCAGAGGACGCTTAACAGAAGAGAAGTGTCACCTAAAGCAGAGGATGATCAGGGAAGCTTCTCAGAGGAGATGACCCTCAATATGAGACTTCGCAGGGAAAGGGGGAGTTGGTCCAAGAAGGAAAGGACAAAAGAGTCACTTCAGACAGAAGGGCCAGGTTTAAAACATTGAGCATGATAGAGTTTGGCTGATTTTTATGTTTTGCAAGAAGCTGTGGACCAATGGAACATTAGTTGGTGCTCCATGAATTTATAACTTCATCATCAAGTTATTGTAGACAAAGGTGAGTGTCTCCTAAGTTAACTAAGCTTTTAAGTGAAATGAGTTTAGATACTCTTCATGTGCAAATGTGAAGCAGATATATTCTTGAGGTGCAGCATGAAATATTTCCAAGTCTTACTTGGCCAAGGAATTGTGTTTTTTTGTTTTTTTTTTCTTTTTGGGCCTCTCTTAGTTCCAGTGACTACAATTGCCTCCCTGGGGAGAATCTGCATTAGATAATCCCTTGAAACATGGTTCTATTCTCAAAAACTAAGATATCCTGAGGCCCTGGAAGGAGCACAGGGCTGGGAGTCAGAATGTCTGGATTGTAGTCTGCAAATAAAAAACTAATGTCAAATGTGAGTCTTTAGACTTCCCTTCTCTGAGCTCGGTTTCATCATTACAAATCAGGTAATTTCTAAGGTCCTTTCTAATGAATGTACCATAAGGAAAGCCTCGATTTTGCTACAGTCTTTTCTAGGCATTTGGCAATCTTCCTTGTCAGAAAGTCCTTTTTACTGAATAATTGACAAGGTTTCTATTAATAACAAATTTGCTGTTGAATTTAAGGCACACTTTTATTGTGCTGTGATTTAAATAGGCCTTTTTGAAAGGTCTCACTCTAATTTATGACTTTTTCACACATTAACCAATTTTAAATAAAATGCTGGACAAATCTGGTCAGTTTTTAGCTTTTGAGTCAAATTATGAAGCCAGGTACAATATTATTATCTGCTGTTCTTAAGGACAATTTTAAATGAGATGTCACACTGGAGTAATGTTATGCCTCTCAGAAGAAGAACCTATTTTAATAATGAAATGGAATAAGAAGTCATTCACAGAGAGGAGAATGCAGTTTTATTCTAATATCTCAGACACTTTTTATTTCTGATGCTTTACTTATATCATGCACTGGGGAAATAACCCAGCTCCTGCATCTCTTACACATGTATCTGTAGATCAACACAATATATGACCAACAGCACACGCAATTTCAAACTGAACAAGAATGCGGATTGAGCGGCCAGGGTACCTCTTCATTTAAAACAGCGTTTCTCACCTCAACAGTACTGACATCTTGAGCCAGATGATGCTTTTTTTTTTTTTTTTGGACGGGAGATTGGGGGACACCACTGCTTCTCCCTCTTAGATGCCTCCCCAGATGTGAAAAACAAAAATGTCTCCAGACATTAATCAATGACCTGTAGGGAACAGCATTGCCCCCAGTTGAGAACTACTGATTTAAAAAAATATACACATTACATCTAGCTTATATAAGGTCTCTCCCTTTCTTAGTCTCTCTCTCTCTCCCTCCCTCCCTCTCTTTCTCGCTTAAGTTTTGTAAACCTGCATGGTGTTTTCTTATAGATTCTTTTATATATAAAAGAATTTTAAAAAGTGTAAATACTTTTTTCTGAGTTTTATTAGTTAAGTCTTCCACCTGAAGGTTCATTTCCAGAATACAATCATGAAATGTTTGCATGATTGAGATGAAAACAAGATTTTATCGATTACCTCCTTTTAGCCAGCCACACTGAATACAGAAGTTAATGTTTCCTTTCAGGTATCCTTTCAGGTGTCCTTTCAGTGGTGGGGCACTTGCTACGTGCTGAGGTGGCTCACTACAGATTTTGAAAGCTCTCGTTATCAAAGAGCTCCGCCTTAGACTGCTGCTGAAGTATGTCCATCATCACTTCAAATGATATGCTGTGACCTGCTACTTCCACCTTTTAACCTGCTTGCCTTTGTGTTGTTTCCCACTATTCCTGTCAAGGTAGTCTAAACCTTTACCAAAAAGCAAACAAAAAAGCACAAAAACTTGCCCCTTGATTATTGCAGTCGTTTCTTAACTGGTTTCACTGACTTCTTTTTTGCCACCTCTCAATTTATCAAGCACGCACATGTCCAATTCATCTTTTCTAACGGTCTAATTTTCATTCCCTGCTAAAGTTATAAAGGTCTCCTTCACTCTCCAGAATGAAGCTCAAACTCTAAATCAGAGAGGAACCTGAGACAGGCTTTAATGAGTCCAGTGGGCACCCCATGTGCCCTTTTTCAACTCTCTGGTCCACCTCATAAGGCCAGTTTCCCATCCTCTTATTGCTCTCTTGTCGTAATGCTTGCTCCCCCCTCTTTGTCTTTGTCATTCTGAGCACTACACAGTGACACCTCTATTCTGATGCTTAGTCTGTTCTTATAAAACTGTGCTAACTGGAAATCAAAATCCATCTACTTCATAAATATTTTCTATACTACAGCCCACAGGTTCTATTCTGATTTCTCATTTTTCTCCAGCATACATACTAACTTTATGCCTTCACTTTCCTCATGCAGAATTCCTGTCTCTCACATTTTCTTTTCTCTCTCCCACTTTCATTTCCCTACACAAAACTAGTTGCATAATAATTGCAGAATCAACACCACTTGATTTAAATCACCATACCGTTCCAATGTCTGAACCTGATGGAAGTCACAGAGAGGAAGAGCCCTTGCTTTTCTTGAAGACCAGAAGTGGAAAATTGCAAATTGAAGACAGTGGTTATTTTTAAGGCCCCATGGAGAAAATGTTGCAATGAATTCTAGCTGTTCATTCATGTGTACAAATTTATATAGCGGTTGCTTTATCAACATAAACATATGTTAAAAAATGGGTTGCTTTGTTTATTTACATGCACATTTGTTTGTTTTGGAGCTTTTGGAAGAATGACATTATACAGTTCAACCATTAGCTTGCCATATGACCTTGTGCAAGTCCTCTAAACTATCTGAACTTTACTTGTTTGGGAAGGAAAAAGGTGATCATAAGATTCCCGAAACCACGTTAAACTGAGCAGCTGTACCTTTTATTGGTCTCAAAACAGAACTGTTCAGTAAGCAGTGGTTACCTTCTATCCATCTTCCTTCTTCCTCCTTGAAAACAGTACTTCAGGCTTGTTCAAGCATCTATCCCTTACCTCTGTGACTTAGGGGTCAAGACCCAGTCCCAGCTCAGCAGTAAATACTGACTGTGCTAAGTAATGGTAGTGCTCTGATTCTCTTTACGGATCCATTAAATGGGCATGTAACCCTGTGAGAGTCGGCTGAAGGATTTCTGGGTAAGGTCAAATCACTCCTGATATAAAATCCTACAAAAAGAATAGTCCCTTTTGCCCCTCATTATCTCATGTCTAGACTGGGGACTTGGATCATCTGTGGCTTCCTTGGGACAGTGAGGGGAACTGACACAAGGGAAAATTCACACATTGTTGATGGTCAAAAAGAGGAAAAGAGAAAAGTTGACATAATTGAGCTGCTGAATCAATACACTACGAAACTTGCCCGCGGCTGGTACTGCTACTTCTCCCTAGCCCACCCCGCAAACACCCCTACTACCTACTCTCCACTCTTTCTTTTAGTAATACAATTCACTTCAACTTTATTAGGCCAACCATTTTCACAGCTAGCTATGACCTTGAGAATGAGTCCCTGGAAACAGAGTGTGAACAGAACTGACCTGTTTTCAGCTTGCATGTTACCTCTTTGAAAGGAACTTGCTTGTTCTGTACGTTTTTTTGTTCCCCTCTTAGATGGGCTAGAACATATATATGGGTCCAAAGAGCCATAAATGAACAGAAGAATGTTGATAATATCATATGGGATGCTGGAGTTAAAAGAGAGAAACAACTTTTGGGGGGCAATTCCAAGAGCAGAGCCACACATCTGCTATGAACAGTCGACCTACATATGGCCCACTTACAAATGTACGGCAGACATACGGTCCACCCACATCTTGAGAAATAGATCTCCTACCCAGTTTAACCACTGCATTTTCGGGTCTCATGTTTTTCAACAGCTTAACCTATACCCACCTAACACACCACACTTCAACAAGACACCTTGCTTTGTGAGGTAATATATTCCCTTTATTCTCTTTTCATTTAAGCCAATTTAAATAGCAAACTTCTCCTTCTAGCTGCCAAAGCCTTTCTAGTTGGTGCAGTCAAATTTCACATCTCTGGCCTGTGAACAAAAGCAAAATAAAGCCTTTACAAGACAACTACTGGAAAATTAATGTCTAGAGGGCAATTCAAGGTGGGTTTAATCCAAATAGTCTTTGGAATTGAAAATTAAAAAAAAAACCTATGGGCTCACATTCTGAGGTTTTACAACTGTTTTCATGCCTTCATGAATAATGGAAATAAGATTGAGTGCAACTGTAGTAGAAAATATAAGAAGAGTTTAGAAAAACTTGAAGAGCTCTTCAAAGGGATAAGTACTGTGGGAAAGTTATTATGATTCAGAATTCAAGATCCAGGGAGATTATAAGAGTCCACTGAATCACTGATGAGACAGCCCAATGAGACACATAAAACAACCAAACTAAAGTTGTCACGATAAGGGCCAATTGGTTCTTCCAAGTGATGCAGGTGACTAGCTATGTGCTGTCACTTGGCCTGACGGGGAAACAATCTTGGAGACCCCATTTCATCACTTGAAAAAACGACGGCCTGTAAGATGCTTTCCAGCTGTGATCATCTAGTGCTCTATAAATGTGGGAGAGGCCCCCTTCCCCACCTTGTGCTGCTCCTTCAGGAAACTTAAAAACCTCAGGATGGACTGTTCTATAGAGCTGGTACTGCTTGTGAGAGAAGAGTCTCTAGAAGCGCTCAATCTGTCCAAGTGGCATGGACTGAGATAGTTACAAGCCCTACCACAGCTACAAATGGAGAAAAATAATATAATTTAGAATAGAAATATAAATGTGTGATGATGCTGTTAATTCATTATCACTACAGATTTTAGGTACAACATTTAAAAAACTTCCTGATTATTAGCTGAACCAATGTTGCGAAGCTGTGGGAAATAGACAAAATCATACTGTAGTAAGATAACACTCCCCTCCCAAACACATACAACTTCATTCTGCTCTAATGTATGGAGTCTAACTTTCTTAATTTGATGAGTCCTAAAATTCCAGAATAAAGAAGACCTTCAACTGGTTTGTGTTGTTAGTTTTCTACACGGTTTACCTAAAACATTTTGGAAATAATAATGCATATAATGTTCCAAATCCAAAATATGAACAAAAGTCTGTCCATAGTATATCCCGACTTCTTCAAACGTTTGAATATTAAAAGTGGCAATCATCAGAGTGTTGAATATATTCCAGAAATATGTCTATGTGTTTTATATGTATTATCTTATGTAATAAGCCCTACTGTTATTACCCGCGTTTAATACATGAATTCTAAACAGTTTGAGAAAACAGGTATAAACAGTGATCTAGATATATAAACAGTGATCTAGAAGTCAAACCCAGATGAACTATCTTCAAAGCATTAGCTTTTAACTTGAGCCTACCAGTTAATGCAATATTATACATTAATAAGTGTCAGCAATAAGCCAGTTGAGATAACATTACTAAATGAACATTAACCCATGTTAAATAAAGAGAGAAAAAGATATCACTTTGTGCTTAGCAGCTTTGTAATGAAAAGTCTACTAAAAAAGTGAAAAGAAATACTCCAAAATGATAACAGTTGTGTTTCAATATCATGTTTTTTTCCGTCTATTGCTCTGATTTCCTGCAATGTACATATATCAAGTTTGGTATTCCAAAACAAATATAAAGATCAAAAATTATGGGAGAGGAGCTTCAAGATGGAGGAAGAGTAAGACGTGGACATCACCTTCCTCCCCACAAATACATCAGAAATACATCTACATGTGGAACAACTCCTACAGAACACCTACTGAACACTGGCAGAAGAACTCAGACCTCCCAAAAGGCAAGAAACTCCCCACGTACCTGGGTAGGGCAAAAGAAAAAAGAAAAAACAGAGACAAAAGAATAGGGACGGGACCTGCACCAGTGGGAGGGAGCTGTGAAGGAGGAAAGGTTTCCACACACTAGGAAGCCCCTTCGCGGGCGGAGACTGCAGGTGGCGGAGGGGGGAAGCTTTGGAGCCACGGAGGAGAGCGCAGCCACAGGGGTGCGGAGGGCAAAGCGGAGAGATTCCCACATGGAGGATCGGTGCCGACCAGCACTCACCAGCCCGAGAGGCTTGTCTGCTCACCCGCCGGGGCGGGCGGGGGCTGGAAGCCGAGGCTCGGCTTCGGTCGGATCGCAGGGAGAGGACTGGGGTTGGCGGCGTAAACACAGCCTGAAGGGCTTAGTGCACCACAGCTAGCCGGGAGGGAGTCCAGGAAAAAGTCTGCAGCTACCGAAGAGGCAAGAGACTTTTTCTTGCCTCTTTGTTTCCTGGTGCGCGAGGAGAGGGGATTCAATGCACCACCTAAACAAGCTCCAGAGACAGGCGCGAGCCGCGGCTATCAGCACGGACCCCAGAGACGGGCATGAGATGCTAAGGCTGCTGCTGCCGCCACCAAAAAGCCTGTGTGCGAGCACAGGTCACTATCCACACCGCCCCTCCTGGGAGCCTGTGCAGCCCGCCACTACCAGGGTCCCGTGATGCAGGGACAACTTCCCCGGGAGAACGCACGGCACGCCTCACGCTGCTGCAACGTCACGCCAGCCTCTGCCGCCGCAGGCTCGCCCCGCCTCCGCACCCCTCCCTCCCCACGGCCTGAGTGAGCCAGAGCCCCCGAAGCAGCTGCTCCTTTAACCCTGTCCTGTCTGAGCGAAGAACAGATGCCCTCAGGCGACCTACATGCAGAGGCAGGGCCAAATCCAAAGCTGAACCCCGGGAGCTGTGCGAACAAAGAAGAGAAAGGGAAATCTCTCCCAGCAGCCTCAGGAGCAGCGGATTAAAGCTTCACAAACAACATGATGTGCCTGCATCTGTAGAATACCTGAATAGACAACGAATCATCCCAAATTCAGGAGGTGGACTTTGGGAGCAATGATATATATATATATTTTTCCTTTTTCTCTTTATGTGAGTGTGCATGTGTATGATTCTGTTTGTGATCTTGTCTGTATAGCTTTGCTTTTACCATCTGTCCTAGGGTTCTGTTTGTCTGTTTTTGTTTTGTTTTGTTTTGTTTTTAGTATAGTTTTTAGTGCTTGTTATCATTTCTGGATTTGTTTTGTGGTTTGGTTGCTCTCTTCTTTCTCTCTTTCTTTTTTAATTACTTTTTAATTTTTAAAAATTATGTATTACTTTAATTACTTTATTTTCTTCCCTTCCTTCCTTCCTTGCTTCCTTTTCTTTCTTTCTTTCTTTCTTTCTTTCTTTCTTTCTTTCTTTCTTTCTTTCTTTCTCTCTTTCTCTCTCTCTCTCTTTCTTTCTTTCTTTCTCTCTCTCTCTCTCTCTCTCCCTCCCTCCCTCCCTCCCTCCCTCTCTCCCTCTCTCTCTCTCTCTCTCTCTCTCTCTTTCTTTCTTTCTTTCTTTCTTTCTTTCGTTTCTCCCTTTTATTCTGAGCTCTGTGGATGACAGGGTCTTGGTACTCCAGCTGGGCGTCAGGCCTGTGCCTCTGAGGTGGGAGAGCTGAGTTCAGGACGTTGGTCCACCAGAGACCTCCAAGCACCACGTAATATCAAAAAAAAATCTCCCAGAGATCTCCATCTCAACGCCAAGACCCAGCTCCACTCAACGACCAGTAAGCTACAGTGCTGGACACCCTATGCCAAACAACTAGCAAGACAGGAACACAACCCCAGCCATTAGCAGAGAGGCTGCTTAAAATCATAATAAGGCCACAGACACCCCAAAACACACCACCAGACGTGGGCCTGCCCACCAGAAAGACAAGATCCAGCCTCATCCACCAGAACACAGGCACCAGTCCCCTCCACCTGGAAGCCTAAACAACCCACTGAACCAACCTTAGCCACTGGGGACAGACACCAAAAACAACGGGAACTACGAACCTGCAGCCTGCAAAAAGGAGACCCCAAACACAGTAAGATAAGCAAAATGATAAGACAGGGAAACACACAGCAGATGAAGGAGCAAGGTAAAAACCCACCATACCTAACAAATGAAGAGGAAATAGGCAGTCTACCTGAAAAAGAACTCAGAGTAATGATAGTAAAGATGATCCAAAATCTTGGAAATAGAATGGAGAAAATACAAGAAACGTTTAACAAGGACCTAGAAAAACTAAAGAGCAAACAATGATGAACAACACAATAAATGAAATTAAAAATTCTGTAGAAGGAATCAATAGCTGAAAAACTGAGGAAGAAGAACGGATAAGTGATCTGGAAGATAAAACAGTGGAAATAACTACTGCAGAGCAGAATAAAGAAAAAGGAATGAAAAGAATTGAGGACAGTATCAGAGACTTCTGGGACAACATTAAACGCACCAACATTCACATTATAGGGGTCCCAGGAGAAGAAGAGAGGAAGAAAGGGACTGAGAAAATATTTGAAGAAATTATAGTTGAAAACTTCCCTAATATGGGAAAGGAAATAGTTAATCAAGTCATCTGCGGTTTTTATTCTGATATCTTCAATGTAAAAAAAACACAGAAAGGGACTTCCCTGGTGGTCCAGTGGTAAAGAATCCACCTTCTAATGCAGGGGGATGCGGATTTGATCCCTGGTCAGGGAACTAAGATCCCACATGCCGTGGGGCAACTAAGCCCACTCACCACAGCTACTGAGCTTGTGCACCTCAACTAGAGAGCCTGCGTGCTGCAAACTACAGAGCCCATGCGCTCTGGACCCTACGTGCCACAACTAGAGAGAGAAAACCTGCATGCCACAACTAGAGAGAAGCCTGTGTGCCACAACGAAGAGCCAGCGCCACAACGAAAGATCCTGCACGCCTCAATGAAGACCCTGCATGCCACAACTAAGACCCAACACAACCAAAAAATAAATAAAATAAAATAAATATTTTTAAAAATTAAAAAAACACAGAAAGCAAAATAGCAAGCACCCACTTAGAACTTGAGTCTCAGTAAAACTATTCTTCAGAAGTAAAGACATTTAAGACACACACACACACAAAAAGAGTATTCACCATCCTCAGACCTACACTAAAGGTAATTCTAAAAAATGTGCTTTAGTCAGGCAGAAAATGATCCCAGATGAAAGAGTATCCAAATGGAACAAAGATTAGATAATTAATGTGTATATAAATATCAACTATTACAGCAAAATAATAATATTTTGTGGGATATAAATTAATTATAATTAAATACACAAAAGCAACGCCATATAATTTAGGAGAAAAACAAAAGATTTAAATTATACAAAATTTCCATGTTATTCAGGAGGGAAATAATGGCCTTAATTGACTTTAGAATTTAATAAATTAAGGATGCATATTTAATTTGTGGATTAGTCACTGAAAGTTCAGAATTAGAGGGCATTAATACCACACTAGTAAAGGGAAAACCAAATGAAGTCCTTTTCAATCAATCAAAATTAAATGAGAGGGCAAGAGAAGGGAGAGAAAGAAAGTGAAAGCCTAGAATAGGTCGAATAAATAGCACACAGTATCCAAATAGATCAATGATTCCATTAATTATAAATATACAAGCTCTTCCAATTAAGGAATAAAGAGTGATAATAGAAGAAAAGGCATACCAGGCACACAAACATAGATAATGCATCACCAGCAGAACTTCTTCAAAGGAAATTCTAAAGCAAGTTTTTCAAGCAGAAGAAAAGATAATTCAGATAAGAGGTCTGAGACACAAGAAGAAATAAAGAAGAAAGCAAGTTACACATGTTAGTAAATTTAAGTAAACATTAAATACATAAAATAATAGCAATATGGAAACAATTTGACTAAGCAAAGAACAAGAATAATAAATTAAAATAATGGACTGTAGAAATGATGTTAAAGTGTTCCAACCTCATGATATTAGCTGGGAGAAGTTCCTGGTATGTTCAGGTAAGGGCTTGTTTCATATCCTGTGCCTTTGTTGATGCTAAGCCCTCAGCCTGCTTGTCTCTTTCCTTCTTATCTCCAGTTATTAAAGTACTAACTCAAGCCTTTGCTCAGATGACATATCATTCCAAATTGCGCAAAATGCCTTCCTGCCCACTCCCATAATCCCATGCGTTGAACTATTTTTTCACACAGATTGTTCCTGACTTATATTGTTTGCAGGGACTATTGGGATTCATGCAACTATTTCTCAAAATGCTTAGTATTTCTCATAGGAGTGAATGCATCCATGTACAAATGGAGGGATGCACATTTAGAAATAAATCCTTGGTCCAAATGGACTTCAGTAGCATAAACATATGTCATCAATGCCTGCTAGAGGCTTTATTGTTATCTCATCAGGTAAATTCACACACCTAAAGAATCCACACTTAAATACATGTGCTGAAGTCTTTAATAAACTTATTTACTGCAAAAATATGTAGCAGGCAATAGCACAGCATTGATACTGTTTTTATACAGAGGTTCCAAGGACAAAGAGGTTTTATGGCTTCAAAAAATGCAAATGAAGAAATACAGAAACGCTCAAACCTACCATCCTCTCCCTAAACTTTTTGGAACTCAAAACAATAGGTTTTATCTTGGATTTGGTTTCAAAGGAGTGCTTAGGCTAGCTTTTGTGTAATTCAGTGTCCTTGTTTATTCCTAATGGAAATTTAGAAAATGCCCATTTTGTCTGTGTAATGTCTTAGTCTTTTTAACTCTCGAATAGATGCTAAACAGAATAAAAGAACACTAAATTTTCAAAACCATAAACAAAATTTCTAACTGTAAGTCAAATGTAATTAGTATTCAAACACTGAATCCCAACTAATGAGGTCATATGGAATAATACTCCTGGTTCTTTCAATCTAATCCTTAAAGAAGACTGTTAATGAGAAAAATATAATAAAAATTAACCAAAGTGAAGGATGAATTTAGGACCTCCTTCAGGTTTTATTCAAGAATGATTTTCTGAAAGGTTCTGAAACATTTGGAATAGAGAAGCTGACAAAAGAAGGAGGCCTATGAAAGGTAAAAATAATTACGGAGGTAACTGGCAAAAGAGAAGATGAATGATGACTAGCAAATCAGTAGAATATAAAGCACCTTAGCTTAAAAAGGACAAGTCATGAAGGAATATTTTCTTTTGACTTCATTGGAAGCACTTCCTGCACAGACCTTATTTTGAGTACAGTCACCAGAACTGAGTTTTCAGGAATTTCAATATTAATTGGGCTATTGCTTAGTTTGAAAATATGTATAACACACTACACTTAGCACTACAAGATAATGATTCAAGATGATTCTCTTAAGAATAGTTTCCTTTAAAATTAAACCTAAACTAACGGTAAGTATTTCATTTGCAAATTGCTACTTCTTAGACATGCCCTATTAAAATACATCTTGAACCTCTTTCAAACTGTTCAGCTTATACTGAGTCATCAGGACAACCTGAACTGTTGAGACATAGAGGGGTTTTTGAATAAATCAATGCTGAAAAAGAAGTATTTATTTTATTCCTAATTTTTAATCTATTTTCTGCCTGTCATGCATGCCTATAATAGAGAGAATTGCATGAGAAGCAGCAAAATGATTGTTATCAAATAACTCCCTGATCAACACTTTCAATTTTCTAAAACAACATGCATCATCAAAATAACAACAATAATAAAATAACACGGATGGTAATTATTAATAATAATTATTAGCATTATTATATTAAAATCAGACTTATTTACTAGATTCTAATGACTTCTTCTATTACCTTATTACACGTTACTTTATAAAAATTTTTGCCATAAATCTTGTGATGCCTTATTCATGGGTAAAGCATGAGAAATTGTTGCCTGGTACACGATTTTTGAAATATCTTCTTTCAACACATATAGAGACAACTAGGGGATTACTGATCAATATGCAGGCTCAAAAGACAAATGAATTTGAAATTTCTCCAGGGATGGAAACACTAAAACAATCTCAATGATAATTGAATATTAATAGATCTTTCACTAAACCGAAACACCACAATAATCTCAATATATATTTGTAATACATAAACCATGAAATGTTTAAAGGAAACAGATATATTTTGCAATTTTGAAAGTGAAAGGGTTAGACCTTCACTTAATGGTTCAGAAATCTTGGGTTTTACAAATTAATTTCCTTCCTCAAATTTCAGGTATGAGTTCCCCCAACTGCTTCTCATGGTGTTGTTCACGACACTGCTGATTATTCCACTGGTAATTGGGTAAGAGCTAAGTGCTAAGTATGGCACTAACTCTTCCTAGGAATTTCCTAGGAACAATGACGCCCAAACCAAATCTTAAGATTTATTTTCCCATCCCCTGAGGAATGAATCTACATGATGCTAACAATAAGAGCAAAAATAATCATAACCATTCCAACTATTATTTATTAGGCATTAACTATATGCCGAATAACGTCATAAATTTTTCATGACAATTTTCCAATTAAATTTTAGGGTTTTTTTTTTCCTTCCTTCTTTCCTTCCTTCCTTCCTTCCTTCCTTCCTTCCTTCCTTCCTTCCTTCCCTCCTTCCTTCTTTCCTTCCTTCCTTCTATAGCCATGAAGACTAAGACTAAGGCTATATTAATGAACAAGAGTTCCTGTTCTCATGAAACTTACATTCCTTTGCAAAGAGTGAGGCATGACAGAAGACAAAATATAAATCAATGAATACGTAAATAAAAAATGCATAAATACCTAAATCCAGTTAGTGTATAAAGACTGGTAAGTCAACACTCTTTAGAAATGTGCCAGTAACCACCTATCTGTGAAGGTATGTGTGAAGGGGGTCATTCTTTATATAGAGTTGCCAAGTAATGTCTTTCGGAGGATGTGTTATTTGAGGTGCGTCCTATATGTGGCAAAGGACCAAGCCATCTGGAAGAAGAAACTTCCAGGAAGAAGGAATAGCAAATGAGAACCTTCAAGGTGAGATTGAGCCCTTCATGTTAGGGGGAATGCAGGACCAGTATGACAAGTTCAATGTGTTAAGAGCAATAGTCAGGAGCCTTATTGTATAGGATTTTGAAGACCACAGGAAAAAGATTATATTTTACTGCCAAACTGATGCATAAATCAACATAAATCAACAGGCAGAAATGTTTTATCATTTGGTCTTCCAAACAGAGCTGGGAACAATCTCTAATCTGTATTTCTGGAAACCTAATTTGAAGGACCAGTTGAGGGTTAGGGAGTTACTGAAGTTTAAATCTAGGACAAAAACCCAGAGTTTTGGACTGCTTATATTCTTTCCACAACACAAAACTGATCTTTTACTTTGAGTTCCAAATCAAAATTAAAAGGATATGAAAATATGTGTTTGGAATTGATTTAAGCTCACAGGACTAGAAAATAACATTCTCTCAGTTTTACAAATATGAATATGTTTATAACATTGATTCAAAAGCAGATGATCTATGTCTAGAAAATTTTTATCTCCACAGATTGCAAACCCAATATAAATTTATGGATAAAAGCTATCATTGGGATAAAATATTGTACAAGTCTTTTTTTGCACATATTGTAATTCAAAAAAGATGCCAGATTGCTTGGAACTTTAAGTATTGATGTTTTAATGAGTAGACTATTTTCTCTAGTGGAGCACATCCAATTAAATTTAGTATTCAGTCATTTGCTAAAGGGACAGTCTGCAGCTTCTAAATGATTCTACTTCTCCTTTGCTTTTCCCTCCATTCCCGGATGCCAGTTTGATGACTTGTTTGTTTTCTAAGCACTGAATATCTCACTGGAATACATATTCATGGAAGAAAATTCCAGGGTAGACCATATTTAGTAGCACTCCTAGTTTTTCTCAGATCTTCCTAGCCCTTCCTTTTTATTTACCTTTCCTCAGGTTTTAAACATTCAAATTCCTCAGGACTCAATCTTACCCTCTCTTTGTTTCATTCACTGATTTGGTTATTCATACATCGAATACTTATTCAGCACCTTTATGTGCCAGGCACTCTGCTAGGGACTAGTGAACACCAGTAAAGGAGGCAAAGATCTCCATCTTCCTGGCATTTTACAATTTATTGTGGGGAATAAGAGTTAAAAAGTAAATGACTAAATATAAAATGAACTATACATATAGACAGCATTGCTGTGAAGCAGAAAATAGCAGATAAGATAAAATTGGGAAAGGAGTCTTCATTTTGGCTAGGGTAGTTATAAAGGGCATTTGTGAGGAGGTAATATTTGCAGAGACCTGAATGAATGGGAAGCGAGACACAGGAAGATGCTGAGAAGTAACGTTCCACATAGAGGTAACAGAACATGTACGTTTCTATGGCAGAGGAGTCGAACATGTTCCAGCAATGACGATGTTTCTGAGGAAGATTAAGCAAAGAGGAGAAGGGTTGAGGACGCAGTCAGGAAGGTAGAGAGGGCACGAAGAGAAGGTGAGCAGCCCCCAGGGCAAGGTCTGGAATTAATTCTGGCTACCATGGCACACCACTAGAAGGTTCTGAACAGGAGAATGATGCACTCTGATTTTCAATTTTAAAAGATTTCTCCAGCTTCCAGGTGGAGAATATACCATATACAAGAGTGGAGGTAGGGAACACATGCTAGGAAGAAAGTTATTTCAGTAATCCAGAAGGGAAATCATTGTTGTTTAGACTAGGGTGTTTATTCTGAAGCTAGGAAACTTGGTCAGTTTGAGATCAATTTTTCAATTAGAGCCCAGAGGACTCGATTTTGGACTGGATCAAATATCTGTGAGAGAGTGATGAAAGATAAATTGGGTATGTTTGGCCCAAGAAATGGTGATTATTGAAATGGGACAAACCTGACAAAAAATAGGAGTCTAGGTTATGGAGGGAGGAGCAGGCCTTCATGCAGAAATCAAGATATCTTCATTCTTTTTGAACAGGTTAAATTTCAGATACATATTTAATATCTACATGGAAACATGAGACAGACAATGGATCTACAAATTTGATGATCAGAGGAGAGGACTATACCCTCTTCCCTACTGAATTCTACTTGGCCTCACTAGTAAGACTTCTTTAGGTTCACTTCCTTTGGAATGAAACAATGGCCAGAGACTTGGCCCTTAAGTCTGGACATTCTAAGAGTCTTGTCTTAGATTTTAAAAATTTATGGGCTGATAAAATATGTAAGCCCAGCCTTCTATACTGAGGAAGTAAGAACTGGGAGGGAACTCTTTCTGAGTATTGAAGCCCCCAATTGTAAGCTGATGGGATACATAGATGGCCCATAAAGTCTAGTCAAGTGACTTCTTGATAGAAGATATTTGTTCAAATTGTCCTCTGTCATTTCCTTAGAAATCATAGACTTCCCTAGAAAGAAATTAATCAGAGTTCACACCAAAACTTTCATACCCCTATAATCCAAATATTCATGGGAATGTCTCTATATCCTAGAGAATTTCTTATTCAAAATGCTGTAGGTAAGTATAAAATATAATACAGTAAGACTAAACTTATTATTATTCTCTTTCTTCTTATTATTCAATTTTTTATAAACATTTATGTACTTGGGATTGGAGGGTATTTCAAGTATATTTACTATGACCAAGTTAATGTCTTTTAAGCCTAGAAGTGAAGAGAAAAATGATATGATTTGGAAGGTGTGGGTGAGCTAAGGGCGGGCAGACTGTTGCAGTAACTCCAGGTGGGACAAGGAAAAAACAGATTTTGTAGATCAAAAGCACTTCCAGAGTCTGATGTGTTTTGAAAGCTTCCTGCACAGCAGTTTTAATATAATCCATCAGTAGTATAATTACAGCAGAATCTGCAACACAATAAAATAAACCTATAAACCTTAATCCATTTCCATACAAATGCCCTTACTAATGAAATCAGGAAAATGAATAAGAACTGTGTACAATGGCAGGCTGTGCTCAAAAAAGCCTTCAGTTCCACACAAGTGCTCCATAGGTCTCTAAAATATTATGCCATTTATGCAATTACAATCAGGTACTATTCTTAGGGGTTAAAGGTCCCAGTACAATAAATGGAGATACTGCTTCAGTAAAGATGGTTCAATCAATCTGGAAATGTTTCTGCTTTTTCAGGAGGATGACATACTCTAATCTGTATAGCAGACAATGGAGTTTCATTAAAAATCCTGATTTCACAACTCATTATGTGATTGTCACATGAATGCCTCCTGTCCCAATCTTGATGGTCTGGGCTTTGTTATTTCTCTGGGGGTAGCGGCCACTGTATCTCACTAAAAAACGGAGACAGAACCTGCCTTTCATGTTAGTTCTGAGAGCAGTGATTGGGATCCTCTATTGTAAAGGATGCAAATTTTCTGATCAAAATGATAATTCTTTCAGGAAATAATAGCATCCAAAAGCAGGACCAATGGGGTAGATTGATGCATGGAAGAGAATAAGGAGAAAAAGCAATACAAATAATGAGAGCCCAGCTCTTGAATATGTTGTGCATCATTACAGACACTCTGAAAATCATCACATCCTCCCTGGAAGGTGTGAGACTTTCCACATCCAGCTCCAACCATGGCCCAAGTCCACTTAATGCTAGCTTGCTCAAGGCAAAATACTTCCCTTCACATAGAGGTTGATATTCAATAAAAGTATGCATCTATGTTTGCTCACACTAAATGACTCCACATGGAAGGCATTTTGGTCCCTGGATAGTTATGTCTTTGGCAGCTGACCAATTCTTCCTTATAAGGCTCGATTAAATGAAGGGAGGACGGGTTGGCTAGAAGAAAACCCAGACACTTTGAGAGGGCAGCTGAGGTTGTATAAAGCTGGGGAAAGAGCATTAAATAACAGTCTTAATATTGAGGCAGGAGTTAAAAAGGGAGAGAAAACAACATTTCGTAAGTAGGAATGGACAAAGACATAATATAAAATATGGATTCAAGGAAGTTATTCAGACCCAATGCTATATTTCCCTCTATATGCCACCTAGAGTAAGACAGAGACAGCAGCTGAAGGTGATTATGTAGAATGTGTCCACAACTGGAACATAATTCTAAACCCAAGACAAACCCTTTTATGAAAGCAGTTTTCACAGTATTTACAAGGTGGCGAAAACAGGGCAAGGATTTATTCAGGAGGCATAAATTTCCTACCCCAATGAAGCTCAGGATACTTCTCACACCAGACAAGGATACTGATGCATTTTTCTCTTCTCAGTAAGAGTTTTGAACTGTGAGGTTCCTGATGGTGCAGCTACTTCCTGGGATTGTGAGGGATCCCGGCATTAAGAACATCCCCATATATAGAATACTCTGGGAGTTAACAATAAGGCACTCATTTCTCAAGACCATTTGCTACCACATTCAGAAAACTCTTATATCAAACACACACATCTATAATATGTACAATGTGAGGTGTGGCACCCAGTATCTGACAGCTCTGCTGGGCAATTTGGAAGATTCTATGCTCAAACCCATGCACTTACAATCATCATGGAAAATGTAAGCTTGAAAAGATGGAAATGATGGTTTATAACCTGGACATTCAAGATAAGAAAGAGGCAGGTAATGGACGACCCAAGTTCAGAACCTAAGGTCAAGAAGTAGGGGTCTACCTCTGCCCCAGGTGGATTGCTATATTCATTTTGACAACCTCTCTTCATCTTTAATAATTGTCTGGATACCTGAAGGACTATCTTGCTATGTAATGCCCATGATGTCACAAACGTTCTCTCCCTTCTTGCTTATCTACATGGAACTCTACCTCCTCCTAAAAAAATTATTCAACCATTAGCTCTTTTTTCCTCCTTGATTTCCATAGGGAAATAATCATGCTTTTAGCTTGGTCGCTTTTTACAATGTATGTATATCTTTCAGATGCTTATATATGGTGGTGACTTTACCAAATGGAGTTGCTCATTAGCCTGGCTTCTACCTTACTGATCTTTGTCTGCTCAGCATTTAGTGCTGTTCTTGGAAGTTAGAGGATTCTCAGGAAATTTCCATTAAATGTATCTTGAGGTGGACCACATAATACAAATACCAATCACTTTTAAAACCCCATTTGTGGGACTTCTCCGGCGGCCCAGTGGTTAAGACTTCACCTTCCAACACAGAGGGTGCCGGTTTGGTCCCTGGTGGGGGAGCTAGGATCCCATATGCCTCGTGGCCAAGAAACCAAGCCATAAAACGGAAGCAATATTGTAACAAATTCAATAGAGGCTCTAAAAAAATGGTCCATCAAAAAAAATAAATCATCAAAAAAAAAATCTTAAAAGTAAATAAATAAAACCCCATTTGTGATATTCACAAGGATGCAACGGCAAAACTGCTTTTTTGATCAATGAACTAGACTCATTCGGCAACTTCATATTCAATAATCCTGATCATTCATGGTTGGTACTACTTGTGATTCTGTCTTTTCTCTAGTTCATGCTCACTGGGTGACTTCCCTGTATGCCTAAACTTCACCTTAGTCTTCTCTCTATATCCTTTCCCTTGAAAATGTCTCAGCAAGAAAGAGTGTTAAGAATGTCATAAAAAATAAAGTATTGCATTACATTCTCAAGGAATTTTTATTACTGTGACATAACAGAGCCAGTCTATCTCCCTCATGAAAGGCTGTCTTCTCTTAAGGATATTTTCACAAATGTCAATTCGGCTATTAACTTTTCAGATAGAAATACGCTGTATTAAATAAAAATCTCAACAGTAATACTAATGCTACTAATAGTGTAAGTTTAACTTCATGGAATTAGTCAGTTCAAATGCAAAAAACAAACAAATAGACAAATAAAAACAGCAGTTGCAGGGCCAAGTGAGAAACACAGAAGAGCAGGTAAATTTTCAATTTGTCTATGGCTAGAGGCTCAAGATTTCCCTGGGAACAAGCTTTGTTACTGAGTTATTCTATCATGTAAATTGAGTATCTACAGTGAAGTTATGTGGTTAGATTTCTATACAGTATCGTTCATTCAGAATGTAACATTTTGTGTCTCCTGATGTTATTGAGAGACATTTTATAGTAGAAGAGTTCAAGACACTTTTGTGACCATCCTTAAAATAAGGAGGTTGGCTAGATACTATCCACTGTTTTCTAACACTAACACTTTTAAAGTTCTAAACTGTGGCACATAATGTACTTAATTGCGATAGTGAACAGTGTATTGAAATCAGAATCACCTTAAAGTTTTAATTATCATAATAGTGCTCGCTGGAATACTTCTTATCTATATCATCAGTTAAACACATTTTTAAATTTCTACATGGAAGTCTGTGTTCTTTCCTACAAATACTACATTTCCTTTCTGGAAGGGTGGATAATATTACAAGTAATGGTCAATGACCTCAGAAGGCTGCCTTTAAAGACACTTAAAAAATTAGCCTGCACTTGGAATTCCTTCACATATTTATATTTATGGTTCCTGCATAATAGAGTAATAATAATTAATCTAGAACAATCGCTGTCCTCGCAACTCTGCCAGCACACTCTTGTTAAAAACAGAGCCATCAAAAAGTGAGAACTTTATATTTCCACAAGGGATATCAATTACGCTTTCCAGCTCTATTTCTTAAACTTTCCTCTGTTGAAATATGTGGATATTACCTTTTACTATTGATTGGGCAAAAAATGTTATTTATTTAAGTATAAGGATTATTTGAGTTGAAAAATACAAAAAGCATTTTTCTAGAACATACCTAAAGAAGATTTATCATATTCTCACTATAAATACATGATCACATACACGTTCAGTCACTCATTTAAAAGATATTAATTGAGAACTGATTATATGCCTGGCACAGTAATAAGCTTTACAGATATATCAGTAAGCATGATGCAATACTTTTCTTTAAGGAATATATGAGAGATAAGGCAAACAATTGATATTGTTTATTAAAGAGACATTTTGTGTGTATGTGCACGCGCATGAATGCTCACCTGTATATGTGTGTACAGTTGTCCCCCAAGGGTGCATGCCTGCTGTGTACTAATGACATAGTGGAAGATTTTTCTGTCATATGGCCTGCGTTTGATCCCATAACTCCATCCTGAATAGCTAAATGTCCTTTGCTTAGTAATCCACTTTGGAACCTAATCTGACATGTAGACTATGAGGATGGCTAACCAGTGTCATTTTGCCTGTGGAAATTCCTTTATGTAACATGTGAACTTCATGCTTTATACTGATGATTTGACCAAACTATCTTTAACATCACCAATATGTATGCATTCTTTTTTACCATCTTTTTTCTGTGAAACTCCTTGCACAACATTAGAAACTTCTCACATTTCAGCACTTATGTGTGTCTACTCACAACTTTGTTTGCTCTGGCAGGAAAGACATCCTTGTTACTGAGCCACTAGGGTCACTAAAAACAGTTCCTCATGTCATATCAAAGCATTGCTTATCCATCTAGGGAGCTTTATAACAATTGCCTAAAAATTGAAGAAAATATGAGTGATGACAGCTAGAACACCAGTTGCCCATTTCTTACTACATAACAGGCATAATGCAGAATATCCAGGACTCTAACTTGAGTAACAAAAGAACTAAAACTTATAGTGCTCAGCAGTTTACAATGTTTTTAAAGAGACTGCTAATGCCTTTACCCACGAGTAGACAACTTTTGAAGAGGGCAACCTAAGATCTGTTTAGAATCAATAATGTCTGTAACTCTCCTCTTTGAATATGAAATTTGTAAGTGTAGAACAATCGCTAAAAGTTACATCAATTACACATGAATATAGAGTAGATGATGCACTGAATCTAGCCCCCTCCTCCCATCCCTGAAACAACTCACTTGAGCATGAAAGTCAATTTACATTTTTTTTCAATTTGAGAAATGGAATTTTCATTTTGTGTCATATTCATGAAAAAACTCATATATAACTCAGCAGGGTATTCACATGCGCTTAGAAACAATATTAGGTATGGGAATTACCTTTTGTACCATAAAGACAAAATTACTTACTGAGAAATAAGATTTTAAAGGATCTTCAGGAAGCAAAGGAGAAAAAAATAAGATAAAGAATTTCATCTGAGACTGAAGCTATTGTATTGTTCATCTGCAGGCTGCTCATCCCTCCGGTACCAATTTTACATCTCTACTTAGATGCTCTTCTCTCCCAGGAGCTTCAGAGGCTGTTAGATTTTAATGAAGACATGTTGTGGAGGGAACCATGGGACTAGAAATATGAGTTCAAATCCTGCAAACTATTTCTCAGGTACAAAAGCATGGCAAATTTGGTATAAAGGGATTATACATACACGTGCAGTTAAAGCAAATTTACTTCATATGATACCCAAAACATTTTCTATGTTAACATAAAATCTTCAAATTATAATTCTAATGGCTGCATAATATTTTATAAAGTGGATGTACTGCTTAACTAATTCCCAGAGACATTCATATTTTCTCCCCTATTTTGTACTGTAGTAAAACATGCTACCCTAAACTTCTTTGCATTTCAGTGTTTCTTCTTTCCTCACACTCTTTCTGTATTCAGAATATTTCTCTTGGTTTATATTCACAGAAGCATATTTATTAGGTCGAAATTTGTAAATTTTTTAAAGCTCTGGCTTATATAGCCAAATTGCTTACTAAATGAATTACAAAAATATAGCTTTATGAAAGAGTGATTATTTCACTCTGTCTTTGAAAGTACTGGCTATCATTTTTAAGCTTAAGTTAAACTAAATTGTAAACAACATGACTGGTATATGTGGGTGGTGATACTGTAAAAACAGAACCAAAGTCTGGATTTCTCAGTAATTCATTCACCTCTACTGAAATCTTGGTAAAACCTGGTTAGACTAGGAAAAAAAAATTCTGAAAGAGCTTCAAGCAAATGTCTAGAACTTTTTTTTTCTCACCAGCTTCATTGAGCTTTAATAGACAAATAAATTGCAATATATTTAAAATGTACAACACGATGGTTTGATATACGTGTATGCACTGTGAAATGATTTCCACAATCTTTCTTCTTTGCAGCTTAAGACGGAGGCACATACTGAGGACAAACATCTAAGAGATCATTTGATCATTTGGGACTGCCTTTGCCTTTTAAACTTTTTTTTCTAATCCAAGGAAATAATATCATAAAGAACGTTAGGAACCGAATACAATGCAAGAAGCATCTCTGAGTTTGTCAGGATGAATGTAATACGTACATATTTAATTTTTAAAAACTTGAAAATCAGTTATCTATACAATTGTCATGTGTTTATGCAGTATTGTATTTCATATATTCCCTAAAGTTTTAGCATATATAGTCACGAATGTGTCAATTCATGACAATAAAATATCTGCTTAAACATCAATATACACACATATGCAGAGTCAGAATGGTTTGGTGGAATAAATGCAAGCTTTGGCATTATACAAATCTTAATTTAAAATATGGTTCTGCCAGATTACCAGATCTTTGATTCTGACAGAATTCTTTAACCTTTCTAAAACTATGTGTTAAAATTTCTAGGACATGATGGGTGCGTAATAAAAGGAGATAAAGCATGAAGAGTGGGCCAGATATGCTACAGGCACAGCGATGGGCTGGCATTTGAGTGGTCACTTGAACAGTAAGATCAATGGGGTTAGACCAGGGCTTAGTCAAATTGTCTCCAGATCAAACAGTGGCAGAAAAAACTAATATTATCTTTGGCTTCACTTTTGGTTGTACAATGTACAGAAGAGAGGTGAGAGTCCTGCTTTACTTTTTAGCAATCGGTATCCTCCCTGGACTATTTATCACATATACTCTAGGGACCACAGAACAACATTGGCCCATTGATGCCATGTCCAGCAGAGAGATATTGAGATATCAAGAAGTGACTTTACACAATATTGCATAAGGATAAATTGAAGGAATTGAAAATTAGTCTGGAGAAGAGAACTCTTTGAGAAGATGCAATGATTGTCTTCAAATATTGGAAGGTTTGAGACTGGAAAAGAAATTGGAATTATTTGGTGTCCTCAAGGGAAGATTGGAGAATTTAATAATCTAATTCTTCTTCCAAATAAGGAGAGTTTCCTAACAAGTAGAAATCTGTAACTCAAGAAGGCCTGAATTAATAGTCATTGAAGGTATTGAAATGGACATGTTATTGGAAACTCAAAGGTCAGAGGGTTATGGAGGTCACTAGACGACCTTGGTACACCTGGCTTTGAAATTCTATCATTCTATATTTCTAAGCTAACTTATGTCCTTATGATCTAAATTCAAATGCCTAAATGAGATAATTTCTCCTAAATGAGATCCTTCTTTCTTTCTTCCTTATCTATGTACCAATACTTACTGCTAACAACACTCCAGCCAGCAATCCTCCAGAAGAAGACACTGAGACTAGGATCTGAGGGCAAGTAGTTTACTTGGCAAGTTCAAGGAACAATGGCAGGAAGTAAGGAAGTGATACAGGGAGAGAAGGTAGCCAAAAAAGAACACGTTACTTAGCTAGCTACCTGTGGGAAACTGGAGACACCTCAGAAGGGAACGTCTGGGTGGCAGTGTAAAACTCAGGCTTCAGGCATTCCATGTGAGTAAGAGAACAGAAGTATTTATACGCCTGTACTGTAGGTCACAGGGTGTTCCAGCATGACATGAATTCCCTGACACTTAGGGCCAGATGTCGGCTGGAGCTAAGCAGCTCTCCGTGGTACAGAAAGAAGGCTCAAGCCCTGATAGGCAGATTCTGGCAAGTGGGAGGTATATACAGTGAAGTCTGATGGACATGGGCTAAGTACTGACAAGTCTTCCGTATCTGCTTCCAAATCTTTTCTGTGGAAGTCCTAAATTCTAACTTCCAGAATGTACCCCATTCACCCAAATAGTAGCAAATACTAACCTACCTCTCCTAGAACTACGGATTTCCTCATTGTGGTCACTCTGTACTCTTGGTTTATCAAGCCACATTTAGAGTTTTATGACAAAACAGGTACCAGGAATTGGTGTACTGAGGACAGATGCTCAACCTAATGAATCAAACAGTCATAACCTTCAAAGAGTATCTTGTCCTCAACACCATATTTTAAAAATATTCCAATGTTCTTTATTTTTCTTCTAAAACAATGTGTAAAATTAGAGATTAAAAATAAAGATATTTTAAACCTTTGTGATACTACACATCAAAGGTCAAATAAAATAATGATTACTATTTTGGTATACTTCCCTTCTCTCTCTCTCTCTCTCATACACACACACATTAACTAAATATACCTGAGAAAAAACGTGATTTGAAATTAGTTCAATTAAATCAAGTCAAATAGTTACACATACGGAGCTAACGTATATCTAAGCCCAAGAAAGATATGCAAACTACAAGGAGTACAATTACTCTATTGAGATCAGAATATGACCATAGAGTTTTGTTCAGAATTTTGATTCAAAGGAAACAGATGGTTAATTTCCCATTTTAAAAAATGAATACCTTCTTCTGAATGCCTGGTACGTTTGTTAATATATAGTGATTGCCGAGATCACCCCTAGGAGAAAAATGCCAACTGAAGAGTAACATGTACGTTCTCTTATCTGTATGAGAAAATATAAACAAGCACTTATATACTCACAACTAATTTGATACGGAGATGGTGCTTCTAGAAACACATTAAAATGTTTTTCTTTTACTTTTTATTTTGAAACCCAGAGAAAAGTTGCAAAACAATACAAATGAGCTTTCCCTGACTCACTTGAGAGTAAATTGCCCCAAACCCCAAAATAATTAAAATTCTTTTCTAACAAGGACATTCTCCTATATAACATGATAGAACCATAAAAATTAGGATATTAACTTTGCTATCTTATTACCATTTAATATTCAGACATGCCAAGTTTCACCAATGCCCTATTAAACTTTTGCCAGTTGTCCCAACAAATACCCTTCATAGCAAAATTTCCAATCCAGCGTCTTAGTTTGCATTTATTTGTCATCCCCTCATTATTCTCCTCCGATCTAAAACAGTTCCTCAGTCTTTTTTTAAACTTTTATGACCATGGTTCTTTTGAAGATTATGGGCCAGTTACATTGAAGAATTTCCCTCAATTTAGGTTTGTCTGTTTCCTCATTATTAGATTCAGGTGATGCATCTTTGGCACTAATAACACAGTAACAATGCTGTGTTTTCATTGAATCTTCTCAGGTGGCACTGAATTTCAATATATTCCATTACTGGTGATGCTAATTTTGATCACTTGATGAAGGAGGTGTTTCCAGGCTTCTCCACTATAAAGTCATTTTCCCATTATAAATAATAAGTATTGAGGGTGGAGATACTATGAGAGTATGCAAATCTCATTCCTCATCAAAATTTCAATAATCTATTCATATGTTTATGTCACTATGATCTTATAAATCATATTTATTCCATGAGTTTAATCTATTAATTTCATTATTTAATGTGATGTTGAAATTCATCCAGTTTTGGCCAGTGGAAGCCCCTTTAAGCTGGTGTCTGTGTTATTTTTGTATGCCCTCATCATTCTTACATTCTGGCACACTTTCTGGCTTTAATTTTCTAGCCTTGGGATTAGTCTTTTCTCCAAGGAGCTCTGATTCCATTTAGTAGAAAGTTATATTTAGAAACCATGATCTGGGCACTAGGTATGCTCTTTGCTATTGGTTGTCAGGGCTCACAGGTTCTTTCAGTGGATAGAGCTAGAAATACATTTATTTACACATAGACACATGCACACAAATCTCACATTTATATTTATATCTAATCTCCGTTTCTTTCTTCCTATCTATCTATCTATCTATCTATCTAAATCGTAAGTTCATATCAATATCTCATCTTCCAATTCAACACTAGGGTTCATCACAGTTTCTTCCCTTTTTGCATTTAAGAAACGCTTATTTGACATTGAGAATCCAGGTTCCCATAATAATTAACATATTACTTATTTACCAGTACTCAACAAGTAAACAATTTATTTTCAGGTCTCCCCATCACTCATGTGTTTGGCAGAGACCCTGTTCATCATCACATCCTGGCTCCTGCTCTCCCTCCCCACTGCCCTATGTACAAACCCTACTACTCCCCTTCCTGGACTCTTACACCCACATCAAGTAGCCTCCCTATCCCTGGCACAGATGGCCTCTTGATTATTCTGTGGCTCTGATAAAGGTACTGTACTGTTGAAAAACCTCTTACCGCCTTAGGATGTCTGTCTTGCTTGGTCCCACCTAACAATTTTAGATAATCATCCCAGAAAGAAAAGGAAGATGGAGAACTAAAGAAGTCTTCATTGTAGTTGCCTCTAAAGAGGGGGATTGAGTTTTCAAAGATGAGAGGGTGCTTTTAATTTTTAGTATTTAGCCTTTCTTATGATTTGATATGTTTAACATGGATGATATCTTATATTACTTTTTTAATTTAGAAGATATATGAAAAGGGTTTGATGGGTGAATACATGTAATCTAAATATTTTCATTGATAAACAGTAATCATTTAATTCTGAACACAGAGTTATATTCTTACCTTCTTGCTTTTAAGCTACTATGAATGTTTCAGTTCACTCTCAAAAAAAGAAAAAGAGAAAGAGAGATAAGAAAATCTGCAAACGGTGTCTCTAAGACTTAGTAGTGAAATATCAGGTCTTCTAAATCAGTCACTCTTGAGAGGGATGCAATGTCTACTGTAAACCTTAAAGGCCTATGCAAATACATGGTATTGTTTTTACTCTAAAGGGGAGTTAAACCATCTAGCTCATGTGGTTCTCACCATAATGGTGTGAAGCAGGTAGAGGAGATGATTCAGTTCTCAGGTTTTCAAGACAACTGGGCTCCAGAATCCAAACACAGTTCCTTAGGAATGTCACCTCTCTCATCTCTGGAGTCCAAGTGGTCTAACCCTGCAATGTTACCCTCCTTATGTTATTACTATTCTGTAAGAAATGTCTCCATAAATAAGAAACTGCCAATACCAAAAAATAAAGTGCCTAAGAGATATCTGCCATGGAAGAAAAAATTTATAAATATTCATATTTTATAGAGCAATCAAGATGTTGATGTTAATATTAAAGCAGTAACTTTAATTGTATTTCGGCAAACGGATACCAATTAGGAAACAAATTATCTCACAGAAGCATGTCTTGCACACAGTTTTGCCCTGAAGGTAAGCGGAGGGCTATGCCAGCTTCCTGAATTTTAATGCACAAGCGAACACCTCCAAAATTATTAAAATTAAAAATAAGCATTTAGAGGGCTTTAAATTATGCCAAAAAATAAATGACAGCTACCTGCTTACTGGTAAAGGCAGAATATTTTCTCCCATAGATGGAAAAAGAAAAGCACTTGTAAGATAAAATAAAGGAGGGCCATTTAGGCTGTTCCTTTAGTGATGGATTTGAGATCCTCATGTCGTTTCTGATAAAGCACTCAGAATTGTAAATTGCCATGCAAACCTCATTTGAACTTTCTAAACTCTCTAAAACTCCACATTCTTAAAAATAACAAGCTTTTACTTCAAATTTCTCAGTGCATATCTAGAAACGTTCCGATGTGAAGGTCCAACAGGATAAGAAACGGGCATCAAAAGACAACTGTTCAAAAGGATCCCAGATAGGCTAGGAAATGGCTGATTTTTCATGGTCTCCAGAAACCCTAAGGCATCTAATTCTGGTGTAATGTCTCCCAGATGTTACGGCTCGTAGGATAGAGCAGGCTCTGTCCTCTGAGCTCATGCTGTACAATTCACCTATATCAGGGAGCCTCTGGGCAGCCTAGGAACTAGTCCCCATTTGAGCTTTCTCTTCATTGCCATGGCAAATTGTGCACATTCCTGACCGTGCATGGATCCTGTTGCAATGTTAGCGTTTGGCCACAATAGTCTCCCTTACTAGGATGGAGGCATTTCATGGGAATAACTTATTTTCAGAAGCATTTCTGTGTTTTTAGTGGAAGCTGGATTATTCCTCAGCAGAGTGTAGCTCAGATCTTAGCTGGGATCTCCCTGGCTCCTTGGTTTTTATGTAAGGTTATCTGGAACACCATGTCCATGATGTGGGGAAGTCTAAGGCCTCCCCTACATTGAGGGATGTTCCTTGGAACTTATATTTCCATAGCCCTTCTTGTTTCTGAGTTCAAACCTCTGAACATGTTATACAGACCCTGACCTAATACACTGGGTTTCAACACACACACAATTCACTTACCTATTTTTCCACGAAGAAAGTAGACCTTACTGAAGTACCATTGTGCTTTGCATACCCAAAATGAATTAAAATCCCATCTCAGACATACCTGTCTTAAAACAGCCTTGCCAAAATCTCAGTCATGGGTTTCCTTACATACCCCTCTGGTCCCTTTCATTTTCTCCTCTCTTTTCCTCTGTCCACTCTACTCCCAACATCCACACTTGAAGATAACACATTTATTTCTATATCTCGTTCACATTTTTTTTTTAAGTCTCCACATTCTTATAATAAGCTTACCTGTATATCAACCCTGAACACAGTTATCAAGCTATTTTATTTTATCAGACAAAGACTGATACCTCACAGCTGGTAAGAAAAATTAAAAAAAAAAATCTCATCTATCAAGAGAGTTGAGAGACATACATAAAGGTCAGGCTATTACAAGGTGGTGGTGAGAGTTCAATGCATTAGAAGAATAAATAGCTGAAATAACCAACTTAGTGTATGGTTTGTATAGCTGGATAAATTCTAGGGTCTGTTTGCCTAGCTCAAATTTATATAATTGTGTAATCATTGCTTATGTGGAGGAAATGCTAATCTGCACGTTGGAAATTAGAAGTCACAGTCCTGTCCTTATCCTGGGATGAACTCATCTCTGAGTTAGGTATTCCACATCCTATAAGGTACTAAAGGCTGCTGCTGAAACCATTAAGCAAGGACTATGCTGGTTATTATAGTGGTGGCAGATTGAGGGCTGCTCAGGCTAAAATTATGAGATGAAAACAAAGGCTGGAAATTTCTTCCATATACATCTCTCTTCTTCTTTTTCTCTGACCATCCAATCTGTTTATTTCTAAGTACTCTTAAGAGAAACTGTTGTTGCTAATTAATTATTCTAGAGAGAAAGACTTCTACAGATTCTTGATTCACCTTCAAAACAGCATTCTAATGGTTGTTAACAACCTTTGCAAAACTCTGAGTTTTTAATTTCTACCTTAAGCAGTGGATCAACCAATAATATCTTTGGTACATCTGACAAAGTCTTGAGCTAATTTGAAAGCTCAAGCCCAGGCTGTGATCAGCTTCTATCCTGATGGTGTTTCCAGCCCAATTTCCAGAGTGGGAATTATGTTGGCTCCCAGTCAGTTTTTAAGGCACTTGCTTTGTAGGAGCACCTGCATTTAAAATGCATCACTGAAACTAACTCTTCAAAGGCCTTTCAAATTGCTGAAGAAGGGGAATCCAACCTGCTGTGGGATTAAAATAAATGAAGGCCCCAGTTCTTCTATTCTTGTCTGCCATGATTGCACACAGACTGGTCAGGACAACCCTTCCATGAGCTGTTCAAGCATATTATAAGGAAAGATCCAATGAGATGTAACCCCATGCCTCTACTGATATTTTTCTTAAACTGTGGCCTGTCTGCAACTCATCTGGATTTTATGTCCTTAAACATATACTAAGATAGTCACCAGCTTTATGGACTGTGCCAACGAGAAGATATTTGGAAGCTTTAAAATTAGACCTACAGGCACAGTGGTTAAGAATCCGCCTGCCAATGCAGGGGACATGGGTTCGAGCCCTGGTCTGGGAAGATCCCACATGCCTCAGAGCAACTAAACCCGTGCGCCACAACTACTGAGCCTGCACTCTAGAGCCCACGGGCCACAACTACTGAAGCCTGCATGCCACAACTACTGAAGCCTGCGCACCTAGAGCCTGTGCTCTGCAATGAGAGACGCCATCGCAATGAGAAGCCCTCGCACCACAACGAAGACCCAACACAGCCAAAAAATAAATAAATTAATTAATTAAATAAATCTATTAAAAAAAATAAAAGAGACCCACTTATGCCAGAATGTATAATGGAATGTTCAACCTCCACCCCCTTCTTCCTCCAAAATTAGTTGTAGAATATAGATAAAACACCCACCTATTAAAAAAAAAAAAATTAGACCTACAATTCCAAGTCTGAGAAGCTGTTTTCCTGATGATAGCCAACTGCCAACTACCCTCTCACACCGGCTCCCTTTGAGGCATAAAACTGAATGTACCAAGACGCTTGGTACTTATATTTAGTTAATTGTGGGTGCAATCAGCCAATTGAGGATACAATTAGACACTGCAATTAGCTGCTGTGGTCCCAATTATTGGAGAGAGGCAAAACAGGAAGCTTAGTCATTGCCCCTTTAAAGATGCAGGTCTGTGCATGAAATCACTGATGAAAGTCATTCAAATTAATAAATCCATGAAGCCAAAGAAAAAAAATGGGAAAATAGCATAAGCTAAAACTTATTTCTAGAACAGTCAGATAAAAACATTATTATTTTGCATGCATATGTATATACATTTTTTATAGTTTACAAATCTGATATCAAAGCCATTTTATCATAGGCTTATTTAACCTATAAGATATCCACCTAATCTAGCTAGCAGAAATTGTGGTGTACAATTTTGAAGCAATGATGGAAAAAAGTCTCTCCCACTTGCATATACCAAGTAACTAAGGTCAAATGTTCCCTCTCTTGCTACAATTCCACAATTATATAAGGCAAAAGGGGGAGGAAAGCTAACATTTATTGATCATCTCCTATGTTCCAGGGCCTTCTGTGGACAGGTGACAAGTGATATTACATGTAATCTTCATAACAACTCCACGTGAGAGACTTTTTTTTACAGACGAAGAAACCGAGCCTCAGTAAAATTAATGGTTAGACAAAACTCAATACCACTGATAAAGGGCAAGCTGAAATCTCTCTGACCTCAAAGACTTTCCTCAAAATTATGGGACTTCCCTGGTGGTGCAGTGCCTAAGACTCCACACTCCCAATGCAGGGGGGCCTGGGTTCGATCCCTGGTAAGGGAACTAGATCCCACATGCATGCTGCTACTAAGACCCAGCACAGTCAAATAAATAATATTTTTTTCAAAAAAAGACTTCCCTCAAAATTATGATCTTCCAAATGTGTGATTTCTTTCATGTAAGATTAGAATAATACCAAATCTAACACTGGAAAACATAGTTTGAATTGGGATCTACACTCTCAGAAAATGTCCATCTCCTAATACACGTTGGCCTAAGACATTTAGAGAAAGATCCCTTTACTTGGTGGGAGCGCACATGGATAATGAATTAAACCTTCATAACTGTGATTCTATTACATACATTCTCATAATTTATATACACAGTACTTCACGTTGTTGTGGTTCCTCAAAATATTTGGGAGAGGGAGGGGAACTGCTTTCATGATTTGCCAGTGAGTTCTTCTGTAGAATTTTAATTTTGAATTATGTCTTTGTTCCAGCATTTAATTAAATCCTATTTTAGAAATTCACCAAAATGGTTAAAAGAGCGCAAAAGATAAATGGTCATATGGAATTCAATGTTTTTTAATTACAGGAATCGGTTCACTTTGTAATATCAGTGTAACAATTCCTTAATGAAATTGAATTATTTCTTTTAAAATTGACTTAATTAATGATTCAATTTATATTAGATTGATTTTATAATCCAATTTTAACTATAATAGCAAAGTTTAGAGTTTCTTAAAAAAGAGACTTTTAAAAACTATTGAAATCTGAACTTCTTTGAAATGGAAGTTTATATGGAAAAAGAAAGATAGGTTTAGTTAAGACATTCAAAATTTTACTACTCTATTTTGTTTAAGGAAAAATGCAATAATTTTATATTTTAATTAATTTCAGGGTTTTAAAAATCCAATTATTTCCTGAATAAGCTATTAAACTTTCTTCCTTATGTAAGATGTGAACTGAACGGCTTAGAGAAGAATGGCTCTACAGTATTTAATAGGCTTTTAGTCTATTAATAAATCCCAACACTTGCAACCTGCCAGGCTCTCAGAACTGCTCACATTAAACCTGTCTTCCATTCTGCCTAAACCTAGGTCGAGGCTATAAGTCTGATTCTTTGTGTTTAAGAGCTTGTTCATAATAATGGTTCACTAAATGGTTATAGAGGAGATTAAAGGAGTTAAGTCTCTTTCCCAATTTCTCATAGATTCTCCCTAAGGAAGCCTGCATTGGCTTGTCCCCTGGCAGTCAGCCTTCCAGAAACTTCAAAGTCTTGGTATATACCTGAAAATCTCCCAGTGGGAATAAAGTAGTGGCAATAAAGCTCATATATTTTTAATGCTCTCACCTTTAGAAAGGTCCTTCGTGTACAAAAAGAAGGTGTATATTTACTCCCTCACAAATATTTGGAAATCAGAATAATTTCCAGAATAAAATTGATTAATTTACTACTTAGCCATCATTCCTGCATTTGCTTCCTATTGCTGCTATAACAATTTCCCAGAAATTTAGTGGCTAAAAGGAACACAAATTTATTCTCTTTACAGTTCTGAAGTTCAGATGTCTAAAATGGCTTGGCAGGGCTCATTCCCTATGGAAGCTTTAGAGAAGAATCAGTTTCCGTGTCTTTTCCTGTTTCTAAAGGCTGCCCACAATCCTTGGATCACATCCTCATATCACTCCAATCTCTGCTTCCATCATCCCATCTCCTTCCCTGCTTCTGACCCTCCTGTCTCTTTCTTATAAGGACCCATGATTTCATTGGGCCCACCCAGATAATCCAGAATAATCTCCTCATCTCAAGATCCTTAATTTATTCACATCTACAAGTCTATATTGAGAGGTTTCAGGGAGTAGAATGTGGACATCTTTGGGGAGCCATTATTCAGCCCACTTCAATTTCATTTAGAATCCATTTCAGATTATCGACTCTTTCCTTGAGTGGGACAGAGAGGAAGGTGGGAAAACAATGTTCTCAGTTCTTTTCTACCCCTTTTCTCAACTCCTCCCCCCTGCTGTCACATACCTAAACCTATATGTGCTTGTACTTGTACACACATACACACACACACGCTCATATTCATATTCACATACACACACTCACAAACGTTCCCAATTCCATCCTGGAAAAGTGACAGTCTATTTTAAAGACTTGAGTTTCTCTTGAACTAAAAGGGAGCACAGACATACTTGGAGGGGAAAAAAAGGACACTGATAGTGTTTCAATACATCAAAGATTACCCCTCCCCTCTTACACACGCCCTCCAAATGATAAAAGATCCAGGAAAAAAAAAAGGGAGAAAAAAGTGAAAGTAAAATTCCACCCTACCACACTTAGTTATCTGAAACTCCCCAGAACAAGTCTCTTTTAGTTTATAGGATTAACGTTTTGAAGCCCTGATTTAATTTGTGTTTTGCCCACTTCCTTCCCTTTTTCCTTCTAATCGCATGTCTTTTGAAAGAAGCTAGAAAAGCCAAGAGCAAATTTATTTTTTCTATCTCTTACCTTCTACCCAGGTAAGTACTGACTCCTGAGGTCATTTAGTGGAGTTGGTTCTCTCAACCTTGAAAAACAGTTTATTCAGTAGTAAAATATGGCTACTATATAATTCCTCTTCAGCCCAACATACGTATTGTGGTTCAAGATCCCTCTCCCCTGCCCAGTAAAACCCTCTTTTTCTCTTCCTCAAGTCTAGAACCAATTGAGAGACCAATAGACAGGTAGAAGTCAAAACCTAAACTTAGTTTCCAGAAGAGCGATTAGAAAAATGTGGTTTATTTAAAATCTGAGACCAAATGGGCATGCTACCACTTCACTCCTGAATTAAAGCTTAAAGCCAAACCATAGCAGCTGACTCTGACTGTATGTCCAGCTTATCTTGAATATGAGCAGAGCAGGAGAAAAAAGGGGCTGTGTCGGGTGTGCCTGGTTCCCTCTTCTGAAGTCACCAGTCAGATGAATTATGTCATCTCTTTCCCGAGGCAACAGTGAGTGGTAATTTGGGAGAAGCTGAAATTACTTTCAGCTTCACGGAGAATTAAATGAATATAGCCCTCACTTTGGAAACAATTCAGATTGGGAAAAAAGTATCCCATTCTAACAGGGAAATTTTCTTTCCAAAAGGGATGACATGAAGTCTAAATTCTCTCAACCAGTCCTATTAGCAAAAATGTCTTTCAAAGCCAACTATAATGAAACAATTGAAAATTGCTGTATTACCAAGTAGGAAAACAGTGAAAGAAGGCATCTGAAAAGGTGACAGAGTATGGAAATATTGGAAAGATTAACTGGTTTGGCAAAGGGATCTGCGTGTTTCAGGTTAGTCAAGAGAACTAAAGAAAAAGAATTTCAGACTGACTAACAGATCCTAGCTGGGCTATAAATTCCTTAAGGGGAGATACCAAGGCTTATTCTCTTTGTGTATCTGACTAATGGCAGAGGATTGAACACATAGTAGGCACTTTATACCTGTCAATTATGTCAAGAGAATATTCAGAGAGCTTTATTTGATATGAATATTTTACTGAGTCAGAAACAAACAGTTCACCAACTTCAAACCTAAACTGGTATGAAGTTCAGAGGCAGGATGTTACGGGATGGCTTAAGAAGTAAAAATGAGAAACTTGTTGAACCTTTACAGTGTTTTAACAAGAGGGTTTCCAGATGGTAGGGCGCTGGTTAAAAATGATTATCTTACACCATTCAAGGAAGATGACTTAAGTTTCATTCATGATTATCAGAAGAATTTACAAGGAATAACCTGAATTTCACTTACACTCATGAAATAAGCTAGATTTAGTTTTGCTTATGGGGTTTAAATAGTTTTGTCTGGTCCAGGGATTTTTCAAGTCTGGGCTCCATTTTATTTTATTTTACCAGTTAACAGGTTTTACAGGTTTTGGTTATTGCCTTCACCCTTTGAGGCCCCAGTTTCCTGTTTTGTTTATAGTATATATATTTCCAAAAGCCCTATCATATCTAAGAATTTTCCAAGTGAGTCTTCTCTTTTCCCTCCCTAACCAGACCTGAAACCAATTATTTTGTCTTCTCCTGGATAGTTTCTTGACACATTTTTTTTTTTTTTAATGGCTTTAACCTCATTAACAAACTCCCAAGGAGCCCTTTCATATACTACCTTAATGCCCAAATTTGCTGTGAGTTCCAGGAGAGACAATGCTTCTTAGGGAAACCCCGGGCTGGGTTTCAGGTATTCTTAATCCTGTCTATATGAGAACCAAGAGTTAGATAATTTCAAAAGCATACGCCTTTAGGTTTCAAGCTGTTAATGTTTGCAAACCAGACAGACACCCTTAATACCACTGCTGGTTTATTGACACAAACTCTTCGCTTCCCACAGCTTGTAATTGAATCTCCCCACTGCTTAATTGGAAATAGAATGACTCCACAACCAGATTTGAAACATCTTCTGAAGCTGGTGGGAACATCAGCACTCCCTTTTAAAAATAAAAATGATATCATTAACTGTGTTAAGCGAAGATTGGTGTTCTGTTGAATATCAGGAAATGAGTGCACCCCAGGACTGTCTGAATACAGGGCAATTAGGGATGTCTTCTGTTTTACAATGTGTGTACACACAGCCTCCTTCCTCCCCAAAGCATAAAGGCTAAAGTGGGATTAGTTTGTACCTTCCAGAAGCCCTAATGTTTGCACTGTTCTGATCCCTTTAAAAAATGTTTTCTCTTAAACTTGCTCATATCCTTTGACCAGGAATTGCATTCAAACAAATAATTATTAAGCCCTTACTGCAAGCCAGGCACTGATCTAGGCATGAAAGATAAACAGTGTAGAAGAGACAATAAAAAGAAAAAAACAAGAAGATAAATTATATGTTGTTTATATAATACATGTAAATATATACATATATTCAATTCTATCAAACTATACAGAGAAAATAAATGAATCTTATCATTTCTAATGATTTTTTTAAAAAATTCATTTTGCTGTAAGTTTCTGTATACTCTTTTATTGTGGCAAAATATACATAATGTAAGATTTACCATTTTAACAAATTTTAAGTGTACTATTCAGTGGCATTAAATACATTCACAATGTTATTCAACCATCACTGTTATCTACTTTATGAAGACTGCCCTTTTGTTTTCTTTCTTTGAGATACAATTGACATACAGCATTATATTAGTTTCAGGTGTAGAATATAATGATTCAATATTTGTATATATTGTGAAATAAACTTACATGACCATTTACTGCAGCACTGGTTACAGTAATAATAAATTTGAAACAAATTAAATGATTACAAAAGGAAATGGGTAAAATAAATTATGGTATCTATGGTAAGGTATTATAAAGACAAGAAAGTAATAATTGTTAAGTATATTTAATGCCATGGGAGCACATAAGTAAGTAGAGGAGTATAGTACAACTTAGATATTCTATTTTAAATATATGTTAATATATCAGAGAAAGATGATGCATGATAATAACCAGTGCTCACAGGGCTTATCTATATCCACAAGCATTTGGATTTTATATAACTTTGCCTCTAATAATTTGTTTTAAATGGTTACTTTGTATTTTTGAAGAAATATTTCTTATGATAGTTAATATTACACTTTAAAATGTGGTGTGCTGCAGGCATCCATCAGCCTTCCCTAGCACTGCTCCACACCACCACCTCCATCTTTCAAAAAGGGGGGTTGTGAGGTGTGACTGTTATGAGTCTGGACTCCAGAGTCTCTACTTGATTTCCTATCCTGCCTCAGACATTTATAATTGTATAAACTTGGGGAAACTGTTTTAATATGTGTAATCTAACTACTCTATTAGAAAACACCGTTATCCCCATTACACAAATAAGGAAAATGGTTGTGGCATTTGTTATTTTAAAAGTTTAGTAGATTGCCTGGCTTTTTTTAAAAAATAATAACAGCTAGCATTTTTTGAGCATTTACTACTTCCAGGTTTCTCTCCTCTCCTCGTTTTATGTCCTTCCTTACTGCAGAGTCCCCTCCCTCATCTGGTCTCCTTACCTGGACCCTTGGGTTGGGTGCCCTGTCCTGTCATCATGTCAATGTCAAGTCCCAGATGTTCCACTAGGATCCCACACACTGAGTCTGCAGATGTGGTAGGGCGGTGGCAGTCATTCACTCTTACCAGCTCCCCACCATGGCATCAGAGGTCTAGTAATTCTCGACTCCATGTGGTTCTCCAACAACCTCTCCCCCACCCCACTCTTTCCTCTGTGCATGGATTCCAGCTGCAGAGCCTTTCTTTCTCTGAGGCACATCTGCAAAATCATTCGTACCTCACAGCCTTTCCCATTGCTGTGTCTTTTGCTTGAGGTACTCTTCCCCTCGATACCTGATTGACTCATTTCTTCTGTACCCAGGGGTCAGATACAATGTAGCGTCCTTGGGGACACCTTCCTTGAATGCACTATTCAAAATAGAGGGGGATTTGCATCATTACCCTGTTTTACTTTCATTACAGCTCTAATTGTGAACTTAAATGATGGTATTTATAATATTTGGGGAGGCAGGCACTCTACGTGTCAATCAATGTTTGTTAATTAATCAATTAATTGGGGTTGACACCCCATATGCTTGAGGGGATTTTATCACAAAATCCAAAAGAGAGAATACATTGTACCCCTCAGGAATCTGTTCAAACTCTATTCAGTCACACAGTAAAAGGAGAGTTTTTCTGGAAGACTTTTTCTTTATCCAAGCATTTAATAAGCAATCCAGTCAGAGCCCACAGAGGAAATGACTGCCTTTTACAGAACAGCCTATTTTACATCCTAAGACTCTGCCCTAAAATGATGAGAATCTCTGCACGCTGTTGAGCACTTGAGAACGAGCCACTGTGTTTAGTAAAGTAGCGTGTGCAGTGAGACACTCAGGATGCAAAGGGGAGACAAATGATTGCCTTCTGTGAGACACACACGTACGTTTGCAGCCATGATAAGAGCTATGATTAGGGGGCACACGTTCCTTTGGGAGCGTCAGACTAGGTTAAATCGCCCTATTAAAGACATCTGGTCAGTCTTCCCTCAGCAAGAGACTACTGGGCGGAGATCTGAAGGGTCAAAAAGAGTTCACTAGACATGTAGGACAGAAAGGGGCTCCAGCCTTCCAGAGAAGGGATGGCATGTGCACATTTCCTGGGCAGAAGAAATAAGGATATGTAAGCATAGTACTGACCTTAAATCTCAGTAAGAGGGATGCTGCCTTGGGCATCTCCTGGTTTAAGCCTTGAATTTCCCACATCTGAGGAACCCCATAGTCCTGGGCTAACTGGAACATTAGGTCATCCTATCTGAGCTTTAGAAGGTTACCACTCTGGTCCCTCTCCAGCTGTACCACTCTCAACATAATATGGTGTCTCCAAGGACAAGGGGACAGGTCCACCTGAATGCCCCCCCTTCTAGACCTTTTTCTAGGTATGTACCCTCCCCCCAATTCCTTTCCCTAAAGGTGCTAAGCTTGCTTTGACATCTCCTTATGCCTCTTCCTAAGTCTGCTCTTCTGAGGATGGATTACATCACCAGTGTATGCACCCCTTACCCTGAGGGACAGAAAAGCGCAGTTATGTGTGGAAGTTAAGAAGAGGGGTTGGAAATACAGGCTGGAGTTTCACACACTTTGATATGAGCTCCTTGTGGCGCAGAATGAAGCCAGAGTCGGGATGTGCAAGGGAACAGATCATGGCCTGCTGCCTGGGGACTGGCTTCCCCCACACCATAGTATACAGTACAGAACTCCAAGGGGTCCAAAATCTGTAAATGTGTCCTTAGCCTTTCAGGTCATTATAAAGGTATATCCTTCATAAGATACAGCATACATATGAATTTAGTTTTCTGGTAGCCAACCTTATACCTTTTATATATTCAGACATGCAGTATATGACCCTCCATTTGTACCTTTGCACTGGCCTCTACAAATGATATTTTTTTGTGTAGGGAACAAAAAGATGGAGTAAAATAGTTCAAGATGAACAAAGGAACCGAAAGGATCATAATGCTTTGGTAGTACTCTATTGTGCCTTAAAGATCTGACTGTATAACTGAAGGACTTATAACTATCACAGCTGCTTTGACTGGCCCTCTCTGGAAATTGCTTTCTGCTAAAGAGAGCTGTCTCCCCAAAAGGGCAGACCCTCACCCCAATTTAGGACAATTCAAAGGGGTCCTCTGAGATCTAGAGCTCCTTATGGGGTTGACAGAGACCTTGTGACTGCTTTACAGCCCAACTTCTCACTCTGCCCAATCCAGTTTTCTTGGGTGTGGACCCCAAGATCACTTCCTTCGTGTTAATCTCTGTCTCATAGTCTCTTTCCTGTTAACCAAACAGCCAAAATGCTTGTAATTACGATTTTGCTATTTGGCTCTTTCTGGGCATTTTCCATAAATTATTTCATTTAATTCTCACAATTTTCTGATGTAGTAGAGAAATGATGAAGCTGAAAGTTACTCAGTCCATATGGCTGAGTAACCGAAGACCATACATTTAACAGGGGAGCAGGAACTTCCACTATTAGTTAGCTTTTGGACCTTTCTCTACCTCTGGTAGGCACTCTTTAGAATTTGAAATTATATTTTCATTCACGATTCACTTATTCATCTACTGTTTTTTATGCCAATCAACTGTCGGGGGAGAATTAATCTGGATCCATTCAAGATTGTACTTTGAAAATGTCCACGTAGCTATCATTTCCATAATTTTTATAACAGGAAAGACAGCAGGACAGGATGCTGACAATATCCAAGAAGAAAAACGAAATGATGTGTTCAAATGGTAGGAAAACACCAATTTATTTTACTAGATCCTGTGCTGAGTCCTGTAATGCAAGAGGTCCCCTGACAGCCAAAAGCTGCCGTTTGGTAGAATGTTGGCAGTAAGAGCACATTGCTCTGATGAAACAGAAACCCACGGGCTCACACAGGTAGCAGACTGATTCTCAGGCTGACATCAGTCCTAAATGAACTTTTTTTTTTTTTCTGTTTAGCTTCCAAGCCAAGCAACTGTTACTTTTTTTTTTTCCTTTGATGGAGGAAGGAGTGGGGGAAATGTCAGGGTGATAATTTACAGGGATTTCCAATGGGATATAGTATTTGAGATGTGTTTCTATGAATTAGTAGAGGTGAGTGAGGTTTCTTTGAAGCAGCTCCTATGCATAACATGCCTTCTTATTCTTGTCTCTGGATCCAACCTTAAGATATTCCTTCTTATTGGAAGCATCATTAATCTCATCCTAATAATGCCAACTCTTCCTAAAGTGGAGTGACGTTAAGCAAATTCTTGAAGGCTATCATCCTTGGTAACTCCCTCTGTGACCACTCCGTTAGGTTAATCATCCTTGCTTTGTATAGCTTGTACTGTTCTCATTACACAAGTCTTTGCAATTAAAGTACTGAATCCTATTTTTCCCTATTTCATTCTCAAATTGTTACATTTCTCAGAGCCTCAAACTCCTCATCTATAAAATGGGAATACACCCTCCTATCCTAAAGGGCAGCTGTAATTATTTTAATTGCTAAATTCCTGGCCATGGTAGAATCTTGTGAAATTTTAACTCTTCTCCTTCTGTACATAATTCAAAACCTTATTTATGGAAATATGCAAGGATGGCCTGGGAAGAAGAGTTTAACCTTTACAATCCAATCTCTTCTCCAGTTTCAACTGGGAAACAGCTAATAACTGATTCCGTTTTGCCAAATGCCTGAATCGTGTCCCTGTTTCTCTACAGACAAAAGAGCAGCCTGAGGGATAACACCTGGTTACTAATAGCCTTTTTCTGGGAGGGGGTTAAGAAAGGTACAGCCTAATGCTCTTTTTGATGAGGAAGTTTGCATTCTTACTGCCTTAAGAACCTGGCAGTAGGTCCTTAAGAGAGAGAAAGAGAAAGAGAGACAGAGAGAGAGAGAGAGACACTAAAAATGAAGAATACAGGTTCATCCAGCCAGGTCCTTACCATCCAAGAAAGAAGACTGGCCAAGCTACTCCAAACACCTGGCTCCCTCCTGGCTTCTGAAAAATCCTCACAGGTTCAAGAGGTGCTAGTGAGTTTTCACTGGAGTCTAACACTTTGTCTTAAACCTACTGGCCTTGCAGAGGGCTCAGCCTGCAATTTGATGAAGTCGTGGGTACACTGGAAAACAGAAGCTTTCGACACCGGAGAGGATGATATACCATTCAACAAAAGTCCCCTGTCATCTGCTTTGTAACTGGAAATGAGGTGGGGAGCAGTTTCCCAAATACTGTATATTACTGAGCAGATGTATAAGAATCAAAAGGAAAATGGTTGCCAGGGAGACAGGACACTCATGCCAACTCTTTCGCAGACTAATCATAAAATGTCTCCAGGGGGCATTGTATAGCCACAAGTACAGACAGGAACACAGCCAAGCCAGGGATCCAGATGTAGCCCTTGGAACCAGGCACAATTTCGGGGGGTGGCATCTGTCTTCTGCCAAACAGAATGTGTGTGGCCACATCTGTTCACTGCAGAAAGTTAACACACACTAAAAGCAGAGGAAAGGTTGCCATAAAATAACGATTTGGCACCTTGCATGGGGAAGATATTAAATATTAGATAACTCTTCTGTTAACCCTGAGCACATTCTGCACTGCTCTTTCCTAACTCACAACTCACCCATATCCTCTCTCTCCGCAGTTTCCATTCTGTTCATCTGAGAACAATCGTGTTTGCAAATAGTACCACAATAATTTACAATCTACCTAAGTGTGTATGACAGCAAAGGAGAAAGAAAGTTGCAATGGACTAGTTTCTCCAATTAATCCCATAAAATACAGCTTTTACTTTACAGCTCTTAAAGAAGATATGATATACATTTGTATCTGAGACCCTGCCATTAAATTACTATCTCCGATACAAAGAGCGGATGACAACAAGGTATTTTCAAAGTGTTTATGTTCACTTTCATCTACTCTCACTTGGAATCATGAGATTTTCTGAACAATAAGTTACAGTATTTTAACATCCCAAGAACTTTCTTTATGACCAGAGAAAAGTTCAGTGAGGCATAATTTAAGTGTGCACTGTATCCGATCCTGTATATGTGTCTAGCATTTTCACAGTTTACAAGACTTTTTCACTTACTTTGTATGTTATTCTTAACCTACCTCTAGCAGTCAGTTAGAACAGCTGCTATTCATCTTTTCTTTTTTCAGTTGAGGACACTGAGGCCAGAGAAGTTTAAAGATTTCTTCAAAGTCAAAGAAGTAATAAGAGAAGGACTTATGATGAGACTACCATATGCATATTGCCGACCATAAATTTGTCGCCCTCTGCGTTAGAAAGACTATCCTTAGCTTTTGAGGAACAATGATCAGAGCGTGTTTCTTACCCATATATGAATGACAAGAAATTGGTTGGTTGTATTGAATTAGAACCTTCCTACTTGCATTAGCTTCCTGTGGCCCCATAATAAATTACCACTAATTTAGCAGCTTGAAACAATAGCCATTTATTATCTCACAAGTCCTGTGGGTCAGGAGTCTGGGTACAGCCTGGCTAAGCCGAGGCTCATGAGGCAGAGATCAGGGCTGCATTCTGGAGGCTCTGAACATGAACTTCCTTCAAGCTCAGTCAGATTGTTGGAATCCAGTTCTTTGAAGAAGGTGTAGGCTGAGTTGGAAGATTTCATTTCCTTTCTGGCTGTCAGGCGGGGGCCATCTCCTTGCGGCTGACACACAGCCCTTTTCACATGTCCCATCCACATTCAAAGAGCATCTCAAACCCCTCTTAGGCTTCAAATTCCCTTGACTCTTCTTTGGCCTCCCGAATCTGCCTTTTAAAAGTCTCGTGAGGTTAGATCAAGCTCAACTGGATAATCTCCATGTCTTAAGGTTAACTGACTTCAGGCTTTAATTACAGCTGCAAACTCCCTTCCCAGCAGTACCTAGATTGGTGTTTGACTGACTAACCAGGGTCCAAGAATCTTGGATGGAGAGGGACATCTTTAGAATTCTGCCTAACGCACTACTCAAAATGTGGTCCCCAGACCAGCAGCAGCAGCAGCTGGGAACTTGTTAGAAATGGAGAATTTCAGGCCTCACCCCAGATCTACTGAAACAGCAATTTATCAAGATCTCCAGGAGGTTCATATGCATATTAATAAGAAGCACTTGTTTACGCTGTCGTTAACTTTTTTTCCCCTTTTTCTTTCTTTTTCTTTTTGTAGCAGACACTGGGTTGGCAGCAACCAGAAGCAAGCCACTCAGATTTTTTATTGCATCTTGTGTATGTTTCTTCTCTCCCTTTCTGACATGGAGAAAGGGGGTCAGATAAGGCCAAAGGCAACTTTATGGATCATGGCCTGAAAGTGTAAGCAAAACTCTGTCCTGCTGAGCCATGGAAGGAAAGGGATTTTTCAGAGCATTTGCAATAGAGCTTTTGATGGTTTATTACTTCTTAGCCTTTAGCATTCTTAGTGGCACTTCTTTGCTGCTGAGAGAGGACAATCTTGAGAATATTATGGAATCTTGTAGAGTTTGTTTATGGTGCATGGGTGAAATGTTTGACTTTTAATGAAAATAGATCCCTCTGCAGAGCAAAGATAATAATTAGAAGACAAAAATCAATTTTGTTTTAGATGGAGGGAATTATGCACCATCTGATTGTTACGATATGCTGCATTATTTAGAATGTATCTCACAGGGGTCAGCTTTCCACGAGTGCGTATTGATTTCATGTCCACTTAGCTATAGATAGAAATGGGACCATGAGGAAATCCAAGTGCTGTTGGCCAAGGGTTTTAAACATATGCTCAGCTACCCAGCACTAATCAACATTACTAGGAGTCTGTTGAACCAATGGACTGCACCTCTTCTTGGTGCCAGCATGCCCACAATATGGCAACTCCTCAATCCTAGGTATAACGCAGGATAATGTAAAATGGATGTAATGAAAGAATAACGAGATCAAAGTTCTACTGGGACTACTGTAGTTAATGGCAAAATGAACAGCTGCTGAGAAAAAAGGGAAGGTCTAGATCAGGAAGTGCTTGAATTTAGGAGGTGACTGCCTGTGTATTTGGGGAGAGGGGTAGAGGGAGACACTGAATGCAAGAAGAAGCCACAAGACCCTTTTAACAATTCAGAGCCAGAAATATCTAGAATACATTTTGAAGAAGGGATATGATTCACATAATACATGCCATGAAAGGTTATATATTGCATTACATTTAAACTGCATCAGTATTTCTGGTATATAATAGGTATGCTAGGTTTTTTTTTCATGCTTTACATGGAGCATGATATAAAATTTCTTTTTTGATGTCTCATCTTCTCCCTAATGGCAATGTATCCAACACTGAAATAGGAGTGTCTCTCTCATGTTAATAGTACTAATATTAGTGGGCTAATACTATTACATTTAACAAGTGTGTACTGAGTACCAACTCTTTGCCTGATGCCATGCCAAGTGCTATGAATATAAAAATGAATAAGCCTTTCAAGAAGCTTGCTGTCTGGAGATATAGACAGGCATGCAGACAACTGTAAGATTATATGATGTGAGTACTAACAGGTACATGGAAATTGCTATGTGCGCATAGAAGAGGAATGGCCACATGTGGGAGAAGTAGGTAGAGGGAATGAGTAAGTGTTCAGAGAAGAGAGGACATTTTGATGTGTCTTAAGGATAACAACAGCTCATTCAACAGAGGTAGAAGAGGGATTCTCTGCAAAGTGAAATTAGTAGGTTTAAAAAAATACAAAAAAATGAGGGTGGGTATTGGTGTGGATGAGTTGTAGCAACTCTACAGATTAAGCAGATGAAAATCCCTGTTTTATAAGAAAGGAAATTTGAAGAAAAAGAAACAGAAAAAATAAGACTAAATGATTGTATTACAATGTCTGATAAATTACTTTATAAATTCTATTATTACGCAAACAGTCTCTCATCGTCTTAGGATTGTACCCCTATCCTGTTGGGCCACAGCAAGCAGTACTGTCCACATTTTACAGATGCAAAAGTGGAAGCCCACAGAGGTGAAATGACCTGCACAGGCTTTTAGAGCAAGTCAATGTCAGGGACTCTATTTCTACTATAACCATTGACCTCCTGCAAAATAAAATTCTCCATTCCATTTTTTCCTGGCTATTGTTTTCTGGTTAATTCTCAAAGTTTCAAACCTAGATGCATGAATTAATAAATGTGGGACAGAGCACAGTGCTTGCTCCTTGCAATCAATTAACTGGCCCCTTTTCTTCTTCTTTGGATGAAACTACATTGGTGTCACTCTCAAGTAAACTCTCCACTTGTTAAGCTGTGACACCATCAACACCTCTGCTCTATTCTCCTAGCCCATTGACCAACCCCCTTCAACTAGAGCTCTACATCAACCATCCTTAGAAATGCCTTCACCAGCTTTTTGTTCTAAAATCTATAATGGTTTATTAATAATAATAATTAATGTTTATGAGAACTTAATGTGTGGTAACCTCCAGGCTAACCATTTTGCATATATTATCTTCTTTAATATTAAGAACCACCCCTCCGAGGCAGGCACTCTTATCATCTCTCTTTTTAGGTAATGGAGTAAAAGCCGTGAGTGACAAGGTCAGGTTTACTTACACAATATGAAAAGCAGGGTCCTGATTCATACCGGTCTGTCTGTAACACACATGCTCTTAACCCCTAAGCTTATGCTGCCTCTGGCAGCAAGCCAGTAGGTAAAAGGTAAAAATAAGAAATATTTATTGAATACACAGAGTAGATGCGACACAGGTGAGGAGCTATAAACTTTCTCTTTCTTGATTTTGATCTAGGCGAGGGAAGACAGAAGTATATCTGCTGAAAATTAATCTTTTGCATTTTGGCAAAGCAGTAGAACATTTTCAGAAGGAAACAATTTCTTCTTTTTCTCTATTTTTTTTTCTTTCTTTTCTTTTTCCTTTCTTCTTCTTTTTTTTTAAATTTAGAAGCTCAGAATCAATTGCTTTGCTTTCCTTGGCTAGAGTCATTTTAGGGAATGGGTATCGTCATCTCCATCAACAGTAGCAAATATGATCATTAGGCTTCAAATTGCCCTTACACACTTGGTCGTTTCCTAGTGCAGTTGGATTAAACTTGTTTATTACATTACAAAATGGAATGTATTAAGTTTGCTCAAGTTCATCTCTGGAGTTTACATCACAGTGCTGTGACTATACAGTATTCAGACTGAAGCTAAAATTGATATTTTCTTAGAATATAAAAAGATTAAACTACTTCCCAAAATAAACAAAGACTAAGAAAATCCCAATCAGCTTAAAAGTCTGAAAATAGACCTTTGACGTCATATGCAGAATTGATTATACGTGCAGGAGCTCCCATGTCCAATTCATAGCCACAGCAGGTGCTACCCAATGATAAAATCTATTGCCCGAATCTATCAGCCAGAAGTCCTTGGAAATGTTCACAGCTGGTAGATAGTCAACAATAAGGACCTGAGAGTTACTTACAGTAGATATAAGGAGGTGACTTCTTGCTCTAGCAATCATCAGATCCTGTTTGGCCATTTCTTACCTCTCCCAATCTTTTTTTTTTTTTTTTTTTAATTAATTAATTTATTTTTGGCTATGTTGGGTGTTTGTTGTTGCACGGGCTTTCTCTAGTTGCGGCGAGCGGGGGCTACTCTTTGTTGTGGTGCGCAGGCTTCTCATTGCCGTGGCTTCTCCTGTTGTGGAGCACGGGCTCTAGGCGCATGGGCTTCAGTAGTTGTGGCACGTGGGCTCAGTAGTTGTGGCGCATGTGGCGCATGGGCTCAGTTGCTCTGTGGCATGTGGGATCTTCCCCAACCAGGGATCGAACTCATGTCCCCCCAATTGGCAGGTGGATTCTTAATCACTGCGCCACCAGGGAAGTCCCATTACCTCTCCCAATCCTGATTTTATATGTAAATTAAAAATTCCACCAATTACAATTTTTCTTCTATAATAGTATGCTGTGGTGTAGTGGTTCTCAAATGCTAGTTGTTCAAATGCAGATTCCTGGGTCCCGCCTCAGAGTTTCTATAGTTCTGGAGATGGGGTCCCTGGGCAGAGATATTCCATGAATGACACTCCCTGAGTATATGCAAATGCATTCCTCGCTAGGAATCTACATCCACAGGTGAGTCTGCTATAGGTGATCCATGGACTACAGTTTGAGAAACTTACATGGAGAAAAGAATAATGGCCTTGTAGTCAAAATGACTTGGGTTTGAATCCTGGGTTCTGCCATCAAGGACTCCAGAACTCGAGAAAGTCTCTTAATCCCTGGCAGTCCCAATTTCTTCATTTAAAAACAGACATTAGAACATTTACCTGGCAGGGTTGTTTAGAAGATGGAAGTTAATGTATGTTTATCACTTTGTGTTGTGCTTATACAGTTGGCTCTCCGTATCCATGGTTTAGCATCTGCGGCTGGGGAGGGCTGACTGTCTTCACTGTACTACACCATCGGATACAAGGGACTTGAGCATCCGTGGATCTTGGTATCCATGGGGGCTCCCGAAACCAATCCCTCGTGGACACCGAGGGACAACTCAGTAAGTACTCAATAAAATAGTCTATTAAAAATGTTTTTAGGGTAAAAAAGTGAAAAATGAGGATGGTGACAAAAATAGCTGAATTATACAGTTCACAGTAACACAGTCTCTTCTAAGACAAAAGAATGCACCCCCCATCTCAACGGACTATCTTCTCACCCCAAACACACACATACACATACATAAACATACTTATAAACTATGTTTCAGTATCTAACAGACCATAGATTCCTCACTCTGTTGGAAATACGGACACCTTTTTAACAAGTTCCAATTTCATGAACACCCACATAATATTTGTTAAAATTTAGCATTCACTGACTGAGAAGTGTTAACATGTTTATGGACTGCTGGATCCCTTTTATAATTCTACATCCACCTCTACACATGATACTTGTACCCTTTCTATCCCTGACAAAGGGGTCTGCAACTCAGGTTGTGAATCTGTAACCTAATATACCTTATAAAAATTTTTTTAAAAAACATGTTAAATGGAGGTTTTGACAAAGAAATTAAGGACCATTTCTCCACTTTATGATTTTTAAAGTCAGAGTTAATTACTATGACTAATTCAACTTAATTGATTTCAGTTTAATACAACAAATATTAAGAGCTGTCTATAAGCCAAAATCGATGCTAGTGGCCTGTATATGCCAGAGGGAATAAGAAAACATAGCCCCTGTTCTTTTTGAGCAATCAACCTAGAAGGGGATACTGTATTAAGAATATTTTAGCATACACACATAATTAAATATACTCACCATCATTGTGGTAAATTAAAACATGGTAAATTAAAACAGGATTTCAGGAATGTATAAGTCAGGAAGAACATATGCACTTTGAGAATGTCAGAAAGCAGGACACTTTAGGAAGTGACAAGATGAAGAGTTAGGGACCCCCTGAGAATTTTGTTATTTGGAGAGCAGATTTCACAGTAACCACTGAAAGTTCCTTCTTTTGTCATGAATTAAGGACAAAGACCTTGCCATGCAAATATTTCTGATTCTGTTTTTAATCTCTACTGCAGGTTTATCATCCCAACTTCATAAACAAGGTGGAGGAAAGGAAAAAAGAATGTTTATTTCTCTTGTTTGGACACTGTAATTCTACATAGTTCTCTTCCTAAAAAAAAAAAAAAATCAAACACAATGAAATGGGGATATTTTAAAAAATGATTTTCATACTTAGTAAGAAAACTCTATCTGCAGTGTCATCCAGGTATATACCTTAAAGTGACAGTGGCCTAAACACTCATCACCAAGTTCAATTTAACTATAGTTATCCAATAACATGAATGGCATACCTTAATGGAGGAAAGTCAGAGAAATCTTAAATAGTAAGTAATCTGATACCACGCGTGCTCTTTTCCTCCAGTTTAACTTAAGACCTTTGAAAGCTCTACGCTGCTGCATATCAATGAAGAATTTCTGACATTTTGAGACTGTAGAGTATAATTTATCCTGTTATCTTTTGGAAATTGAAGATCACACTTTTGAGCTTGAGTATGCATAAGTCTTAATTCATTTCAAGTATCTACAGAGTCCACATTCCTTATGGAGGAACACAAGTTCTATCACGATGCAACCCAAACCCTAACTGCTTATAACTTCTCCTGCATCTTTTTTTTTACCCTAGACACACATATGAGCATGCATACAAGAACACGTTGCTACTATGTCATCGTTTGCAGCTTTCTAAATAAGGACGTGACCTTCCACATTTCCGAGACTTTGGACATGACATTTCCTGTGCCTGTAATGCCATTTCCCGTGGCTGTAATGCCATTTCCCATCCTTTATTGGCTCAGAGAATTCAGATTTAGATTCAAAACTTAGCTTAGATCGTCACTCCTATAGTAACCGTCCCTTCTCTGCACCAGATTTACAGGATTAATAACGGCCTCCTCTGTGTTAGTTCTGTACTAAATACACACTTCTGCTGTTCTGTTAAACTATGGCTCTGTCTTGCCTACTCAGGGCTGGCCTCATGGTGGTGTGACAGTCACTCATCACCACCTCCAGAAGGGTTTATGCGTGGGGAAATCATACTCTACAGTTGCCATTTTCAAATATTTTAATTTTTTCCTTTGAATTTGTTCTTTGTAAAATGGTCCATGGAGCTTGTGCTTGGGGTTTGGAACCTTGGTTCGCAAGTGGTCCCACCTTCCACAGCCTCCCGGGAATAGATTCTCAGCTGTCCATTCCCTTGACTCCTGGGACCCCAGCCGGGGCAGCTTTGCTCCCTAACCCTGCCGTCCGCTGCTGCCTCCCTCCACTCCCTGCAAGGGTGGAAAAGGTTGGGTGTACACACCCTAGAGCCTATTGCGAAGGCACGGAGGCAACCACCGGACACCGAGCTGACAGCACCCCAGAGTATCTGGCAGGTGACTGGCCAGAAAAAAAAAAAAAAAGCTGCTTTCCGGTGGGAGTGAGCCTGTTACCTGTATCTGGGTACCTAGCATTGCTGGCACACAGGTTTAAAGATCCTTGGGGAGCTTGCCCATCTGCCAGGCATTGGGGTGATGGGCTCATGAGAAAGGGGAGATACCTCAATTTCCCAGACCCTATCCCTGGCTCGGACATTGGGATAGGTCTAGAGAACCTATCTGTGACGGTCCTCACTTGCTCCAAAGCACCCTCCTGCTACGGAATGGAGCGCCCCCTCCTGTCCAGGGCGCCATTCCCTTCCTCCTTCCAAGCTTCAGGAATCTGGCTTCTTTTGTCTTTTCTGGCAAGTTCAAGGTACCCTTCAGGGACGAGCCATGTAATAAGAGTGTGTAATTCTTGTGATTCTGCAGAAGGGTTACATGCTCTGATATGCATTTAAAACTGTCAGTGCACAATATAAAAATGAATTGGAAAATTAATGCTCATAATTTAAGGTTTTAATATTTCTTTACTTAGAAAGGCATTTGCTAGCAAATTAAAAAAAAAAAAAAAGACGAGTTGAGAGGGAGAGACCGTGGAAAACAAGGAAAATGTTTCTGTGTACCTTTAACTGCATTTGTTCCTGCATTTTGAACAAAGGATCCCACATTTTCATCTTTCACTGGGACCTACAAATTTTGTAGCCAGTCCTGTTCCTACCTGAAACTGACTTCCTATGGAGCCCAGGCTTTTTCATTTGGCTCTTCTGTTTCTAGCATAGTATCTGGCATTTGTCAGGTATTCAAAAATGCTTTTTGAGATAATTTATATTAATTTAATTTGATTTATGCTATGCATGTGTGTATGTATCTGTATAATACCTGAGTATCTACATATTTATGTTTATACATTTATATATTGTAAATTAGTATAAATATATACCGTGACTATATAATGATATATGCAGCAGATAGGTATAAAATATTTAGAAAACTGATTTTTAAACATTTTGGTCTTTTAGTTATCATTCTGTATTAAGAGACTACTGCTGGGCTTCCCTGGTGATGCAGTGGTTAAGAATCCGCCTGCCAATGCAGGGGACACGGGTTTGAGCCCTGGTCCGGGAAGATCTTACATGTCGCGGAGCAACAAAGCCTGTGTGTCACAACTACTGAGCCTGCACTCTAGAGCCCATGAGCCACAACTACTGAGCCCACGTGCCACAACTACTGAAGCCCGCGCACCTAGAGCCCGTGCTCTGCAACAAGAGAAGCCACCTCAATGAGAAGTCCACGCACCACAACAAAGAGTAGCCCCCGCTTGCCACAACTACAGAAATCCCGTGCGCAGCAATGAAGACCCAAAGCAGCAAAAAAAAATTAATTAAATAAAATTAAAAAAAGAAAAAAAGAGACTACTGCTTCAATCTCTCTGAATTTAAAAGGTCATTAATCCAAATGCTATTTTAATCAATACTATATTTAAAAAGCTATAAAAACTAAATTAATATCAGGTAAGCAGATTCACTGCACTATAAGCTTTTCAGAATGTGCCTAGTGTCAGCACATTTCTATGAGAAATGAGTCCTGTTTACACCAAACAGAGCTCACTTATGAAAATCTTGGACTGACTGTTCCCCATTGTTTATACTTTGATTCACTGTGAAAGCTCAGATGAATATAAATACTCTTACAATTTTTGGTTTGTCTACTTTCCAAGAGCTTATCATTTTTTAAACACCTGTGGCTACATGTAGACAAAACAGAATTTGGTATAAGCAGATGTCTTTTAATATGAATTTTTCCAAAACATTAGGTTCTAAGTAGCTTATTTTTTCTGCAAGCAACACATTCATTTATTTAAGAAGTAGGAACTATGGTTAATGGTGCATGTGTATAGACACACAAACTTACACAAGTAGACACACATACAGGTAGTCACCTACACACACCAATCACACATACAGACATGCATACATAAAGGCATATATGTACACAGAGACACACAGATATCTACACAGGCACACAAATACATATGGATTAACAGATACACACATATTGGCAGGTACACACACATTGATGCAAACATATACACACATACAGGCAGACACACATGTCTATATACAGACCCAAGCCCACACATGCAGATGCATATGTGCACAAATACACATCCATATGCATGTACACAGCTCATACACATAAACTCATATGTATACAAACACACAGGGACATGTACATATACTCACAGATACAGACATATATACAGACAAACCCATGGACATGAAGACACACACTTATACACACACAGACTTGAACCTCTTCTGACATTTCCCTTGGGAGTTGAACAGAATTGTTTGGAATTAAAGGATAAAAGTTGATGGGATGCTTTAACAAAGAGGGGGATACAAAAGAAAAAGAAGGAAAGAAAGACAAAAGAAAAAATACAAAATCATTACCTATACAAAATCTGCACACAAAAAAAGCTACTACCATTTTCTCTCTGATAATTAAGTAACCGTAGTTAAGCATTCAATACATGTTTCCTGTGTATCTATGTGGCAGGTCCTCTCTAAGTGCCAGAGTCCCCATGAAGCATATATCATATTGACATGGATGAGTACATGAGCCTTTGTTTTATTTTCCTAATACACTGTAAATTCATTGCACAATTACAGAAATAACATGCTGTATGATCAAAGTTCAGAAGAGGTACTAATAACTTTAAGGAAGTCAAGATACGCCCCATAAGAAAGCTGGACAGCCACATGTAAATCAATGAAGATAGAATACACCCTCACACCATACACAAAAATAAACTCAAAATGGCTTAAAGACTTAAATATAAGACATGACACCATAAAACTCCTAGAAGAGAACGTAGGCAAACATTCTCTGACATAAATTGTAGCAATATTTTCTTAGTTCAGTCTCCCAAAGCAACAGAAATAAAAGCAAAAATAAACAAATGGGACCTAATCAAACTTATAAGCTTTTGCACAGCAAAGGAAACTATAAACAAAATGAAAAGACAACCTACAGACCAGGAGAAAATATTTGCAAACAACACAACTGACAAGGGCTTAATTTCCAAAATATATAAACAGCTCATACAACTCAATAACAGAAAAACAAGCAACTCAGTCAAAAAAAGGGCAGAAGACCTAAGTAGACATTCCTCCAAAGAAGACATACAGATGGCCAACAGGCACATGAAAAGATGCTCAACATCACTAATTATCAGAGAAATGCAAAACAGAACTACAATGAGGTATCACCTCACACCAGTCAGAATGACTGTCATCAGAAAGTCTACAAATAATAAATGCTGGAGAGGGTGTAGAGGAAAGGGAACCCTCCACCACTGTTGGTGAGAATGAAAATTGGTGCAGCCACTATGAAGAACAGTGTGAAGGTTCCTTAAAAAACTAAAAACAGAGTTACCATATGATCCAGCAATCTCACTCCTGGGCATACACCCAGAGAAACTCTAATTCAAAAAGATGCATGCACTCCAATGTTCATAGCAGCACTATTTACAATAGCCAAGACGTGGAAGCAACCTAAGTAAGTGTCCATCGACACATAAACGTATGAAGAAGATGCAATACACACACACACACACACACACACACACACACACACACACACACACACAATGGAATACTACTCAGCCATAAAAAAGAATAAAATAATGCCATTTGCAGCAACATGGATGGACCTAAAGGTTATCATACTAAGTGAATTAAGTCAGACAGAGAAAGACATATCATATGATATCACTTATATGTGGAATCTAAAATATGATACAAATGAACTTATTTACAAAACAGAAAGGGACTCATAGACATAGGAAACAAATTTATGGTTGCCAAAAGGGTAGGGAGGGATAAATTAGCCATTTGGAATTAGCAGATACAAACCACCATCTATAAAATAAACAGCAAGGTCCTACTGTATAGCACAGGGAACTATATTCAGTATCCTATAATAAACCACAATGGAAAAGAAAATGAAAAAAGAATCTATTTATCTATCTCAAAATCATTTTGCGGTACACCAGAAACTAACACAACATTGTAAATCAATTATATTTCAATTAAAAAAAAGATATTCCCCATAAGCCCTTATTTCTCCACTTTGCTCTAGGTGTGTGTGTGTGTCTGTGTTTCTGTTTCCAGATCAAAAGACAAACACATATCTTGAGAAACTGCAGAAATACCTCTCCTCCATCTGATTGTCTGTGTTTCCTCCTATCTTTGCCATTTGAATTGGTTCCTGGCCTTGTTTTGTGGGGTTGTTTGCACGTGTGTATGCCTCTTTTTATTTGACTGTGTTTTGTTTTTCAGGAAGATACAACATTTAAGAGGAGAAGGTTAACATAGTTTAGCAGTTAGATGTCAAAATCACAATATAATTTTAAACAAAAATACGTAGATTACAAACATTCTTCTAATGAGATGGATGGATTAAAAAGCACAGCAAAGAGTTCATTGTCATCTCATGCGTCTTCCTTCTACCCGTGATTTGTAGAGCATGCGATGTGAGTTTAAGAAGATAGAATGGCGTTGGGTTTATAGAAGGCTGTCACTACAATCATATGCATTATGGTTTCTGCTACTCAGCAATGTAAATTATGTTCAGTTCTCCAACCACCAAAATACACACACACACACACACACACACACACACACACACACACACACACACACTCTACTTTTCAATATCAATAGGATTCTCATTCAACCAGTATGAATTAAGTGCTAACAATGTGCCAGACCCTTTACATCCTGAGGTTGTTCAGGCCATTAAATAAGGAAAGATATCTACATGACCCTGCTGATCTAAAAGGTGGAAAAACTGAAGTGCAAAGAAATTACATTTGTGGTACCTCCTGCCTACCTTTCCAGGCAAATCTCCTTTCATCATAATTTACCCCCAATTCTGTCTCCTACCCCAACTCACACACACACTCACACACACACATACCCGTAGACTGCATCCACCTGCCCTTTGACCTACTCACATAGTCTCTTGGAGGACATTGTAAATGGCTCTTTGCTCTGTCTTAAAGTTCCTGCCACTTCAAAATCTCCCACTAATAAATTCTTCATGCATCAGCTGAAATGCCGGAAATGCCTCCACTTCTATGAAGATCTCTCTCTCTAACTCACTTAGGCAAGTTTTGGCTCTCCGCCTCCCAGGAATATTCCTCCTTATTATAATTCTGCCTATTATTCAAATTTCTCTTCTTACAGGAATTGTCTGTAACTATGATTGTCCTCCCCAATAAACTAAGCTTCCAGAGCACTTTAGTTTTTTTTTGTTTTTTGTTTTGGCTGCACCAAGCATCTTGCGGGATCTTCGTACCTTGACCAGAGATCAAACCCCAGCCCACGGCAGTGAAAGCACCAACCGAGTCTTAACCACTGGACCTCCGTGGAATTCCCTAGACTAAGCTTCTTGAAATCAAGGGCATATGATGATACGTACTTAATGTGTAGTATAAATAAACCAACGGGATACCAAGGTCACAGAAGTGTAACCCAAGCTTGCATCTTTTTAGTTTTGTTTTAATAACTATATCAGAATGACCTTGATACCGAATTCTTACATTGACTTCTCACTTTTCAACTAATGTTTTCTCTCCACTAAAAGGGACCTACTGTTAGGAGAAGAAAGAGTCCCTGGTCTCATAATAATTCTCCACATGCTGGAGGAGTTTGAGATAAGGTCCTGGATCACATGTAATGTTACTGACCTTTACTGTCTCTGTTCTGAACATCCACAGGAATTGGCTATAGGATTAGAGCAGCTCAAAATAGAATTCTATTCATTTAGTTCCAACATACATTTTGGGGGATTAGTAGTAGTAGCACTTAATTTGTAATTTTCTTGCTTTCCTTCCTAAATAGTGATCACTTACGTTAGTAAACAGTAAAACGACGTATCTTTCTGTTTCTTGTCTAAGCACTAAGAAATCCTGAACCATGGCTTTACATTTAATCTTTTGTTTTGATATTATTGCGAGACATAAATTGGGATTATTGATAAACTCACAATTATTCCCCTTCCAGTACTGATATTTTGATAACTATATATTTAGGTAAATTATGTTATACCTGACCAGGGTAGACTTTTGACCCAAGATGGACCAATAACTCCCCGCTACCTACAGAGGTTGGTTCAAACTATTGGCATGAAACTCTAGACAGGCCAATTATGTCCTGTTCTCCCTGGGTAGAAAAAGTCTATTTGTACTTGAGTAAAAATGTCTCTCTGTCTTCATTTGGTATGGAGAGAGATTGGAGGTAAAAACTAGGAGAACAGAAAAAGAAGAGAGAAATAAGAAAATGACAAAGCTGTAGCTCTGGTATGCCTGATGTACCATCCCTGCTCTTTCCTAGGTAATACTAAAATAAACAAGAAAATCCCCCTTTTTGGTCATAATGGCAGAAACCAAACTCCATCTGGCACTTTACTACTCAGTGTGGTCTGTGGACCTGGAACGCTGACATCACTTCGAAGGTCTCTCTAGAAGAGCTTCTGCTTTCAGGCTCCACTTCACACCTACTAAACCAGAACCTGCATTTAAAAGAAAATCCCCAGGTGTTTTATACGCAGGGAACAATTCAGAAGCACTGATATCGCTGCATTGCTTCCCTGCTCCCTGTGTTACACTGTCACTGGCTTTTTTCAAAATTCTACAACCTTTCCAACCACAGGGCCTTTGCAAATACTGTTCTCCCTGCATTGAAAACTCTTTTCTATTCCTCTTCACTTAGTTAACTTACCTTTAAACCTTAGATCTCAGTTCAAGCATCATTTTTGTCATAAGCATCTTTCTGACTAGGTGAAAGCCCCTATTATACATGTCTGTATTACAAGATCCTTTTGAGTAAATACAGTGCATATTAGCTTCATGAGTCATTGATAATAATGGATTTTTTTCTTACGTTGCATTCCTAGTACCCAGATTGGTGTATATTAGATTCTCAGTATATACTTGCCAAATGAATGAATGATAGAAAATTTTTACAGATAAATAAATCTGAAGCCCAGAGAAATTGACTAATTAACCTAAGATCATCTAAAAAGTGGTAGATCTAACTTTATAATCCAGGTTCCTGCCCTGATGTCTCAGAACGGTATCTTTGAATTCTCTTTATTCAACTAAACTGAGAAAATTACAAACAAAACAGATGCCAGACGGGAACAAACCCATCTTGAAAATTCATGGAAATGAGAGAAACTCTAAAGCACCTTCTTCTCTTTAATCAGAGAGACTGATGAATATTCTACCGCTGAATGGGTGGCTTGGATAATACAAGCATATCCATTATCAAGTGATTACACTATTGTTAGGATGTCAGCTTCTTTGGCTACAGAAAAAATAAAATGTAGTGGACCAAAGTGGGCCTGCAGCAGCCGATCAGCTTCTGACCAACTGGCAAGGAGAAAGTCTCTGGCAAGTGGAAACTCAGGTAATCAGCTGATATGTGCTCCATCCCTGATAGACCTCCCAGATAGAGAATGAGTTCAATATATCAAAATAAACTTTAGGGCATTTCTATTTGGGGGTGCAGTGCAGTTCTTATGATTGGAAAGCTTATATCAGCAGAGCAATGTAGGGAAGGGATTGTGGAAATTTAAAGCAATTGTCATTCTGGCCTGCCTTGGCATAAAGGGGATGCAAAGAAATGAAGGTATATATGTATGTATGTATGTATTTCTGCAGCTTATCTGAACAACTTCTATACTATTAAACTTATCAACTGGCCCTACACCCTCAAAGTTTGCCACCTCCAATGAATTATTCTTACCCTTATTATAGCCAGTATCCCAGAGGATTTCTCCTTGCCCACCTTAGAACCCCCATTTCCTGAAGTGTTTATTATTGTCCTAGCTTCTGAATTGCTCTTTTGTATCACAATAAGAGTCCCGTGTTTGTATTTCTTTTGAACTTTGATACTGTGCCACTAAATACTGTTCTCAAAAGCTTTCTTTAGGCATGACTAAATTTATGTCATTTTTTGATCTATTTACATAAACATTTACTTTGTACATACAAGATACCACACACTGCTAGATGCTGGAAGATGAAACACAGCGCTCTTGCTCATGTGCATGTAATTAAATTGTGTTTAATATACATTATGGTATAATTAGAATACAAAGAGGTATTTCTATGGAAACACAGACTGCCTCTGGATGTATTAAATAAAGGCCTCAAAAGACCCATGCCCACTAATATAATATTGCAAGTCAACTGTACTTCAATTTTTAAAAAATTGTAAAACAAAACAAAAGACCATGCCTGACCCAGGACCCTTCTTGAATACCAGGCTACTCCCTCAGGTCTGTCTTATCTCTGTCCCCATGTCATCCATGGCTCTTTAACTTTGGGGCAACCCATTAGGTCCACCTGTGTCCTCCCCTCCCACCCTTTGCTTACTTCTACCTGGATGTTTATAGAAACAGGAAATTAGAAAGCTCTGTTCCATTTGTAACTCTCACTAGATATCAAGTGTCTTGATGGAAGTGACTGTTCTCAATTCACCTTTATAACCTAATACTTTATAATATAATACAATATTATAACCTAATATTATAACCTTTATAATCTAATACTGTGTCTCCATTCAGAAGTACTCAGTAAATGGTGAACTCATTGGCTCATTTGATAAATGCAAGACAAGTTTTAAGTGTCATTTTCTTCAACTGAAACTCCAAATAGGATTAACTTTGTCATCCCTCAGAAATGAAGCCATTTCTAATATGTCTTTTGGTGACGGAGAAGAAGAAGAAAAAAAAAACATTTTGCAAATTACAACAACTTGACAGCTGCTCGTTAAACAATACCGCATTAATTTTCGACGTTCCACACATGGCTGAGTGGAAGATCCCTTAATCCCAGGTTCCATTTTGTGTCTGTCTCATTGTCTCCGTCCCCTCACTGTATCACTTGCAGAAATCACCAGTGGCTGTGTACTCTCTTAAACCTTATTATTGCCGGAGAAGTCGTAGACTAGGTTAATGCAGATCTGCTTCCCAGAGGTATATTAAAGTGGATTTAAGTTCTTTACTTTGAGTGACTGACTTTGAGAAATCCCCTTCTTTATCAGGTACTGCCAGAGAAATAGAACTTTTCAGGAATGACAGTAAACTAACCACATCTTCTTGAGTTCTACAGGCATAATAACTTTTAAAGAGATTGAGATTCATTTGGCCATTTATGCATAGGCATAATCAGATGACCCTGTGAGTTTGGGGCCAATAAAACAGTGTGTCACAGGTTTAAATTACTGGCTCCCAAAGACCTGCATTTTGGAAACTTTTCTGAGCAAATTCTCTAAGCTTTAGTCATACCACTGTGATTCTTTTGTTCTGGGCTTACTGTTTCCAACACATGATTACCCTCAAAGGAAATGGAAGGGAGAGTCTTTCTTGAAGGGGCTCTTTGCTTTTCAAAAAATCAAACTGTGTTATCTTATTTTTGAAAACCTAGTAACCTGCTTAAGAAAACTAAAGATATCTTTCAAATACAGAAAATGAGTGGCACAAAATATGGTCTAATAGAGAAGAGGAATGGTAATTGAAATTTAGTTAGCACTCTGGTGAGTAAAATGTTGTTTGTTATGCCCATTCTCATCCAATAGTAAATAAACGGATTGGGACAATTCATATCTTTTTTGCTATACATAGCTATATTTATTTATTTGTTTATTTTGGTTCTGACAAAATTCAGACATCAATAGGCATTTTAGAAATCACTGACAGAGTATATCAGGAGTGCTTCTTCTAGGAATGATGATGTGGGCTGAGAAATTATGGGCCAAAAGGACACTCTGATAGCACATTCCCCACAAAAGCTGAATGGCACCTCTACATCCTTAGGAAGGTACTCTCCTGGGGACTAATTAAGCCTGAGAACACAAATGACTTCAAGAAGCATGGAGATGACAAGGGCAAAAACTGGGCCATGTTCCCTATCAGGACGGTCGCTGGGATGTTGTGTGATTTTCTAATCCTATTCAGGTCACACTTCATCAGGACTCAAAACAATAAGAGAGGGTAGAAGAAACTCTTCTTATCAATCGCTCAAGGTTTGAGTACTGTTCAAAATGAAATAAGAAAGAAGACCAGTCAGAAGGAACCAAAATGTGACTATTCATGTGAGAGAAAAACAACAAAAAATGTAAAACAGAAGGAGGAAACAATTATCAAGCTCACTCTTTTGCAAGTATGTACTAATTGATGAAAGTGTAGCTTGTAACTTGTACTCCAAAAATAAATACATCTATGTATGCACGGTGTACAAATATGCATCTATAATGTGTATATATTTGGAAAATATCTCCAAATTGCCAGCTAAAACTTGGCACTTGCCATCTGCCTCTACAAGGATCAGGTCACTAGCCACTGCAGTCGCTGACCTTCAACACGCCCTGCAAGGAGTTCAGGGTGGAGATCAGGAATGAGGCACTCTGTGCTCTGGGAAAAACTGGCAGAACAGGCCTTCAGATAGAGATTTTCAGGAGTTGACAAAATACTATATAATATATATATTTATATATATAATTTATATTTATATAAACATAATATGCATATATAATTTGAAGAGACTCCAAAATGACAGCCGAAAAAGACAAAGATGTGCTTTTGTGCCTTCGCTTTACGGTTCATGGTCCAATGAGCCCAGCCCACCTCTGCTTTCTTAGCCTCAACTGTCACTCTAAACACGAACCTTTGCACGTGAGCTTTAGAGCCATATGGAATCATTAGTCATAAGGAACAATCTGCAGTCTCAAGTGAATATTTGTGCATCTTACTGTGGTTTCCTCTCTCACAATATGCCTCACCTTATCCGCCTGACAGATGTCCACTCATCTTTCATGAACAAAAGAAAATGCCGCTGATTTTAGAGAACCATCCCTAACTCCTTCAGCCTGTTAAGGGCCATATTCTCAATCCTCCACTAGAATCTCTTTCTCTCTGCTACACAAACATTCACCACATCTCTGAAACTATTTATTTTTTTTCAGAATCTTGGACTTCACTGACTAGGAGAGACTGGAGGGCAGGCAACATGTATCACTGGTTTTTCCTCCCAAACACCTAGTACTACATTCTAGATGAGGATTCTAGATTCTAGAATGCAGTTATATTCCCCAAAACATTGCTATATGAATTGGCTCCTGTATATGTGATTTTCCTTTTAAACACTCCTCTATTATAAGCTCCATGTTCTCACATTTTAGTTTATATCACCCAATTCACAGGCATGAACTTTTGCGAGGAAATTATAAATGATGTGGTAGTGGTGATCTGTATAAGCCTATCAATTCTTTGCCTACACAATCTCTCAGAGTTATCCTTTGAAAACAGTATATAGGTTTAATTCTTTATCTCTGACATTATTGAATTGAATCTAGAATTAAAAAATAAAGAAAAGTGTGTCTTGAGAAGACCACAGGTTTATTTGAGTTTGGAAATGCTCACCAAACTTTTCACTTTTCTCTAATTGATAGTGAATTTTTTCTAACCTTAACAATCTAGACTAAGCTCAGTTTTCTTAATAATTATAGAATCCTATCTCCTGGGTTAATAGCAAATATTTCTTTTATGTTGAAAAAATAGAATTTACTATATCAAAGCAGAAAGAACATTTGTAGCACTCTTTTGGTAAACATTTGTAGCACTCTTTTGGTAAAGTCAAAAGTATGGACTTTATTTGTTTTTGTTTTCTACTTTATTAAGTTTTGTTTCTCTCTTCTTTAACATAATAACTTGATAAGGTATTAATAACATATGTAAAATAGCCAATTAATTATTTGGTGCGTAATGAACATTCAATAAATATTGAGTCCCTTACTCTAACCTTGTTATAATTGTTTATTCTTTTGTCCATTTAGCCTTTCATGAATTTATTCTTTCATCCTTTTATCCATTCATCTAACCATCCCACAATTCCACCACCCTCCATCCTTCAATCCATATATACACTGAGCACCTTTTATGTTACAAGTAACTTTGCTAAGTGCTGAGGATATAGCAATGAAAAACAACTCCTGCCCTTAAGAAGATCCCAGCCCAATGGAGATGAACTCCATATGATTCACAAATAGAATACAACTTTTGTTATGAGAGAGAAATTAACAAAGTACTATTGAGTACAAAGGAGAGTACTGTCAGGTGTGAGAAGCATTTGGTAAATTTAAGTCTATGTTTTGTAGTTTGTAAACCATGCTAACACTTTTCCTAAATCATTTCATTTAGTCCTAACAACAATAATTGTGCCCTTATAAAATTATACTCATTTTAGAGGTAAAGAGTCTGAAGCTCAAATAGGTAAGTCACATGGCTAAAGTCAAGGTATAAGTAGTAGTCTTGGACTTGACCTCCAAACTAGTCCCCATTTGAGTATATTGTTGCCTTTATGGACAAAGGACTTTAAGGCAGGTGTTAAGAGCACCATGGTATAAAACTGAGGGAAAGCAGAACTGTGTTCTCCAGTTTCGTATTTATATTGTCCAGAATAGAGAGAAAAAAGAACTTGAATATGCAATAATTAATGATAGACTTTTCCCACTAGGAAAATACCTACTTTCCTGAGAGCAGTGAGTAGATAACTGAATAGCAGATCAGACAAGGCAGACTAAGAGATTGTAGCACCAGAAAAGCTATTACACGCACACACACACACACACACGCACACACAAGCATACACGCACACGTGTGCAGTAATTCCTGTGGAGTATAATGAGAAAGAACAATGTGTTTGTTATTTCATCTGGCATCACTTTGAGCACTTTTCTCAAATGAAAGCAATACATTTCTACATGTCTTTATTTTAAACTAAAAGTTATCCTTTGACCTTCTTTCCTGCCTCCCTTCCTTTCTTCTTCCTTCCTTTAAAATTCTATGTAGTAGCCATTAGGTGAGAATGAGTAAGGCAGGCTTAGGAGGGTCAGAACCTGAGTGGGTGGGAGGTGAGTAGGGAACAAGCATGGTACTGGTGGTGGGGGAGAAGGAGTGGCCATGGTGGTCTGACACAGGAAGTCAGAGCTCAGGTGGGTAGAGGAGGGATTTGTGCAGGAGTGTGGTGAGTGGCAGCAGAAGCCCAGCACAGGATGTTGAAGCTCAAACAGTATGGAGTAGCCTCTGAAACACTTTACTCAGGTGGTCAATATTATTATCTTCAAAATTGGGACAAACTGAAATTGTGTATCACCTGATGGTAGACAATGACAAGAACACAGCAACATTTCTGCCATCTTCCTACCCTAAACACCATATAACATGAGTCTAATCATGAGGAAATATCTCATAAACCCAAATTGAGGGAGATTCTTTAAGACAAAGGATGTACTATCTTCAAAAGCCACAAGGTCATGAATACCAAGCAAAGAATGGGGAATTCTGCAGATTGAAGAAGACTAAATAAACATGACAGTTATATGCAATGTCTGATCCTGGACTGGATCTTTTGCTGGAAGGACATTATTAGTATAATAAATTATACTTGAATAGAGTCTTGCATTAGAAAAAAGGTATCAATTTCAATTTTCTGATTTGGATGGTTATAAGATAAAGCCTTGGTTGTAAATATTATACGATAAAGTTTTTAGGGATAGTAGTGTATCATGTCAACAAATTACTCTCAAACAGTTCAAGATAAAGACATGATGTTGTTCTTAGAACTTTTTCATAAGTTGTAAATAGCTGCAAAAAAATTTAATCTGCCATGAAGATGGGGACTAAACGTCCAGTCTCTAAAGTGTCCTATAACCCTGGGCTCAAATTCAAGTCCATCCTTCGGTAGCTGTGCGATATGGGCAAGTGATTTAACCTCCACACATTTATGAGTATAATATTAAGTTTCACGCAAAGATTAAAGTAATTCATAGATTTCACTTGTCGATTAAGTTCTTCAGTGCTTGAAAAGTGATTGATTACAAGAGAGCTTGACACATAGAAGCACTAACTCAGTTTAGCTATTCTTATTATTACTATTATTACTAATTATCATCATTATTTTATTGAATGTTCTCATTCTAGGGACTTAATGAGAAATAAGCTGACATTTACAGTAATAAAAACCTGGGTTCAAATTATCACTAATTAGCTAGGTGGCCCAGAGAAATCAGCTCCTTAACTTTGTGAAATCTCATTGTTTTCCATCGACATCTGTGACCTCACCATGAGCTATAACTCGCCTTTGTTTACTAAGTCCAAACTACACTGGTCTTCTTTCAGTTCCTCAAAAACATCTGTTTCCAGCTCCAAAGAATCACACATTCTCTTCCCTCTTCCGAGAACATACCTTTGTCTTTTGCTGACCTAGGTTTACTCTATAACTTTAGAGCTCTGCTTAAAATTAATTCCTCAGTGTCCCTGATTATTCAACTATTCTCTTTCATAGGTCTCTATTTTTATGACTTACTGAAATTTGGAAAATATATTTTTCTTTTTTATTGTCTGCATCTTACCCTAGACAAAAATCTTTTTTAGATCAGTGTTTAGGTCTGATCCTGTATCCACCACTGCACACCCAAGATGTATCACAGGTCCAGCACATAGTAGGTTTTCTCCAAATAAAATGAATTAATATATGAATGAACTGTACCAGGCACTTGAGATTTATTCTGTCAACTCTGTAGCAACCTTGTACTAATAACATCAAAATAGGTACTAATATCACTATTACCATAAACACAATTTTGCTCCTTACCCCAGGCAAAAATAAAAAGTGTCAGTAGATCTTGAAAATTCTCAAAGAAAAACTGATTATCTTCAGGTAGTAAAAATTCAGACAATTGAGTAAAGGAACCTCACCCAAATTATGTAAGGAGACAATGCTGTATGCCAATTTCCAATTCACTCTAAAAAAATGAATGATTTTACTTTGGAAGAAACTAATTGCTGCTAAATGTAGCTGTTATTTGTGTCACATTATTTATAAGACTGATGTGCATAATATTCCTCCAGTCCTTCTATAAATTAAAACAATTCAGGAACATATTATCTACAGACACTTACAAGAAGATGTGTTTACAGTTGCTACACTGCTGATTCTGATAAGAATAGAATAGGGAATTTTCTCCAAGATAAAGACCTTTCATGGGAAAAAATGAACAAATAGCCTCATCATCGTCACGCTGGAACGATGACCAACCAATAACTAAGGTATGTGGTATACAAATGTCCTAATGATTATAAGCCACATAGCTTCAGTGTCATGATCTTAGATGAAAATAATGTACAAAGAATTGTAAATGGACATTGCAACCAGAAAATGTGGTTCAAACTCCAGCCTCTCCTGTATTACCTCTAAAACGTGGGGCAGATTATTCACCAAAATAGGCCTTCAGCTACTTCATCTATAAAATGGGGATAATAATAAAGCTTACCTTGTAAAGTTGTTTGAGGGATTAAATGAGATAATGTATGTAGCAAAGCCCAGTGATGGCTGTCTTGGTCTGCTAGGGCTGCTGTAACAAAATACTGTAGACTGAGTGGTTTATAAACAACAGAAATTTACTTCTCACTGTTTTGGAGGCTGTAAGTCTGAGATCAGGGTGCCACCATGGTCAGGTTCTAACAAGGCCCTCTTCTGGGTGGTAGACTGCCAACTTCTCTTTGTGCCCTCACATGATGGAAGGGGATAGAGAGCTCTGTAGGACCTCTTTTATAAGAGCACTAATCCCGGTCATGAGGGCTCCCACCTTCATAACCCAATTACCTCTCAAAGGCCCCACCTCCAAATATCATCAGCTTGGAGATTAGGATTTCAACATACGAGTTTTGAGGGGACACCGACATTCAGACCTTAGCAATGGCCATATAGAAAACATCTGATGAATAGTGATGATGATGATGATGATGATGATGATGAAGAAGAAGAAGGAGAAAGAGAAAGAGAAGGAAAAGAAGGAGGTATGTGATTTCGTTTTGGATGAAATGATTTAACCCCTTCTTAATGAGTTTAGAGCATGGTTATTGACAATACCTACTGACAGTGGTATCCGTGTACTAGCCTATTATTTAGTATTAAGGGGGAGGGAAGAGGGCTTGACTTTACTTGATGACCATGGTACAGAACATAGTGAAAATGGAGGCAAGATAAATAAGATGATAACACCAGGGGCGCCACCTTAGTTTTACCGGGTCGTGGATGAGATCGTCCTAGCAGGGATTAGAGCACAGGCAGAAACACCTCATCTAAAAGGACCTGTGTTAGGCACTTGTTGTGAGGATAGGATGAAATGTCACAGAGTATTCCTGTATATCAGATTTTATTATTTGCACTGTTTTACTGATGAGGGAACTGATACTTAGAGCAACAGAGCAATTTAGCAACTTACCTCTAAAAACTTAGAGCCAGTTCAATGACGACCTTAGGCCAGGGGTTTAAGGAATTGCTCAGTGGTTTTCTTCTCTGATAAAACCAAAAGAGGAAACTTGATTCCTGTTCCTCTAGTAGTAGAAGCCAGTGATGCAGGTGAGGAATATCAGCTTTAAAGTGAGTTTAATGGTGTGTTTGCATGAAACAAGGTGCCTCTGAGTGGAAATGCCTTTTCTGGGTGTTCTATGAAAAAGAGAACCCCAATGACCCCGGAGAACAAGTGTCTGTCTGCAGGTCTCATCAGAAGCATATGCCAGACCTCACTTCTCCAGCCAGAACCCAGACCTAAGACCATCTACTACCTCTGCTGCACTGCCACCCTTGCCTCGGGCCCCTTCGGAGGGTGCACTGACTGTTTTACTTCTAAAGGAACTCATTCTCTCTTTTTATGATGGAAATTTCTTGGAGCAAGGACTATAATAACAACAGTTGCTGCTGCCACTGGTGCTGCTGAATATTGAACATCTACATCAGGCACAATGCTAGATGCTTTAGATACATTATCTCTAACCCATTAAACAAACCTGGAAATGGAAATTATCATCCACATTTCACAGAGGCAGAATGCATTGTCCAATGTCATGAAGCTATGAAAATGAAAGCCTGGAGTTCATTTAGGTCTGTCTGACTCCAAACCTGTGCTTATCCAACTACACCACAATCCAGACAGGTTTATAATTATCCTAGTACTTTCTACTATCATTATTATTAGGGCAATTAAGAGCTAATATATACTTTGGTGATTCACAGTTAATCATTATTCTGTTCATCTAATGGCACCTTAGATGTATATTGTGCAACATAACTTAACACGTGCATTTTATGTGATTTACTTCATTGGTCCTGAAGGGGAGCAGAATACGCCACCCCAAAAGATGCCGCATTAGCATAGAGATTATTGTGAATCAAAGTTACTTAAGAAACAGCAGGTGCAAGAAGGATACTCTGACCCTTCTTTGTCCCCCGAAAGCAAGACATAAATCTCCCACGCATTGCACAACACAGGGAATAGAGCCAATATTGTGTAATAACTGTAAATGGTGTGTAACCTTTAAAAATTGTAGAAAAAAAAGTAAAATAAATGATTGTTAAAGATCTCCCTTGGGGAAGGTACCCTCCATGTTCCAGGAGGTAGAGCGGCATCCTCATCACCAGAGACAGGAAATTCAGGGCCAAGAAGCCCAGAAAAACAAACCTTGTGATGTCTTCACTAACTAGCTCCCCCAAGCCCAAGTCAGTTCTTCCTGAATTTTTATTATTTATTCGTCTAAAAGCTTTATATAAAAGCTGCCTGCTTTGGTCACTACTTTAAGTCTCATTATTTGTATGAGTTCCCGTACACAGGAAATTGCATTTGTTTCGCTCCTGTTAATCTGACTTATGTCAACTTATTAGATCAGTCAAAGAACCTCGAAGAGAAGAAAGGAAAAGTTTCCCTCTCCTACAGTCCTCATAGCAATCTTGTGTTTCTCACATGCAGCTTTCCCTTCCCCCAAACTTAGAAGACCATCTAGATACATTTGGATACTAGAAACTGAAGTTGTTTGTATTTATGATTATTTTTCTTGTTTCAGGGCACTGAGTGATGGGAACAATACCACAGTTGACCTAACTAGGGCTAAGATAAAAAAGCAGAAAAGTTTATATGTATTCTTTCCTTTGTTAACTTACCCTTTCCCACAGCTTAGTATCAGCTAACACCCCCTATGATAATCTAATTGAAACTTCTGAGCTAGTACATGTTTTCCCCCCTGAAGGGGGTTATACGCCAATTTGAGGGAACTGGCTTGCCCAGATTCAACTAACAGATGTTAAGATATAGCCTTCTACTAGCCATTCCAAATTCCCTGTTATCTCCTTAATGTAAAAAACAGACCAACACAGAAAAAGCGACCTTTTCTTCTAGCCAGCTAATGGGCAGAAACACTTTCACATGCCTTAGATCAAAACTGACCAAGAATGAAATTAGAACACTCCCTAACACCATACACAAAAATAAACTCAAAATGGATTAGAGACCTAAATGTAAGACCAGACACTATAAAACTCTTAGAGGAAAACATAGGAAGAACACTCTTTGACATAAATCACAGCAAGATCTTTTTTGATCCACCTCCTAGAGTAATGGAAATAAAAACAAGATCTTTTTTGATCCACCTCCTAGAGTAATGGAAATAAAAACAAAAATAAACAAATGGGACCTAATGAAACTTCAAAGCTTTTGCACAGCAAAGGAAACCATAAACAAGACGAAAAGACAACTCTCAGAATGGGAGAAAATATTTGCAAACGAATCAATGGACAAAGGATTAATCTCCAAAATATATAAACAGCTCATGTAGCTCAATATTAAAGAAACAAACAACCCAACCCAAAAATGGGCAGAAGACCTAAACAGACATTTCTCCAAAGAAGACATACAGATGGCCAAGAAGCACATGAAAAGATGCTCAACATAACTAATTGTTAGAGAAATGCAAATCAAAACTACAATGAGGTATCACCTCACACCAGTTAGAATGGGCATCATCAGAAAATTTACAAACAACAAATGCTGGAGAGGGTGTGGAGAAAAGGGAACCCTCTTGTACTGTTGGTGGGAATATAAATTGATACAGCCACTATGGAGAACAGTATGGAGGTTTCTTAAAAAACTAAAAATAGAATTACCATACGATCCAGCAATCCCACTACTGGGCATATACCCAGAGAAAACCATAATTCAAAAAGACACATGCACCCCAATGTTCATTGCAGCACTATTTACAATAGCCAGGTCATGGAAGTAACCTAAATGCCCATCGACAGACAAATGGATAAAGAAGATGTGGCACATATATACAATGAATATTACTCAGCCATAAAAAGGAACGAAAATGGGTCATTTGTTGAGACGTGGATGGATCTAGAGACTGTCATACAGAGTGAAGTAAGTCAGAAAGAGAAAAACAAATATCGTATATTAACGCATGTATGTGGAACCTAGAAAAATGGTACAGATGAGCCAGTTTGCAGGGCAGAAGTTGAGACACAGACGTAGAGAACAAACATATGGACACCAAGGGGGGAAAGCCGCGGGGTGGTGGGGATGGTGGTGTGATGAATTGGGCGATTGGGACTGACATGTATACACTGATGTGTATAAAACTGATGACTAATAAGAACCTGCTGTATAAAAAAATAAATAAAACTAAATTAAAAAATTTAAAAAAATAAACAAAAAAACTGACCAACGGATTTTAGATGCAGTCTCAAAACTGAGTTCTCTCAGAGGGGAGACACCAGCTTGCCTGGCATGGGAGCAAAATGGAACATGAAAAAGGAAGAAACGTGCTCAGAGGTGGCCTAGGGAGATGCGACTCAGGAAGGGGGATTAGTGATTTCAGAGGTCATGAGATGCTCACTTAAACTACTTAGAGACTTTCAAGTTAAAAATAAATATTATCTAACATATGGTGTCCATGATCACAGGTTAAATAATTGCCTTTACCTTTTTTGCTGCTCTTAATTTTTAAAATGATGGCCTAATGAAAGGAATGCAAATATTTGAATGCTCAATTATGAGAATAAAACCGGCACCCATTATCTGGATTCTTCTGTGGGCTGAAGATGCCAATAAGCAGTCAGCGTTCACTAAGGCCTCACCTTTGTATAATGAGAGATCAGTAAACTAGATTGCATTGCCCCTTGAAATTGTGCATTTGAATCATCTCTCCCTACAAAGCAGCTCTTTCCAAATGATACATTCTATAGCGGGTCAATAACTCCTTTCTGTCTCCCTGAAGGTTTCTCTCCCTAGCTCTGAAGGCAAAATGAGTTACTCATAAATATTAACATTTTGTTAGTGAGGGATCCTAGGCCAATTTGAATTGTTGAGGTTGGGATGTGATTTGACTTTAAAAGAGTAATGAAGTTACAGTGAGCCCAAGGATAGAAATGAGTTTTATAGAAAGGAAAAAAAAAATCTGAAACTGCGTAAAATAAGTGACAAACTTTGGTTTGCTTAATTGCAGTACAAATAAGGAAAATCACAATGGAGATATTAAGGCCCATTTTTATAGCCTTTACATAGGATACTGACCCTGCAAGCTCATTTTATTTCTCTCCTCCAAAATCACAAGAATAGCCTTTTTTAAAATAAAAGAATGCCTAACACATATTAGCTGTTATTATTAACATTTCTAAGGCTTCCCTGGCAGTACAGTGGTTAAGAATCCGCCTGCCAATGCAGGGGACACAGGTTCGAGCCCTGGTCCAGGAAGATCCCACATGCCTCAGAGCAACTAAGCCCACGTCCCACAACTACTGTGCCTGTGCTCGAGAGCCCACAAGCCACAACTACTGAGCCCGCGTGCCAGTGGCGCTTAGAGCCCGTGCTCCGCAACAAGAGAAGCCACCGCAAGGAGAAATGAAAAGTTCACGCACTGCAATGAAGAGTAGCCCCCACTCTCAGCAACCAGAGGAAGCCCGCGCGCAGCAATGAAGACCCAACACAGCCAAAAATAAATAAATAAAATAAATTTATTAAAAAAAAAAATTCTACAAGTATCATTTCATGAAATCGTCACAAAAACTAAACTGAGTAATTATTATTATTCTCCCTGAGACTTAACATCCTGTTACTTAACCTCCCTACAAATTGCAGAGGTGAGATTTGAACCCAGAGCTATTGGAATCCAGAGCCAGGGATCTTAATCACTAAGGCCACCTCTTAAAGTTGACATAGTATGGGGGAGAACAGGATAGGGCAGAAATTGCTCTGCCCCTTGCTTTGTAAAGGTCTTCCTTGCTGTTTAGAGAATGATTTTGAATTCACATTTCTCCCAGTTTAATGGTGGCCACACATCATTAGGCTCAAATAGGTAAACTCAAACTATTTTCTACATGCTTTTTTGGCAAAATAAGATCCTGTGTTAGACACCTTCAAAGTGGTATTTGTGAGCAGTGCACATTTGATATCTCTAAATGCATCTGTATTGATGGGCTCTTTGACTACTTAATATTTTAAGGTAATTAAACCACAAAAACTTATTAGAATAATGTTTAGGGGTGACTTAAATCCTTAAAAGCCATTAGCTGTTAACTGCCAAGTTGCTCTGAGTCTCTGCATGAAATTGAATCATATTTGAAAGGCTGTGTAGGCTAGTGGCAAGATTCATAAAACCCCAACAGCTTTACATCTTTCATCACAAACCAGGAATTCAGAGGAAGAGAGAAAAACTGAATTTGGGAGGGAAAATGGAAGTTGATTTTTCAACCCGTGTGTCTCTAGAATCTTCAGCTAATTAACCCCATTTTGCCTTCATAGGGTAAAATTGCAAGTATTCGTTTACCATTTGCTTAATTCATTTCAAGTCAAATAGTGTTCATGCTATACCTATAGAGATTGGTACAGGGGACAGAGAGATTAATAAGGCAGTGACCTTGCCCTGAAGTACCTTTAGAGTCAAGAGAGACAAGCAGATGAATAAATAACATTCAGCATGGTATGGTAAGCACACCAAGAGAGGAACGCACAAAGCAAAGAAGAAAGGATTATAAGTGGGGTCAAGGAAGGCTTCCTGGAAGAAGTTGAATTTAAAGGCGTTACCAGGCAAGGGAAACAGCAAAGTATTTCAGACTGAAAGAAAAACAACAACAACAAACACATAGGAAAAAAGTAATGATATTTCTTCACTCAGATTAAGACTTCAGAGTATCTCATACACAGGCATGCGTATACTCTCTCTCTCTCTCTCTCTCACTCACACACACACACACACACAGGTGTCTGACTTTTAAACACTTGGCATTCTGATCAAGATTATGTGATCACCTGCTGACCCTGCTCATTGATGACTCTCTCCATAGCTAAAAATGCTTTCATCACGGAAGATCATGGCATGCTCAAAACCCTATTCCTCCTGGCCCCTACCCATATCCACCACCTGCAGCCTGTCCTCTGGTCACTATGTACAAGATTGGGGTCTGGGCCTCAGATGAGGCAGGAAAGCTTCAGAGTTTTGAGCTACATGTTCAGATAGATACAGTGAGTAGATTTCAAATAGATTCAACCTTATTTTAGCTATAAATTAGGTTATATAGGCAAAGAACATAACCAGCTTTCCTGGTACTGATTTGATAGGCAAGCATATTAATTTCCATCAGTATATGATAAGAACCTGGTCTATATAAGGAACTGAGGTGTGCGGAAAAACATATACATCTTGTCTGAAATACAGGTTCCCCTAAATTTATTTCCTATTTCTCCCAGAGTCTTAGCTGGCATTTCTTCATCTGTAAAGTTGAGGTGAAACAGGAGGGAAGGGGGCAGGGCACAACCTTTAAAAGAATGATATAGCCATGGCACATGACGAAAACTAGTGAGAACCAACTAGGTCCAAGATGGCGGAAGATCGACTTCCAGTAGACCTTGAGCCTCATTATACGCTCATTGTAATACATTAGCATCTGCTAACTGACACACCCACCAGTGCCATGACAGTTTTGAGGCCAACCATAAAAGTTCAAAAAGTGGGCAGTGGCCCAATTCCTGGAAATCCCTGCCCCTTCCCCAAAATAGTTGGAATAATCCTCCCACTCAGCCTATGAAATTATCCAGCCCATAAAAACTAACCATGCCATATTTCGAGGCCTCTTGCCTCTCGTCTTCCGAGATGGCCCAAGCTCTGCCTGTGGAGCGTGTTTCTTTCTAAGTAAATCCACTTCTTACCTATCACTCTGTCTCTGAATTCTTTCGTGACAAAGAAAGAACCTTAAATTCACTGGCATCAGGGGTATTAATGTTTACTGCCTGTGTTTGTTATGTGGATTAACAAAATAAGGTATATAAAGTACCTATAATTTAGGCAATGCTTATAATATGAGAGCTGCACAATAAGTATTTCTCACTTTAGTTAATGCTGTGGGTTATTAGAGGATGGGCCAAATGATACAATAACTTCTCTTTGTCTATGGAAAAAAGGTGACTAACATTGATTACACAAGTCTCATCTTCTTCCTGGTAAGTTCTGACAACCATTTGACTACATGCTTGTTCCTCAAACATATATCTCACCAAAAGTGGATGAGCCCACCTCCCAACCTGTGGTTGCATCTTCTCTCTCTCTGTCCCCAAAATTCTGTTAAGAAATATTGAAGAAAGCATTGGACAAGTTACTTTTTCCATTTGTACTATTGCACTTAACCAAGAAGTCAGCCCCAGGTCCTTTTTCTGTTGTATTGTTCTATTGCTACATTTTATCTTTTCACCAACATTCTATGGTGCAAGTCTATCTTTTATTTACTAAGCTCCTCAAGTCTTAAGGGAAATAAATAAATTCTGTAAGAATTCTGACGATCGTTTCCCCTGGGTTCAGGCTAAAGTATGTTCTACAAATATTCCTAAGGCCCTTAAGGTTAAACAGGGCCACCTTGGTTGCCCAAGCCCAGAGCCAGCGTTTTATATTTTAGGATAATGGTACTCACTTGGAGTACAGCTGCAGCAGCCTAGCTATCTAAATTCAGTAGCAAACCACTCTTTAACCTGTACCATATCACCTTCTTTATTACCTGCAGATCCCTCTCCATAATACGCAATCACTAACTTTATGTACTGTTGATATACCAACAATTTCCCATTCTAGAATATAAGTTCCTTGAAATCGATGACCCTATTAATATTATCTAACATTTGAGTTCTTACTATGTCCCAGTTACTGTGAATAAATATTTGAATAAATAGTTGGTGAATGTAGAAATGAGGATTAAATGGAATTATATACTTAAAATAATTTTAAACTTGAAAATGCCATGAAGTCCCACATCCTTTTTGGTAACGCCTCAGCTGTACAACGGCTCTCAAACTCTACATACAGCCACGACTCCTCCCACCACTGTTCCCAAGCTACCATGGAATACTTATTTATGCTTAATATTTTACAGACATTATCCTGTTAATCATCATAAAATGTCTATGATACAGCATTATTATCTCCTCTCTCCCTTCCATCTCATAGATAGAAAAACTGAGGAGCATAGAACATAAGAGATTTTAAAAGGAGAAGTGGTGGGAAACAGGTCTGAAGGAAATTATCAGCTCATGACAGGCTTAATGTTTCTCTATTAAGTGTTCTGATTCTGACTTTAGGTAATAGAACAACACTGAATGATACCTAGACTTTTTTTTTTTAGGATTCTCAGACTGTGTGAAAGAAAAGATGAAAAGAGTGCAAACACACACACTCACATTGCACTCGTACTGTATAGAACGTAGCAGGAGGACACACAGAAAGCTAACTTTGACTCTGAGATAGGAATTAGGGCTCTAGGGTGGAAGGGATCTGATTTTTATTAGATATCTTTTGTTACTTTCCAATTTTTTTCCTCACATGCATGCATTAATTTTTTTAAGATAAAATGTAATGAAATAAAATAAAATGGAAGAGAAAGGAGAATCAAGGAACTGAACCAGATCAGTAGCAGTGAAGGAGGAGAAGTGATGATGGGTTTAAGACTTCCACTGGAAACACAGTTCAAGTGCTTTGAGATATTAAGACTTATTAAGTTTTTTTTTTTTAAACATCTTTTTTGGAGTATAATTGGTTTACAATGGTGTGTTAGTTTCTGCTTTATAACAGAGTGAATCAGCTATATGTATACATATATCCCCATATCTCCTCCCTCTTGCGTCTCCCTCCCACCCTCCCTATCCCACCCCTCTAGGTGGTCACAAAGCACTGAGCTGATCTCCCTGTGCTATGCGGCTGCTTCCCACTAGCTATCTATTTTACATTCATTTGGTAGTGTATATATGTCCATGCCACTCTCTCACTTTGTCACAGCTTACCCTTCCCCCTCCCCGTGTCCTCAAGTCCATTCTCTAGTAGGTCTGAGTCTGCTAACACATATATATAGAATCTAAAAAAAAAAAAAAAAAAAAAATGGTCATGTAGAACCTGGGGGCAGGACGGGAATAAAGACTTTTAAGTTTTAAAATAAAGATTTTGTAGTTCAGTATGATTGGGAATACTATAAGTAAACAAAGGTGAACGCTTCTCAATAGTACCATTTTTTTTCAGTTAATTTAAATATCTGATAGGTGTATATTTCATTTTCTAAAGGATTTTTTTTTTTTAATATAGCATTTCACAGATACAATGTTCTGGATTAAACACCTTGGCACATGATTATCTAGAGCAAGATTAAGCAAACTACAACTTGTGGACCAAATCCAGCTTGCTGCCTATTTTCATAAATAAACCTATATCAGAACACAGTCATTCCCAATTATTTACACCCTGTCTATGGCTGCACTGGGACTACAATAGCAGAGCTGAGAAGTTGTGACAACAACTTAGGGTCTGCAAAGCCTAAAACATTTGCTCTCTGGATTAAAGAAAAAGTTTGCCAAGCCCTAAGTCAGTGGATAAAACTGCCAGAACTTGCTGGTCAAGTAGACGTAATGAATAACATAAAGGGACTGAACAGACTTCAAAACTTCAAATGCTTACTGGACAGGACATACGTGTGAGTGGAACACAAGAGGTATAAAATCACAAAGAATGGTAGAGGCAGATGCAACTAGAGCTTATCATACTAAGAGAAGTAAGTCAGAAAGAGAAAGACAAATACCACATGCTATCACTTTTATGTAAAATATGACAAGAATGAACCTATCTACGAAATAGAAACAGAATCAGGGACATAGAGTACAGACTAGTAGTTGCCAAGGGGGAAGGGGTCGGGAAGGGATGGATTGGGATTTCGTTATTAGCAGATGTGAGTTTTTATATATAGAATGGATAAACAACAAGGTCCTACTGTATCACACAGAGAACTATATTCAATATCCTATGATAAACCATAATGGAAGAGAATGTTAAAAAAAGAAAAAAAAATATATATATATATACATACATATATATATACATATATATAAAACTGAATCACTTTGTTATACAACAGAAATTAATACAACATTGTATTGTAAATCAACTATACTTCAATTTTTTAAAAAAAGAGTATTCAGCTAGTCACAGGAAAGACAATGGAATTCAAGTCACAGGATAAAAAGCCCTTTGCTAATGTATCTTGGAGAACCCCAAGTCTAATTCAAAGTTTTGCTTATTTTGACCAGAGATGGGGGTTAGCAATTATCATTTCATCCATTGTACCCTGCATGGATTCCAAAGAAAATAAAGCAAAAATTCAGTACAATGGAAAAAAAAACAAAAAAACAAAAGAATGGTAGAGACAAAAGGGAGAGTAGACTCTTCTTAAAGAGGGCAGACACTTGCCAGTTGAAGTCATATAAAAATCTGGGCCAAATGTTGCCAAATCTACTAATTTTTCCACCAAAAATAACATTTTTGTATTGTTTTAAACTCTTCTAATCATTCAGTTTTCGAAAAAATCTGTGGCTAAAGAAAACACAACTGTATATCGAGTATAGCCAATCAATGACCAATTTGTAATCTTTAGTCCAAACAGAATTCTAGGTTACTGGCTTGTTTAATCACGTGGTGTTATTGCTTTCATTAAATGCAATTATGTCTGTATACTGTTCAGCAAACTCCTAGGATTTGCTGTTTATTCTCCAAATGTATTGCTACCAAGACTACTAGTAATAGTAACAACAAGAAGTGTGATTTGAGAGTAGTTTTTTGCTTTCTTGAATGAGCACAGCATGGGAATAGATAATTAATTGAATTTGTAACATACTGATATTCTACAATAATGAGAAAAGCAGTGCTTTTTTAGCCATAAAATAAATTTTAAAAAATTCCTAGGGTGGAGAGCAGGAAAAGCCCAGGTTTTCACCAAAAATAGCTGAAGGAAAGAAAGTGTGGGAGGTAAAGGACTTTGGCCTGAAAATTGGCAGTACTGGGAAAAAGTCAAAAACAAAGCAAGCAAGCAAGAAAATGTGACAAGAATAAGGCAAAGAAATGGAGAGGATAAAGAAATGAGAAGATACATTTGAAACCATATTAGTAACCAAAGCTGAGAGCTGGCAGGGATACTGCCAGACTACCTTCAAAAACAAAATCATTTTTTTCAGTGAATAAATGATAACTAAGACTTAAAATGTCCAATTGGAAGTGCAAGTAAATAAGAACACGGGAGTCTTCCCTTTCTAATCTATAAATTATTTTATTGGTAAAACATTTTGATTAGAATTAAAATGCAGCTGGTATCAGGAAGGAAACATGCTTTCCAAATGAAGAATCTGCTCAGTAATGATGAGTTCAAGTATTTGAACACAAGTAAGATCTTTCTGGATTTTGTAAAGGATTCACAAACACACACACACATTATATATGAAACCAAAAATGTATTTATTTTTCTTTTTTGAGAGAGAGAGAGAACTAAACATAGGTACTATGGTGTATGTAAGACGTACATAAGCAAAGAAGAACATTCTGGTTGAAATGAAACCCTTCTCATAGTCATTTTGTAAGTCCAGCTCTTCTACCCACTGAGAAGCAGGATGTTTAGTGTACTTTACAAACGGATTTTAAAATGAAAATGACAGAATCTTGGCCAACCACATTATGCTTTATTAAATTTTTAAACGTTCACCATAATTGCTGAAATCTAAGTGCAACCTGCCAAACGAGACTGAGTTGGTACAACAGTACTAAATATTTCAGCTTTCACCCTGCAGTTGAGGAATTGTATGAATTCCCTGAAATAATGTTGTTGGCACCATGTCCCTGTTTCAAGATTTGACTTTCCTTGGGAAAGATGGCTAATATTTTTGCAATTGGTTTCTTTCTAACTGAAGTGATGGTTAATCTGGTCACAAATTGAGTTTAGGCAGGTTACTCCTACCAGACAGCAGGCATGGTTTCGCTCCTGGACCTGATTTCTGAGAACACTAATGATATATCTGTTTTCTCCTTGGGTTCATTTGAATAGAACTCAAATTTGTCCAACTCCACAAATGTGATGAAAATGTTTAAAAGGTAAATTATCTTAATCAAATTTGAATGTAAATCTCACAGCTAAGATGGAATTAAATAAATGTTATTAACGAACTTTGCCTACGCACAATTTCACTGCATTTTAATTTGGAACACCTCAGCGTCTGGAATGATCACTGCTTCAGTTCTTGTATACCAAGGTTGAACATGCCATTGCATCAAGACTATTACCTCGAAAATTGGCTTTTTAAAGCCTTTTGAAATAAAGGTCTTAAACATGCATTGTAAAATTTTATCAAATAACTCAAAAATTATTTTCCATTAATGCATTTTCCCCCAGTGTGGCATCTTGCAAGAGAATAAAATCCTATCATCGCCACTAAATCCTTCTTAAAGTTCTCATTGATCATAGCCTTAGAACAAGATTATAAAAAAATAGTCCTACACTGAGGTAATGTGTAAGAGATTTTGGAAAATCTCAACACTCTATTTTGCATTAAATCTAGCAGGTTCTCAGGCTCACGTTCCATTCCATTGATAAAGATGGATTATCAGTGTTCGCCTTTTAATTAAGGAAAAGCAATAACTATTGGTTCGTTATACCATAACCTTTCCTTTCCATATTAAAAATCCTATATTTGATCTATTTGTCATTTAGGTGAATAACACAACTATTGTGCCTTTAAAGAATCAACTATTGACTTAGGAAGGAGCAATCTCCCTTGGAGTAGGACTGTGGGTTTTTTTTTTAAATCATGATTCGATTTAAAACTTTGCCACTATTACCACTAGTTGAAAACTGAAAGAAGAGAATAGCTAAATTTTAAGTCAGCTTTTGATGGTGATAATGGATATGCGATTCTGTTTAATTAAAGTACTTTTAATTTGGGAAAAAAAGCCAATTAGGAAGACATTTCATGCTTTACTCTAAAATTACATAAGCAGTTCTGGATCAGAAGTGTTAAGGATGGCAAATCTTCAAAGATACTTTTTGTTGTTGTTGTTGTTATGTTGCAATATGTTGGTATCCATGAGCCAAAAATCAAAGCAATATTTACTCTTTGATAAAACAATATTTTTTCTTAGATCAAAGAATAATTTACACATGGAGCAACCATTTAACACCACTATGATCTAGTACCGAACTATAAGAAACAATTGTGTTAATCCATATTTTAGACAGCATTTGATAGCTCTAGAATCATAAAATGAAAGCAATTAAGAGAATCATCTACTGCAACCCTGTCTTTTTCCAGTCTGGTGAAGAAATAGAGACCCAAGAATAAGTGAATTGTTCAAAGATGTATTAACTGGAGCTGGAGATCCAGATGTTGAGGAATTTCTAAAAAGCCCAGGTTTTTGTTTTTTCTCTGTTTTGTTTGTTTTTGTTAGAAGCAGATGCCAGCAGAGGATTCGATCACAAGAGATTTATTAGGAAAAAGTCCTGTGAGAGAAAAAGAGGGAGGGGGAGACTGGGTACACCATCAGACCCCAAAGCAATGGAATAAAAAGGGAAGGGAAGAATTGCGAGAAAAGACTTAGACTGCAGTGCTGTTCTCAGACAGTTTTCCTAAATCCAGTAATGAGTCCTGGAGCCAAGGCTGCCAGTCAAAGGAGTCCCGTGTCTCCCAGTAGCCAGCCTGTCTTAGAATCTCTGCCAGGCTCAGGCACTGGCCTGGAGCAGCCCATGGGAAGCACAGCTTCTGCATGCAAAGGCTGTGAAGGTGTGTAGAGAGCAGCCATTGAGGCCATTAGTCAAGTTTGCTCCCTGCAGTTGGAGATCAGAGAAGGGCATTTTTAGGCCACCACATTTTCCTAACCTACTGGATGCCACTTTTCTCATATATCTATAGGTTGTCTTCTAATATTCTTCACCAGTTGTAGTAATGTTTTCTGTCCTTTAAAGAGAAGTTTTTTCAGCAGTGGGTGACAATTCACTGTTGGAGAGAAACAAGGGCCACATTGTTAGGAGGCCTTTAGATGATGAAGAGGAAAGAGGAAAACTGTAGGTGATGGTGATGATAATAATAAATAACAAGAATTGTAAGCACCTTCTGTTCCCTAGTTATTCTAATAGTCTTTTCACATGAGTTAACTCTGATCCTCACAGAAGGTAATAGTAACTCCATAAGAGGTTGTTTTGTTGTTGTTGTTGTTTTTCCTCTAGTTTAGAAAGATAGAACAGACCCAGTCTCTACGCAAGGTCACTCACTCAGCTAAGTGTCAAGCCACATAACTTCTCTAAACCTTATTTTCTAATCCACAAAATAAGATAATAACAGCTACTTTCAAGAAGGTGCCATGACGATTCAATGGTACGATAACTGGGACTAAACACCTAGTCTATCTACTAGCTGCTTTTACATATATCTTCCTATTTGTTATTAGATTACTATGGGATAGCCCTTTTTCCTTACTCAGTACTTTCTGTGTACCTACCTTGCAGAAGCCCCCATAAGAATCTCAGTTATTTGTATATTAGTCTATTGTTGCCTTTGACTAGAAAGCAGTACCATAGCATAGCAGTTAAGAGAATAAATTTTGGAGTTACAGAGTCAAAAAGTCAACCTAATTCAACTTCCCTCTTTTTGATCTCTAATTAGCCTCCCTCTAACTGACACAAGCTAGCTGTAATTTTTTTTTTTTACTTCATTTTTCTTAAGTCTCAGTTTCCTCATTTCATATAAAGAGAGGCAATAATCCTCATCTTTCAAAGTTCTTTGGAAAACATAAATTTATGCCTGAATGATATGAAAATAGGAGTTATTACTATAATTATTATGATTATATCATTTTAAAAAAAAACAGCCCTAAATGGTAATGCTCTGGTGCATGGTCTAAAACTAAACCTTGAATTCCAGCCTTTTCCTCTTTTGTCTCTCTGGTAATGATAAACATGAGTGTGAAAGTCAAGAAGGTAACTAGAGAAATGAAAGTTACTTACAGGCTAGCTAGTTCACCAAAATGACCAGAAACTGCCTTCAAAACTTGCCTTACTCATGGCAGGACTAATGTAATGTTTTCTAGTATAAAATTAGAAATTAGGCTCAGACCCCTAATTTGGAAAAATTAAAATATTTCGTGGAAATAAATTTTATTGAAAACACCCTAGATTTATATGCTGAAGAAAAGTGTGGTTAAAGGAAAGTGATAGTCCAGAGACCTAAAATCCATAAATGCAATCCATAATATGATTACTTCATTTCCGTAAACTTCTTAACGTGGCATGAGGAGAACAGTATCGATTTATTTGAAACATGGGCAATTGGCTGCTTTGAAGATTTAAAAAAATATTTTTGTGAAAATTCAAATAGGCATCAAATTTTGAATAGTCAAATAGGAATATAAGGGAATGAAGCCCCAAGTAGAAAATACACGATCAGAAATGCATTTGCTTTCCTTCCTATACACAACTTTAACACCATATAATGAGAATAAATACTGAAATGAGATTCGATGCCCCCAATTCCTCCAGCTTTTGAGGGAGCTTTTCAAGGCTTCAGTTACCAATTCATATGGTTTAAGAAATATGTTCCCTAACAAAAGTAACTCCAACTCCACCCCACCCCTCTTCTATACTCTTTGTATATACCTTGATTATGTTCATTATAGCACTCATCCTAACTCTACTCATTTTATTTTTAATTTAAGTTTTATTTTATGGTCTTTACTAACGTGTAAGCTCCAGGGTGTCAGAGCCATTCACCTCTTCCTTACTCCTATATGTTGAATACCTAGCAGACTCTCTGACACCTAGAAGAAAGTCAAACACTTTCCAAGAGGAAGGGAGGTAATAAGTAAGAGAGGGAAGAAGGGAAGGAAGGATAAGAGGAAAAGAAGAGAGGTGAAAGCAAAGTGAGAGGCAAAGAAATAGGAAAGAACAGAGAAAGGGAAGAGAAAAATACCTCAAACCTTATCTCATATACTGGGAGACCTAACTATTCCCTTATGAGTCTCCATTACCACCTGCTTTATTGTTTTTTAACAATCCTAACTTCCTTTCTGGTCCTGCCATGCTATCTCAATTGCCTGTCAAGTCACACTGTGGAAACCATCTTTCCTCCATGTACTATTAATCCCAGGCTATTGTGGTAGCAGAATTTACTAAAGGTTTGCTGTGGCAGAGGGGAATTATTTAAGCAGACAACTCTCACACTGAATGTAAGATTTCACTGTTCCTACAGACCGATGGACATTGCCCACACAGAGAATTTATTCCTGGTAGCTATATTCTTTTCTATCTTTTCCATCTCCGCACATCTCTTTATTTCCCTGCTTCCCAGGAAATGCCACCTCATCCCCAGCCTACTTTGTCATGCAGAGTCATCTAGATCTCCTTCCTCTTGGTCCTGCTTCTATATTCATTTTGCTTCCTGCTGCAAAGGTATTGCTTACTTACTCATAATTTATTTATACCTTGCCTCATTCCACAAAGGATTTGTTGTACTACAGGATCACTTTCAATAAAAAAAAAAAAGAGAGAAAATGTAAGAACAATATGAACAAAAAATATGATTAATCTTGTTCTGTTCAACTGGAGTCAAAAATGGGGGCAGGACAAATGAGCTAAAGTAAGATATTAAGGCCAGGGGAAAAGTATTTTGTAAAAATGTGAGCTCTAGACTTGGGCTGAGTGATGAATTTTAAAAAACAGAAAACTTAATTAAAGCAAGTTTTTAGACTCTTAATTAACCTGAGCTTTGGCTCTGAGCTTCCAGGCAGCCAAAATTTAAAGGGAAACATGGCTTGTTTTATCATTCTTATCCTCAAAATACCATCTCCTTGGGGAGAAGCACAGCTTTCCTTAACACTTAACTCTAAAATAACATTTCATGAGCACAGATATTGAGAAATAATAAAAGGAGGGCAGAAAAATTAGGTCAGAGGCAAGACTCCAGGCTTGAACTAATAAACTTATAAGAGTGACCAGAGAGCTAATGGAAAGTACAAAGGCTGGTGGATACTAAGATGGGAGAACCAGCAGGAAACAGGTGTCTGGTGAATAGAGGCGCTTAGAGAAGAGGGAGTTTAAGTGAAGAGACAGCGTTCTCTTTCAGCTTCTTTTGGATCATCCCAGGCCCCACTTTTCTCACGCTTCAGCTTTATGGCTAGATTCCTTGTATTTACATCCTCGAGATGGTACCAACGCAGCCCCCTCACTGAGCCACGATCACATAGATTGGAACCAGACAGAGCTCTGGGCTAGAACTTTAATATGCCACTCACTGAAATAGCTATTTCCCTTGATGGTCTCTAGCCAAAGAATAGCCCAGTGAAGGTGACACTGGCTATTAACCTATTCTGGGTGTGGGAGGCCCACATAAATGATGCCTGAATTGTTCCTCAAGAACAATTTGGGTGTGAATAGAAACTGCAAAATAGGCTCTGTCACCCATGAATAAAGGATCCTTAACATACATGCAGAAGTTGTTCTGCAAGATTCCCTAGTTAAGTAGGCAGGCTTAGAACCATGCGTAGATATATACAAGAATGATTTTTCAAACCAGTAGAACAAAAGTAACAGGCTTTACCACTGATTGTGTTTATTAAATTGCTCAGCAAGACATTGTTAATAGTCTCAAAAAACAATTTGGGTGTGCAAAGTGACCCAGAATAGAGCCTATTATGATGCCTAAACTGCTTTAAATATCCACTGAGTGTTTTTTATGAGTTGCCCTTCAAGGAAGGAGATTTTAAAGGCCTGAGAGGTAGCTTTTCTCCTGCCTGAATCACAGGCTAATTGCAGGCTAATCATTGAGACATCCATGGCTTTCCAGTGAATATAGGTCAGAAAGACACATCTCAGTCTTGCCTTTGGTCTATATCCCTGAGTGCAGAAATATGGGCATGTGTGTATGTACATATACATGTCTCTATACTATATATATAGTATATACATATGTGTGCATATCAATATATGGACACATATATTTGTATGTATGCATACTTATGTATATACACAGGTGTGTGTGTTATTTGCACCAAAACCACCTGCACCTGATTCCGCATTATTAACTCAGAAAAGGGATAAAAATGATGGCAGCATTTGGAAAAACTTTTTGTTAGAGAATATTCCTAGTGAATTAGACTCAATGCATTGACATAATTGCCAGAGACACTTTAAATAACAACATGTCAGGAAGTAGAATATTCATAGAAAAGGGAAATGGGAGATGAGGGGAGAAAGATGAGAATATTTAGGAAAAGGGAAAAATCTCATAGAGTAAATGCTGTTTGGAGGTCCAATGCCCTGTGTGAACTTGTGCTGAAACATACAGCTTTGCTATAGGGAGACTGAGGGTTGAGGGATGGAAGCGCATCATGTCACTGGGGAAGCTAGAAATGGGCTACATATTAGGGGAAGGAAAAGAGCAAAGGTCAGGAAGGGATGAGCATTTAATATGCACCTGGAGATAGCCAGATGTTTGCTAGTCATTTAAAATATACTACCCCCTATAATATATATGATAAACTTCCATTCTAAAATCCTCAGTCTTTTAATAATACATTATTGTAACTTGGTAATGCAAAATCTGATCTGACCTACACTCGTTGTGTGGCAGGACATGACCTGAAAGGATGTAAGTCAATTGTAGTATTTTTAAAATCTGTCTTAAGATTCAAAAATTATTGGAATTATTAATATGTCCGTGCTATATAATATGGAAGATGTATTCAATATTATCTCTCTAAACTCTAAGTTCTGAATTTTGAAACGTTTGACACCAAGAGTTTAGACTAGAGATTGTGGTCCTTTTTTAGTAACGGTAGGACCTCGATGTGTGACAGCTATTTTGATGCCTTTCTGAGTATTTTCTCATTTGTCCTCATTTCACCCCTTTGAGGTAGATACGATGATCCCTGTACATAAATACGGCTTTTTGAGGATTATTTACTTGCTCAAGGTTACAGGGTTCATAAATATCAAGAATGTCTTTCTGACTTTAAATGTCATTCTAAACCCTGTGATTCTTATCAGAAAAGTGTCCAGATGAGCATAAACACAGGAGAAGTATAAAAAATGATGTTTAAAATCTATTTCTCTGATATCAGTGCTCAAGAACAATGATCCAATCATTCCCAAATCTGTTTTTTTTTTTTACCAAAGCAGGCAAAGAATAATTAGCAATATTAAAAATGAAATACATTTTAAGAAGAATTGGTTAAATCACGATTGCAGGAGTACTAGGAGTCCATATTTGGGGTTTATGAATCAGCTTTGCAAAGACAGCACCTCTCTTTGCTCTTTGATTCAGCAGTTTCCACCTTTAATTAGAACCAAATCAATAATGAATAAAGATTACATGTGCCTACCTTCCCAAAGATTTGGACAAATGTAAAATTATCAACACCCTGGCTAAAACTCCCCATTCACATTGAAGGTACTCAATAAATATATATGAACGCATCATTGTTTAATTAATAAAACATTTGTTTGGCTATACTTTGTAAAAAGTGTGTCATTAAGCCTCAAAACTTTCTTAAAGGTAATAAACTGCAGACTTCCTCACAAAGTGGCTGAAAACTGCCACCACGATCTAATACTTCCAAACTTGTTTCTCCAAGGATTAAAACAGGACTTGCTTGGGCAGCAGCCTCAAAACAGCATCTCCTCAGAAGAATCAAGTTAAAAGACAAACTGAGGCATATTAAAAATGGTGAGTTTATTTGAGCAAAAACAATTTGAATCGGGCAGTGCCAAACTGGAATGGTAAGTTGTGCTCCTCAGACAGGAGCCAGGGGAAAGACTTATACAGAAGAAGTCTGGAAGCAAAGAAAGGGAATTATTTGTTTGGCTATAGCGTAAAACCGGGTAGGCTATTTGTGATTGGTTGTCCTTAGTGTTTCTATTTTGTAAGCTTGAGGCATTCACAGGTTTAAATTTTGGTTTATTACATAGGTCACCACAACATGAGGGCCACCTGTGTCTATAAATTAACTACTATGTGCACGCACACACACACACACACACACACACACACGCACATACACACAGAAAGAAGTACAAACAATCCATTTCTATTTTTAAATAGAAATAAAATGGGACTGACTTTCAGAGGAAATCAAATGCTTAACAAGTTGATATTTAAGCAGAACGCAAAGCTTTTTGTTTTTTTGGCAGTCATCTACTGTGCTAAATACATGGCATTAAATTAATTACAAGTTATGTAACTTTAAAAAAATTTTTTATTTATTTAATTTATTTTTGGCTGCGTTGGGTCTTCGTTGCTGCATGTGGGCTTTCCCTATGGAGAACAAAGCTGGCAAACAGTTTGAAGAGATCAAAGCTAGAGAAAGGACATTCCCCTAATCAAAGAGTTTAGAGCATAACTGTTTACCGATTAATAATTAAATTCAGCATTCATTCATTCAACAACTGTTTGCAGAGTGCATACAATATGCTAAGTACTAGGACATGCTATGGACGCGTGAAAATGAACAAAACATACTCCTGTTTTCAAAGGGTCACAAGTCTCAGTTATAAATTCTACAGACGAGGGCAAGTCATGCACACTAGGGAAGCTGGTCGTTCATAAGACAATAAGAAAAGTGGCAGAGTAGAAGCATTCGTGATCCCAAGCTCCTAAAATACTCAATAGCAGTTCTGTTTTTTGTTTTTGTTTTGTTTTGTTACAAAAATATGTCTGGGGACCAGATTTAGCCTATATAGCCTATGGGCTCTCTGGTGTCCAACCTCTGGCCTTAATATTTAAGCAAACAATTGAATATCATGTAAAAGGTTCTATGGGAAAAAGGAAAGTGTTGAATTCTCTGAATTCACTTATAAGTGTCATCCTGGAAGAAGTGATATCTAAATGCTAAAGAATGAGTAGGCTTTGCACAGGTAAATGGAGAAGAGAATCCCAGCCAGATGAAACCATGTGTTCTAAGGCCTGGAGGTCAGGAGAAATCTTGGAGCACTAAGGACTACACAAGGGCTCTCCTATGGCTGGAACACTGAGTCTCAGGGCAGAATGAAAAATGCGGCTGCGGAGTTCAGCTTTTTAGCAAGGTTGTGTCCAAGCCTGTGTGCTTTTTGGAGAAACAGTTTAATCTCAAATCTAACACATTTAATAGTAAGCAATAAAACAAAGGAAACCAAGGTGCACCTTATAATGCTGAGTTCAGACTTGAAACTTACTGCTGTCTCGAGATTTTCTTCTGCTGGCTAAGCTTCTTATGTTTGGCACAAAACAACCTTGTCAAATGTAAGCTTGATTCCAGCAGGAAAAATTAAGATACTCTAGTCCCAGTTATTTACTACAACGGTGCTGAAATCCAGATACTTGCTTAGTTGACAATACATACAGAGAATGCCCTTAGGTTTTCATACAAAACTCACTATTTGGTTTAAGCACATTAATAAAACTGATAGGAATCAAAATGAAACAGTCTAAAGAGAGACAAGAGAAAAAAAGGGTGGGCTATTCTGCTGACAAGATTTCTTGTTTCTACTTTCTTCTTTCTACTTTCTGCTTATGCAAAAGTCCCGATTTATACTCCATAGATCAGAAGCTCTTTGAGGGCACAGACAATTTCCAATTCTTCTTTCTACCCTCAATGTACTGAATAATAGTACTTGAAGCATACTCCTTATATATGTTCAACCAATATTTAATCAACTGAATTGAACACTGTATTATTATCCACTGCTGCATAACAAATTACACCCAAAATTAATAGCTTGAAACAATAAACATTTATTATTGCAAAATTTCTGTAGGTTAGGGACTTGAGAATGGCTTGGCTGGTGGGTCTGGCTCAGGATCTCCCATAAGGCTGCAATCAAAGTGTTGACTGGGGCTGTAGTCATCTCAAGGCTCAACTTGGGAGGACTGACATCCAAGTTCATTCATGTGGTGCTGTCAGGCCTGCCAATGTCCCCTTCCAAGTTCATGCATATGGACCTCACCATGCGGTTGCCATACAACTTGGGAGCTGGCTTCCCCAGAGCAAGCAATCCACGAGAGAATGTAGGAGAACATCCAACACAGAAGCTACCGTTATTTATAACCTAATCTCAGAAATGACAGCGTATCACTTCTGCCATATTCTGTTAGTTACAAGTAAGTCAATAACGCCAGCCCACACTCAAGGGCAGGAGATTACATAGGGTATGAACACCAGGAAATGGGGTTCATGGTGGACCATTTTTGAGGTTGCCTGCCACAAACACCTTAAAGAGAAACTGGGAAATAGAGGACATTGCTACTCTGAATAAAATTGGGATACTCTAACTGAGGAAGAAGCAGATAGTGGATATGGGAGAGTAAATTATTGTAGATCGAGCAATTTTGCAAAAGATGTGACTTTACCACATGACTTCTAAAATCATCAGTAAAATCAAATAGCTAAGGAAATCAATGAAACAACTGGCTATTTTTTCATAGTACGGAAGCAAGTCAGATAAGATAATATAGAAGTACAGAGGTAGAGGGAAGAATAAGGCAGCATATCCCAGGAACTCAGAAATTTGTGGGAGATACAGGGAATCCTACAACTGTGGGATTAGAGTTGAAGATTTTTGTAACCAGATCCGAGGAGCACAGAGATTTCCAATGTTTTCTTAGGTGCATATTTATTGGTGAGGTTCCATTTCAATGTCCATTTCTCCTGCATGGCTCCATGAGGTAATGGGCCATATTTTATTAACCAACTCAATGGAATTGGGAATTATAGTTTTGGAGAAGAAACAAAAACTGAAATAAGAAGGATGTCCTTGGTTTTTCTAGTCCTTAGAATACCGAATGGTGCAAAACAGATCTTCTTTTGTTTTTTAAGTGGACTGAAAGAAGGAATAAAAGAATGTGTTTACATATCTTGTCTCTGCAATGCAGCGATCACTTGTTTTATGAATGCCTTCCCTTCTGGAGGAAGTAGCTGCAGGCTATTGCATTAGACACCAGGACCTTCCATCCACAACACACACTGCCTCTTGACAAATTGCACAGAAGCCTGTAAGGGACTTGGCATAATAGGGTTCCTCAAAAGGATGATTTGCAGCCCAATCGTCTCCTCACAGTAAGAGTTATGCGGAGAAGCAATTAGTTGAAGTCAGCAAAGTATAGAAGCAAAAGAGACAGTGACTAAGCTACCTTCATGGTAAAACACTAGAGTAGGTGCTGCTAGGATACCAGATGACTAAACCCTTAACTGTGTGTAAATAATCAGAAGAGAAACTCTAACTTTCGGAAAGAGATTCTAATTCTTAGTGAGAATTGACTGTGGCTATCAAAGTGCTGTTTCCTTCCTTCTTTTTTTAATCCCTGTGATCCTGTTAACATTAAATTCCCATCATCTAAGCTAAAAGAGTGTGTCTCTGGCTCTTGGCATTTTGTATGTGAGTGAATATTATTGAAACCCTGTATTCGTTAAGAGCAAAGGTCATGTTATAGTCTTTAAAGAGAACTTTCTTTAATCTTCTTGTCTCCCAGCAAACTGTTCACATGGTAAGTTCTGTGTACCCCACGCTAGATAGTAAACTCCAAAAGGGAAGCAAGTATATATGTCTAATTTACTAATGTTTCCGATATAGCACAATTCCTAGAATATATTAATAGTAGGTTTTTAATAAATATCAAGTGACTGTTTAATGTATTGGCATCATTTTCAAAGCCTCATTTTAAACAGGATATGAATTTTCATTCTCCCCTGCCCTAATTTAATAGCTCAAATTCCTTTAATAAATCATACATTGTAGAGCTTCCCTGGTGGCGCAGTGGTTAAGAATCCGCTTGCCAATGCAGGGGACACGGGTTCGAGCCCTGGTCTGGGAAGATCCCACATGCCATGGAGCAGCTAGCCTGTGAGCTACAACTACTGAGCCTGTGCTCTAGAGCCCGCGTGCCACAACTACGAGCCTGCATGACACAACTAATGAAGCCCGTGTGCCTAGAGCCTGTGCTCCACAACAAGAGAAGCCACCGCAATGAGAAGCCCGTGCACCGCAACGAAGAGTAGCCCTCGCTCGCCACAACTAGAGAAAGTGCAGCAACAAAGACCCAACGCAGCCAAAAATAAATAAATAAATAAATAAATAAATTTATTTAAAAAAAATCATACATTGCATAAATAGCCTAAAGATATGTCACTAAAGACAAAGACACAGACATTATATTATGTTTGCGTCTTTCTTTTTTTTTCTTTATTTCACACCATTGATTCCTTTCTGCCTAAACAGTTATGACGTCCAGAATGATACTTATGCTCAAAATTTCAGTGAAATTGAGAATCAGATTTTTTGGAGGAGAAAAAAACAATACTGAAACAAGCAAGGGAATTCTCAGTTTTTCAATTTTGTATAGGAAGATAAAAGAGCTTATGTGATTTGCTTAACCATAACCTTAGAAACTATCTCTATATAACTTCTCTTTGTAAGTAAATTCATCAAATGCCTCTAGGGCCCCTTTTCACATCCTCTCCAACTACCTTCTAAAACGGATACTGCTATAGCAAACCAACTTTCCACAAATATAACTTGGTGGCACTTTTACGTGAGCTACATCACTTAATTCTCCATTTCTTCCCTAGGTCTTTTCTGAAAAACAGCTGCATATATCTGCCAAGGACTCAGAAAAACCCCAGCCTAGGAGAAAGTTGACACCCTGTTTTGGAGATAGACAGATAGAGAGATTTATTGTAAGGAATTGGCTCACATGATTATGGAGGCTGATAAGTCCAAAAATCTGCAAAGCTGCTGTCCCAGTTTGAGTGTTAAGGCCAGTAGCTACTGCAGAACCGGAAAGAACTAATGTCCCTATTCAAAGTCCTGAAGGCAGGAGATTTCTCTCTTAGGGGAGGGTCAGCCTTTTGTTCTATTCAGGCCTTCAACTGATTGGATGAGGCCCACTCACATTATGGAGGGCAATCTGCTGCATTCATTCTACCCATTTAAGTGCTCATTTCATCTAAAGACACCCTCAGGGAAATACCACAAATAATTTTTAACCAAATATCTGGGCACCCTGGGGTCCAGTCAGTTTGACACATAAAACTAATCATCACATACCCCATGGGGAAAATCTTGCAGATGGTGAATGAGAGAGGAATAAATGTTCCCCTCATCCATTCTTCAGGTGAGCAATTGTGAGGCACATTTTACCTGAACTCTTAGGAGTCCCCAGCAAGAAAAAGCCCCATGACCAACTCAAGAACTCACCATCCCGGTGGTTTTCCCTCATTGCCTGATTCACTTGCTTCAGTATTCCACTCTTCCCTACACACACCACCTGTCACTTTCTAAAGTAAGTTATCTCCACTTTCCTGGAGGAGGGAGACAAGCTAATACAACAAGATCATCAGAACACAATTTTTTCCCCCAGCCTTAGTGACGTACGATTGACAATAAAAATTGTATGTTGTTAGATTATAAAAAAAAAATAACTATGTGAGGTGATAGATGTGTTAATTAACTAGACTGTGGTAATCATTTCACAGTGTATACATACATTAAATCATTGTGTTGTGCCTCTTAAAAACAATTCGCTCATGTATGTCCTGTTGGCAATGCAAAACTGTCTTTGATATATGATGCATTTTGGTCTCCCAAATGCTCACTACCCAAGCATTTCTTTGGAACCCATTTTCAACCATCTCCAAAGGAAGATTTACATACAGAGGCTGTAATGCCCACAGTTAGGTTACACAAACAGAACTTTAAGAAATAGATTGTACAATTCTTCACTACACTGTAAGCTTCCTCAAGGCAGAGAAAGCATCTGTTTTGTTCAGGGCTAATCCCCAAATGTCAGACATGTTGAATGAAACACCATAAAGCTGGTAAAATGACCTAGAGTACTGGAAATCAGAATTTTCTGACCTTAAAGCCCGAGTTAACCCCCAGGCACCTATACTGCTTTTGACGTGTCCTGTAGGAAACTATTCTTTAGCTTGTTTTGATTCCACTCGTAGGTTTAGCTCCTGAACCTAAGATTTAGATTAGAGCACAAAAGTAGAATTATTGCGCCGATGAATATCTACACATGACCTATTAAAATTTATCATATAAAACTGACCCTTAACTGCAAAATGGAAAGCAAAAATAACACTCCATGCTCTAAAGTAGTTGTGAATTCATAATGCCATGTTATATTAAGTCACACTCAGACCCATAGTCTAAGAAAGAATAACACTAATTTATCATATAAACCCTTCAATGTTATCCTCTATTTTTAGTTGCATCATGGCTGTACCTCTGGTGGGAGTATATTGCTTATTAGTACACAGACTGACCAGATTCAATTACCTCCATGAAATTTCTTTGATTTTAACAAAAGCCAATCAGAGCCTATTAGCAAGATTTGATAGTTAGTGTCATTGCACCAAATTAATACGACTTAAACTCAAATCAAAGACTTAAGGCCTCAGAGAATTGTTAACAAATTTGGCTAGATCTTTTGAACAATTTTTTTAAAGTAATGAGTCTTCATTATAATTTTTTGAATGCTTGAAGTTCGGAGATTTTATGTTTAGAAAGGCTTACTAAAAGACTGTAGTCAATATACTGAAACAATAAATATATCCCTGTTAACAGATAGGACATGTTGAAGGAAGATAATTCTGAGATTATAACTCCATACAAACTTTGATCCACTGTATCTGTTTCCTCCTATCCCACTTACTAATTCCCATGGTTGTGGAACATCAAAGAGGCTGCACTAAACATTTACTAAGAATAAGGATTTTGGAGTCTGACTCTGTGGGTTTGCATATTAGTTTCCTTTATTATTAGCTGTGTGGCCATGATCAAGATACTTGGCATCTCTGTACTCAATATAACCTGAACATTTGTATCCCGCCCCCCACCAATTTACATATTGAAGCTTTAACCCATGGCGTGATGGTATTTGGAGATGGGGCCTTGGGAGGTAATTAGGGTTAGATGAAGGCATGACAGTGGGACCCTAATGATGGGATCTGTACCCTTAAAAGAGACCTAGAAGCTTGCTCACTTTCTCTCTACAGGCTTACACAAAAGGATCATGTGAGCACACATCGAGAAGGCTGCTATCTGCAACCCAAGGGGAGAGCTCTCATAAGAAACCAACCTTGCTGGCACCCTGATCTCAGACTTCTAGCCTCCAGAACTGTGAGAAAATAATTTTCTGTTGTTTAAGCCACCTAGTTTACGGTATTTTGTTATGGCAGCGTGAGCTGACTAAGACAGTACCTCAGATTCCCCATCTGTAAAATCAGGATAGCAATAGTGTATTTTTATCCTATGGTATTATTGCAAGAATCATGTAAGATAAGAGAACAGTACTTAATATGAAATAAAAGATAGAATATGGTTGTTTTTGTTGTTTTTCTTTACTAATAGATTTAAGTTAATTTCTGTCTTTGAAATATGTATCAGGTTAAAAAGGAAGACAGTCTCAGAACTGGGATATTTCAAAGGGCTCTTATTATTCTCTTGCAGAGGAGATGTGATCGTTGGCTTTGTGCTTTTCAAATTCTCAAGGATTTGAGAACACGGAGGTCTATAAATAAAATCCCTTGAGTTAAGGCTTCATATATGTCTTCTAACTGGATTTCTCTATTTACTGTGTTCGAGCAGGTCAAACATGTAGTATCAGAAAAAAATATTCTGATAATGTTGAGAAGATACAGTTAAATGGAGCAGACTGAAGATGATTTTTCTTGGCATTGTGTAGATTTTCAGATGAGAAATTAGAGATGCACCATGCTTACCCCAAGCAAAAAAATACACAGGGAGTTTATGTGATGTGAGCCAACTTATTCTGGAACATCAAATCTGAAACTCCTGACAAAATGGCATCAGGCGCTGTTATATTCTGGAGAGGCGATGACACTGAATACACCTTGACAGTCCATCTGGTAAATGTGAATGTCATTTAGTGGTCTATTTCCCAATGAGTGGCATGCTACTATCTCAATAAAATAAGAATGCAGGCTGGGTGTCAATCATCCCATGCCTTCTCAGTTTCCAAGGGACTTGTCTCATCTGTAATAGCGTAGAAAAAAATTGCTCTTCTTCTTAATAAATAAAAATATTAGGGCTTCCCTGGTGGCGCAGTGGTTGAGAATCTGCCTGCCAATGCAGGGGACACGGGTTCGAGCCCTGGTCTGGGAAGATCCCACATGCCGCGGAGCAACTAGGCCCGTGAGCCACAATTGCTGAGCCTGCGCGTCTGGACCCTGTGCTCCACAACAGAAGAGGCCGTGATAGTGAGAGGCCCGCACACCGCGATGAGGAGTGGCCCCCACTTGCCACTACTAGAGAAAGCCCTCGCACAGAAACGAAGACACAACACAGCCATAAATAAATAAATAAAAAAAAAAAAAAAAAAAATATTAGAGCATCTAGTAACACAACCCAGAATACCATCAATAAAAAAATTCTGCATAGAAAGTAGAATTGGGGAAATGTTAGATGATTCTTTTTCCTAACAAATTGATGTAATAATAATTTTCTTTTTAAACTTATCTTGCTTAGTATATCTGTTGCAGATAGAGATAGTCCAATTGCTATCACCCATTTCCTTCTCCCTTGCTAGTCTTTTACCATGGAAATTAGGAAATGCCATTTACTTACTTCTGTGGCCTCTCTTAAGCTGTAAGAAGCCATGAACAGATTGACCTATTAAAATATATGAAGTCTGCTGGGGCTTCTCTACAAGCTGAGAACAATCCCTGGCTGACAGTCAGCAAGGAAAGGGGGACCTCAGTCCTACAGTCATAGGGATCTGAGTTCTGACAACAACCTGAAAGAGTATTGAAGCAGATTCTTCCTGAGAGCCTCCAGGCTAGGAAGTAAACTGGCCAATCCCTTGATTTCAGTCTTGTGAGACTCAGAGCCAAGGAATCAGATGAGCCCACTGTACTTTAGACCTAAAAAACTCTGTAATGCTATTTTTGTGTTTTTTCAAGCCACTAAGTTTGTGTAATTTGTTATAGCCACAACAGAAAACTAATACACTCCCCCAAAACAAAGTTATTCACTAATGTGTTGTAGAAGATACACTATTCTAGGAAATCAAATAATAAAAGCAAACATAATAACAAAAATGTAATAATAACAACGAATAATGACTTAATACTTCTTCTTATTATGTGTCAGGCTCTGTTCTAGAACAAACAGGATAGAGTAGAATACCATTTCCTTGGAGCTTCCGTCCTAGTAAAAAGAAATAGATAATAAATAAATGCACAAGATAAAACTATTAATATTATGTAGTTGATTAAAATTGGGTAATTTAAAGCAAATTACTCATCAGATAATACAGATTGTATGGTCAGGAAAAGCCTCTTCGAGGAAGGAAGAGCTAAGTGAAATCTGAATAAGCAGCAGCAAGGTAACAAAACATTGAAGAAGGGTAATACAGACAATTGCAAGACAGGGGTATGGAATTCAGAGTTATAAACTACTATGTAAGAAATAAATAAGCAACAAGGTATACATTGTACAGCACAAGGAAATAGAGCCATTATTTTGTAATAACTTTAAGTGGAGTCTAATGTATAAAAATGTTGAGTTACTATGGTGTACACTTGAAACTAATATAGCACTGTAAATCAACTATATTTCAATTTAAAAAGAAAAAAACAAACGGTCTGCACATTGTTTCTTTTCCAGGACTGCTTTTGTACAAATGTGTAGTAACAGACAAGCTTGATTGTGTTTAATATAAAGATGCTGAATCAACTTGGTTAGATGAGAGAGTTAAAATATTATAAAGCTCCTAATTGTTCCTTGCTTTCTAGACATAATTGTGCACTTGTGTGTATGTGGGGTCAGGGCAGGGGACTGGGTGCTGATAATTTCTGCTGAGTATTTCTGCGAAGGCCGACGAGGAACAGGATAATTTGGTCCAATTGTTGGTGCTCTGTCACTCCCTGGACTCTTCCCATTTGCCTAGGTATGAGGAACTGCTAATCTGATTGGCTACATACAACTGATCAAAACAACTAATGGGAGGGATTAATGCATTATAAAAAGGGAGCAGATAAGGCTTTCCTTGTTCTTCCCGTTCTTGAGCACTTACACAGCAAAGGCTTTTTTAAGCTTCTGCCAATGATTTGGTAACCTAACCTGGCTGAGTCTGTCTTCACAAGTCCAGCACCCATCACTCCAAGTTTCTAATTCCTTCACAACAATTAGATTAATACATCAGACAGAGCCTGCACAGGCATCTGAAAATTTAAAGCGTTGAGAGTTGGAAGTCCTGTCCCTTTCCAGACCTAAGTCTGGTCTCTAATTCAGTTTTATCAGAGAAGCTCTACACCTGAAGAAGAGAGCTGAGGAAGGTGAGAAGGCATCTACAAGAGGTGGTGGCCCAACCATTACGAGGAATAACTTATTTACTGTCCGGGCTAGGCGTTTAACTCATGAAACTCACCGCTTTATGTCCTCTAGGGTTTTCTGCTGAGAAAGCTTTATACATGAAAACAAAAGCCAAATCCCTAACACTCTTTGATGTGTTTGTAACATATGCATGTGCTTTATGTTCCCTTTCACAGTTGCTCAAAGAGTCCCCCACTGTAAGTCACTGTGTATCTAATCAGGCTAAATATTCTCTTCTGACACTCCTAATTATTTCCACATTTGTCTCCAGTACATTTTTTTATAGACCTATATTTCTTATTCCTAGCATCTGCCCTGTTTTCTATTTTCCTGTCCAAAGTCTAAAGAAATGGCATATATGCATGCTTGTACACATTTTGTTTTATATATATAAATGTACTTTTCTAGAAATCACAATTGGTAACAAAGCTGAAAATTAACAGTGTCCCTCAGTCAGCACCATCATAGCTAACTCAAAATATTCATTCAACAGCAAACAAATGCGGTGTGCAAAAGAGGCAAGAGAAAAGTATGAAGAAGGAACACTTGCTTTATTTTGAAATCAGTTGGCAGAAAATCAATGACCGATGATATAACAGCCTCATCCCTACCCCTAGGGACCTCAGTGTTACTGGAGTGGATTCACAGCTCATACGCACATACATATTTTCTGAAACAACACGTGCTAACATTATAATGACTCATCTTTTAAATGGTTGAAAGTTTTTAGCATTTGACTACACGTGTCACAGTGTTTCTCAAAATGTGAACCCTGGGTCAGCAGCACCAGCATCTCCTGGCCACTTAGATACGTAAAATCTCACATCTCACTTCAGATCTACCCTATCAGAAACTCAGCAACTCTGCGCATGGGGCCAGGCATCTGTGCTTGCACAAGGCCACCAGTACATTCTGATGCACACTAAAGTTGTTTTTTTTTAATTAATTAATTAATTTATTTTGAATGTTTGAATTTTATTTTATCTATTTATTTTTTATACAGCAGGTTCTTATTAGTTATCTATCTTATACACATCATGTATACATGTCAATCCCAATCTCCCAATTCATCACACCACCACCACCGCCCCCCCCCCACCGCGCTTTCCCCGCTTGGTGTCCATACGTTTGTTCTCTACATCTGTGTCTCTATTCCTGCCCTGCAAACTGGTGTATCTGTCCATTTTTCTAGATTCCACATATATGCGTTAATATACGATATTTGTTTTTCTCTTTCTGACTTACTTCACTCTGTATGACAGTCTCTAGATCCATCCACATCTCAACAAATGACCCAATTTCATTCCTTTTTATGGCTGAGTAATATTCCATTGTATATATGTGCCACATCTTCTTTATCCATTCGTCTGTTGATGGGCATTTAGGTTGCTTCCATGACCTGGCTATTGTAAACAGTACTGCAGTGAACATGGGAGTGCATGTGTCTTTTTGAATTATGGTTTTCTCTGGGATATGCCCAGTAATGGGATTGCTGGGTCAAATGGTAACTCTAGTTTTAGTTTTTTAAGGAACCTCCATACTGTTCTCCATAGTGGCTGTATCAATTTACATTCCCATCAACAGTGCAAGAGGGTTCCCTTTTCTCCACACCCTCTCCAGCATTTGTTGTTTGTAGATTTTCTGATGATGCCCATTCTAACCAGTGACACTAAAGTTTAAGAACCACGGATTTGTAAAAAAAGTTAAAGAAGCATTCCTTTTGCATCAGTGCTAATTACAGAAATTTATTCTACTGACATAACTGTAGAATATGGAAGTGTCCAAAGATTTATCCAATGGGATGTTCATCACAGAACTGTTTATAATTGTGATAAGCTATAAATAATGAATGTTCTATATAAAGAACAATTTCATGGGAAATATTAATGATTTGTTATTTTTTAAAAGGAGATTTTAAGCAGCATGCCTGAGAGTATCCCAATTTTCTCAAAATTATTTAAATGACTGCATACAAATATCAAAACTGCTCATCAAAATAAACAAAATATCTAGAAAGCTTATCTATCTGTGGGCTCATGAATGTTCATAATTTTCATCTTTATAAGGGTTTTTGTCAATGTCTATTATGAATATGTGTGTGTGCACATACATACATACACACATATATGCCTATATATAGATATATACATACATATATGCATTTACATTTGCTTTCAATTGCAAAAGATTTAGCAAACACCTATTTATCATTCTCCATGGCTTTGTTGTCTGAATAGACACCATTGATAGCTCTTTTCCTGGTTCTAAAACTGTGAAAAATATTTTTACTTAATATGAGCATAAAATTAAAGTTTACTACTCACTCATGTATTACATGTGCCTTTTTAAAAATATTTGACACCATGTCTACTAGAGAATAATTCTGGCAACATAGTTACAATTGAGTACATATAGAACATGAGGATTCTATTGGAATTACTCCTTATGGAATCTAAAATTGTGCTTTTACTTTAAAAGATGTGTACCTGAGGAAGACCCTGCCATACAGAACACATACCTGAGTTTGATGATTTATTTTGTCTGGTAAACCAATATTTTCATTAAAATAATGCTAATTTGACAACTAAAATCCCTGAAGTCCCTTCCCCGTAACTTTCTTTGGTTTTCTTTTTATTTATGCACTATGCGGAAAGAAAATAGACTTGGCAGAGTCCAATAAATGGTAATAGGTCTTGAGGTTTTCTCTTTACAATAAGTAATTTAATCATTATGATATATTCAGATCTTTTCAGCTATCAATCTGCTTTTTGTTTAATGGAGGAATTCTTCAGGATATGGAATGCCTGTCTGAATGCCAGTTGTATTTTATGAAAAACTACAGTTCAGGATTTTCTCTTTTCCTATCCTTGAATGTGTCTTAAGACTGGAAAGAGTGATCTCTGGATGTAACTTTAAATGAATGGATGTCTCAAGGTTCTTCACAAGTTACAAGTTTTGTTCCTAAGTGCCAGATAGATAGCTATGTGTTTCTTTTGCAACAAAGAAAAGCAAGCTACTGTTTCTAAAACAGCAAATAAAAATGGAAAGAAATAATAAACTGCTTTCAAAATAAAGAAAATACTTAAAATTCAGAGGAATTACTTGAAGTTTTTTGTCTCTACCCCTAATCATCAGACTTTCAGATTCTCCAGGATATTTTTCTTTACTGGTCCTTGTTATAAGGACAGACTCTAAACATTCTTTACATATCCAAATTACTTGATAAATCACATACATGATGAATGGAAAGCCAATCATTTGCCTTTGACATTTTGGTTTAATTTGAGAGTTTTCTTATTTTTCAAATAGAAAGGACTGTTAAAATAGTTTTAAAATGGAAGAAAAACACCGTTTATCATAATCATTTTATTGATCACTAACATGGTAAGAAGACTAAAACTATCATTGTGGTATAATATATAGAAGAGTAACTAAGTATTTTTTAGAAAAAATTTTGAATTGAGAGAAACCCTCCTTGCCTACCCAATAGATATAGGATATATGAATATAGGATACTAGAAAATGCTCAGGTAACCAACTGTTCCAGTTTTTCTGAGTATGAGGGATTTCCTTGGAAGTGGGACTTTCAGTGCTAAAATCTAGACAGTCTCAGGGAGATGTGAACAGTTGGTCACCCTAATGGAGAAGGAAGTGGGAGTTGGGTTTGGGATTAGTCCATGAGTTTCTATCCTTAGGAGTATGGTCACCCTAGAACTAAAAGATTGAAAAAAAAAAAAAACCCAACATTTTAGGGGTACTGGCCAGATATACCAAGAAGAGTATGTAGAATTAGCAAATATGATTAGCAGAAGGGAAGGATCTGACGTTCTCCATTGAACAGTGTTAAGAGTTCAAGCAAGATGGAGCAAACATCACGAGACCTTGAAACTCTACACACCTTGGTATTTTTTCCTTTATGTTCTTACTGGTGAGTGGCAGGTATTCTCAGAAGACTGCTGGTAATGAAATCTTTTTTTTTTTTAATTTTATTTTATAATATAAAGGATATGAGTCTTTTTTCCATTCCTTAACTTTGATGTCTTAAATCTCCCTATACCTGAAAACATACTTTTTACCTTCTGTCACATGCTGATAAGTAGGATTTCAAGGGGAAGAGTATTCACAGATTCCAATTATTATAATATCTAAGGGAGCACTTTAACCTGTTTTCAAAGGTTTGCCTGCTGCAAATATGAGAGTGATTTTAATTCTCCTCTTTAGTATAGTCTAGTGTTCATATACTAATCCTTATTATATTGCCATGAAATTACAAAAAGAGTATCATAACAATTTTCTGTTTATTCTAAATATGCTAGATAAGCTGTTAGCATTAATGTGGCTGAGATTTTATTATTTTTCTTCCCAGAAAGAATGGAAATGAGTTTACTTAATATGAGGTGATGGTTTCATATAACTGTTAGGATTAGGCAATGTTAAAAATAAGAAATCTTCATAGAAAAAAAAAATTGCTAAGTTTTTATTCAGCTGTAGACTTCAACAGCAAGGTTGTAGCAGCTGGTCTGATCTAGTCTTTTGTGGCAATTAATTGATAGAATGCCTCATTCTGTAATCATCCTCGCCAGACCCCACTCGTATTTATAACATGCACTGTCTCTGACTATTCCTTCTGGAATCTCATACAGAGCCTTTCCATAATTAAACTTGTTTAGCCGTTTCATCAGAGACCCTTAAAGCGTATTATGTGTAATTTGACTGCAAATGTCTACTTATAGATTCACTTAAATATACAGACAAGGAGAAACAATGTATATTAACACACCTCAAAAAATAACTTTTCTTTATTCCTCCAACGGTATGGCATTTGGGAAATGGCAAAACTATGGAGACAGTCAACAGATCTGTGATTTTTAGGGAATTGGGGGAAGGGGAGAGATGAACAGGAAAGTACAGAGGATTTTTAGGATGTTAAAAACTATTCTTTATGATACCATAATGGTGGCTACGTGGCATTATACATTTGTTAAAACCCACAGAACTATACAACATGGAGTGGACCTTAATGAAAACTATGGGATTTAGTTAATAATAATTTATCAATATTGATTCATTAATAGTGACAGATGCATCACATGAACACAAGATGTTAATAACAGAGGAAACTATGTGTGTGGGGGGGGTACACGTATCTGCTCAATTTTCCTGTAAATCTAAAACTGTTCTAAAGTTCAATCTTAATTAAAATTATACACTCTTAAAAAAAGAGTAAAAAGAGCTGCTTGATTTTAAGTGATTCATGAGCCTTGAAATCAGAAACATTTAGGTTTGAATCCTTATTCCACCCTTTATCTGTGGACCTTAGATGGTTCTCTGATTCTTTGGAAAATAGGGATGACCATGCCTCTCTTATTGTATGGCTAGACATCTGGCAAAATCTTTTCAATTCCAAAAGCCACGACCCTTTCATGATGTGACGCTCCTTCAAATTAAAATATGTAATGATGTATAACAGCATTTCCTGAAGTGACAAAAATAGTTTTGCTGCTCTACCTTTTATTCTTTTTGAGGAAGGGGTACCTACCACTGACAGTCTTAATGCAGCTGGTGATGGTGGGATAGAGGAAGGTAGGGTATTAAGTATCTCATAGTTCAATGTTGAAGTCAGAGGTGGTCTTTACTATAAAAAGTTTTAACTTGAATACAGCCCTTTGGAAAAATATTCAATAAGACAAATTCTTTGGTTTTTTTTTGGAATCCAAGTCATGGTTTTCCTTCTCCATTCTAGATAGTTGCAAATGCTCTCTCCTCTCTACTCATTGGTTCTTATGTACTTAAGTATAAGTATTCTTGTGGACATGCATTTTCATTTCTTTTGGGTAAAATCCTAAGAGTGTAAGTGCTGGCTCATAGGGTAGATGTATGTTTAACTTAATGAGAGACTTCCAATCAGTTTGAAGAAAAGAGAGCTAACATTTTCTGTGTACTAAGGACCAGACACTAGGCTCTGTGCTTTACATTAATTACCTCATCTTTTAACATTGTTAGATTCTATTTTTTTATATTTATTTATATATTTGTTTGTTTATTTATTCATTTTATTATTGGCCGCTTCGGGTCTTAGTTGAGGCACTCAGGATCTTCACTGCGGCATGCGGATCTTTCACTGCGGCGTGCAGGCTTCTCTCTAGTTGTAGCACGCTGGCTCCAGAGTGCCTGGGTTCTGTAGTTTGTGGCTTGATGGCTTAGTTGCCCCGCGGCATGTGGGACCTTAGTTCCCCGACTAGGGATCGAACCTGCATTCCCTGCATTGGAAGGCGGATTCTTCACCACTGGACCACCAGGCAAGTCCCTAGATTCTATTTTTATCCCTGATTTACAGAAGTGTAAACTGAAGTTTCGAGTGGTTAAGAAGTGTGCCCCAAATCACACTGTTAGTAAGTGTTGCTGTAGTATCCTAAGTATTGGTATGGGAAACACACTCTCTTGCACAGACATTAGCATGAACAGGGAGAAAAAAAAAGACCCAGTCCTTGTCCCAGATATTCTCCTGAAGTTCAAGAATTTCAATGAGGACCAATGAGACAGCCCAAGTTGTTCTTAGGAAAGTAACCGTGTGGGTCAGCGGAAGGTTTATTTTTATATACTTTGAGAAATATTTCCAGTTCTTCCACGTTTCCCTTAACTAGTGACACGCTAAAGCCAAAGGAAGTGGATGTTGCAGGATTATTTTATTCTGGGGCCAGCGGAGCCAGATTATCAGTCTCTCCTCTGCTATTGCGCACAGCCCAGCACGCATGGCCACTACCCTACAATTAACCTATGTGAATTAGGCTTCCAGTTACTATCTAAGGAAGCCGGCAGTACCCTTTGGGTATTCTCGATCAGGGGCTGAGTTAAACATACATTTACATGTAAATGGTCTCCTTTTCTCCTTCTTCTCAGCCTGCTAATGCAATATTCTGCACTGCTGTGCAAACCGTGTTACATACACGTTTTGAATAGGAAAATGCTTGTGGTGAAATGGAAAAATTAAAGCAATATTACACATTAAAAAATAGCCCTTGGAGATAGCCATTTAACTTTCTCATTCCATTCGTTCCATTATTCAATGCATGTGTGAGTGCCTTACCAAATGCTGGAGGCTGGGCTCCTCACTGGAGAAATACTTCTGATGATCAGGAACAGGAGACCTGCCCTCAGGGAGTTTACTGGATTTGAAGGAGCCAATCATTAAATTCATATTTACGCCAATAAGTTTTTAAATTTTGAATTATAATGAATACAGGGAAAGATGAACACAGGTGGCTGTGAGAGCCATTGACAGGGAAATCTGACCTAGTCTGAGGGCAAGAGATTTCCCTGAGGAAACTACGAGGCAAAAAACTGCTTAAAGCTGTCAGAATATGACTACTAATCAATGCTAGCTATTATCGAATGCTCACTATGTACCAGGCACAGCTCTAAACACATTACATATATTATCTCTACAGATTTATGAGGTTGGTACTGTTATTATCCCATTTTACAGATGGGGACGAGGAGCCAGGATTCAAAGCCAGGCTGTCTGATTCTGGAGTGTGCACACTGGAACACTAAATAAACACACAACTCTGTTTGCTGTTCCTTTTACTTTCTTAATATTACTTCCTACTGTAAAGCATATTTTTCCTTTTCTAAGTTGGCCAAATTACTATTTTATTAAAACACTTAATTTGTTCCTTGATCTAAGCCTATGCTAAATTATTTCCTATGTGCACAGATTGTTACTTTATTAGCAAGCAAAGGTGACTTAAAAATAAAAAAATCTCTCAGTCATTAATATCCACCAGGAACTGTAGGAAATGTTTACTCCCAGCACTTCTTTGGACACCTTTTAGCATCCCTGTCACATACGTGAGAGGGTGAGGTAAAGAGAAGTTTAGGGGCTTCCCTGGTGGCGCAGTGGTTGGGAGTCTGCCTGCCAATGCAGGGGACACGGGTTCGAGCCCTGGTCTGGGAAGATCCCACATGCCACGGAGCAACTAGGCCCGTGAGCCACAACTACTGAGCCTGCGCGTCTGGAGCCTGTGCTCCACAACAAGAGAGGCCGCGACAGTGAGAGGCCCGCGCACCACGATGAATAGTGACCCCCACTTGCCGCAACTAAAGAAAGCCCTCGCACAGAAGACCCAACACAGCCATAAATAATAAATAAATAAATAAATAAAGAGTGCATCCTAATATAAAAAAATAAATAAATAAAAAGAGAAGTTTAGTGTCTTGTCCACTATCACCTGGGTAGAAAGCCTGGTGCAGCTGGGATCGGGGAAGCCACATTTGCCCATGTTGCTACAAACCCTGGGCTGCCTCTCTGATTTTATTACTAGTGTTTCACTGGTCTCAAAAATAAACCTATGCAGATACTGGAAAACCGCCGCATTTCCACTTCTTGGGTATAACCAACAAGCCCTATCACAGTCTCATCTTTGTATTATAAATCAATTCTGATTAAATGAATGAAATGATCCAGGAAATCCTTTCAGTTTCTTTGCCTCCATCATTGATTTACCAATCAATATTCTGAGGATTAATTTGTTTTCCTGTTATTTTGATATTGGGAATGAGCTGTCCTGAGTGTCTGAAACATATTTAGTTATCTTGGTTAAATGCTTTGCTTTGTAAATTTATTTTACTTTCATATCCAGTTCAGTTTCCTGAGTATTTGGATGGTGTGAGATTTCCAGAGACCTGATATGAAAGTCACTAGTCTTGTTCATTTTTTTTCTTGATACATTCCAAAACCTCTCTTTATTTTCCCTCAGTACTTAGTGTTTCTCTCTCCCCAGAACTTACTCACGTTTTCCTACTCATTCCTTTCAGAGTTTACCTTTCGATCCTCAAGAACTGTAAGGTAACACTATATATATGACAGTTCCTATTTCAAACTCAGAGCTACCGTCCATACAAATACACTCACACCTGTCAGACTACATATCCTGATGTTGGATGAACAAAATAGATCTCTAGCAGCTCACACTGACATCTCTCTAAAAGCAGTCAGCTTTCACAGCCAGTCTCTAGGGAGGTTAAAAAAAAAAAATGCAGAGAGCACTGCTGGTGTCCTGGTAGCCTGCCTTCACTGCCCCACACGGCCTGCCTGTTGTTCCACAAAGTATAATTTCAACTCCACGGACTTCTCTTAAGTATTCTCTTTTGCTTGGCCTCACATCAGATCACCATCTAATCTAGCCTAGAGATTTTTCATTAGGTTTCATTACAGGATGTTACAGTTTCTGTTGCATTGATGTGCTCTCCACAGAGACTTTTCACTGAATTTATTCCGAGAAATTAAGTGATCTCAAGTGCAGCAGTAGTAGCACCTGTTACGATGTCAGATTTTAAAGCCAAATAAAACTGAAAGATCATGTTTGGAATCCTGAGTATGCCAAAAGGTCCAAAGACAGTTTATTAAAATAATAACAATGATAATAATCATATTAAACAAGAGCAAAAACTACATGTTTTGAAAAAATCCATTTGTGCGTTCATTCCTTCAACAAATTATTTTGTTATGTATCTTTAATCATCGGATACAAAATGGTGAAGAGAAATTTGGGGTTATTTGGCTAATCTGAATATCAGAAGTATATATATTCTTCTACATGAAGAAAGGTAAATGTTTATGTCTCAGGAGCAGCAAATAACTTAGACAGAATTTTAGTAACTGGATCCCAGCTCTTTCTTGTGCCTTCCTTAGGAGAAGTCTCAGAGTATTTTCGTGTCCAAGGATCACAGATTCAATTGCAAAAGTAGTGCTGATGTACATAAAATGTAGTAAAGTTTTCCTAAGTAAATAGGTGATATTATATGTCATTCATCAAGCAAAACTACATAAATATTCCATTTTTATCCTGTCTTTTTCCTTTCATTTCCTCATCTGAATAGCTATCCTTTGGACTCTCACTCATACTTTCTCTGTCTCCACTTCTCTCTGTCTCTCTCTGTCAATCTGTGTCTTTCTGTCTGTTGATCTAAAACAAATAGACTGTCAGTTATTTCTCCAGCAAAAAAAAAAAAAAAAAGAAAAAAAAGGGGGGGACAGTGGGGTTTAGGCAGGATTACAAAGAATTGCAATCCAGGGTGTAAGTGTCCACATGGCAAGGGGAGGAGAACTCTTTTATAGAGGGGAAAAGGAAGCTAGGTTGGCTACAGTAAACAAAGGATCCATGGTGTTTCATTGGCTGAGTGTTGCAAGGAAAGAAGGAGCCCTTATCCCCGCTGGGCAGTTATCTTTGAAGGATGTGAGTGCTCCCCCTTCTGGTATCTCAACTGTATTTAATTGAGGTTTCTGTTTAATTTTGTATGTTTCTTTTTCTCTGTCTGCTCTCTCTCTCTCTTGCTTTCCACCCCCTCTACCCATAGCCTCTCCATTCCCATTTTTTCCTGCCTTCTCTTCTCCCACCTCATCCCTCCTTTCTGGAGCTCTGCCACTGGGTCATGGAAAGCCTCTTTTTTTAATAAAAACCAGTGTGTTCCTCATTCTACTCCTCTACTTGGCCTCCGTGGTCCCAGACAGTCTCCCCGCTCAGCATGACAAAGCATGTTTCGTGCACTCCAACATCCTCAGAAGGCAGAGAAGGAATTTTTCCTGATAGTGGATACTGTTCCTTTTTCTAATTATTTTTTTTTCTTGTCATAGTTCATCACCTTCATTTAAAAAAAAATAAAATTATATTGGTAAATCCACAGGATTTCAACAGAATCCTAGGAGTAACTTTTTTTTTAAAGATGTCTGCATAATTTTAAAACCCTTAGTAAAATGGAATACTAAGTTGGAAACCTATGGTGCCCATTTATGCAGATTTAGTTATTATTTAATAGTGAGAATACCATTTTGGGAATATGATAGGGGGGTCTACAAAAATTTCTGCATCATCAGGATTTAGTGTTTGCAGTCAACAATGCAGATGGATTTCCCTACAATGCTTTCCTGATAAATGGCAAGTTGAAACTTTTGTTAATAAAATATCAACCCAGGAACGGAGCATTGATTGCAAAAAGACATTTTTGTGAACTCCAATATTGGAAAATATCTGTTTTCCATTTACTTCAAAAGTAACAGCCCAGGGGCTTCCCTGGTGGCGCAGTGGTTAAGAATCCGCCTGCCAATGCAGAGGACACGGGTTCGAGCCCTGGTCCAGGAAGATCTCATGTGCCGCAGAGCAACTAAGTCCGTGCGCCACAACTACTGAGCCTGCACTCTAGAGCCTCCGCGCCACAACTACTGAAGTCCGTGCGCCTAGAGCCCGTGCTCCGCAACAAGAGAAGCCACCGCAATGAGGAACCTGCACACCACAAGGAAGAGTAGCCCTCACCACAACTAGAGAAAGCCCACGCGCAGCAACGAAGACCCAACGCAGCCAAAAATAAATAAATTAAATAAATAAATTTTTTAAAAAAAGGGATGGAGGGAGGGAGGCTAGTTTAAAAAAAAAAAAAGTAACAGACCAAATTTTCCATTTGCTCTAAAATAATCCTGTCAATTTCGGAAATAGTACAAAAACCTTAACACATTCAGCTGCTAAGTTAACTTGTACTAAATTGAACACTGTAATCTAATACAGCAAAGATATTTTTATTTCCCTAAAGACATGCCTTTCTCATTTCCTAAGTCATGTTTTGGGATTTAACAAACTTTTGGCGTGGATAGAAACAAGATGATTTCATCGTACTGTAAAGTAAAAAAACAAAAAACAAAAAAAGAAAACCCAAGAAACCTGTAAATAACTCTAAATCAAGCTGTGTGGATTTGTGGATTTTTTTTTTTCACAGCTGGAATACTAGTTTTTATTACAGCTCAACTGGCATGGCAAATTAAAATTCATCTCTGTTTGTTAAACTGCTACTTAAAATGGCTTCCACCAACTGTTACAGTTGAATATTATGTTGTCATTTATGCATTTAGTGGGAATGTTTCGATAGCATGAATATTTTAAAACAAGTACATAGAAGGTACTTTTCCCTCCATTGGTTTTCAATAGTTTACTAACTGAATTATGTTTTGAGTTCTTGGTCAAACTCAGCTTAATTTTCACTGGTGATAAGGCAGCTGTTGACTGAATTAATTTAATAGTCCTTATAGGTACATTATAGCTGTAGTTCCTGATTCTAGCCAAACAACTCTACTTTATTACTTCTCTGCAGATTTGCTACTTATGGAAACCAAGGGGTTTCAGTGACAATTCAACCTTCCCCACACAATAAGTGACACATTGTTAGCAACAACAACGACAAAAGACCCTCCCCTTTTCTCTGTGCACTTTACATTTATTTTTATTGAGCACAGAAGTCTGCAGACTATTCTGAATGAATTACATATCTGGCATTTGACTGTTTACTAAGCTAAGATTGCATGTGTTTACAGCCACCTTTATTTTAGGTCTTAATAAAATAAAACAAAGAAAAGCACTCAGTGTCATGGTATATATGCATACAAAAATCAGCATATTATTCCTTCCTTTAATACCCATAATGCTAATTACCTCCTTCGGGAAACCTTTACTGACACCCCAGACAGACTAAACCATATTCTCATCTGAGTTACTCTCTATCTTCTGAATCATTCTGTTTTCTTCCTTACTAGAATGTTTTTTAAACTCTTTGTTTATCTGTGTATCACAGTGGTAAGATCATGGGATGTATCCTGCAATTCATTATACATGGGAATGCCCAGCAGTTTCCTTTACTCAATAGCCCTTATCACCACTGAAATACTGAAGTAGGATTTTTATGACTTGTCTGAACCATGAGGAAAAACAGTAAAAACGCAGCTGAATTATTTTATCTAAAACTCTGTTCTTTTTTTTTTTTTAATAAATAAATTTATTTATTTATTTATTTTTTTGGGCTGCACTGGGTCTTCATTGTTGGGTCTTAGTTGCTGCGTGCGGGCTTTCTCTAGTTGTGGCGAGCGGGGGCTACCCTTCGTTGCGGTGCACGGGCTTCTCATTATGGTGGCTTCTCTTGTTGCAGAGCATGGGCTCTAGGCGCGCACGGGCTTCAGTAGTTGTGGCTTAACGGCTCTAGAGCGCAGGCTCAGTAGTTGGGGCACATGGGCTTAGTTGCTCCGCGGCATGTGGGATCTTCCCAGACCAGGGCTCGAACCCGTGTCCCCTGCATTGGCAGGCAGGTTCTCAACCACTGCACCACCAGAGAAGTCCCAAACTCTCTGTTCTTACCAAGTCTTGAAGTCATAGTTTAAATTTGTTTATTTTATATTTCCCACTTAAATAGCCTCTCTTTTCCTAAAAAACACAGACCTTCATAGATGATAATGTAAAAGTAAAAGTACCTTCACGTTTATTTTTTTCTTGTGATTTTCATGCTTTAACTTCCAATGAAAAGAGTAGCTTTTTATAAGCCTTAAATTGAGAAAAAGAACTTAGGTTCAAAGACATAGGGTCATAATTTTGCTTCAGAAAATAAAAATGTGGTAACAATTAACCATTATTTTTTCCAGGGTCATCAAAATTACAATTCATCTACTATTTTACAGTACAAAGAGATTCTGCCTCATTATGTAGATTGTTTCTTAAAGGATCAGATTCTTATAAGCATCTAACACTGAGAAGGGTAAAATACACATCTAATTTATAACCAATCTGTTTTCAAGTGTTTTATCCTAGGATACACCAAAAAAAGATGACAAGAAAGGAGGAGAAACCTTTATGATGGTTTTATAGCCACCAGTGAGAAAAATGTTAACCTTTTCTTCCTTTAATATCTTACTAGAACAACATCTTTACCTGGCATTTATCCTCTTAGCTATCTTAATATTGTACACTGTGAATGCCAAGAAAAATGTGCATTGGCTGGCCTTAGTAAAATGTCATCTATCTGACAACCAGCTTGTTACTTAGCACGCGGGCCCTGAATAATCTGATGTATTCTGTTTGTCATACTGCTCAATATCAGGGAAACTGAGGAACACAAAATGTATATGACAAACATAAGTTTATAAGAAAATAGCTGCAACAAATCACTTTGGATGAGCCAGGAAGCATAACTGATAGATCCAAGAAGTGAGCTTTAGGCTAATTTGCTAAATAATGCTTATCTTCTTTATATATTCTTATAGAATATTGTTTATAAAGAATGTTTAATTTTGTTAAGTAGAAAAGGATGGTTAGCATAAATTGTATTTAATTAAAAATAAAAGAGTAACATATATTCCTTAAGCCTTGGACAAATGATTTTTTCCACATTAATATGTTTCTACCCGTAGATAAATTTTCCCATCCATCGTATTTCATCAAATAAAAAAGTGGCAGTTTTGCTGCTTACCAACTGGGAAATACTGTGTCCAACCTGAAGGTTTTTTTTTTTTTTCTTGCTCTCTTTTTAGGACTGAAATAAAGCATTCTTGAGGAGTTAGTTGCAACTTTGTAACTTCGTAAGTCATATAATCATGTCATAAGAGAAAGTTAAAAATAACATTCTGTAGTATTTGGGACAAAAGGAAAATTATTGCTTTATTAAGGAATACAATAAGTGTAGTTTGAATCTTAGGTGGGATTTTTATATGATTATCTTTAGGGTATATTAGATAAGCATCTTCAAGTCTGTCCTTTGAAGTATCATCTCTAATCTCAGTATGAATTCCTAACAAGATTTTCACATGATTTTTTTAACGCTATTGAAAGAAATTGCATGTCTACGTAGAGAAGAAGGTAGTGACACATATACACAGAAATCCTTTTCATGAAAATTGTCAAGTATGATGCCATAACGGCACGATTCTAGAATGAACATGCTACAATGGCTGAGTAAAGGGTAAAGAGCATTAAGCATCTCAAGTGGCAGAATACGCCACCCCAAAACATGCCATTTTGGCATAAGCATTATTTTGAGCTGAAGGCAATTGAGAAGAAGGTTCAAGAAAAGCTCTCTGCCTTCCCCCTATTTGCCTAAAAGCAGGACATGAATTTAAAAAGGTATGCCTCTCTCCTCTGTACCAGGAAGGAAAAAAGGTAATCATTCAAGACAATTTTAGAACTTTATCAGCTGGGAGACAGCACCAGAGCAATCCACATAATAAACTTTATGAACTAGCCTTTATCTATCATTAGTTTCCATATATTTGCCTTCTCACAATTTGCTGCCCAAGAAACTTAAAATCCTTTTCCGTTGTCTTGTCACTTCTCTAAAACAGTACTGTGCCTCTGCTAATATACTATATAAACCCAAGTTCTAACCAGCCCTTCGTGTTACTCATCTGTGCGTGCTCTCGAGTGTAAGCGTGATACACATGCTAATAAACTGCTACTGGTTTTTCTCTTGTGAATCGTCTTTTGTCAATCCAATTTACAAGACCTCAGCCAGAGAACCCAGAACAGTAGCAGGAAAAAAAATTCCTCCCTTGCAGCATCCACTTGATTAGGAGTATAAACAGCTTCGCTTAAAAATAAAATTGTGATGTCGTATCCCTGTTTAAGTTCTTCTATAACCTCTGCATCCCGTCTGATATTTTGCTGACGTTTCCCAAGTCTACCATCCCATCCACTCATTTATTCAAAAGTATTTATCAAATCGATTTGCTCTGATAGTACTTTCGCTAATAGATCTTAGAACAGTGAAGATGGGGTTACCAATACATATTAATGTATATTTGCATATGGTGGGACAAATTTGAAAGAAAGGAAGAAGAGTCTCATAAGAGTAAAGAACAAAGAGATGTGACTCACTGGGAATGAAAAAGGGGAGGAGCAGGTCAGATTCAGTTCACCTAAGGAAGTAAAATAAAAATTGAGTTCCGGGCTTTATTGTTCTGTACAACGTGGTAGCCATTAGCTACATGTGGCTATTGAGCACTTGAAATATAGCCTAGGTGATGGAAGAATTAGGTTTTTAAGTGTATTCAAATGTAATTAATTTAAACAGCCAGATGTAGACAGTACAGTTCTAGATATACTAAATGACTCCTGTGGTTCCATACATATGGTACTCCCCTATTTCTTGGGGTTGCATACACCATTGCTTTTTCCCCAAATATAAATTTGTGTGGTTAAAAATACAGTCCCAGAAACATCTGAGGAAAAAAAAAGGAAGACAAAAATTATGATTTAAGATCACCCATGCTTTTCTATCTTACCATTTAAATAGAGATGTCTCGGGCTTCCCTGATGGTGCAGTGGTTAAGAATCCGCCTGCCAATGCAGGGGTCACGGGTTCAAGCCCTGGTCCAGGAAGATCCCACATGCCGCGGAGCAACTAAGCCCATGCGCCGCAACTCCTGAGCCTGCTCTCTAAAGCCCACAAACCACAACTACTGAGCCCACGTGCCACAACTACTGAAGCTTGCGTGCTAGAGCCCATGCTCCACAAGAGAAGCCACCAAAATGAGAAGCCCGCACACCGCAACCAAGAGTAGCCCCTGCTCACTGCAACTAGAGAAAGCCCCAGTGCAGCCAAAAATAAATAAATAGAGGTGTCTCAATTTCCATCTTAGAGTAGGATGGAGGTGAAGGAGGAAGGGAAGATAGAGAAGGAGCAGAACGGGGAGAGAGAAAAATCAGAATCCTTTAAGTTATCTCTTGATGGTTTTACAGAACCTTGTTTCCCACTTTGAGTTAAGAGACTTAATGATGTAGACTATTTATCCAATTTATCTCTTGTCTACATGTACCAATTTAACTTGGAAATGAAGTAAGAGGATACAAAGGTTATGGGGCTCTAATTTTACTGATGAATTTCAAGCATCTCTCCAGTAAAAGCTATGAAGGTAGACTTTGCTGTTACACAGTTGTTCTAATGCTACCTTGAACCAGAGCTCTCCCTGTAAACGTTTTAGATTTTAATTACTCTTGTCTAGATGCACAATGATTTTTAAGGGTCTTACCTCTTTCCTCTTTGAGGTACAACCTATTGTCCACATTAAAGCCTGAATGATGCTTTTTCAAAAACAGCAACCAAGTCTTTCTACAAATTTTAAAAACATTTGAAGAAGAAAACTATAAATAAAAGTTAGCTCAGAGAGACTCTAATGTAAATTAAGTTGGGTATAATACTCTGATTTTCTCTTTCAGTTTTGTAAATCAGCAAATTTCATGGGTCCAAGAACTAGTATTAAATATATTTGTTTAAACAAGTGGTATTGGGCTGTTGTGTGTTCAGAAGTGCCAGCTGGTGTGTGTATGTGTGAGTATGTGTGTGCAAGGAATGGTGAGGAGAAGGCAACGCTAATAAAGCCTCATTCTATCTTTGCCTGAAATGACCTATTATATTAATTAGTTTATTTATTAACATATTCAGAATTGTTATATTAACTATTATTAGTCATCACTTATTCAATCAATTCATTCATTAATTAATTTATTAAGTTTTGCGGTAGATACGAAGTATGCAGGGGTGGTGAAGCTCAGAGTCTAGCATAGAAAAATAAACATCCATGTGAAGACTGAAATGGCATGCAGTCATTCAGAAGCACAGAGGATGGTTACTCGCAACAGACCAAGGAGTAAGAAGGCCATACACAGGGGTTGTACCTGAGGAAATAAAACTTGAAGTGAACCTGAGAAAGTTTTGGGAGGGTGGGTGTTTCTAAGCATAATAAACATGTTATATAAAAGCAGAGAGGAAAGAGATTTAGAGCATGGAAGCAGACCATTGTGGCTGGAGTATGGAATATGAGGAAAAAAAAAAAAGAAGAACAAGACGAATGTGGAGATATAGGCAGAGACTAGATAATGAAAACCCTTGTAAGTAACTCTATAGGGCTTGGTGTTTATCGTGAAAGTCCTGTACTGTGTAGAAGATATCTTTATTTTTGCAACGTTAGCAGCATTTCTTTTAAAAAACCCTTCTTCATCCATCCCATGGAATGTTGGTAATACCACCAGCCATGAACCATGAGAATTTTAGACACACATTTTGTGATCTCTTGGCCACCTGCCAGTGGAAGCCTCCAAATATTAGATACGTGAGTTTGATTCAACTATTTGACTCCTACCAAGATGTTTAGTAACTTTGGGAAGTATAACTGTCAGATTTGCAAACAAATGGTATACACACACGTGGAAACAAAAGAATACAACTTTACAATGAGAGATAAAGACAACTCTTCTCAGAGCTGTGTAGAATGAAGCAAATAGTTCTGCCTGAGGGGAGTCACAGCCTTACTGATGAGATACCATTTATCTGGATCTTGATGGAGGGATCCTATCTATCTATCTGTCTACCTATCTATCTATCCATCATCTACTCTTTTTTCAAAGTAGGGAGAGTAAGCCATTCCAAAGAAGCATCACACACAAAGGCATCGAGTCATAAAAGAGATCAGCATCTAGGGTTGTTACCCTCTAGCAAATGGGGATCCTACATGAATTTTTGTAAAAAGGAATGACATATATATCAATAGATTTACGTTTTCCAAAGGTAGCTCCTGTGGAAATATGGGAATTTATTGTAGTAAAGAGAAACTGCTGATAAGGGATATGTTTTTGAGAGTAAAACTGAAAGATAAGAGGTAGTAAACTACTTTTTTTTTTTTTAAACATCTTTACTGGAGTATAATTATTTTACAATGTTGTGCTAGTTTCTGTTGTACAACAAAGTGAATCAGCTATAAGTATACATATCTCCCCATATCCCCTCCCTCCCACCCTCCCTATCCCACCCCTCTAGGTCGTCACAAAGCACCGAGCTGATCTCCCTGTGCTATGCGGCAGCTTCCCACTAGCCATCCACTTCACATTTGGTAGTGTATATATGTCATTGCTACTCTCTCACACTTCATCCCAGCTTCTCCTTCCTCCACTGTGTCCTCAAGTCCATTCTCTACATCTGCGTCTTTATTCCTGCCCTGCCACTAGGTTCATCAGTACCATTTTTTTAGATTTCACATGTGTGCGTTAGCATACGGTATTTGTTTTTCTCTTTCTGACTTACTTCACTCTGTATGACAGACTCTAAGTCCATCCACCTCATTACAAATGACTCAATTCCATTCCTTTCGATGGCTGAGTAATATTCCACTGAAACTACTCATTTTTTAAACGTTTTCTTTGTCTCATAAAAATAATATGGGCTTATATTCAACAACACAGGTGTTTAGACCTCACTCAGAAATTCTATTAAGTTTAATGTCATAGATTAATTCTTAGTCGACTAAAGCAGTGGCAGAGTTAGTGATGGAAATGGCCAAATTATTGACACGTCTAAGTTCGTTGTCTTCAGGATCCATCCATTTTTCCAATATTTTAATCAGTTACTATGTATCAAGTATTTTCCTAAATGCTGGGGATACAAATGTAATGAGTCATGACCTCTGTCCCAAATAATTTTATGATCTAAATGTCGCTTTTCTCACAATATGGTCCATAGACAACCTACATCAGAATCACCTGAGGAGCTTGATAAAAACACACATTTCTGGATCCCAACCCAGACCATTCCCAGCCTGGAATCTACAGGTGCCTCAAGTAGGTCTAATGTGTGCTAATTTTGAGGATAATTGGTCTAATGTGATGAAAGATAGGATTGGGATGTATCAAGGTTATTTTAAGCGGTACTTGGAGAAAATAGGTGGATGGTGATTCTATTAACTGAAATTGAGATTAGAGGAGACATGTCACCATTGGGAGAAGATAAAACATTCTGAAGCATTCTCAAGTAGATGAATCAAATAGGTATCTGTCACTTAGGGAAGTGGAAATAAATATCTGGGAGTCATCAGCACAAAGATGGTCACTGAGATTGGTAATATTACTCAAGAAGAATGTTCTTGAGTAGAGTAAGATTTAATTTTTTTTAAAAGAATAATAAAAAAAAAAAATCCTAAAGAAAAATCCTCCAAAGCAAGCAGAGAACATAAAGTAATCAGTAGCAAGTAAAAGAAGCAACTGAAGCATTTCAAATTACATAAATTAACATTTGAAGAGGTGGTCTGTCTTTATCCCTGGTCAGATTACAAGACTCCCATGTTGGCATCAAGACAGGATTCTCCGCCTTTGCCTATTCCGTCATCTTCACTGGCTTTGTTATCCACCTGGATCTCTTCTGTAGGCCCAATTAAACCTTCAGCACCTACAGATCTCATGTTCTCTCAGGGCCAAAAGCTCTAGTGCAGAGAGGAGCTACTTTCTCCCAGTGAATAAAACAAGTTCTAGCTCTATCTCTCATTGATCCAAGTGTGTCACATGCCCCCCACATCAACTAGTCACTAGGATCAGGGAAGTATTGATAAAATATGCTGATTGTCTTAAGTCCCTCAGAACTCATCTATAGGAGCAATGGTAGGGTTAACTCCTAACACAAACTACAACCACCAAATCATATGACCTGAGATTCAGAAAGAGAATAGATCTGAAAGAAAACCTGTAAAAGCCTTAGGAAGTAGGAATGAAGATTAACTAGTCAAATAGAACAAAAATGTCAACTTCATTGGGCATTAAAGTCATGCTCACAGCTCATTGTTTAAGGAATATAACTTCCTTGTCTTTTTGAAAACTAGGATATTACTTTCCTGCCTTGTCTGCCTGTTCCTCTCCCACTCACTATTCTTCTTCAAAGATCAGTAGTTTGTCAATCTAATTTCCTACTTACTTCAGTACCCTGGGAAGTCATAAATCCTAACCAGGGTCCTTAAACTCATTTAAGACCTCTATTTTGGTGTCATAATGTATACACACATCTGACTGTGAGATGCATTAAATATACCTACTCATTTCCATAATCATTCAGAGTTTTGCACTGTACTAAATAAGACTCACTGGATTTTTTTTTTTTAACTGCTCTCTGGGCTTTGTCCATGGAAGAATGCTGTTTAAAGGGCAGCCTTAGATAATTCACATAGCTAAAGGTCATGAAGTTGGAAAAGGAAGAATGATAGAGTTGCTCATAAAAGAAGGCAAGTGATATTAAGTTGAGGTTATCTGAGTGCAAAGAAATCAAATAATGAATAGGAAGAGAGAGGAAGTTTGATTGAAAAAGTATATATGTATACCTTAAATACTGGGATATTATAGAGTTATTAAAAAGTAAACATTACAAAGGAGGAAAATATATTTAAGTCATGGAAAATATTGGTTAGTAAAGTACTGAAACTGCAATAAAATTGCATGCATTATATATTTTATTCTTTATACTCTCCTTTATTTTCCAGACTTTCTAAGCACATATTACCTTGAGATTAAATCAAAAGAAGATAAACATCATCTGTCTGAGTTGCACTCTTCTTCACCTCTCCCATCAAAAAATTTTAATTTTATTGCTTACACTCAGATTTTTCTTTAAAAAATGCACAAGGTCTTGAAGCCGTATCTCAAGGATTCCCATCAGAGTTAACCCAGATAAAGTCATAAAATGTATGACGGTCACTACATTATTTTCCAGGGTCAGTGATCCAGTAACTTCAACTATCCAGAAAATGTCCGTGAAGCTAGAAGGAAGTTATAATCAAAACATGTAGAAGTATGGGGAATGCTGTTATATGTAAGCAATACGTTCCAAAATTTTGTTGGGTGTGCAAAAAAAATCATATAATTTGTCATTTTTCCCTGAAATATTTTAAATAATTTTATGGCTTATCTTAAGTGACTAATTTTTTTTAAAGATAGTAATCCAAAAAATCACATAGAAATCAATCCTAAACAAAAAGAGACAGTGTTCTCATTAACGTCCATAATATGCTTAATCTGGAGGTCAACGGAAGTAATATTTTGATTGATACCTTTTCCTTTCCTTTCTGTTCCTTGCTCAAACCCTCCTCTTATGCACTTCAACTCATTTGCCAGTTTTCAGCTAAACTGATATTTCTCACCCCTTTTTTTAAAATTATCAATCCCCAGGAATATTTTTAGGCATATTTTTCCTGATTGTTCTCCATGAAATTTTAATACCACAGGTATTTATATATACTATATACCTGTTCTTCGACTGTTTGTATATTTGTGCTTTATACTTAACAAAAGGAAGATTTTTTTCTGCCCCAAAGAATCAATTTTCACACCCTTAGAGGTGACATCACCCCCACTGAGAATGCACATACTACAGAGCTTCACAAAGGAAGAGCTATTGGTGTTTAGGGACATGCAATTCTTTGTTATACAGAAATGACCCCCAAATTGCAGGACCCTTAGCTTCCTTGGATCCTGCCCAACAAATATCAGTGATATCTCTAGTAACTGTGGTAACAAAAAATGCTTCCTAAGAGAAGAGATAATGTCCTTATAGAAGAATTCCCAATAGTATATGTAGATACTCCTCATCCAGGAAGCAGAGCTTTACCCCTCCTTCACTGACCTTGGACTAGATTTATGATTGGCTTCCAATGAACTGAGTAGGGAAAGAAAAGTAATAGTAACTTTATAGAGGAGGAACCTGGCATACACCATGTTAACATGTGATAAAGTTTACCATCCCCAGTGATGTCATGTAGATATCATGTACCCCTGATATGATGTACGTGCACTTTGTGATATTCTTTTATAAAAGGCATAACTCTGATCTAATCATGAGGAAAACATTAGACAAATACAAATCAATGAGCATTCTATAAAATATCAGATTGGGCAGTACTCCTAAAACTGTCAAGATCACAAATAACAAAGAAAAGATGAATAATTTCACAGACCAGAGGACATTAAAGAGACATGACCATTTAAGGCAAGTAATACACTAATTTAAATCCTGGAACACACACACAAAAGGACATAAATGGAAAATTTGTTAACAGCCAAATGAAGTTGGGAATGAAGTTAATAGTAATGCACTAATGTTTGCTTTGACAAATGTACTGTGATAATATAAGATACTGACAAAACAGGAAATTAAATGAGAGGTATATGGAACTCTCTGTATTAACCCTACAAGTATTCTGTACATCTAAAATTACTCCAAAATAAAAAGGTTTATTTTTAAAATGTCCCCTGTCCCCATACACGCTTCCAAATACTCCCTCTGAGCAATAGTACCCTGAATGGAGAAAACTATTAGACTAACCTTTTAAAAATGCACATCCAATCATGTCACTTTCTGGCAAATTCTTAAGTGAGTACCTCCCCTTATTTATCACACAAGATCCTCATTGCATCTCTTTTGATGACCTTTTCAAACTCATCTCTCTCTACTCTACCTCAGGTGCCCTTCACTTCCTTCACTACTCCTGGCTTTTCACATTTCCCCAAATGCATCTGTTGTTTCATCCTTCCATACCTCCACACTACCTAATATCAAGATAGTAGACATGATTTAGAAATAGATTACAATTAAGATTTGTCTGAGCTTAAGAAAGATTAAATGGGCCAAGGAGAATAGCTGTTTTTGTTCGTTTTAGTTATTCCCTGCTACCTACAATAGTCATCCTGTCTGACAGAATCTTTTGATCAAAGATCTAGTCACGTAGATTATTGCCTGATTGAAAAATGGCCTGTGGTGCCCCAGGAATGAACCAGAGGCGAAGCAGCCCATGGTATGTACAATATCAGACCTCACAATTCTATAGCTTGGATATGCTTATAGCACAACTTTGACAGATGGCTCTCAGAAATGATACACTTAATTTAAGCATTTGATTATTGTGATAATGAGAGGATGATAATGATTAACACAGCTTTAACCTCTCAGTAGATGGGAGCTAAAACATCACTTGCATGGAAAAAAAGGGTCTTTTTGTTTGTTTGTTTTAAGGACAGTATTTAGTAAGATATATTGGTTTATTATCTTTGCATCATTTCTGACCCATAAAGAATTTGAATCTTTATGGATTCAATGCAAAATTCACACTGAAAGAGTATCAAAACAGGATTGACCATCTAGCCATCATTCTTTGAAGTAGGATTTCAATATGGGTCCTATGGCTTTAATAAACAATGCTCCTGTACTCTCATTCTAGAATTTCCAAAAAATAATCCCATTTAAATAAATACCTAGCTAAATAAAAGTTAATGTCCATACATTAAGCGATCATGTGTTATTTTCAAACACTATAATACATTTCTCTAAAACACTAACTTAATTTCTGAAGCATGTCTATACATTTTCTTCTCAAAGTGTCAAATATGTAAAATTATTGAGTACAGCTGTTTGGCAATGGAGAAGTCCTTTTCCAGGATGCTAAATCACAGAAAACTGCAAGATAAGTGTGTTCTGACTTATTCATCCTGAAAAAGATGAAGATGTGACATTATTCAAATAATCAGTTTGGTATTAGAGACATGAAAGTTCAACTGTTTTAATCAATATTAAAACTGCTTCTAGCTATAAAAAGCATTAAATAAGCTATATATGAAAGAACACTAAAGGAGCAAGTTTGAGATTTCTAGGGAAGCAGTAAAATTCATATTTCCCAGTACTGGTAGACTCACATCTCCTAAAATAGGTAGGAATCTACTGTGCCCAGCTAGTGTCACCAAAAACTAAGAATCCCATTAGAGACCAATGAACTAGAAAAGCCATTATAAAATACACTACACTGCTATTTCTATATGTATCCTCCCAATACCATTAAGATTCTGTATTCTTGGTTAAATTAGCCAAGAACTTTTAGTCCTGCTAATTTGTAGCCATAATGTTACATAATGCTCCTATCAGAAAAATAGGGGAAGAAAGAGGAAACTGTGGCGGAAATACTTCATTAGAAAATGCTTTAATTAGAAAAAAAATTAAAATTGTAGTAGAAGAGTTTCTCTTTTAGTAATGGCAGAGTAGTTTATGTTAGACTAATTATCTGATAATAATTATAAAATTTTAACAAAAACAAATTATATGGATGCACTGGAGAAAGAAAAAATGGCCAGAAAGTGAAGGAAAAAAGAAAACTACACTGAGTCAATTTTATGTTTATACGGTCTGAGTACACCTTCCAGTCCACCCAAGACTGTGTGGCTAGAATTCAAACAGAAATCCATAGTCTTACTGTCTTGAGAAGGGGAAAGGTGGCTGCCAGACTGTGTGGAGTGTGAGAGAGAAGTCCAAGAATGGAGAGAACCAGAGAGGAGGACCTTCAAAACTCTACTAAAAATCTTCACCCAAATCCTGGCTAAGCCCTGAAAGTAGGCATAGTAAGCATGAAAGATGCCATGTTTTCCAGCAAAAGCAGTACCTGGGAGACTAGGAGGGGAAAAAAATTCCTGCACTTCTCCCTGAAATGGAGATATAGTTTGGAGCTTGAGTCCAGTCATGGAGTTTTCCCTAGACTGCTAGAAAAAGTCAACACTGTTCAGAAAAAGATAACAGAATCAAGAGCATCTCTAAAATATGTCACTTACAAAGGCCTGTAAACAATTTTAAAAAATACTAGACATGCACAAAAATACAAAAAATGAAACCCAAAATCAAGAGAAAAAATAAAGAATAAAAACCAACAACGAGAAGACCCAGATGTTGGTATCTGCAGATAAGGACTTTAAAGTAGCTATTATAAATATGTGCAATAACTCAAAAATAAGTTGGTCAAAATGAATAAACAGATGGTGAATAATAAGAAAAATATAGAATAAAAAGCACTAAATGGAAATTCTAGACCTGTAAAATACATGAGTCTAATTAAAAAAAAAACTTCTCTGTATAAGCCTAAGATCATATTTGATATAGAAAAAAAAAAAAGGTTAGTGCACCTTAAGATACATCAACACAAATATAAATGATCCATTCTAAAGAACAGAATAAAAAACCCCACCCAAAACCTCCTTGCCTTGACTCGACTACGAGAACATATGAAGCTGTCTAAAATATATGTAATTTGAATCCCAAAAGGAGAGAAGAGAAAGAATAGGATTGAAAAAAATTTACTTGAAGGAAGAATACCTAAAAAATTCCCCAATTTTGTGAAAGACGTTAACTTGATAAACACAAAGCTCATCAAACACCAGGAAGAGAAATAGAAAGACAATAATACCGAGGTACAACAGAGTCAAAGATAAAAAAAGATATAGGGGACATCTTGAAAGCCATGGGACAAGTAAAATCACATTACATACATGTAAACAACAATATGAAATACGACTGATGTCTCATCAGAATAAAATAGTAACTATAAGACAATGGTAAAGCATCTTCACAGTGTTAAAAGGGGCAAACACCTGCCAAGCCAAAATTCTAGATCTTGAAAATATACCCTTGATCATATTGTGAGGGCACAATCAAGATGGTGGAGTAGAAAATGCTGAGCTCACCTCCTCCCACCAACACACCAAATTACAACTATATGTAGAACAACTCTCTCTGAAAATGAACTGAAGACTAGAAGAACAGCTCTTCTATAATTAAAGATATAAGGGAAAAAAGAACACATTTAGATGGGTAGGAGGAGCAGAGACACAAACCTGGTTGGGACCCATACCCCTAGTGCGGTGACCAACAAACAGGAGGGGATATCACAAACTCAAAGATCCTTTCTAAGGATTGAGAGGTTTGAGCCCCACACTGGACACCAGAGCTCTGGAGACTGGCACCAGGAAGATGAGCGCCCTTAAATGGTTTTCAAAACCAGCAGGGCTCATGAGCAGGAAAGCCAGAAGATTCTAGGAAATGGAGAATTTGTGGTTAAAGGGCTCATTCACAAACATACTCACTTCAAAGCCTCTGCAGACTGAAAAGTGCCTGGTGCTCTAGGCAGCCTGCCAATATTGCCTCAGCATGCCCCCCAGCCTGTTCTGGGCTCCACTCCAGCCCTGACCCCTACCCCAACTAACAAGAGTCTAGGACCAGACAGTTTCACAGGTGAATTTGTCAAACACTAAAAGAAGAGTTAGTACCTATCCTTCTCAGGCTATTCTAAAACATTGAAGAGGAGGTAACACTTCCAAACTCATTCTATGAGGCCAGCATTGCCCTGATACTAAAACCAGACAAAAACACTACAAAAAAGGAAAATCTGTAAGCCAATATCCCTGATGAACATAGATGCAAAAATCCTCAACAAAATATTAGCAAACCAAAATCAACAACACATTAAAAGGATCATACATCATGATCAAGTGGGATTTATTCCAGGGATGCAAGTATGTTTTAACATCTGCAAATGTGATACACCACATTAACAAAATAAAGGATTAAAATCACATGACCATCTCAATAGATGCAGAAAAAGCATTTGACAAAATTCAGCATTCATGATAAAAACTCCAACAAAGTGATTATAGAGGGAACATACCTCAACATAATAAGGGCTGTATATGACAAACCCACAGGTAACGTCATATTCAATGGTGAAAAGTTGAAAGCTTTTCCTCTAAGATCAGGAGCAAGACAAGGATATACACTCTTGCCACTTTTATTTAGTGTAGTATTGGAAGTCCTAGCCACAGCAATCAGACAAGTAAAAAAAAAAAAAAAAAAAATCCAAATTGGAAAGGAAGAAGTGAAATAATCACTGTTTGCAGATGACATGATACTATATGTAGAAAACCATAAAGATTTCATGAAAAACTGTTAGAACTAATAAATGAATTTAGTAAAGTTGTAAGATACAAAATTAATACACAGAACTCTGTTGCATTTCTATACACTAATAACAAACTATCAGAAAGAGAAATCAAGAAAACCATCCCATTTATAATCACATCAAAAAGAATAAAATACCTAGCAATAAATTTAACCAAGGAGGTAGAAGAACTATACTCAGAAAACTACAAGACACTGATGAAAGAAACTGAAGACAACACAAATAATGGAAAGATTTACCATGCTCATGGACTGAAATAATTAATATTGTTAAAATTTCTGTATTCCCAAAGCAATCTACAGATTCACTGCAATCCCTATCAAAATACCCATGGCATTTTTCACAGAACTAGAAAAAATAATACTAAAATTTGTATGGAACCACAAAAGACCCTGAATAGTCAAAGCAATCTTAAGAAAGAAAAACACAGCTGGCATTATCATGTTCCCTGACTTCAAACTATACCACAAAGCTATAGTAATCAAAACTATATAGTAATGGCACAAAGACAGACACATGCATCAATGAGACAGAATAAACAGTCAAGAAATAAACTCATGCACATATGGCTAATTAATCTATGACAAATGAGGCAAGACTATACAATGGGGAAAAGAGTCTCTTCAATGAATAGTGTTGGAAAAACTGGACAGCTACATGTAAAAGTATAAAACAAGACCATTTGCTTATATCACATACACAAATAAACTCAAAGTGGACTAAAGACTTAAATGCAAGAACTGAAATCATAAAACTCCTAGAAGAAAACATAGGCAGTATGCTCTTTGACATCAGTCTTAGTAATATCTTTTTGGACCTATCTCCTCAGGCAAGGGCAACAAAAGCAAAACCAAGCAAATGGGACCACATCAATTTAAAAAGTTGTTGTGCAGCAAAGGAAATCATCAACAAAACAAAAAGGCAACCCACTGAATGAGAGAAGATATTTGCAAATAATATGACTGATAAGGGGTTAATATAGAGAATATTGAATAAAGTAAACCTGATATTTTAATACAAGTTGGTTAATTGAACATAGTATGTCTCTTTCTTTCTCTCTCCCTCTCTCTGTCTCTCTCTCCCTCCGTAAAATACTGGATGTAAATTTGAAGAAGTTACTTGTCTTGTTCCATGGTTATTAACTCGTTAGTCTGTGCAGAGAATTGTTTTGAAGATTTAAGAAAAAAATCATGTTAAACAACTTAACACAGTGCATGGAACATCTTATTATCTAAACAGAGGGTTGCTATTGTTGTTAATGTTATTTCATCATCATCATTATCAATAACAGCAGCAGCAGCAGCCTCTATATACAAGAGAACATACCCAAATAGTCAACTGTAGGAACAGGAATGTCTTTATTCATTGACATTTATTAAGGGTCTACAACAAACCAGTCCCATCTTCTCTGAAAAATGTTGGGGAGGCAAGTATGGTTGGGGCAAAGAAGTTAGTCAATTATACTTGACTAATGAAAGACAATAAGAACCCAGATAGAGTGGGGCTCATAACTAGAGATGCTGAGGTTCTCACAATTCTTTAAAAAACAAATACAAATATTGTACCATTTAGCATTTGGACTTTATCATTTTCATATAATATGATCAGATCTAGATAGAGGATTTGCCATTCTCAGTGAGTCAGCAGACTACCCTTCTCTCCAAGTCCAGGTGCCTGCCTGCACTTAATTCTTCATCCAACGTAAGAACCACCCAGATATGTTTTCTGAACATTCAAACAATGTTTAGAATAAAATGGGTTTGAGGAGAAGCATAGGAGTTACTTAAATTCTAGTAAATTCCAAGAACTCTTTACATGGATAGTGTTTATCACATTATTTACTCATCGTAACACTTAGAGGTAGAAATAAGTATCCTTATTTTACAGATTAAAAAATTCAGAAGTCAGAGAGGTTCAGAATCTTGCCCAAGGACACACAGCTAACAGGCAAAGGAATGAAACTACAGTTTGTGTAACTCATACTCTGATTTCCACTCTAGCATTGCCTCCCTAACTCATAAGAGATGCCATGACTTTGATCCATTATGCAGAATTATTGAGTCATGTAGGTGGTTAAGTATTTAAACCTTTGAGCAAAGTTCACTTGATGCATCATAATTAGCAACAGAGATTAGCTAATCAAAGTACTAATGATAATCTAATTGGTGTAATGTTTTACTGCTTACAAAGCTCATTCATGTAATTGTATAATTTTTTGTAAAACAGATGATGTGTGGCAGAGATTTCTCCCCTAACTTTACAGGTGAAGAATTTAAGGCTCATAAATTTATTGACTTTCCCCCAAATCATTAAACCTATAAAGAAGTAAAGTTGGGAAATGAATGAATTCTAACTCAATATCTTATGTTCTCCAAATACAGTATATGTCACTATCCAACAGGTCAAGATGATCAAAAGCAGAGTTCTTAGGAGTCCTTCCCCTATTCAGAAATGGTTTGCGGTACATTCTTTAGTTAGTAATTACCCTTTCACCTGCAATCTTAGATCCTGCTTTTGATTCTGGTCTCTTCTCCATGGAAAACATTTTTTGAAAGGCTACTGCACTGCCCTGTGAATACAGATTTGGGTTTGACTGTTTTCTTACCATATACAACCTGGAAATACTTTTGTGATCTTAAAGAAAACACCGAAATCACTTTCTGCTATCATTTCCCAACCATAGCTCCTGTAACATGCTATAAAGGAAACTTTTCTTTTTTGTTTTACTAAAAAAAAAGCTGTGCATTTCAGCTTATTGAGCAATTGTACTCTACAATTTTCCATGCTTTATGGTAAGCTTCTGATGCTCATCAACACAACACACAGAGAACATGAAAAAAAGTAAGCATTTTATCTCCTCGTTTGATTTTCAAGATGTGTTTCAAATAATTGGCATAATATTAGAGTAACAGGAAATGCTAGGAGAGTATGCAATATAATTAAATCACATAATAAAGAATATGAGTGAATAATAAATAGAATTGTATACCTACTTCCATTTTTATTTGTCAAAACGAAATCTCCAATTAGTGAATTTGAATTTTAGTAGCAGGTAAGTCCTAGTTGAGTAAAATAAGACTTATTAGCCCTGTTTCTTCAAAACAAAACAAAACAAAACCTTTAACTTATATTCTGGAATTTTATTTTATAATTTTATTTAATTTCATTGAGAATAGAAATGGTCTTTTACATTTTGCGTTTCAAAGACCATTCACAAAAAGATATGGCCTAGTACTTTACTCTCTTGAGAGGAGCAAATGTCAGAACAGTAAACAGAATGGTTTCAGATTTGGGTTTTACACTCTGATCTATTTAACGAATTGGGGAGCTTAAATAAAATCATAAATGTTCTAAACCCTCAGCTGCTTATTCACAAGTGGAGAAAATCTCAACCTCCTTTTACCACTGTTGTGAAGATTAGTTGTCATAAATGATAGATTCCATTATTTATTAGACCCTTTATATTTATTCAGCACATTCTCCTATGATGTGTGACAGTTAAAGAGTAATTATTTCTTTTGCAACACACAGAACAAAGGATTAGTACTAGAATATACAAAGAATTCCTACAGATGAATTCTTTATATTTTGTACATTAAAAAAATCAGAAATGATTTTTTAAATACACAAAATACATGAATAGGCATTTAACAGAAAAGTACATATAGGGACTTCCCTGGTGGTCCAGTGGCTAAGACTCCGTGCTCCCAATGCAGGGGGCCTGGGTTCAATCCCTGCTCAGGGAACTAGATCCCATGTGCATGCCCCAACTAAAAATCCTGCATGCTGCAATGAAGATCCCACATGCAGCAACGAAGATCCTGCATGCCACAACTAAGACCTGGTGCAGCCAAATAAATAACTAAATAAATATTTTAAAAAAAAGATAAGTGTATATAGTCCCTCACTGGTAATCAAGGAAATGCAAATTAAAATCATAATGAAGATGTTTTTGTTTAGAGTTGGTCAACTCAACACATGCATGAAGTTTCTCTTCCTCAAAGACTTGTGTAGTATAAATAAAGGGACGACGACAACCAAAGGCAAGCAACTGGTTTACTAGTTGGGAGGGAGTGATTAAGTGAAAGATTACATGTTGAATTCTAAGAGCTTCTCCCCAGCCTTTCTCTAATAGCGCTTGGGACACGGGCAAAAAGACTTCTTCTGCCACGTTGGAGACTATAAATATCTTGTCAGAGGAATCTAACCAGCTCCAGTGAAAAATCTAAAACTACTAGTGTCTGAAGTTACATAGTGAAATGGATCAATCAGATCACCCTGCAGTGTGGCTCACATTAAACAAGCCCTTTCCAGAGCTTCCCATCAGCTTTTTACTGCCCTAGTCTTCGTATGAGAAAAAAGTCAACAATCACCAGACTTGTGAAAATTTTCTAACATGAGTAACACAAGCCAAAACAAGTAAAACAAATAAAGATAGATAGGATAGAGGGTAAAATGACAAAAGCAACTTGGAGGAAATAAGCTATAGAAGGGGAAGAAAACTTAAAAACAACTATTAATGTCTTCAGGGAGAGAGAGAGGAAGAGATTCACAGGCTTACAGGATGGTGGTCTCCTCTATAGTGGGCAAATAGAGGGACATCAAAGGAGCTGATAATGTTCAGTTTCTGAAGATAGAGGTCAAAACCATCACAAGGTATAGATTCTCTTTGCAATCACACTACGTGGCCAACAGAATAGCAATAATTGCTAGAGACAGAAGATAAATGAAGGGCACTTTTTATCAGTAAGATATGTTAGAGCTGGAGGGACTTCCCTGGTGGCTCAGTGGTTCAGAATCTGCCTGCCAATGCAGGGGACACGGGTTCGAGCCCTGGTTGGGGAAGATCCCACATGCCACGGAACAACTAAGCCCGTGAACCACAACTACTGAGCCTGCTCTCTAGAGCCCGCGAGCCACAACTACTGAGCCCGTGTGCCACAGCTACTGAAGCCCGTGCACCTAGAGCCTGTGCTCTGCAACAAGAGAAGCCACTGCAACGAGAAGCCCCTGCACAGCAACGAAGAGTAGCCCCCGCTCGCCACAACTAGAGAAAAGCGCACAAGCAGCAACGAAGACCCAACGCAGCCAAAAATAAATAAATAAATAAATAAATTTTAAAAAAAGGTATGTTAGAGCTGGAGAGAAACACGCGCACATACATACATACACACAATTCTCTAGAGTCTATAAGTGCAGAGAAAATAAAAAGTGAAGTGAGATCAGAGAGCAGTGACTAGTATGCTATATACAATTTTTTTAATGCTTATGGTAAAAGGAGTGAAGACTCTGAGGTTAGAAAGATCTGTAATCAAATGTTTGCTCTGCCAGTTAATACTTGGGGGAAATTGGGCAAACTAAATTTTCCAAGACTTAGTTTCTTCATCTATGAAACAGAATAATAAAATACATTCTATGGGATTACTGTGAGTATTCAAGATAATGTACACACAAAGTTTGTAGCAAAGTGGCTGATCCAAAGTAGAAATGAAATCAACATCAGTTATTATTATAGTAAAATATATGGAGTTCTCATTACACAGTGATGGTTAAGCCACTCTCATCAAATATTTTTTCTCATTTTTCTTACTTTGTTAATTAAATAACCTCCCCAGTTATCTACCTATATCTATTATCAGTCAATAGATACGCATGTGTACGTGTGTGTGTATATATACATAGATATAGATGTATCTACATATGTCTATTGATTGATATATATCTACATGTATGTGTGTGTGTGTATACTGATCAATCAATAGATATATATACAAGTCTGCATGGACCCCACCTTACTGTGGAAGTCAAGCTCCTGTTTCCCAGAAAGAAAATAAGCAGCTCCTCATGTAGAGTTCTGGCTTTATAATTCTTGATTCTAATTCTAAAAGTTAATATCTTACAATCAGCTTAAAGTCTCACTTTGGTTTTGTTTTTTATCTAGTATTTGCTAAATGGCCCTAATTTTGTGCTCCTGTCTTAGGATGAAAGATGTTCTATGGATGATTTGAAGACCTAATAATTGATTGTGTGGGAAGGAAGGATATCAAAAGGAAGAGGAAGAGGAGACGGATTATACAAACAAAAACATTCCAAGAGCAAAGATTGCTCCACTGTGCCAGATTAAAATATGTCTTGCAAACATTCACTTCTGCTTGAAATTGCCAGGGAAAATGTGCCTGCATTTTATATCCCTCTAACGGACCCAGATTACCCTTTGAAATCAGAATGATCTGTGGTTACACGCGTTTTGGTTTCCAGTAGGTGCCATATCTTTTTTTCTTCATTCAGCAGTCAGATACCTGAAGCTGGTGGCAAAGTCATAAGCTACAAAGCTAAATGAAAAGGCATTTGGGTGATAATTTAATTCACATTTAATTGTGCCTAGAGCAATTAGGCCTGATGACAACCACTTTATCAAAGAGTAAAATTTGGATCCATTCTATCTCATCCCAGGAGCTCCAGACAAGCTCATACATGAACTGGATCAAGAGATCACCAAAGTCTCTCTTTAAGCATTAGACGTCGAGACTTTTTGTTTTTATTATTATTATTTTTAATGCAAGCCTTTCAAGGCACTGAATTCCTTTGAATCTTTGTAAATGAGGACCCTATATCCACCCAGATAGCATTAACTTCTCTCAGTCAAGGCTGCTGTAGAAATGATAATATACATAGTGACAGCAAACATTTATTGAACACTTACATTACACAAAGAACAGGGTGAAAGCTTCACGTTGACGAGTACATCTAATGCTCACAACCCTGTGAAGAAAGTATTAAGCTGTTTATCATAAAGATAGGAAAAGTGAGGCCTAGAGAGGAGAAAAGAAGTGACTTGCCCAGTTCCACAAAGGCAGTGTGACTGAGTGTACTGTGAGTTCATCAAAATCCATTTTCTTCATTTATGGGGAACTAGCCTACACTTTCCAACTTTTCCTTCAATTAAGCATGGCAATGTAATTAACTTCTGGCCAATAGAATATGAGCAGAGATAGCATGTTTCCGGGTGAATACGTTTAAGAAGTGGTGGTCCTCCACATGGGGCCTTTCCGAATCCGGGGCTGAATCGAGAACACACCAAGGCCGTTTGAAGATGGTGGAGCCACAAAAGAGTTAAGAGCCTGGGTCTTGAACTGACTAAAGAATGTGCATCCTACAAACTCCCTTAGCCACCCATTACACTTTATTTAAGCAAGAAATCAACCCTTAGAATGTCAGTGGCTTAATACAATAAGATTTATTGGTTACTAGCTACAATATTTATGTAAATGCTAGCTGCCTTTAGGGGCATAAACTGAATGTTGAACTCGGATTTTGTGACTTTTAGAGAACAAGATATTAAACACTATGATGTACCACTCTAAGCCTGATGAATAAATCCTCCTCACTACAATTCTGAACACTTGCCTCATTCCATCTTATTTGACAACTGTCTTGTTATTGTGTTGATTGGGGAAATCAATCAGTAATTTACCCTGACTGTATATCCACTAATAGATAGATAGATAGATAGATAGATAGATAGATAGATAGATAGATAGAGATATATATATATACTATTTGAAAAATCATAATATATTATTTTCAAAGTAAGGGAATAGGGAAGTTATCTTTGTGGAACCCTTGTTTTGAGCCCTGGGTACTTTGAGATTAATGATTCAAACAATCTGACAAATCTGGTAAGTTCTACGAATACTTATATCCCCCAAATGCATATAAATATAATATTTTGCATAAAATCCTAGGGTCCATAGAAATGGATTTAGGACTCCTGACACATGTGTTTTCATATAATTCATGGAGAAGGTTTGCCTGGTAGCAGTTTTATTATCCTCATTTTACAGATGACAAAACATAAGATACAAGTGCTAAGTGACTTGCCTAAGCTCAGACATTTGGTAGATGGCAGAACCAGGATTTAAATTCAAGACAGTTTTACTCCACGGTTCATGTCCTTTCGACTGCTTTATGATTGCTCAGTCCCTGTGGTGCAATGAAACATCACCCAGTTTCTCACAACTACCTTAAAACCGCTGTTTTAAACATAAAAATTTGGAAGATATGCCAGCCTTTACAATTCCAAATATTTATTATTCATGCAATTGTGCAGTCATTGTGTGTGTGAGAGAGACTAATAGAAATACCGTGATTGAGAAATGAAGAGAGATATATAGAAAGATTGAGAAAGATACTATCTTCATAAATTATTAGGTAAGGCATTACCTTTAAATGACATTTATCTTCATCCACAAATCTTATAGAAAGCTACTGGTAAACCTCACATGAAATAGCCTCATGTGCTTATTCCTAAAGTTCACCTACCCTCCAGACATAGGAGCAGCTTGGAGTTACAGAAAAGCACGCAGCTCTCTTTGGTGTTTTGTAACTTGGACTGAGAAGTTTCTCCTGTCCCAAATTATTTTTCCTCTTTGCCTTGATATATCCCACCCATCTTACTTAACACATACTCTGGCCAATGACCAGTCTCTTCCCCTAAATCAAAACAAAATGAATGAAACAAACCTAAAGAACCTACCATTGTCTCGTTTGGGTGGGAATAAGAACAGTGTGAAGGGATGACATTATAATAGTCCTCCCTAACCTGCAGTTTCACTTTCCATGGTTTCAGTTACCTACAGTCAACCAGGACCCAAAAATATTAAGTGGAAAATTCCGGAAATAAACAATTAATATGTTTTAAATTGTGCACTGTCCTTCCGAGTAACGTGATGAAATTTCATACTGTCCAACTCTATCCTGCCTGGGAGATGAATCATCCCTTTGTCCAGAGTGCCCTCACTGTATACGTTGCCTGCTCATTAGCACAGGAGTAAATATAGTACGTATATAGGAATACCTCATTCTATTGCATTTCACTTTGTTGCACCTCACAGACCTTGCATTTTCTACAAATTGAAGGTCTGTGGCAACCTTGCATTGTCAGATTATAGCTAACATTTTTTACCAATTAAGTATTTTTTTAATTAAGGTATATCCACTATTTTTTTAGACGTAAAGCTATTGCACACTTAATAGACCACAGTATAGCATAAACATAAATTTTATAGTCACAAAACCTTCATGTGACTCACCTTACTGTGATATTTACTTTACTGTGGTGATCTGGAACTGAAACCACAATCTTCGAGGTCTGCCTGCATAAAGTTTGGTACTATCCATGGTTTCAGGCATTCACTGGGGGTCTTGAAACGTATCCCTCTGGATAAGGGGTTCTGTTATATAGTCTGTATCACCAGGGTGTGATAGATAATTGCACATCCCTTAATAGCAATTATTTATCTGGGGGTTGTTAGGCTTATTGCCCCTTCCTCCCAACAGACTAATTCTCCAGGAAGACAGTGACTATTATTCTCTATTTCATTCCCCAAACCAGCACAGCTCCTAATAAGAGTAGGTACATCATATTTGTTGAAAGACTAAAATGTGATAGCTTTAGTGCAATTCAAGGATTTGGGGAAATCGCTAATGATAATAGATAGAGAAAGTTCTCTAGTTTGCATCATTCCTGAATGGCTTCAGCACACCTCACAATTGTGTTTCTAAGAATCTGACTAATGAAATGAGCCTGGTGGGGCCCAGGCTGATAAGAAACACTTGCAACAGCCTAGGCGGAAGAGACCACACAAAGATTCTAAATTGCTTTTTCTTCCTCCTCAGGAGCAGCCGGGCTGGGGACTTGCAGAAGGGCAGATGGTGTCGCTCTGCCACACTCCGGAAGCGCCTGTCTCAGTTCCACACCAAGAGCATCTGCTTCTCTCCACTCCTCATCACAGCACTCCCTCCCCGGCCAGGAGACCAGCACCAAAGGCTCTGGCCTCCACAGAGCAGGGACACATTTTCTGCTAACTCAGAGAGAGATCACGAAGAGCTGACAGACAACTGATTAGTTAGAACTCAGTGGTGTACACACCCCAGGGAAAAGTACCAATGGCAAACTGTTGCTGGACCAGCAATGCGCCTTTATTTCCACATCTGAATTTTTTTTTTTTTTTAAAGATTGAGAAGAACAGCCTGAGTCATTGTCTCAGTGTCTTCATTATAGCCTGTATCATAGATACCTAGCAGAAAGTACAGACTATTTGATTTGGGAAGACCTGGCTTTGATTCAAGGCTTCTTCATTTATTGACACTCTTACCTAAGATTCTCTAATATTTCATATCTCAGAGGCAGTTTCCTTGCTTATAAAATGGCAGTAAGTAGATCTGTATCATGGACTGCTATGAAGATTCATCTTTTTCTTTTCGCCTATCTCATTATTCCACTAGAGACATTATTCTTGTTCTGCACACATCTCAAAATGTCCACAGACCACCTGCATCAGAATCACTCACTGCCCTGGTGATTCTAATGTATGCTCAAGATTGTTATAAATTATTTGATTAAATAAAAATCCAGATTGCACTGGCTTGGTCACAGACAAAATGTGTTTCCGAATCTGGGAGTTAGGTTCCTTAAAAACCTCATGTAGAGTTATTTATGATCAAGAAATTTAGGACCATATATATATATATATATATATATTATATATATATATATATATATATATATATATATATATATATATATATATATATAATATATATATATATAACAATTAGCAGAGCAAAATATATGCTTGAGTAAAGCATCCCACAAAAAAGCCTTTACAGATTTTTTTTGATATGATCATAAAATCATTTAATATGGACAGCACACACTAACTATAACATTAACAACAATATTATACTCCTCTTGAGACATCCTGATGGTGGTTTTCTTGATATCTATTTGCCATTAGTTGTTTTACATACACTTAGGGATATCCCTTTTCTACATTTTTCTATAAAACATGGGTAAGTTCATCTGGCTTTGTAGCAAATCATCAGTGCATGATGTGATGTCTCTTTGTAATGTTTAATATGCTTATCATTTTAAAATAAGATTGGAGATTGGGGAAATTTAATCAGTGTTAACTAACAATTATATATATTCAATCTAACATTCACATAGGTTCAGAAAGGATAAAGAATTTATAGTTTCACTTTCATGTATGCCCAGTAGCTTACAGATGGGAGAGATCACCATGCCAGCATCAGGCCAAATCCAAGATCTATACATACAGAACTAGTTGACAAGCAGTGTGTTGCTAACTAATACCTTTATACCAGGTCAGCAGGATTGGAAAAATCAGTCTAGGGACTGAAGCTTGGTCTAGAATAAGGAAACAATGCCGGAGGAGGAGGAGAGAAAGGGAGAAAGAGAAAAAGCAGCAGCAACTTATCATTTACTGACTTCTTAGCATCTTAATTACATTACTTCAAGCTTAGGGAAGAGGTACTATTAGCAATTTCTTTTTACGGGAGGGAACATGGGTCTTAAGTTACATCACGTATTAGCTAGATTAAGAAGAGCCAATATTAAAATCTGGTTTTTGTTTTGTTTTTGTTTTCAGTTCCAAAGTAAACCCATCTTACTGTATGTAGTAAGCCACAAACCCTTCTCAATTTTAACAGATGTAGAGAAAAAAAGCATCTCTTCAAAGAATAAGGCAAATACACTTATAAAACCAAACAAAATATTAAAGTGCAAATTTTTCAGATTAAACAGCTAACAGTGACTCTATACGTTTACCCAAGGGGGAAAATGGCTGGCTATATGTGGAAATTAAAAGATCCCTTTACATAGATATACAATAACAAAAGATGAGAAATTAGAGTTATTTAGGGAACACTGGTGTTTTAAGGAAAAAAACATTATAATTTGTAGTTTTGAAATAATGAATGTTAGAAGTTGAACAAATATAAGTGGAAACACAAATAAAGAATGTTAATTTGCAGACATGGTATCTTCTGTATTTCATCAACTCAGACTGAACATTTATTTTACATTTTAATATCTCTGAAATCAAAATGAGTAATATATTAGATGGCTCCATACAGTAACTCTCAACAGGGTGAAAACTGTCTGATTCCAAGGTTAAGAATTTTTTTCCCCACCATACCCGTAGTTTCTTGGTTGCAACTCCTGAGGGCATAATTGAATAATGGCAACCCCTATATATTTCAATAAACAAACCAAAAATAACAAACCATTTGAGAAAAGGACATGAATCTGAGTTGTCTGACAACATTCCATTGTTATTCTTTGGTAAGATCAAGAAAGTGCCAGCAAAAAATTCCTGAGATAGATGTCACAGAAAATACTGGAGTAATAAGCTTAAAGACCTGCTCCCTTCAGCAAAGCAACCATTACATTGACAAATACTGATAGAATCAATGTTTTTGGAAACTCTGTAATCTAAGCAAAAAACTTATTAGCAACCAGAGGTGTGTTTAATGCAGAAAGAGACTGCTAAATTTTGGTTAAAAAGTGATGTGGTTATTTTGCTTCCTTGCCTCTTATCCCCCATTCCCCAACTCAACAGTGGCCATAGAAACAGTGGATTGCATTCTTGATGCAGTTTGCTGGTGCCAGAAGGTGAAATACGAACCGTGTTATTAAAATATTGTGCCTAGGCATTCTGACTTGTCCGGTGACTACCTAAGGGACCAGCATAGAAGCTTGCCTTTGCTTTGCCCTCCTTTGGTGGAAGCAGCTTCTCAGACTGATGTCTATCAAAATATTTAAAGACATATATCACTTACAACTGCCTGGGGCAAAGAAAAACATATGGGTGGGTGACATGGAAGGCAAGAAACAGATAGACTGAAAATCCTGGGAAGGAGAAGGCTGAGGAGGAAAATACTTGGGAAAAAGGGGGCCTTTTATGGATATTGAGTATGGGATGGTCAGAGCCAGGCATGTGCTCAGAAAAGAGGTGAGAGGACCCTAAGCCTGACTTCTGGTTGATCTCTGAGGTCTGTGCAAGCAGGAGGTAAATATTAAGTCAGAGTCATAGGTATCCAGAATAAGCATTTCACAAGTGCCCCAGCTCAGAGCTAATCTGCAAGGACCAAGAGACCATTTTCTTTTTTTCTTGGCTCCCAGTTTAAGGAAATCTCTGTCAAGTCACTGGGGACCACTGAAATAACAGAACAGAGACTTTGGTGGTCACACATGACAAGGAATAAAGCATTTGCAAAAATAAAAAAAAAGTTTGGAGAAGTTACTGAACAAATGGATGGCTAAAACCATAACAACAGAAAAATCTGGGGAAGACAGGAGGAGAATTTGATTTCTAGATTTACCACATAATAATATTTAAAATTTCCAGTTTTCAACCAAAATTATAAAGTACACAAAGAAAAAGGAAAAGATGGCCCAGTCACAGGGGAAAAGAAAAGAATGGACAGAAACTAACTCTGAGGAAGCCCAGACATTGGACTTACTAGAGAAATAGTTAAATCCAATGTCTTAAATATGCTCAAAGAGCTAATGAAAACCATGAGAAAAGAACTAAAGGAAACCAGGAGAAAAATATATAAACACATAGAGACTAAAAAGAGATAGGTATTATAAAAAAGAACAAAATAAAAATTCTGAAGATGTAAAGTCAAAAGCTGAAATGAAAAATTCACTAGGGTGATTCAATAGCAATTTTAGCAAGCAGAAGAACGAATCAGCAAACTTGAAGACAAAACAATTAATATCCAGTCTGAGAAGCAAGAAGAAAAAAAAATGAAGAAAACTGACCAGAGCCTTGGGTAACTGTCAGGCACTATCAAGTGTAACAATGTATGCATTATGGGAGTTCCAGAAGGAGAAGAGAGAGAAAAAGGGACGGAAAGAATATTTAAAGAAATAATGGATGAAAATTTCCCAATTTGATGAAATACATGAATCTACACATTTGAGAAGCTCAATGGACAACAGGTAGGATAAATTCAAAGGAGCTACACCAAGACACATTATAATCAAACTCCTGAGAGCCAAAGACAAAGAGAAAATCCTGAAAGTAACAAGAGAGAGCCAACTCCTCACATAAAATGGATCCTAATTAAGATTAATAGCCAATTTCTAATCAAAAAACTTGGAAGCCAGAAGGCACTGGGGAGACAA